>NC_056630.2:264479103-265108280 GCF_002870075.4 Lactuca sativa
GCTTTGCTTAAATTGCATAGACTTTTATTGTGGAACTCAAGATTTAAACAACGCCCGTCAAAACTTTGCTTAAATTACATAAACTTCTATTGTGGAACTCAAGAACCAAACAATGCTCATCAAAGATTTGCTTTAATTGCATAGACTTCTATTGTGGAACTCAAGAATAAAATAATGCTCATCAACGCTTTTCAAAAATTTCATGGACTTCGATTATGGATCTCAAGAATAAAATAATGCTCATCTAACATTCGCTAAATTGCGAAGACTACTTCTATTGTGGAACTCTACAATAAAACAATGCTCATCAAAGCTATGCTAAATTGCATAAACTTCTAATGTGGAACTCAAGAATGAATCAATGCTCATCAAAGCTTTGCTTAAGTTGCATACACTTCTATTGTGGATCTCAAGAATTAAAGAATGCTCATTAAAGTGTTGCTAAATTGCAAATATTACTTCTATTGTGGAACTTAAGAATTAAACAATGCTCATCAATGTTTTGATAAATTGCATAGACTTCCAATGTGGAACTCAAGAATGAAACAGT
This sequence comes from Lactuca sativa, assembly GCF_002870075.4. Classification (NCBI taxonomy): domain Eukaryota; kingdom Viridiplantae; phylum Streptophyta; class Magnoliopsida; order Asterales; family Asteraceae; genus Lactuca; species Lactuca sativa. The sequence continues at coordinate 264,479,654 of NC_056630.2, forward strand.
GCTCAACAAACCTTTGCTAAATTGCAATGTCTTCTATTGTGGAACTGAAGAATCAAACAATGCTCATCAAAGCTTTTCTTAAATAACATAGACTACTATTGTGGAACTCAAGAATCAAAAAACGCTCAACAAAGCTTTGCTTACATTGCATAAACCTCTATTGTGGTACTCATGAATTAAACGATGATCATCAAAGCTTTGCTAAATTGGATAAACTTCTAATGTGGAACTCAATAATGAAACAATGGTCATCAAAGCTTTGCAAAAATTGCATAGACTTCTATTGTGGAACTCAAGAATTAAACAATGCTCTTAAAAGTTTTGCCAAATTGCGAAGACTACTTCTATTGTGGATCTCTAGAATTAAACAATGGTCATCAAAGTTGTGCTAAATTGCATTGAGTTCTAATGTGGAACTAAAGAATGAAACATTGCTCATCAAAGATTTGCTTAAATTGCATAGACTTCTATTGTGGAACTCAAGAATTAAACAATGCTCATCAATGCTTTGCTAAATTCCATAGACTTCCAATGTGGAAACCAAGAATGAAACAATGTCATCAATGCTTTGCTAAATTGCATAGACTTTTATTTTGGAACTCAAGAATCAAACAGTGCTCATCAAAGCTTTGCTTAAACTGCATATAGTTCTATTGTGGAACTCAAGAATAAAAGAATGCTCATCAAAGCTTTGCTTTAATTGCATAGACTTCTATTTTGGAACTCAAGAATTAAATGATGCTCATCAAAGCTTTGCTAATTTACAAAAACTTCTAATGTGGAACTCAAGAATAAAACAATGCTCATCAAAGCTTTTCTAATATTGCATGGACTTCGATTGTGGAACTAAAGAATAAAACAATGCTCATCTAACCTTCGCTATATTGCGAAGACTACTTCTATTGTGGGATTCTAGAATTAAACAATGCTCATCAAAGCTATACTAAATTCCATAGACTTCTAATGTGGAAGTCAAGAATGAAATAATGCTCATCAAAGCTTTGCTTAAATTGCATAGACTTTTATTGTGGAACTCAAGATTTAAACAATGCTCATCAAAGCTTTGCTAAATTTCCAAGACTACTTCTATTGTGGAACTCTAGAATTAAACAATGCTCATCAAAGCTTTGCTAAATTGCATAGACTTCTAATGTGGAACTTAACACAATGCTCATCAAAGCTCCACATAAATTGCATACACTTCTATTATGGAACTCAAGAATGAAACAATGCTCAACAAAGCTTTGCCAAATTGCATAGTCTTCAATTGTGGAACTCAACAATCAAACAACGCTCAGCAAAGCTTTGCTTAAATTATATAGACTTCTATTGTGGAACTCAAGAATCAAACAATGCACATCAAAGATTTGCTTAAATTGCATAGACTTCTATTGTGGAACTCAAGAATAAAACAATGCTCATAAAAGCCTTGCTTATATTGCATAGACTTCTATTGTGGAACTCAAGAAGTAAACGATACTCATCAAAGCTTTGCTAAATTACAAAGATTTCTATTATGGAGCTCAAGAATAAAACAATGCTCATCAAGAATATAAGAATGCTCATCTAACATTCGCTAAATTGCGAAGACTACTTCTATTGTGGAACTCTAGAATTAAACATTGCTCATCAAAGCTATGCTAAATTGCATAAACTTTTAATGTGGAACTCAAGAATGAATCAATGCTCATCAAAGCTTTGCTTCAGTTGCATACACTTCTATTGTGGAACTAAAGAATTAAAGAATGCTCATTTAATTTTTGCTAAATTGCAAATATTACTTCTATTGTGGAACTCTAGATTTAAACAATGTCCATCAAAGCTTTGCTAAATTGCATAGACTTCTAATGTGGAACTTAAAACAATGCTCATCAAAGCTCCATATAAATTGCATACACTTCTATTATGGAACTCAAGAATGAAACAATGCTCAACAAAGCTTTGCCAAATTGCATAGTCTTCAATTGTGGAACTCAAGAATCAAACAACGCTCATCAAAGCTTTGCTTAAATTACATAGACTTCTATTGTGGAACTCAAGAACAAAACAATGCTCATCAAAGATTTGCTTTAATTGCATAGACTTCTATTGTGGAACTCAAGAATAAAATAATGCTCATCAACGCTTTTCAAAAATTTTATGGACTTCGATTATGGATCTCAAGAATAAAATAATGCTCATCTAACATTCGCTAAATTGCGAAGACTACTTCTATTGTGGAACTCTACAATTAAACAATGCTCATCAAAGCTATGCTAAATTGCATAAACTTCTAATGTGGAACTCAAGAATGAATCATTGCTCATCAAAGCTTTGCTTAAGTTGCATACACTTCTATTGTGGAACTCAAGAATTAAAGAATGCTCATTAAAGTTTTGCTAAATTGCAAATATTACTTTTATTGTGGAACTTAAGAATTAAAGAATGCTCATCAATGTTTTGATAAATTGCATAGACTTCCAATGTGGAACTCAAGAATGAAACAGTGCTCAACAAACCTTTGCTAAATTGTATTGTCTTCTATTGTGGAACTCAAGAATCAAACAATGCTCATCAAATCTTTTCTTAAATTGCATAGACTACTATTGTGGAACTCAAGAATCAAAAATTGCTCACCAAAGCTTTGCTTACATTGCATAAACCTCTATTGTGGTACTCAAGAATTAAACGATGATCATCAAAGCTTTGCTAAATTGGATAAACTTCTAATGTGGAAATCAATAATGAAACAATGGTCATCAAAGCTTTGCAAAAATTGCATAGACTTCTATTATGGAACTTAAGAATTAAACAATGCTCTTAAAAGTTTTGCCAAATTGCGAAGACAACTTCTATTGTGGATCTCTAGAATTAAACAATGCTCATCAAAGTTGTGCTAAATTGCATTGAGTTCTAATGTGGAACTCAAGAATGAAACATTGCTCATCAAAGCTTTGCTTAAATTGCATAGACTTCTATTATGGAACTCAAGAATTAAACAATGCTCATCAATGCTTTGCTAAATTGCATAGACTTCCAATCTGGAAACCAAGAATGAAACAATGTCATCAATGCTTTGCTAAATTGCATAGACTTTTATTTTGAAACTCAAGAATCAAACAATGCTCATCAAAGCTTTGCTTAAACTGCATATAGTTATATTGTGGAACTCAAGAATAAAAGAATGCTCATCAAAGCTTTGCTTTAATTGCATAGACTTCTATTGTGGAACTGAAGAATTAAACGATGCTCATCAAAGCTTTGCTAATTTACAAAAACTTCTAATGTGGAACTCAAGAATAAAACAATGCTCATCAAATCTTTTCTAATATTGCATGCACTTCGATTGTGGAACTAAAGAATAAAACAATGCTCATCTAACCTTCGCTATATTGCGAAGACTACTTCTATTGTGGGACTCTAGAAGTAAACAATGCTCATTAAAGCTATACTAAATTACATCGACTTCAAATGTGGAACTAAAGAATGAAATAATGCTCATCAAAGCTTTGCTTAATTTGCATAGACATTTAATGTGGAACTCAAGATTTAATCAATGCTCATCAAAGCTTTGCTAAATTTCGAAGACTACTTCTATTGTGGAACTCTAGAATTAAATAATGCTCATCAAAGCTTTGCTAAATTGCATAGACTTCTAATGTGGAACTTAAAACAATGCTCATCAAAGCTCTACATAAATTTTATACACTTCTATTATGGAACTCAAGAATGAAACAATACTCAACAAAGCTTTGCCAAATTGCATAGTCTTCAATAGTGGAACTCAAGAATCAAACAACGCTCATCAAAGCTTTGCTTAAATTACATAGACTTCTATTGTGGAACTCAAGAATCAAACAATGCTCATCAAAGATTTGCTTAAATTGCATAGACTTCTATTGTGGAACTCAAGAATAAAACAATGCTATGCTGCTACTTTTTCGCTTTCTCTCTCTACTTTCTCTCTCTACCCTTGATTCTTTCTGACGGTGGTGCGATCTAGTTTCGATTCATCGGTGCTGCTTTTCCGACGTATTTCATTTATTTTGGTGAAGCAATTTCTCTTCTATTTCCATTGTCTTAATGGGAGCATCATCCAAATCGGATCGATTGAAGGAAGTGAAGGTTAAACCTCCGGATAAAAGTGCTACTGTTCGGTACACTAAGACTGAAGTGGATGTGAAGGATCTAGTTCCGCCTGGAATTATTGAGCAATCTTCAGCTACGATCTATAAAGCTCGTCGTAAGCCTAGTGTCTCTGGAGCTGTTGCGTCAGGAATTGGTAAAGCTGAGTGGAAAATGGAGGGGAAAGCTTTCAGAGTTAAGAATAGAGCTCGGAAAATTGTGGATGGGATATCTCCGATGGATGCTGAAGAGTACTTTGATGAGGAAGATTCAGAAGAAGAAACTGAAGTTGATTTGGATTCTGTAAAAGTGTGGGAGGTGGATTCTAAGATTTCTTTGACTGGGAATGATAGTTCTATAAAGGGAATGAAGAATGGAGGTTCTGAAGAGATGCAGACAATTGGATCATTCATGGGTAATATTCCTTCAGGTAATACTGCTAACCTAATGAAGAATTGGGATGGATCAAAAGCGAGTGATGAAATATTGAATCATGTTTCGGATTTGAAGAATGTCACAAATGAAATGTTGAGAGTTAATTCTAACATTATCGTCTGTGATGATTCTAATCAATTCAGTTCTAATTTGAATGATAAAAAAATTGGGGAATCTAGATCTGATGTTGATAAGGGTATCATTGACAATGAAGAATTCATTCCAGGGGTTGGGTTTCAATTTCTTAGTAAATTGAAGGAGGATAAGGCTGTGGGGAAAGAAGATGATAATGGGATGAAACAGAATATGGATATGGATACTTCAAATTTGATTAAACAAATTGATATGGATGAAGGCATTAATGAAGATGACAGCAATTCTGAAGAGGAAGGGGAAGTTGAAACAAGTGAAGAGGAGTCCAGTGAAGATGAGGAAATAATGATGGAAGAGGAGACTAAAGAGAAGAGTAATATTATAGATAAAGGGAAGGTGGAGGCTGGTACTGTAATCAATAGTATTAGTACTCTTCCTTCTATTTTGGGAGCTGCTAATAAAGGCAAAAAGGAGGAAAGTGATATGCAGGGGAAATTAGAGAATTCTTATGCTGGTGTTTTAAAGGGGAATAGACACAAAGGTAAAATAGATGTGAGATATATGCCTGGGGAAATAGGTAATGAAGATGATCCTGTTATTATCCCAATTGAAAATCTTAAGAGTGCTAGTATACCTTTCGTGAATACTCTTTATGGGTATATGATTGATAAGAAATTGGCTTTCCCAGTGATACAAAAAGAAGTCAGAAGATTATGGAAGAATGTGGGACTTGAAGAGGTGTTTATGAATAATAAAGGATTTTTTTTCTTTAAATTTAGTGATGAACAGGGGATGTTGTCTGTTTTGGAAGAGAGTCCATGGCTAATGTTCAATAATATGCCACTTTTTCTTCAAAGATGGAGACCAGGGTTGACTTTAACTAAGAATAGTCATGATAAGATTCCTGTTTGGGTCAAAATATATGATTTACCTTTGGAAGTATGGAGTGGAGAGAATCTGTGTATTATTGCTAGTAAATTGGGAATCCCTCTTGCTTTTGATTCATTTACTGAAGAGATGTGCTTGGAACATAAGGGAAGGAATGCCTATGCTAGAATCTTAATTGAAATGTCGGCTGGAAAAGAATGGAAGAAAAGTATTGATGTTTCAACTTGGGATTTTGTTACTAATATGGCTGTTATTCAAAGATTTGAAGTGGAGTATGCTTGGGTGCCTTCTAGATGCAGCCATTGCAAGGTTTATGGACATATGGACAAGATATGTATGGCAAGTATGAAGGGTAGTAATTCAGCACAAAATGGGAATAATGGAATTAATAAGGAGGATAAAGGGAAATCTGTGATTGATAATGAAGGGTATATTGAAGTTGTGAATAAAAGAAATAAGAATGTCAAAGATGGAGAAGGTACTAGTAAAACATTGATGAATTCAGTTAATAATGTTAATCAAAAATACAATGGGAGGAATAATATTTCTAGAGCGGGAAATAAATTCAGGGGACAAAATTGGAATAGAGGTGGAAATGGACGGGGGCAAAATGGGTATGTGAACAATAAAGGGGTAAGTCACTGGAATATGGAGAAAAATAAAAGATACGAGAAGGTAACTGGGCAATATGATAATAATGATAGGAGCTATAAGGGAGGAATTAAACAGGGAGTAAGTGAAAAGAATGTTATCGAAAAAGAGGAGAATAAAAAGATGGTTAAGAAAGCTGATAATAGCAATGTAAACAGTTTTGAAATTTTGGGGGTGTTTGATGAGGAAGTTATAATTGGAATGGAAGAGGATGATAGAGGAGATAAGAATGGTGTTATTTCTGAAAATCAGACTTGTGTTCAAACTACTTTTGATGATAGTGGTTTGAATAATGATTTGATTCATTCTATGGGGATTAGAAAAGAAGATTTAGAATTGGTTAACAATGAAAATAAGATAGATAGCATAAGGGATAATAAAAGCAGCAGCAAAGGTGAGTTTTCTCAGGCATTTGAGGTGGTAAATGTCAAGAATAATGTTGTTATCCAATGATGTCGATAGGTGTTTGGAATATCAGAGGGTTGAATAAAGGAGTTAAGCAAAAAGAGGTTATTGATGTTATTAAGGAGAATAATCTGGGGATATGTGCTGTGCTTGAAACCCATGTCAAAATATTAAATCTCAAGAGTGTTTGTGCTAAAACTTTTGGACATTGGGATTGGGTTTCTAATAATAGTTGTTGCGAGGATGGAACTAGGATCATAGTTGGATGGAATCCTAGAATTGTGGATGTGATGGTGATTTCTCAATCTAGACAAGTTATTCACTGTTATGTTAGATTCTGTGAATCTAATTATAGCATGTATTTGTCTTTTATTTATGCTGCTTCCAATTATCTGGATAGAAGAGATTTATGGGAGAATCTGAAGAAACATAAAATGGTGGTTAAAGAGGATGCTTGGGGACTTTTAGGAGATTTCAATGTGGCTTTAAAACATTCGGAATATTCTGAAGGATGTTCTAGTTTTCCTAAAGGTGTTGAAGACTTTATTGAATGTATTAACTGTTTAGATATTGAGGACCTGAATTCGACTGGTTTCCAATTTACTTGGAACAAAACACCTGCTGGAAGTATGGGTCTCCTGAAGAAATTGGATAGAGTGATGACTAATTTGAAGTTTGTTTCAGATTATCCTTTGGCTCATGCTATATTCAAGCCTTATCGAATTTCAGATCACTGTCCGGCTGTTCTTAATATACCATTGAGTAAAATGAGATGGCGACCTTCTTTCAGATTTGCTAATTTTATTACTGAGAAGGAAGAATTTTTACCTATGGTCAAGAAAGTTTGGGATGAAAACATTGAAGGATTTTATATGTTTAAGGTTTGTCAGAAATTGAAGATTCTTAAAAAACATTGTAGGGATCTTTGTAACAGCTACAGAGGATATGGGAAGCGAATACAGGAGCTAAGGAAAAATCTGGAAAGTAAACAAATGGAGATTGATTGTAATCCTTTTGATCATAAGATTAGGAATGAGCATGCTGATCTATTGCTCAAATTTAATGAAGCTTGTAATGATGAAGAGAAGCTTTTATTCCAAAGAGCTAAAATTAAATGGATTCAGGAAGGTGATAATAATACTAAATTTTTTCATAGTATTGTGAAGAGTAGGGGCAATAAAAATAGAATTATGAGGGTTTTGGATGAAGATGGAAGATGGGTTAGTGGAATTGCTTTGAAGGATAAATTTGTTTCGTATTTTAAAATTTTCTTGGGGTGTAAGGATGATACTGTTATACCGGAATTAAATGAAGATCTTTTCAATAACAGGTTAGACAGTTCTGATGCTATTAATATGATCAGAGTGGTGACTGATGAAGAAATTAAAGCTGCCATGTTTGAAATTGATGACAATCGAGCTCCAGGACCTGATGGTTATTCTTCAAAATTTTTCAAGAGTGCCTGGAATATTATTGGATCGGAGGTTTGCAAAGCAGTGAGAGAATTTTTTTGGACAGGGAAGCTTCTTAAAGGGATAAATGCTACGAGAGTTATTTTAATTCCTAAAGTGGATATGCCGAGGAAGGTTGCTGATTTTAGACCTATAGCCTGCTGCAATACTTTGTATAAATGTATTAGTAAGGTTATAGTGAATAGAATTAGAAGCTGTTTGGGGAAAATTGTTAGTAAGAATCAATCTGCTTTCATTCCTGGAAGATCGATCTTGGATAATATACTTCTTGCGCAGGAATTGATGGTGGGATATAATAACAAGAGGGGAGTTCCAAAGTGCACCTTAAAAATTGATATTCAAAAAGCATATGATACAGTGGATTGGGAGTTTCTTAAGAGAAGTCTTAAAGGGTTTGGATTTCATCCGATTATGATTCAATGGATTATGGCTTGTGTGTCTTCCCCGTGGTTTATGATCAATTTTAATGGAGAAGACCATGGGTATTTTGAAGGAAAGAGGGGGCTTAGGCAGGGTGATCCTCTATCACCTTACTTATTTACTATAGTGATGGAAGTTTTCAATAAGATTCTTGGTAAGAAAATAGAAGACAGCCATAATTTTAAATATCACAATAAGTGTGAGGTGCTTAGCATTTCTCATTTATGTTTTGCTGATGATCTTCTGGTTTTTTCTTATGGTAATGGGAACTCGGCTAGAATCATAAGGGAAGCTCTTGATGATTTCAAAAATATTTCTGGGCTGAAGGTTAGCATGGAAAAGAGCCAGATCTATTTCAGTTGTGTTAAACCGAATATGAGGAGAATAATTTTGGGAATTCTTCCTTTTGATGTTGGGAAATTTCCTTTTAAATACTTGGGTGTTCCTATGTGTGTTACTAAACTTTTTGAAAGAGATTGCAAGAAGTTGTTAGAAAAGATTAGAATGAGAATTTTCAACTGGAAATGCAAAACATTATCGTTTGCTGGAAGATTACAGCTCATTAATTCTGTGTTGACTTCTATTCATGTGTATTGGGCTTCAATTTTTAAAATCCCCATTGCAACTATAAAAGAGATTGAAAAGATGTGTAGAAGCTTCTTATGGGCTAATGGTGAAAAAGTTAATGGGAAAGCTAAAGTCAAATGGGATGATGTTTGTAAACCTAAAGATTATGGAGGATTGGGGATTAAGAATTTAAGGAAATGGAATGATGCTTTACTTGCAAAACATGTGTGGAATGTTGTTAATAATAAAAATTCTTTATGGGTGCAATGGGTGAAAGCTTATTACATTGGAAAGAGAAATTTTTGGGATATAATGCAAAAGAAAAGCATGAGCTGGACCTGGAAGAGATTTTTGGAAATTAGAAAAATTGTTAGACCTCATATTGTTGCTTGTGTGGGAAATGGGAGGAACACCTCTTTATGGCATGATTGGTGGCATCCTTTAGGTATTTTAAGCACTATCATCCCAAGAAGAGAATGGTTTAGCTATGGATTTAATGATTTTTCTTTGGTTAGTGATGTGCTTGATTATGATACTTATTGTTGGCCTGTAAATTGGGTTGATAAATTTTCAGGTCTAAAAGATGCTCCTATGTTTTGTATTGATCCTAATATGAGAGATGGTGCTGGATGGAGAGATAAGGAGGGTAATTACAAGCAATTTTCGTGTAATCAAGTGTGGAGAGATATTAACAACTTTGGGAATAAGGTGCCATGGAAGGATATCGTTTGGTATGGTAAGGGCATTCCTAGAAATTCTTTCATTTTATGGATGGCTATCTTGAATAGATTGAAAACTCAGGATCGTGTTAGAGTTTGGGAAACCACAGGAATTCTCCTCTGTCCTTTTTGTAATCTTATACCTGATTCTCATGATCATCTCTTCTTTAATTGTGAATTTTCACAAAGTATTTGGAGACATTTTTGTGGTAAGATGAGAATTAAATTGGTGATGGGTGGCTGGAATGAGACGATTCTGAAGTGCTGTAACCTGTGGTACAAGGATACAGGTGAGAGTTTAATTAATAAATGTATTCTTGCGAGTTGTGTAGCACATATTTGGAAGGAAAGGAATGCTAGGATTTTTAACAAGAAGAGTCTAACAGCTGAAGGAGTGATAGCTTGTATTGAGAATGAAATCAGATTAAAGCTGTTGGATTTAAGGAATAATAATAATTTGATTAATAAAAGAATCTATAAGGATTGGGGCATTTATGGAAAGGACAAACATAAAAGATGAATTACTGGATCAGATTTGGGAAGTTGACGGTTGAAGTGTTCTTTAGTTGGGGTTGGCAGTGGAGAAATTATTTTGAGTTTATTCTTTGTATTGGTTTTAGCTGGGGGCAATTTTGGAATAAGTGGTTTTACAAAGGAATTGACGGAAATTGTCTATGGTTGGGGAGTTCTCTCTCTAATCATTTGACTTGTACCAATGGGATTTTTAATTTGGATATGATCCTTTGTGAGATTATTCAAATTGAAAATCCTAGACATGTGATTGATGCCATGTCAAGTCTGAAACTTATTCTGAATTTCTGGAGTCTCGGTATTGGTTTTTGGTTCGTTGGGATTTGTATTCTTTGCAGGAATCTTTTGCAGTGGATGAAGATGGACATTAGTGATAAGAAGGATGGGAGTTTCTTGCTGAAATTCAAGAGGAGAAAGAAGAATTGGAAAAGAGACAGAAGAAGCAAATTTGATCAGCTATTGGAGATTAATTGGGATTGCATTGTTATTTTGGTTAATAGTCTTAATTATGTTTGGATTCTATTTGTGATTTGTTGGTTGAGAATTTTGGTCTTAATTGGATTTTCGTTAAAGTTTAGTCTTTGGACTGAGGGTTTTTTTAAGGGCCTTACCCCTTGCTATTTTTTTTATGGTTATCGGAGTTTTTGGAGGTGCAAGGGGGTGAAGTTACCTTTTTTCCCTCATTCAATAAGTCCTAGGGCTAACTTTAAGGATTTTAGGGTTTATTGGGGTTGTGAGTGGTTAGTTCTTATTCTTAGGAAGTGGTTTGGTAGTTGGTTATGGATAGGCTGGATATTTTTGTTATTTGATTGAAAATTGGTGTTTGTATTCTTTTATTCTTTTTAATAAAGTTTGCTGAGCTTTGGCTCTTTCAAAAAAAAAAAAAAGAATAAAACAATGCTCATCAAAGCCTTGCTTAAATTGCATAGACTTCTATTGTGGAACTCAAGAAGTAAACGATACTCATCAAAGCTTTGTTAAATTACAAAGACTTCTATTATGGAGCTCAAGAATAAAACAATGCTCATCAAAACTTTTGTAAAATTGCATTGACTTCGATTATGGATCTCAAGAATATAAGAATGCTCATCTAACATTCGCTAAATTGCGAAGACTACTTCTATTGTGGAACTCTAGAATTAAACATTTCTCATCAAAGCTATGCTAAATTGCATAAACTTTAAAGTGGAACTCAAGAATGAATCAATGCTCATCAAAGCTTTGCTTAAGTTGCATACACTTCTATTGTGGAACTCAAGAATTAGAGAATGCTCATTTAATTTTTGCTAAATTGCAAATATTACTTCTATTTTGGAAGTTAAGAATTAAACAATGCTCATCAATGTTTTGATAAATTGCATAGACTTCCAATGTGGAACTCAAGAATGAAACACTGCTCAACAAACCTTTGCTTAATTGTATTGTCTTCTATTGTGGAACTCAAGAATCAAACAATGCTCATCAAAGATTTTCTTAAATTGCATAGACTACTACTGTGGAACTCAAGAACCAAACAATGCTCACCAAAGCTTTGCTTACATTGCATAAACCTCTATTGTGGTACTCAAGAATTAAACGATGATCATCAAAGCTTTGCTAAATTGGATAAACTTCTAATGTGGAACTCAATAATGAAACAATGGTCATCAAAGCTTTGAATAAATTGCATAGACTTCTATTGTGAAACTCAAGAATTAAACAATGCTCTTCAAAGTTTTGCCAAATTGCGAAGACTACTTCTAGTGTGCAACTCTAGAATTAAACAATGGTCATCAAAGCTGTGCTAAATTGCATTGAGTTCTAATGTGGAACCCTAGAATGAAACATTGCTCATCAAAGCTTTGCTTAAATTGCATAGACTTCTATTGTGGAACTCAAGAATTAAACAATGCTCATCAATGCTTTGCTAAATTGCATAGACTTCCAATGTGGAAACCAAGAATGAAACAATGCAATCAATGCTTTGCTAAATTGCATAGGCTTTTATTTTGGAACCCAAGAATCAAATAATGCTCATCAAAGCTTTGCTTAAATTGCTTATAGTTCTATTGTGGAACTCAAGAATAAAACAATACTCATCAAAGCTTTGCTTTAAATGCATAGACTTCTATTGTGGAACTCAATAATTAAACGATGCTCATCAAGGCTTTGCTAAATTACAAAAACTTCTAATGTGGAACTCAAGAATAAACCAGTGCTCATCAAAGCTTTTCTAAAATTGCATGGACTTCGATTGTGGAACTAAAGAATAAAACAATGCTCATCTAACCTTCGCTATATTGCGAAGACTACTTCTATTGTGGAACTCTAGAATTAAACAATGCACATCAAAGCTATACTAATTTGAATAGACTTCTAATGTGGAACTGAAGAATGAAACAATGCTCATGAAAGCTTTGCTTAAATTGCATAGACTTTTATTGTGGAACTCAAGATTTAAACAACGCCCGTCAAAACTTTGCTTAAATTACATAGACTTCTATTGTGGAACTCAAGAACCAAACAATGCTCATCAAAGATTTGCTTTAATTGCATAGACTTCTATTGTGGAACTCAAGAATAAAATAATGCTCATCAACGCTTTTCAAAAATTTCATGGACTTCGATTATGGATCTCAAGAATAAAATAATGCTCATCTAACATTCGCTAAATTGCGAAGACTACTTCTATTGTGGAACTCTACAATAAAACAATGCTCATCAAAGCTATGCTAAATTGCATAAACTTCTAATGTGGAACTCAAGAATGAATCAATGCTCATCAAAGCTTTGCTTAAGTTGCATACACTTCTATTGTGGATCTCAAGAATTAAAGAATGCTCATTAAAGTGTTGCTAAATTGCAAATATTACTTCTATTGTGGAACTTAAGAATTAAACAATGCTCATCAATGTTTTGATAAATTGCATAGACTTCCAATGTGGAACTCAAGAATGAAACAGTGCTCAACAAACCTTTGCTAAATTGCAATGTCTTCTATTGTGGAACTGAAGAATCAAACAATGCTCATCAAAGCTTTTCTTAAATAACATAGACTACTATTGTGGAACTCAAGAATCAAAAAACGCTCAACAAAGCTTTGCTTACATTGCATAAACCTCTATTGTGGTACTCATGAATTAAACGATGATCATCAAAGCTTTGCTAAATTGGATAAACTTCTAATGTGGAACTCAATAATGAAACAATGGTCATCAAAGCTTTGCAAAAATTGCATAGACTTGTATTGTGGAACTCAAGAATTAAACAATGCTCTTAAAAGTTTTGCCAAATTGCGAAGACTACTTCTATTGTGGATCTCTAGAATTAAACAATGGTCATCAAAGTTGTGCTAAATTGCATTGAGTTCTAATGTGGAACTAAAGAATGAAAGATTGCTCATCAAAGATTTGCTTAAATTGCATAGACTTCTATTGTGGAACTCAAGAATTAAACAATGCTCATCAATGCTTTGCTAAATTCCATAGACTTCCAATGTGGAAACCAAGAATGAAACAATGTCATCAATGCTTTGCTAAATTGCATAGACTTTTATTTTGGAACTCAAGAATCAAACAGTGCTCATCAAAGCTTTGCTTAAACTGCATATAGTTCTATTGTGGAACTCAAGAATAAAAGAATGCTCATCAAAGCTTTGCTTTAATTGCATAGACTTCAATTTTGGAACTCAAGAATTAAATGATGCTCATCAAAGCTTTGCTAATTTACAAAAACTTCTAATGTGGAACTCAAGAATAAAACAATGCTCATCAAAGCTTTTCTAATATTGCATGGACTTCGATTGTGGAACTAAAGAATAAAACAATGCTCATCTAACCTTCGCTATATTGCGAAGACTACTTCTATTGTGGGATTCTAGAATTAAACAATGCTCATCAAAGCTATACTAAATTCCATAGACTTCTAATGTGGAAGTCAAGAATAAAATAATGCTCATCAAAGCTTTGCTTAAATTGCATAGACTTTTATTGTGGAACTCAAGATTTAAACAATGCTCATCAAAGCTTTGCTAAATTTCCAAGACTACTTCTATTGTGGAACTCTAGAATTAAACAATGCTCATCAAAGCTTTGCTAAATTGCATAGACTTCTAATGTGGAACTTAACACAATGCTCATCAAAGCTCCACATAAATTGCATACACTTCTATTATGGAACTCAAGAATGAAACAATGCTCAACAAAGCTTTGCCAAATTGCATAGTCTTCAATTGTGGAACTCAACAATCAAACAACGCTCAGCAAAGCTTTGCTTAAATTATATAGACTTCTATTGTGGAACTCAAGAATCAAACAATGCTCATCAAAGATTTGCTTAAATTGCATAGACTTCTATTGTGGAACTCAAGAATAAAACAATGCTCATAAAAGCCTTGCTTATATTGCATAGACTTCTATTGTGGAACTCAAGAAGTAAACGATACTCATCAAAGCTTTGCTAAATTACAAAGATTTCTATTATGGAGCTCAAGAATAAAACAATGCTCATCAAGAATATAAGAATGCTCATCTAACATTCGCTAAATTGCGAATACTACTTCTATTGTGGAACTCTAGAATTAAACATTGCTCATCAAAGCTATGCTAAATTGCATAAACTTTTAATGTGGAACTCAAGAATGAATCAATGCTCATCAAAGCTTTGCTTCAGTTGCATACACTTCTATTGTGGAACTAAAGAATTAAAGAATGCTCATTTAATTTTTGCTAAATTGCAAATATTACTTCTATTGTGGAACTCTAGATTTAAACAATGTCCATCAAAGCTTTGCTAAATTGCATAGACTTCTAATGTGGAACTTAAAACAATGCTCATCAAAGCTCCATATAAATTGCATACACTTCTATTATGGAACTCAAGAATGAAACAATGCTCAACAAAGCTTTGCCAAATTGCATAGTCTTCAATTGTGGAACTCAAGAATCAAACAACGCTCATCAAAGCTTTGCTTAAATTACATAGACTTCTATTGTGGAACTCAAGAACAAAACAATGCTCATCAAAGATTTGCTTTAATTGCATAGACTTCTATTGTGGAACTCAAGAATAAAATAATGCTCATCAACGCTTTTCAAAAATTTCATGGACTTCGATTCTTCTATTGTGGAACTCTACAATTAAACAATGCTCATCAAAGCTATGCTAAATTGCATAAACTTCTAATGTGGAACTCAAGAATGAATCATTGCTCATCAAAGCTTTGCTTAAGTTGCATACACTTCTATTGTGGAACTCAAGAATTAAAGAATGCTCATTAAAGTTTTGCTAAATTGCAAATATTACTTTTATTGTGGAACTTAAGAATTAAAGAATGCTCATCAATGTTTTGATAAATTGCATAGACTTCCAATGTGGAACTCAAGAATGAAACAGTGCTCAACAAACCTTTGCTAAATTGTATTGTCTTCTATTGTGGAACTCAAGAATCAAACAATGCTCATCAAATCTTTTCTTAAATTGCATAGACTACTATTGTGGAACTCAAGAATCAAAAATTGCTCACCAAAGCTTTGCTTACATTGCATAAACCTCTATTGTGGTACTCAAGAATTAAACGATGATCATCAAAGCTTTGCTAAATTGGATAAACTTCTAATGTGGAAATCAATAATGAAACAATGGTCATCAAAGCTTTGCAAAAATTGCATAGACTTCTATTATGGAACTTAATAATTAAACAATGCTCTTAAAAGTTTTGCCAAATTGCGAAGACAACTTCTATTGTGGATCTCTAGAATTAAACAATGCTCATCAAAGTTGTGCTAAATTGCATTGAGTTCTAATGTGGAACTCAAGAATGAAACATTGCTCATCAAAGCTTTGCTTAAATTGCATAGACTTCTATTATGGAACTCAAGAATTAAACAATGCTCATCAATGCTTTGCTAAATTGCATAGACTTCCAATCTGGAAACCAAGAATGAAACAATGTCATCAATGCTTTGCTAAATTGCATAGACTTTTATTTTGAAACTCAAGAATCAAACAATGCTCATCAAAGCTTTGCTTAAACTGCATATAGTTATATTGTGGAACTCAAGAATAAAAGAATGCTCATCAAAGCTTTGCTTTAATTGCATAGACTTCTATTGTGGAACTGAAGAATTAAACGATGCTCATCAAAGCTTTGCTAATTTACAAAAACTTCTAATGTGGAACTCAAGAATAAAACAATGCTCATCAAATCTTTTCTAATATTGCATGCACTTCGATTGTGGAACTAAAGAATAAAACAATGCTCATCTAACCTTCGCTATATTGCGAAGACTACTTCTATTGTGGGACTCTAGAAGTAAACAATGCTCATTAAAGCTATACTAAATTACATCGACTTCAAATGTGGAACTAAAGAATGAAATAATGCTCATCAAAGCTTTGCTTAATTTGCATAGACATTTAATGTGGAACTCAAGATTTAATCAATGCTCATCAAAGCTTTGCTAAATTTCGAAGACTACTTCTATTGTGGAACTCTAGAATTAAATAATGCTCATCAAAGCTTTGCTAAATTGCATAGACTTCTAATGTGGAACTTAAAACAATGCTCATCAAAGCTCTACATAAATTTTATACACTTCTATTATGGAACTCAAGAATGAAACAATACTCAACAAAGCTTTGCCAAATTGCATAGTCTTCAATAGTGGAACTCAAGAATCAAACAACGCTCATCAAAGCTTTGCTTAAATTACATAGACTTCTATTGTGGAACTCAAGAATCAAACAATGCTCATCAAAGATTTGCTTAAATTGCATAGACTTCTATTGTGGAACTCAAGAATAAAACAATGCTCATCAAAGCCTTGCTTAAATTGCATAGACTTCTATTGTGGAACTCAAGAAGTAAACGATACTCATCAAAGCTTTGTTAAATTACAAAGACTTCTATTATGGAGCTCAAGAATAAAACAATGCTCATCAAAACTTTTGTAAAATTGCATTGACTTCGATTATGGATCTCAAGAATATAAGAATGCTCATCTAACATTCGCTAAATTGCGAAGACTACTTCTATTGTGGAACTCTAGAATTAAACATTTCTCATCAAAGCTATGCTAAATTGCATAAACTTTAAAGTGGAACTCAAGAATGAATCAATGCTCATCAAAGCTTTGCTTAAGTTGCATACACTTCTATTGTGGAACTCAAGAATTAAAGAATGCTCATTTAATTTTTGCTAAATTGCAAATATTACTTCTATTTTGGAAGTTAAGAATTAAACAATGCTCATCAATGTTTTGATAAATTGCATAGACTTCCAATGTGGAACTCAAGAATGAAACACTGCTCAACAAACCTTTGCTTAATTGTATTGTCTTCTATTGTGGAACTCAGGAATCAAACAATGCTCATCAAAGATTTTCTTAAATTGCATAGACTACTACTGTGGAACTCAAGAACCAAACAATGCTCACCAAAGCTTTGCTTACATTGCATAAACCTCTATTGTGGTACTCAAGAATTAAACGATGCTCATCAATGCTTTGCTAAATTGCATAGACTTCCAATGTGGAAACCAAGAATGAAACAATGCAATCAATGCTTTGCTAAATTGCATAGGCTTTTATTTTGGAACCCAAGAATCAAATAATGCTCATCAAAGCTTTGCTTAAATTGCTTATAGTTCTATTGTGGAACTCAAGAATAAAACAATACTCATCAAAGCTTTGCTTTAAATGCATAGACTTCTATTGTGGAACTCAATAATTAAACGATGCTCATCAAGGCTTTGCTAAATTACAAAAACTTCTAATGTGGAACTCAAGAATAAACCAGTGCTCATCAAAGCTTTTCTAAAATTGCATGGACTTCGATTGTGGAACTAAAGAATAAAACAATGCTCATCTAACCTTCGCTATATTGCGAAGACTACTTCTATTGTGGAACTCTAGAATTAAACAATGCACATCAAAGCTATACTAATTTGAATAGACTTCTAATGTGGAACTGAAGAATGAAACAATGCTCATGAAAGCTTTGCTTAAATTGCATAGACTTTTATTGTGGAACTCAAGATTTAAACAACGCCCGTCAAAACTTTGCTTAAATTACATAGACTTCTATTGTGGAACTCAAGAACCAAACAATGCTCATCAAAGATTTGCTTTAATTGCATAGACTTCTATTGTGGAACTCAAGAATAAAATAATGCTCATCAACGCTTTTCAAAAATTTCATGGACTTCGATTATGGATCTCAAGAATAAAATAATGCTCATCTAACATTCGCTAAATTGCGAAGACTACTTCTATTGTGGAACTCTACAATAAAACAATGCTCATCAAAGCTATGCTAAATTGCATAAACTTCTAATGTGGAACTCAAGAATGAATCAATGCTCATCAAAGCTTTGCTTAAGTTGCATACACTTCTATTGTGGATCTCAAGAATTAAAGAATGCTCATTAAAGTGTTGCTAAATTGCAAATATTACTTCTATTGTGGAACTTAAGAATTAAACAATGCTCATCAATGTTTTGATAAATTGCATAGACTTCCAATGTGGAACTCAAGAATGAAACAGTGCTCAACAAACCTTTGCTAAATTGCAATGTCTTCTATTGTGGAACTGAAGAATCAAACAATGCTCATCAAAGCTTTTCTTAAATAACATAGACTACTATTGTGGAACTCAAGAATCAAAAAACGCTCAACAAAGCTTTGCTTACATTGCATAAACCTCTATTGTGGTACTCATGAATTAAACGATGATCATCAAAGCTTTGCTAAATTGGATAAACTTCTAATGTGGAACTCAATAATGAAACAATGGTCATCAAAGCTTTGCAAAAATTGCATAGACTTGTATTGTGGAACTCAAGAATTAAACAATGCTCTTAAAAGTTTTGCCAAATTGCGAAGACTACTTCTATTGTGGATCTCTAGAATTAAACAATGGTCATCAAAGTTGTGCTAAATTGCATTGAGTTCTAATGTGGAACTAAAGAATGAAACATTGCTCATCAAAGATTTGCTTAAATTGCATAGACTTCTATTGTGGAACTCAAGAATTAAACAATGCTCATCAATGCTTTGCTAAATTCCATAGACTTCCAATGTGGAAACCAAGAATGAAACAATGTCATCAATGCTTTGCTAAATTGCATAGACTTTTATTTTGGAACTCAAGAATCAAACAGTGCTCATCAAAGCTTTGCTTAAACTGCATATAGTTCTATTGTGGAACTCAAGAATAAAAGAATGCTCATCAAAGCTTTGCTTTAATTGCATAGACTTCAATTTTGGAACTCAAGAATTAAATGATGCTCATCAAAGCTTTGCTAATTTACAAAAACTTCTAATGTGGAACTCAAGAATAAAACAATGCTCATCAAAGCTTTTCTAATATTGCATGGACTTCGATTGTGGAACTAAAGAATAAAACAATGCTCATCTAACCTTCGCTATATTGCGAAGACTACTTCTATTGTGGGATTCTAGAATTAAACAATGCTCATCAAAGCTATACTAAATTCCATAGACTTCTAATGTGGAAGTCAAGAATAAAATAATGCTCATCAAAGCTTTGCTTAAATTGCATAGACTTTTATTGTGGAACTCAAGATTTAAACAATGCTCATCAAAGCTTTGCTAAATTTCCAAGACTACTTCTATTGTGGAACTCTAGAATTAAACAATGCTCATCAAAGCTTTGCTAAATTGCATAGACTTCTAATGTGGAACTTAACACAATGCTCATCAAAGCTCCACATAAATTGCATACACTTCTATTATGGAACTCAAGAATGAAACAATGCTCAACAAAGCTTTGCCAAATTGCATAGTCTTCAATTGTGGAACTCAACAATCAAACAACGCTCAGCAAAGCTTTGCTTAAATTATATAGACTTCTATTGTGGAACTCAAGAATCAAACAATGCTCATCAAAGATTTGCTTAAATTGCATAGACTTCTATTGTGGAACTCAAGAATAAAACAATGCTCATAAAAGCCTTGCTTATATTGCATAGACTTCTATTGTGGAACTCAAGAAGTAAACGATACTCATCAAAGCTTTGCTAAATTACAAAGATTTCTATTATGGAGCTCAAGAATAAAACAATGCTCATCAAGAATATAAGAATGCTCATCTAACATTCGCTAAATTGCGAATACTACTTCTATTGTGGAACTCTAGAATTAAACATTGCTCATCAAAGCTATGCTAAATTGCATAAACTTTTAATGTGGAACTCAAGAATGAATCAATGCTCATCAAAGCTTTGCTTCAGTTGCATACACTTCTATTGTGGAACTAAAGAATTAAAGAATGCTCATTTAATTTTTGCTAAATTGCAAATATTACTTCTATTGTGGAACTCTAGATTTAAACAATGTCCATCAAAGCTTTGCTAAATTGCATAGACTTCTAATGTGGAACTTAAAACAATGCTCATCAAAGCTCCATATAAATTGCATACACTTCTATTATGGAACTCAAGAATGAAACAATGCTCAACAAAGCTTTGCCAAATTGCATAGTCTTCAATTGTGGAACTCAAGAATCAAACAACGCTCATCAAAGCTTTGCTTAAATTACATAGACTTCTATTGTGGAACTCAAGAACAAAACAATGCTCATCAAAGATTTGCTTTAATTGCATAGACTTCTATTGTGGAACTCAAGAATAAAATAATGCTCATCAACGCTTTTCAAAAATTTCATGGACTTCGATTCTTCTATTGTGGAACTCTACAATTAAACAATGCTCATCAAAGCTATGCTAAATTGCATAAACTTCTAATGTGGAACTCAAGAATGAATCATTGCTCATCAAAGCTTTGCTTAAGTTGCATACACTTCTATTGTGGAACTCAAGAATTAAAGAATGCTCATTAAAGTTTTGCTAAATTGCAAATATTACTTTTATTGTGGAACTTAAGAATTAAAGAATGCTCATCAATGTTTTGATAAATTGCATAGACTTCCAATGTGGAACTCAAGAATGAAACAGTGCTCAACAAACCTTTGCTAAATTGTATTGTCTTCTATTGTGGAACTCAAGAATCAAACAATGCTCATCAAATCTTTTCTTAAATTGCATAGACTACTATTGTGGAACTCAAGAATCAAAAATTGCTCACCAAAGCTTTGCTTACATTGCATAAACCTCTATTGTGGTACTCAAGAATTAAACGATGATCATCAAAGCTTTGCTAAATTGGATAAACTTCTAATGTGGAAATCAATAATGAAACAATGGTCATCAAAGCTTTGCAAAAATTGCATAGACTTCTATTATGGAACTTAATAATTAAACAATGCTCTTAAAAGTTTTGCCAAATTGCGAAGACAACTTCTATTGTGGATCTCTAGAATTAAACAATGCTCATCAAAGTTGTGCTAAATTGCATTGAGTTCTAATGTGGAACTCAAGAATGAAACATTGCTCATCAAAGCTTTGCTTAAATTGCATAGACTTCTATTATGGAACTCAAGAATTAAACAATGCTCATCAATGCTTTGCTAAATTGCATAGACTTCCAATCTGGAAACCAAGAATGAAACAATGTCATCAATGCTTTGCTAAATTGCATAGACTTTTATTTTGAAACTCAAGAATCAAACAATGCTCATCAAAGCTTTGCTTAAACTGCATATAGTTATATTGTGGAACTCAAGAATAAAAGAATGCTCATCAAAGCTTTGCTTTAATTGCATAGACTTCTATTGTGGAACTGAAGAATTAAACGATGCTCATCAAAGCTTTGCTAATTTACAAAAACTTCTAATGTGGAACTCAAGAATAAAACAATGCTCATCAAATCTTTTCTAATATTGCATGCACTTCGATTGTGGAACTAAAGAATAAAACAATGCTCATCTAACCTTCGCTATATTGCGAAGACTACTTCTATTGTGGGATTCTAGAATTAAACAATGCTCATCAAAGCTATACTAAATTCCATAGACTTCTAATGTGGAAGTCAAGAATAAAATAATGCTCATCAAAGCTTTGCTTAATTTGCATAGACATTTAATGTGGAACTCAAGATTTAATCAATGCTCATCAAAGCTTTGCTAAATTTCGAAGACTACTTCTATTGTGGAACTCTAGAATTAAATAATGCTCATCAAAGCTTTGCTAAATTGCATAGACTTCTAATGTGGAACTTAAAACAATGCTCATCAAAGCTCTACATAAATTTTATACACTTCTATTATGGAACTCAAGAATGAAACAATACTCAACAAAGCTTTGCCAAATTGCATAGTCTTCAATAGTGGAACTCAAGAATCAAACAACGCTCATCAAAGCTTTGCTTAAATTACATAGACTTCTATTGTGGAACTCAAGAATCAAACAATGCTCATCAAAGATTTGCTTAAATTGCATAGACTTCTATTGTGGAACTCAAGAATAAAACAATGCTCATCAAAGCCTTGCTTAAATTGCATAGACTTCTATTGTGGAACTCAAGAAGTAAACGATACTCATCAAAGCTTTGTTAAATTACAAAGACTTCTATTATGGAGCTCAAGAATAAAACAATGCTCATCAAAACTTTTGTAAAATTGCATTGACTTCGATTATGGATCTCAAGAATATAAGAATGCTCATCTAACATTCGCTAAATTGCGAAGACTACTTCTATTGTGGAACTCTAGAATTAAACATTTCTCATCAAAGCTATGCTAAATTGCATAAACTTTAAAGTGGAACTCAAGAATGAATCAATGCTCATCAAAGCTTTGCTTAAGTTGCATACACTTCTATTGTGGAACTCAAGAATTAAAGAATGCTCATTTAATTTTTGCTAAATTGCAAATATTACTTCTATTTTGGAAGTTAAGAATTAAACAATGCTCATCAATGTTTTGATAAATTGCATAGACTTCCAATGTGGAACTCAAGAATGAAACACTGCTCAACAAACCTTTGCTTAATTGTATTGTCTTCTATTGTGGAACTCAGGAATCAAACAATGCTCATCAAAGATTTTCTTAAATTGCATAGACTACTACTGTGGAACTCAAGAACCAAACAATGCTCACCAAAGCTTTGCTTACATTGCATAAACCTCTATTGTGGTACTCAAGAATTAAACGATGATCATCAAAGCTTTGCTAAATTGGATAAACTTCTAATGTGGAACTCAATAATGAAACAATGGTCATCAAAGCTTTGAATAAATTGCATAGACTTCTATTGTGAAACTCAAGAATTAAACAATGCTCTTCAAAGTTTTGCCAAATTGCGAAGACTACTTCTAGTGTGCAACTCTAGAATTAAACAATGGTCATCAAAGCTGTGCTAAATTGCATTGAGTTCTAATGTGGAACCCTAGAATGAAACATTGCTCATCAAAGCTTTGCTTAAATTGCATAGACTTCTATTGTGGAACTCAAGAATTAAACAATGCTCATCAATGCTTTGCTAAATTGCATAGACTTCCAATGTGGAAACCAAGAATGAAACAATGCAATCAATGCTTTGCTAAATTGCATAGGCTTTTATTTTGGAACCCAAGAATCAAATAATGCTCATCAAAGCTTTGCTTAAATTGCATATAGTTCTATTGTGGAACTCAAGAATAAAACAATACTCATCAAAGCTTTGCTTTAAATGCATAGACTTCTATTGTGGAACTCAATAATTAAACGATGCTCATCAAAGCTTTGCTAAATTACAAAAACTTCTAATGTGGAACTCAAGAATAAACCAGTGCTCATCAAAGCTTTTCTAAAATTGCATGGACTTCGATTGTGGAACTAAAGAATAAAACAATGCTCATCTAACCTTCGCTATATTGCGAAGACTACTTCTATTGTGGAACTCTAGAATTAAACAATGCTCATCAAAGCTATACTAATTTGAATAGACTTCTAATGTGGAACTCAAGAATGAAACAATGCTCATGAAAGCTTTGCTTAAATTGCATAGACTTTTATTGTGGAACTCAAGATTTAAACAACGCCCGTCAAAACTTTGCTTAAATTACATAGACTTCTATTGTGGAACTCAAGAACCAAACAATGCTCATCAAAGATTTGCTTTAATTGCATAGACTTCTATTGTGGAACTCAAGAATAAAATAATGCTCATCAACGCTTTTCAAAAATTTCATGGACTTCGATTATGGATCTCAAGAATAAAATAATGCTCATCTAACATTCGCTAAATTGCGAAGACTACTTCTATTGTGGAACTCTACAATAAAACAATGCTCATCAAAGCTATGCTAAATTGCATAAACTTCTAATGTGGAACTCAAGAATGAATCAATGCTCATCAAAGCTTTGCTTAAGTTGCATACACTTCTATTGTGGATCTCAAGAATTAAAGAATGCTCATTAAAGTGTTGCTAAATTGCAAATATTACTTCTATTGTGGAACTTAAGAATTAAACAATGCTCATCAATATTTTGATAAATTGCATAGACTTCCAATGTGGAACTCAAGAATGAAACAGTGCTCAACAAACCTTTGCTAAATTGCAATGTCTTCTATTGTGGAACTCAAGAATCAAACAATGCTCATCAAAGCTTTTCTTAAATAACATCGACTACTATTGTGGAACTCAAGAATCAAAAAACGCTCAACAAAGCTTTGCTTACATTGCATAAACCTCTATTGTGCTACTCATGAATTAAACGATGATCATCAAAGCTTTGCTAAATTGGATAAACTTCTAATGTGGAACTCAATAATGAAACAATGGTCATCAAAGCTTTGCAAAAATTGCATAGACTTCTATTGTGGAACTCAAGAATTAAACAATGCTCTTAAAAGTTTTGCCAAATTGCGAAGACTACTTCTATTGTGGATCTCTAGAATTAAACAATGGTCATCAAAGTTGTGCTAAATTGCATTGAGTTCTAATGTGGAACTAAAGAATGAAACATTGCTCATCAAAGATTTGCTTAAATTGCATAGACTTCTATTGTGGAACTCAAGAATTAAACAATGCTCATCAATGCTTTGCTAAATTCCATAGACTTCCAATGTGGAAACCAAGAATGAAACATTGTCATCAATGCTTTGCTAAATTGCATAGACTTTTATTTTGGAACTCAAGAATCAAACAGTGCTCATCAAAGCTTTGCTTAAACTGATTATAGTTCTATTGTGGAACTCAAGAATAAAAGAATGCTCATCAAAGCTTTGCTTTAATTGCATAGACTTCTATTTTGGAACTCAAGAATTAAATGATGCTCATCAAAGCTTTGCTAATTTACAAAAACTTCTAATGTGGAACTCAAGAATAAAACAATGCTCATCAAAGCTTTTCTAATATTGCATGGACTTCGATTGTGGAACTAAAGAATAAAACAATGCTCATCTAACCTTCGCTATATTGCGAAGACTTACTTCTATTGTGGGACTCTAGAATTAAACAATGCTCATCAAAGCTATACTAAATTGCATAGACTTCTAATGTGGAAGTCAAGAATGAAATAATGCTCATCAAAGCTTTGCTTAAATTGCATAGACTTTTATTGTGGAACTCAAGATTTAAACAATGCTCATCAAAGCTTTGCTAAATTTCGAAGACTACTTCTATTGTGGAACTCTTGAATTAAACAATGCTCATCAAAGCTTTGCTAAATTGCATAGACTTCTAATGTGGAACATAAAACAATGCTCATCAAAGCTCCACATAAATTGCATACACTTCTATTATGGAACTCAAGAATGAAACAATGCTCAACAAAGCTTTGCTAAATTGCATAAGCTTTGCTTAAATTATATAGACTTCTATTGTGGAACTCAAGAATCAAACAATGCTCATCAAAGATTTGCTTAAATTGCATAGACTTCTATTGTGGAACTCAAGAATAAAACAATGCTCATAAAAGCCTTGCTTATATTGCATAGACTTCTATTGTGGAACTCAAGAAGTAAACGATACTCATCAAAGCTTTGCTAAATTACAAAGATTTCTATTACGGAGCTCAAGAATAAAACAATGCTCATGAAGAATATAAGAATGCTCATCTAACATTCGCTAAATTGCGAAGACTACTTCTATTGTGGAACTCTAGAATTAAACATTGCTCATCAAAGCTATGCTAAATTGCATAAACTTTTAATGTGGAACTCAAGAATGAATCAATGCTCATCAAAGCTTTGCTTCAGTTGCATACACTTCTATTGTGGAACTCAAGAATTAAAGAATGCTCATTTAATTTTTGCTAAATTGCAAATATTACTTCTATTGTGGAACTTAAGAATTATACAATGCTCATCAATGTTTTGATAAATTGCAAAGACTTCCAATGTGGAACTCAAGAATGAAACGGTGCTCAACAAACCTTTGCTAAATTATTGTCTTCTATTGTGGAACTCAAGAATCAAACAATGCTCATCAAAGATTTTCTTAAATTGCATAGACTACTACTGTGAAACTCAAGAACCAAACAATGCTCACCAAAGCTTTGCTTACATTGCATAAACCTTTATTGTGGTACTCAAGAATTAAACGATGATCATCAAAGCTTTGCTAAATTGGATAAACTTGTAATGTGGAACTCAATAATGAAACAATGGTCATCAAAGCTTTGCATAAATTGCATAGACTTCTATTGTGGAACTCAAGAATTAAACAATGCTCTTAAAAGTTTTGCCAAATTGCGAAGACTACTTCTATTGTGCAACTCTAGAATTAAACAATGGTCATCAAAGCTGTACTAAATTGCATTGAGTTCTAATGTGTAACCCTAGAATGAAACATTGATCATCAAAGCTTTGCTTAAATTGCATAGACTTCTATTGTGGAACTCAAGAATTAAACAATGTTCATCAATGCTTTGCTAAATAGCATAGACTTCCAATGTGGAAACCAAGAATGAAACAATGCAATCAATGCTTTGCTAAATTGCATAGACTTTTATTTTGGAACCCAAGAATCAAATAATGCTCATCAAAGCTTTGCTTAAATTGCATATAGTTCTATTGTGGAACTCAAGAATAAAACAATGCTCATCAAAGCTTTGCTTTAAATGCATAGACTTCTATTGTGGAACTCAAGAATTAAACGATGCTCATCAAAGCTGTGCTAATTTACAAAAACTTCTAATGTGGAACTCATGAATAAAACAATGCTCATCAAAGCTTTTCTAATATTGCATGGACTTCGATTATGGAACTAAAGAATAAAACAATGCTCATCTAACCTTCGCTATATTGCGAAGACTACTTCTATTGTGGGACTCTAGAATTAAACAATGCTCATCAAAGCTATACTAAATTGCATAGACTTCTAATGTGGAAGTCAAGAATGAAAAAATGCTCATCAAAGCTTTGCTTAAATTGCATAGACTTTTATTGTGGAACTCAAGATTTAAACAATGCTCATCAAAGCTTTGCTAAATTTCCAAGACTACTTCTATTGTGGAACTCTAGAATTAAACAATGCTCATCAAAGCTTTGCTAAATTGCATAGACTTCTAATGTGGAACTTAAAACAATGCTCATCAAATCTCCACATAAATTGCTTACACTTCTATTATGGAACTCAAGAATGAAACAATGCTCAACAAAGCTTTCCCAAATTGCATAGTCTTCAATTGAGGAACTCAAGAATCAAACAACGCTCATCAAAGCTTTGCTTAAATTACATAGACTTCTATTGTGGAACTCAAGAATCAGAAAATGCTCATCAAAGATTTGCTTAAATTGCATAGACTTCTATTGTGGAACTCAAGAATAAAACAATGTTCCTCAAAGCTTTGCTTAAATTGCATAGACTTCTATTGTCTACTCAAGAATTAAACGATGCTCATCAAAGTTTTGTTAAATTACAAAGACTTCTATTGTAGAACTCAAGAATAAAACAATGCTAAACAAAGCTTTTCTAAAATTGCATGGACTTCGATTATGGATCTTAAAAATAAAAGAATGCTCATCTAACATTCGCTAAATTGCGAAGACTACTTCTATTGTGGAACTCTATAATTAAACAATACTCATCAAAGCTATGCTAAATTGCATAAACTTCTAATGTGGAACTCAAGAATGAATCAATGCTCATCAAAGCTTTGGTTAAGTTGCATACACTTCTATTGTGGAACTCAAGAATTAAAGAATGCTCATTAAAGTTTTGCTAAATTGCAAATATTACTTTTATTGTGGAACTTAACAATTAAACAATGATAATCAATGTTTTGATAAATTGCATAGACATCCAATGTGGAACTCAAGAATGAAATAGTGCTCAACAAACCTTTGCTATATTGCATTGTCTTCTATTGTGGAACTCACGAATTAAACGATGATCATCAAAGCTTTGCTAAATTGGATAAAGTTCTAATGTGGAACTCAATAATGAAACAATGGTCATCAAAGCTTTGCATAAATTGCATAGACTTCTATTGTGGAACTCAAGAATTAAACAATGCTCTTAAAAGTTTTGCCAAATTATGAAGACTACTTCTATTGTGGAACTCTAGAAATAAACAATGCTCATCAAAGCTGTGCTAAATTGCATTTAGTTCTAATGTGGAACTCATGAATGAAACATTGCTCATCAAAGCTTTGCTTAAATTGCATAGACTTCTTTTGTGGAACTCAAGAATTAAACAGTGCACATCAACGCTTTGCTAAATTGCATAGACTTCCAATGTGGAAACAAAGAATGAAACAATGTCATCAATGCTTTGCTATATTGCATACACTTTTCTTTTGGATCTCAAGAATCAAACAATGCTCATCAAAGCTTTGCTTAAATTGCATATAGTTCTATTTTGGAGCTCAAGAATAAACCAATGCTCATCAAAGCTTTGCTTTAATTGCATAGACTTCTATTGTGGAACTCAAGAATTAAACAATGCTCATCAAAGCTTTGCTAAATTACAAAAACTTCTAATGTGGAGCTCAAGAATAAAACCATGCTCATCAATGCTTTTCTAATATTGCATGGACTTCGATTGTGGAACTAAAGAATAAAACAATGCTCATCTAAC
Source organism: Lactuca sativa (assembly GCF_002870075.4). NCBI lineage: Eukaryota > Viridiplantae > Streptophyta > Magnoliopsida > Asterales > Asteraceae > Lactuca > Lactuca sativa. The sequence continues at coordinate 264,508,845 of NC_056630.2, forward strand.
CTTCGCTATATTGCGAAGACTACTTCTATTGTGGAACTCTAGTATTAAACAATGCTCATCAAAGCTATACTCATCAAAGCTTTGCTTAAATTGCATAGACTTCTAATTTGGAACTTAAAATAATTCTCATCAAAGCTCCACATAAATTGCAGACACTTCTATTATGGAACTCAAGAATGAAACAATGCTCCACAAAGCTTTGCCAAATTGCATATTCTTTAATTGTGGAACTCAAGAATTAAACAACGCTCATCAAAGCTTTGCTTAAATTACATAGACTTCTATTGTGGAAGTCAAGAATCAAACAATGCTCATCAAAGATTTGCTTAAATTGCATAGACTTCTATTGTGGAACTCAAGAATAAAACAATGTTCATCAAAGCTTTGCTTAAATTGTATAGACTTCTATTGTGGAACTCAAGAATTAAACGATGCTCTTCAAAGCTTTACTAAATTACAAAGACTTCTATTGTGGAACTCAAGAATAAAACAATGCTGATCAAAGCTTTTCTAAAATTGCATGGACTTCGATTATGGATCTCAAGAATAAAAGAATGCTCATCTAACATTCGCTAAATTGCGAAGACTACTTCTATTGTGGAACTCTAGAATTAAACAATGCTCATCAAAGCTATGTTAAATTGTATAAACTTCTAATGTGGAACTCAAGAATGAATCAATGCTCATCAAAGCTTTGATTAAGTTGCATACACTTCTATTGTGGAACTCAAGAATTATAGAATGCTCATTAAAGTTTTGCTAAATAGCAAATATTACTTCTATTGTCGAACTTAAGAATTAAACTATGCTCATCAATGTTTTGATAAATTGGATAGACTTCCAAGGTGGAACTCAAGAATGAAACAGTGCTCAACAAACCATTGCTAAATTGCATTGTCTTCTATTGTGGAACTCAAGAATCAATCAATGCTCATCAAAGCTTTGCTTAAATTGCATAGACTACTATTGTGGAACTCAAGAATCAAACAATGCTCACCAAAGCTTTGCTTACATTGCATAAACCTCTATTGTGGTACTCAAGAATTAAACGATGATCATCAAAGCTTTGCTAAATTGGATAAACTTCTAATGTGGAACTCAATAATGAAACAATGGTCATCAAAGCTTTACATAAATTGCATAGACTTCTATTGTGGAACTCAAGAATTAAACAATGCTTTTAAAAGTTTTGCCAAATTGCGAAGACTACTTCTATTGTGAAACTCTAGAATTAAACAATGGTCATCAAAGTTGTCCTAAATTGCATTGAGTTCTAATGTGGAACCCTAGAATGAAACATTGCTCATCAAAGCTTTGCTTAAATTGCATAGACTTCTATTGTGGAACTCAAGAATTAGACAATGCTCATCAATGCTTTGCTAAATTGCATAGACTTCCATTGTGGAAACCAAGAATGAAACAATGCAATCAATGCTTTGCTAAATTGCATAGACTTTTATTTTGGAACCCAAGAATCAAATAATGCTCATCAAAGCTTTGCTTAAATTGCATATAGTTTTATTATGGAACTCAAGAATAAAACAATGCTCATCAAAGCTTTGCTTTAAATGCATAGACTTCTATTGTGGAACTCACGAATTAAACGATGCTCATCAAAGCTTTGCTAATTTACAAAAACTTCTAATGTGGAACTCAAGAATAAAACAATGCTTGTTAGACCTCATATTGTTGCTTGTGTGGGAAATGGGAGGAACACCTCTTTATGGCATGATTGGTGGCATCCTTTAGGTATTTTAAGCACTATTATTCCAAGAAGAGAATGGTTTAGCAATGGATTTAATGACTTTTCTTTGGTAAGTGATGTGCTTGATTATGATACTTATTGTTGGCCTGTAAATTGGGTTGATAAATTTTCAGGTCTAAAGGATGCTCCTATGTTTTGTATTGATCCTAATATGAGAGATGGTGCTGGTTGGAGAGATAAGGAGGGTAAGTGCAAGCAATTTTCGTGTAATCAAGTGTGGAGAGATATTAATAATTTTGGGAATAAGGTGCCATGGAAGGAAATTGTGTGGTATGGTAAAGGCATTCCTAGAAATTCTTTCATTTTATGGATGGCTATCTTGAATAGATTGAAAACTCAGGATCGTGTTAGAGTTTGGGAAACTTCAGGAATCCTCCTCTGTCCTTTTTGTAATCTTATCCCTGATTCACATGATCATCTTTTCTTTAATTGCGAATTCTCACAAAGTATTTGGAGACATTTTTGTGATAAGATGAGAATTAATTTGGTGATGGGTAGCTGGAATGAGCTGATTCTGAAATGCTGCAAACTGTGGTACAAGGATGCTGGTGAGAACTTAATTAATAAATGTATTCTTGCGAGTTGTGTTGCACATATATGGAAGGAAAGGAATGCAAGGATTTTTAATAAGAAGAAATTAACAGCTGAAGGAGTAATAGCTTCTATTGAGAATGAAATCAGATTAAAGCTGTTGGGTTTAAGGAAGAATAATAATTTGATTAATGAAAGAATCTATAAGGATTGGGGCATTTATGGAAAGGACAAACATAAGAGATGAAGTACTGGATCAGAATTGGGAAGTCGATGGTTGATGTGTTTTTTAATTGGGGTTGGCAGTGGAGAAATTATTTTGAGTTTGTTCTTAGTATTGGTTTTAGATGGGGGCAATTTTGGAATAAGGGGTTTTACAAAGGAATTGACGGAAATTGTCAATGGTTGGGGAGTTCTCTCTCTAATCATTTGACTTGTACCAATGGGATTTTTAATTTGGATATGATCCTTTGTGTGATTATTCAAATTGAAAATCCTAGACATGTGATTGATGCCATGTCAAGGCTGAAACTTATTCTGAATTTCTGGAGTCTCGGTATTGGTTTTTGGTTTGTAGATAATTGTATTCTTTGCAGGAATCTTTTGCAGTGGAAGAAGATGGACATTAGTGAAAAGAAGGATGAGAGTTTCATGCAGAAAATCAAGAGGAGGATGAAGAATTGGAAAAAGGACAGCAGAAGTGATGTTGGTCAGCTCTTGGAGATTAATTGGGATTGCATTGTTAATTTGTTTAACAGTTTTAATTACGTTTGGTTTTTATTTGTGATTTGTTGGTTGAGGTTTTTGGTCTTTGTTGGATTTTCCTTAAAGTTTAGTCTTTGGACTGAGGGTTTTTTTAAGGGCCTTACCCCTTGCTATTTTTTTTATGGTTCTCGGAGTTTTTGGAGGTGCAAGGGGGTGAAGTTACCTTTTTTCCCTCATTCAATAAGTCCTAGGGCTAACTTTAAGGATTTTAGGGATTATTGGGGTTGTGAGTGGTTAGTTCTTATTCTTAGGAAGTGGTTTGGTAGTTGGCTTTGGATAGGCTGGTTATTTTTGTTTTTGATTGATTCTTGGTGATTGTATTCTTTTATTCTTTTTAATAAAGTTTGCTGAGCTTTGGCTCTTTCAAAAAAAAAAAAAAGAATAAAACAATGCTCATCAAAGCTTTTCTAATATTGCATGGACTTCGATTGTGGAACTAAAGAATAAAACAATGCTCATCTAACCTTCGCTATATTGCGAAGACTACTTCTATTGTGGGACTCTAGAATTAAACAATGCTCATCAAAGCTATACTAAATTGCATAGACTTCTAATGTGGAAGTCAAGAATGAAATAATGCTCATCAAAGCTTTGCTTAAATTGCATAGACTTTTATTGTGGAACTCAAGATTTAAACAATGCTCATCAAAGCTTTGCTAAATTTCCAAGACTACTTCTATTGTGGAACTCTAGAATTAAACAATGCTCATCAAAGCTTTGCTAAATTGCATAGACTTCTAATGTGGAACTTAAAACAATGCTCATCAAATCTCCACATAAATTGCTTACACTTCTATTATGGAACTCAAGAATGAAACAATGCTCAACAAAGCTTTCCCAAATTCCATAGTCTTCAATTGAGGAACTCAAGAATCAAACAACGCTCATCAAAGCTTTGCTTAAATTACATAGACTTCTATTGTGGAACTCAAGAATCAGAAAATGCTCATCAAAGATTTGCTTAAACTGCATAGACTTCTATTGTGGAACTCAACAATAAAACAATGTTCCTCAAAGCTTTGCTTAAATTGCATAGACTTCTATTGTGGAACTCAAGAATTAAACGATGCTCATCAAAGCTTTGTTAAATTACAAAGACTTCTATTGTAGAACTCAAGAATAAAACAATGCTAATCAAAGCTTTTATAAAATTGCATGGACATCGATTATGTATCTTAAAAATAAAAGAATGCTCATCTAACATTCGCTAAATTGCGAAGACTACTTCTATTGTGGAACTCTAGAATTAAACAATACTCATCAAAGCTATGCTAAATTGTATAAACTTCTAATGTGGAACTCAAGAATGAATCAATGCTCATCAAAGCTTTGGTTAAGTTGCATACACTTCTATTGTGGAACACAAGAATTAAAGAATGCTCATTAAAGTTTTGCTAAATTGCAAATATTACTTCTATTGTGGAACTTAAGAATTAATCAATGATAATCAATGTTTTGATAAATTGCATAGACTTCCAATGTGGAACTCAAGAATGAATCAGTGCTCAACAAACCTTTGCTATATTGCATTGTCTTCTATTGTGGAACTCAAGAATCAAACAATGCTCATCAAAGCTTTGCTTAAATTCCATAGACTACTATTGTGGAACTCAAGAATCAAACAATGCTCACCAAAGCTTTGCTTACATTGCATAAACCTCTATTGTGGTACTCAAGAATTAAACGATGATCATCAAAGCTTTGCTAAATTGGATAAAGTTCTAATGTGGAACTCAATAATGAAACAATGGTCATCAAAGCTTTGCATAAATTGCATAGACTTCTATTGTGGAACTCAAGAATTAAACAATGCTCTTAAAAGTTTTGCCAAATTATGAAGACTACTTCTATTGTGTAACTCTAGAAATAAACAATGCTCATCAAAGCTGTGCTAAATTGCATTTAGTTCTAATGTGGAACTCATGAATGAAACATTGCTCATCAAAGCTTTGCTTAAATTGCATAGACTTCTTTTGTGGAACTCAAGAATTAAACAGTGCACATCAACGCTTTGCTAAATTGCATAGACTTCCAATGTGGAAACAAAGAATGAAACAATGTCATCAATGCTTTGCTATATTGCATACACTTTTCTTTTGGATCTCAAGAATCAAACAATGCTCATCAAAGCTTTGCTTAAATTGCATATAGTTCTATTTTGGAGCTCAAGAATAAACCAATGCTCATCAAAGCTTTGCTTTAATTGCATAGACTTCTATTGTGGAACTCAAGAATTAAACAATGCTCATCAAAGCTTTGCTAAATTACAAAAACTTCTAATGTGGAGCTCAAGAATAAAACCATGCTCATCAATACTTTTCTAATATTGCATGGACTTCGATTGTGGAACTAAAGAATAAAACAATGCTCATCTAACCTTCGCTATATTGCGAAGACTACTTCTATTGTGGAACTCTAGTATTAAACAATGCTCATCAAAGCTATACTCATCAAAGCTTTGCTTAAATTGCATAGACTTCTAATTTGGAACTTAAAATAATTCTCATCAAAGCTCCACATAAATTGCAGACACTTCTATTATGGAACTCAAGAATGAAACAATGCTCCACAAAGCTTTGCCAAATTGCATATTCTTTAATTGTGGAACTCAAGAATTAAACAACGCTCATCAAAGCTTTGCTTAAATTACATAGACTTCTATTGTGGAAGTCAAGAATCAAACAATGCTCATCAAAGATTTGCTTAAATTGCATAGACTTCTATTGTGGAACTCAAGAATAAAACAATGTTCATCAAAGCTTTGCTTATATTGCATAGACTTCTATTGTGGAACTCAAGAATTAAACGATGCTCTTCAAAGCTTTGCTAAATTACAAAGACTTCTATTGTGGAACTCAAGAATAAAACAATGCTGATCAAAGCTTTTCTAAAATTGCATGGACTTCGATTATGGATCTCAAGAATAAAAGAATGCTCATCTAACATTCGCTAAATTGCGAAGACTACTTCTATTGTGGAACTCTAGAATTAAACAATGCTCATCAAAGCTATGTTAAATTGTATAAACTTCTAATGTGGAACTCAAGAATGAATCAATGCTCATCAAAGCTTTGATTAAGTTGCATACACTTCTATTGTGGAACTCAAGAATTATAGAATGCTCATTAAAGTTTTGCTAAATAGCAAATATTACTTCTATTGTCGAACTTAAGAATTAAACTATGCTCATCAATGTTTTGATAAATTGGATAGACTTCCAAGGTGGAACTCAAGAATGAAACAGTGCTCAACAAACCTTTGCTAAATTGCATTGTCTTCTATTGTGGAACTCAAGAATCAAACAATGCTCATCAAAGCTTTGCTTAAATTGCATAGACTACTATTGTGGAACTCAAGAATCAAACAATGCTCACCAAAGCTTTGCTTACATTGCATAAACCTCTATTGTGGTACTCAAGAATTAAACGATGATCATCAAAGCTTTGCTAAATTGGATAAACTTCTAATGTGGAACTCAATAATGAAACAATGGTCATCAAAGCTTTACATAAATTGCATAGACTTCTATTGTGGAACTCAAGAATTAAACAATGCTTTTAAAAGTTTTGCCAAATTGCGAAGACTACTTCTATTGTGAAACTCTAGAATTAAACAATGGTCATCAAAGTTGTCCTAAATTGCATTGAGTTCTAATGTGGAACCCTAGAATGAAACATTGCTCATCAAAGCTTTGCTTAAATTGCATAGACTTCTATTGTGGAACTCAAGAATTAAACAATGCTCATCAATGCTTTGCTAAATTGCATAGACTTCCATTGTGGAAACCAAGAATGAAACAATGCAATCAATGCTTTGCTAAATTGCATAGACTTTTATTTTGGAACCCAAGAATCAAATAATGCTCATCAAAGCTTTGCTTAAATTGCATATAGTTCTATTGTGGAACTCAAGAATAAAACAATGCTCATCAAAGCTTTGCTTTAAATGCATAGACTTCTATTATGGAACTCACGAATTAAACGATGCTCATCAAAGCTTTGCTAATTTACAAAAACTTCTAATGTGGAACTCAAGAATAAAACAATGCTCATCAAAGCTTTTCTAATATTGCATGGACTTCGATTGTGGAACTAAAGAATAAAACAATGCTCATCTAACCTTCGCTATATTGCGAAGACTACTTCTATTGTGGGACTCTAGAATTAAACAATGCTCATCAAAGCTATACTAAATTGCATAGACTTCTAATGTGGAAGTCAAGAATGAAATAATGCTCATCAAAGCTTTGCTTAAATTGCATAGACTTTTATTGTGGAACTCAAGATTTAAACAATGCTCATCAAAGCTTTGCTAAATTTCCAAGACTACTTCTATTGTGGAACTCTAGAATTAAACAATGCTCATCAAAGCTTTGTTAAATTGCATAGACTTCTAATGTGGAACTTAAAACAATGCTCATCAAATCTCCACATAAATTGCTTACACTTCTATTATGGAACTCAAGAATGAAACATCGCTCAAAAAAGCTTTCCCAAATTGCATAGTCTTCAATTGAGGAACTCAAGAATCAAACAACGCTCATCAAAGCTTTGCTTAAATTACATAGACTTCTATTGTGGAACTCAAGAATCAGAAAATGCTCATCAAAGATTTGCTTAAACTGCATAGACTTCTATTGTGGAACTCAACAATAAAACAATGTTCCTCAAAGCTTTGCTTAAATTGCATAGACTTCTATTGTGGAACTCAAGAATTAAACGATGCTCATCAAAGCTTTGTTAAATTACAAAGACTTCTATTGTAGAACTCAAGAATAAAACAATGCTAATCAAAGCTTTTCTAAAATTGCATGGACTTCGATTATGGATCTTAAAAATAAAAGAATGCTCATCTAACATTCGCTAAATTGCGAAGACTACTTCTATTGTGGAACTCTATAATTCAACAATACTCATCAAAGCTATGCTAAATTGCATAAACTTCTAATGTGGAACTCAAGAATGAATCAATGCTCATCAAAGCTTTGGTTAAGTTGCATACACTTCTATTGTGGAACTCAAGAATTAAAGAATGCTCATTAAAGTTTTGCTAAATTGCAAATATTACTTTTATTGTGGAACTTAACAATTAAACAATGATAATCAATGTTTTGATAAATTGCATAGACATCCAATGTGGAACTCAAGAATGAAATAGTGCTCAACAAACCTTTGCTATATTGCATTGTCTTCTATTGTGGAACTCAAGAATCAAACAATGCTCATCAAAGCTTTGCTTAAATTTCATAGACTACTATTGTGGAACTCAAGAATCAAACAATGCTCACCAAAGCTTTGCTTACATTGCATAAACCTCTATTGTGGTACTCAAGAATTAAACGATGATCATCAAAGCTTTGCTAAATTGGATAAAGTTCTAATGTGGAACTCAATAATGAAACAATGGTCATCAAAGCTTTGCATAAATTGCATAGACTTCTATTGTGGAACTCAAGAATTAAACAATGCTCTTAAAAGTTTTGCCAAATTATGAAGACTACTTCTATTGTGGAACTCTAGAAATAAACAATGCTCATCAAAGCTGTGCTAAATTGCATTTAGTTCTAATGTGGAACTCATGAATGAAACATTGCTCATCAAAGCTTTGCTTAAATTGCATAGACTTCTTTTGTGGAACTCAAGAATTAAACAGTGCACATCAACGCTTTGCTAAATTGCATAGACTTCCAATGTGGAAACAAAGAATGAAACAATGTCATCAATGCTTTGCTATATTGCATACACTTTTCTTTTGGATCTCAAGAATCAAACAATGCTCATCAAAGCTTTGCTTAAATTGCATATAGTTCTATTTTGGAGCTCAAGAATAAACCAATGCTCATCAAAGCTTTGCTTTAATTGCATAGACTTCTATTGTGGAACTCAAGAATTAAACAATGCTCATCAAATCTTTGCTAAATTACAAAAACTTCTAATGTGGAGCTCAAGAATAAAACCATGCTCATCAATGCTTTTCTAATATTGCATGGACTTCGATTGTGGAACTAAAGAATAAAACAATGCTCATCTAACCTTCGCTATATTGCGAAGACTACTTCTATTGTGGAACTCTAGTATTAAACAATGCTCATCAAAGCTATACTCATCAAAGCTTTGCTTAAATTGCATAGACTTCTAATTTGGAACTTAAAATAATTCTCATCAAAGCTCCACATAAATTGCAGACACTTCTATTATGGAACTCAAGAATGAAACAATGCTCCACAAAGCTTTGCCAAATTGCATATTCTTTAATTGTGGAACTCAAGAATTAAACAACGCTCATCAAAGCTTTGCTTAAATTACATAGACTTCTATTGTGGAAGTCAAGAATCAAACAATGCTCATCAAAGATTTGCTTAAATTGCATAGACTTCTATTGTGGAACTCAAGAATAAAACAATGTTCATCAAAGCTTTGCTTAAATTGCATAGACTTCTATTGTGGAACTCAAGAATTAAACGATGCTCTTCAAAGCTTTGCTAAATTACAAAGACTTCTATTGTGGAACTCAAGAATAAAACAATGCTGATCAAAGCTTTTCTAAAATTGCATGGACTTCGATTATGGATCTCAAGAATAAAAGAATGCTCATCTAACATTCGCTAAATTGCGAAGACTACTTCTATTGTGGAACTCTAGAATTAAACAATGCTCATCAAAGCTATGTTAAATTGTATAAACTTCTAATGTGGAACTCAAGAATGAATCAATGCTCATCAAAGCTTTGATTAAGTTGCATACACTTCTATTGTGGAACTCAAGAATTATAGAATGCTCATTAAAGTTTTGCTAAATAGCAAATATTACTTCTATTGTCGAACTTAAGAATTAAACTATGCTCATCAATGTTTTGATAAATTGGATAGACTTCCAAGGTGGAACTCAAGAATGAAACAGTGCTCAACAAACCTTTGCTAAATTGCATTGTCTTCTATTGTGGAACTCAAGAATCAAACAATGCTCATCAAAGCTTTGCTTAAATTGCATAGACTACTATTGTGGAACTCAAGAATCAAACAATGCTCACCAAAGCTTTGCTTACATTGCATAAACCTCTATTGTGGTACTCAAGAATTAAACGATGATCATCAAAGCTTTGCTAAATTGGATAAACTTCTAATGTGGAACTCAATAATGAAACAATGGTCATCAAAGCTTTGCATAAATTGCATAGACTTCTATTGTGGAACTCAAGAATTAAACAATGCTCTTAAAAGTTTTGCCAAATTATGAAGACTACTTCTATTGTGTAACTCTAGAAATAAACAATGCTCATCAAAGCTGTGCTAAATTGCATTTAGTTCTAATGTGGAACTCATGAATGAAACATTGCTCATCAAAGCTTTGCTTAAATTGCATAGACTTCTTTTGTGGAACTCAAGAATTAAACAGTGCACATCAACGCTTTGCTAAATTGCATAGACTTCCAATGTGGAAACAAAGAATGAAACAATGTCATCAATGCTTTGCTATATTGCATACACTTTTCTTTTGGATCTCAAGAATCAAACAATGCTCATCAAAGCTTTGCTTAAATTGCATATAGTTCTATTTTGGAGCTCAAGAATAAACCAATGCTCATCAAAGCTTTGCTTTAATTGCATAGACTTCTATTGTGGAACTCAAGAATTAAACAATGCTCATCAAAGCTTTGCTAAATTACAAAAACTTCTAATGTGGAGCTCAAGAATAAAACCATGCTCATCAATGCTTTTCTAATATTGCATGGACTTCGATTGTGGAACTAAAGAATAAAACAATGCTCATCTAACCTTCGCTATATTGCGAAGACTACTTCTATTGTGGAACTCTAGTATTAAACAATGCTCATCAAAGCTATACTCATCAAAGCTTTGCTTAAATTGCATAGACTTCTAATTTGGAACTTAAAATAATTCTCATCAAAGCTCCACATAAATTGCAGACACTTCTATTATGGAACTCAAGAATGAAACAATGCTCCACAAAGCTTTGCCAAATTGCATATTCTTTAATTGTGGAACTCAAGAATTAAACAACGCTCATCAAAGCTTTGCTTAAATTACATAGACTTCTATTGTGGAAGTCAAGAATCAAACAATGCTCATCAAAGATTTGCTTAAATTGCATAGACTTCTATTGTGGAACTCAAGAATAAAACAATGTTCATCAAAGCTTTGCTTAAATTGCATAGACTTCTATTGTGGAACTCAAGAATTAAACGATGCTCTTCAAAGCTTTGCTAAATTACAAAGACTTCTATTGTGGAACTCAAGAATAAAACAATGCTGATCAAAGCTTTTCTAAAATTGCATGGACTTCGATTATGGATCTCAAGAATAAAAGAATGCTCATCTAACATTCGCTAAATTGCGAAGACTACTTCTATTGTGGAACTCTAGAACTAAACAATGCTCATCAAAGCTATGTTAAATTGTATAAACTTCTAATGTGGAACTCAAGAATGAATCAATGCTCATCAAAGCTTTGATTAAGTTGCATACACTTCTATTGTGGAACTCAAGAATTATAGAATGCTCATTAAAGTTTTGCTAAATAGCAAATATTACTTCTATTGTCGAACTTAAGAATTAAACTATGCTCATCAATGTTTTGATAAATTGGATAGACTTCCAAGGTGGAACTCAAGAATGAAACAGTGCTCAACAAACCTTTGCTAAATTGCATTGTCTTCTATTGTGGAACTCAAGAATCAAACAATGCTCATCAAAGCTTTGCTTAAATTGCATAGACTACTATTGTGGAACTCAAGAATCAAACAATGCTCACCAAAGCTTTGCTTACATTGCATAAACCTCTATTGTGGTACTCAAGAATTAAACGATGATCATCAAAGCTTTGCTAAATTGGATAAACTTCTAATGTGGAACTCAATAATGAAACAATGGTCATCAAAGCTTTACATAAATTGCATAGACTTCTATTGTGGAACTCAAGAATTAAACAATGCTTTTAAAAGTTTTGCCAAATTGCGAAGACTACTTCTATTGTGAAACTCTAGAATTAAACAATGGTCATCAAAGTTGTCCTAAATTGCATTGAGTTCTAATGTGGAACCCTAGAATGAAACATTGCTCATCAAAGCTTTGCTTAAATTGCATAGACTTCTATTGTGGAACTCAAGAATTAAACAATGCTCATCAATGCTTTGCTAAATTGCATAGACTTCCATTGTGGAAACCAAGAATGAAACAATGCAATCAATGCTTTGCTAAATTGCATAGACTTTTATTTTGGAACCCAAGAATCAAATAATGCTCATCAAAGCTTTGCTTAAATTGCATATAGTTCTATTGTGGAACTCAAGAATAAAACAATGCTCATCAAAGCTTTGCTTTAAATGCATAGACTTCTATTATGGAACTCACGAATTAAACGATGCTCATCAAAGCTTTGCTAATTTACAAAAACTTCTAATGTGGAACTCAAGAATAAAACAATGCTCATCAAAGCTTTTCTAATATTGCATGGACTTCGATTGTGGAACTAAAGAATAAAACAATGCTCATCTAACCTTCGCTATATTGCGAAGACTACTTCTATTGTGGGACTCTAGAATTAAACAATGCTCATCAAAGCTATACTAAATTGCATAGACTTCTAATGTGGAAGTCAAGAATGAAATAATGCTCATCAAAGCTTTGCTTAAATTGCATAGACTTTTATTGTGGAACTCAAGATTTAAACAATGCTCATCAAAGCTTTGCTAAATTTCCAAGACTACTTCTATTGTGGAACTCTAGAATTAAACAATGCTCATCAAAGCTTTGCTAAATTGCATAGACTTCTAATGTGGAACTTAAAACAATGCTCATCAAATCTCCACATAAATTGCTTACACTTCTATTATGGAACTCAAGAATGAAACATCGCTCAAAAAAGCTTTCCCAAATTGCATAGTCTTCAATTGAGGAACTCAAGAATCAAACAACGCTCATCAAAGCTTTGCTTAAATTACATAGACTTCTATTGTGGAACTCAAGAATCAGAAAATGCTCATCAAAGATTTGCTTAAACTGCATAGACTTCTATTGTGGAACTCAACAATAAAACAATGTTCCTCAAAGCTTTGCTTAAATTGCATAGACTTCTATTGTGGAACTCAAGAATTAAACGATGCTCATCAAAGCTTTGTTAAATTACAAAGACTTCTATTGTAGAACTCAAGAATAAAACAATGCTAATCAAAGCTTTTCTAAAATTGCATGGACTTCGATTATGGATCTTAAAAATAAAAGAATGCTCATCTAACATTCGCTAAATTGCGAAGACTACTTCTATTGTGGAACTCTATAATTCAACAATACTCATCAAAGCTATGCTAAATTGCATAAACTTCTAATGTGGAACTCAAGAATGAATCAATGCTCATCAAAGCTTTGGTTAAGTTGCATACACTTCTATTGTGGAACTCAAGAATTAAAGAATGCTCATTAAAGTTTTGCTAAATTGCAAATATTACTTTTATTGTGGAACTTAACAATTAAACAATGATAATCAATGTTTTGATAAATTGCATAGACATCCAATGTGGAACTCAAGAATGAAATAGTGCTCAACAAACCTTTGCTATATTGCATTGTCTTCTATTGTGGAACTCAAGAATCAAACAATGCTCATCAAAGCTTTGCTTAAATTTCATAGACTACTATTGTGGAACTCAAGAATCAAACAATGCTCACCAAAGCTTTGCTTACATTGCATAAACCTCTATTGTGGTACTCAAGAATTAAACGATGATCATCAAAGCTTTGCTAAATTGGATAAAGTTCTAATGTGGAACTCAATAATGAAACAATGGTCATCAAAGCTTTGCATAAATTGCATAGACTTCTATTGTGGAACTCAAGAATTAAACAATGCTCTTAAAAGTTTTGCCAAATTATGAAGACTACTTCTATTGTGGAACTCTAGAAATAAACAATGCTCATCAAAGCTGTGCTAAATTGCATTTAGTTCTAATGTGGAACTCATGAATGAAACATTGCTCATCAAAGCTTTGCTTAAATTGCATAGACTTCTTTTGTGGAACTCAAGAATTAAACAGTGCACATCAACGCTTTGCTAAATTGCATAGACTTCCAATGTGGAAACAAAGAATGAAACAATGTCATCAATGCTTTGCTATATTGCATACACTTTTCTTTTGGATCTCAAGAATCAAACAATGCTCATCAAAGCTTTGCTTAAATTGCATATAGTTCTATTTTGGAGCTCAAGAATAAACCAATGCTCATCAAAGCTTTGCTTTAATTGCATAGACTTCTATTGTGGAACTCAAGAATTAAACAATGCTCATCAAAGCTTTGCTAAATTACAAAAACTTCTAATGTGGAGCTCAAGAATAAAACCATGCTCATCAATGCTTTTCTAATATTGCATGGACTTCGATTGTGGAACTAAAGAATAAAACAATGCTCATCTAACCTTCGCTATATTGCGAAGACTACTTCTATTGTGGAACTCTAGTATTAAACAATGCTCATCAAAGCTATACTCATCAAAGCTTTGCTTAAATTGCATAGACTTCTAATTTGGAACTTAAAATAATTCTCATCAAAGCTCCACATAAATTGCAGACACTTCTATTATGGAACTCAAGAATGAAACAATGCTCCACAAAGCTTTGCCAAATTGCATATTCTTTAATTGTGGAACTCAAGAATTAAACAACGCTCATCAAAGCTTTGCTTAAATTACATAGACTTCTATTGTGGAAGTCAAGAATCAAACAATGCTCATCAAAGATTTGCTTAAATTGCATAGACTTCTATTGTGGAACTCAAGAATAAAATAATGTTCATCAAAGCTTTGCTTAAATTGCATAGACTTCTATTGTGGAACTCAAGAATTAAACGATGCTCTTCAAAGCTTTGCTAAATTACAAAGACTTCTATTGTGGAACTCAAGAATAAAACAATGCTGATCAAAGCTTTTCTAAAATTGCATGGACTTCGATTATGGATCTCAAGAATAAAAGAATGATCATCTAACATTCGCTAAATTGCGAAGACTACTTCTATTGTGGAACTCTAGAATTAAACAATGCTCATCAAAGCTATGTTAAATTGTATAAACTTCTAATGTGGAACTCAAGAATGAATCAATGCTCATCAAAGCTTTGATTAAGTTGCATACACTTCTATTGTGGAACTCAAGAATTATAGAATGCTCATTAAAGTTTTGCTAAATAGCAAATATTACTTCTATTGTCGAACTTAAGAATTAAACTATGCTCATCAATGTTTTGATAAATTGGATAGACTTCCAAGGTGGAACTCAAGAATGAAACAGTGCTCAACAAACCTTTGCTAAATTGCATTGTCTTTTATTGTGGAACTCAAGAATCAAACAATGCTCATCAAAGCTTTGCTTAAATTGCATAGACTACTATTGTGGAACTCAAGAATCAAACAATGCTCACCAAAGCTTTGCTTACATTGCATAAACCTCTATTGTGGTACTCAAGAATTAAACGATGATCATCAAAGCTTTGCTAAATTGGATAAACTTCTAATGTGGAACTCAATAATGAAACAATGGTCATCAAAGCTTTACATAAATTGCATAGACTTCTATTGTGGAACTCAAGAATTAAACAATGCTTTTAAAAGTTTTGCCAAATTGCGAAGACTACTTCTATTGTGAAACTCTAGAATTAAACAATGGTCATCAAAGTTGTCCTAAATTGCATTGAGTTCTAATGTGGAACCCTAGAATGAAACATTGCTCATCAAAGCTTTGCTTAAATTGCATAGACTTCTATTGTGGAACTCAAGAATTAAACAATGCTCATCAATGCTTTGCTAAATTGCATAGACTTCCATTGTGGAAACCAAGAATGAAACAATGCAATCAATGCTTTGCTAAATTGCATAGACTTTTATTTTGGAACCCAAGAATCAAATAATGCTCATCAAAGCTTTGCTTAAATTGCATATAGTTCTATTGTGGAACTCAAGAATAAAACAATGCTCATCAAAGCTTTGCTTTAAATGCATAGACTTCTATTATGGAACTCACGAATTAAACGATGCTCATCAAAGCTTTGCTAATTTACAAAAACTTCTAATGTGGAACTCAAGAATAAAACAATGCTCATCAAAGCTTTTCTAATATTGCATGGACTTCGATTGTGGAACTAAAGAATAAAACAATGCTCATCTAACCTTCGCTATATTGCGAAGACTACTTCTATTGTGGGACTCTAGAATTAAACAATGCTCATCAAAGCTATACTAAATTGCATAGACTTCTAATGTGGAAGTCAAGAATGAAATAATGCTCATCAAAGCTTTGCTTAAATTGCATAGACTTTTATTGTGGAACTCAAGATTTAAACAATGCTCATCAAAGCTTTGCTAAATTTCCAAGACTACTTCTATTGTGGAACTCTAGAATTAAACAATGCTCATCAAAGCTTTGCTAAATTGCATAGACTTCTAATGTGGAACTTAAAACAATGCTCATCAAATCTCCACATAAATTGCTTACACTTCTATTATGGAACTCAAGAATGAAACAATGCTCAACAAAGCTTTCCCAAATTGCATAGTCTTCAATTGAGGAACTCAAGAATCAAACAACGCTCATCAAAGCTTTGCTTAAATTACATAGACTTCTATTGTGGAACTCAAGAATCAGAAAATGCTCATCAAAGATTTGCTTAAATTGCATAGACTTCTATTGTGGAACTCAACAATAAAACAATGTTCCTCAAAGCTTTGCTTAAATTGCATAGACTTCTATTGTGGAACTCAAGAATTAAACGATGCTCATCAAAGCTTTGTTAAATTACAGAGACTTCTATTGTAGAACTCAAGAATAAAACAATGCTAATCATAGCTTTTATAAAATTGCATGGACATCGATTATGTATCTTAAAAATAAAAGAATGCTCATCTAACATTCGCTAAATTGCGAAGACTACTTCTATTGTGGAACTCTAGAATTAAACAATACTCATCAAAGCTATGCTAAATTGTATAAACTTCTAATGTGGAACTCAAGAATGAATCAATGCTAATCAGAGCTTTGGTTAAGTTGCATACACTTCTATTGTGGAACACAAGAATTAAAGAATGCTCATTAAAGTTTTGCTAAATTGCAAATATTACTTCTATTGTGGAACTTAAGAATTAATCAATGATAAGCAATGTTTTGATAAATTGCATAGACTTCCAATGTGGAACTCAAGAATGAATCAGTGCTCAACAAACCTTTGCTATATTGCATTGTCTTCTATTGTGGAACTCAAGAATCAAACAATGCTCATCAAAGCTTTGCTTAAATTCCATAGACTACTATTATGGAACTCAAGAATCAAACAATGCTCACCAAAGCTTTGCTTACATTGCATAAACCTCTATTGTGGTACTCAAGAATTAAACGATGATCATCAAAGCTTTGCTAAATTGGATAAAGTTCTAATGTGGAACTCAATAATGAAACAATGGTCATCAAAGCTTTGCATAAATTGCATAGACTTCTATTGTGGAACTCAAGAATTAAACAATGCTCTTAAAAGTTTTGCCAAATTATGAAGACTACTTCTATTGTGGAACTCTAGAAATAAACAATGCTCATCAAAGCTGTGCTAAATTGCATTTAGTTCTAATGTGGAACTCATGAATGAAACATTGCTCATCAAAGCTTTGCTTAAATTGCATAGACTTCTTTTGTGGAACTCAAGAATTAAACAATGCACATCAACGCTTTGCTAAATTGCATAGACTTCCAATGTGGAAACAAAGAATGAAACAATGTCATCAATGCTTTGCTATATTGCATACACTTTTCTTTTGGATCTCAAGAATCAAACAATGCTCATCAAAGCTTTGCTTAAATTGCATATAGTTCTATTTTGGAGCTCAAGAATAAACCAATGCTCATCAAAGCTTTGCTTTAATTGCATAGACTTCTATTGTGGAACTCAAGAATTAAACGATGCTCATCAAAGCTTTGCTAAATTACAAAAACTTCTAATGTGGAGCTCAAGAATAAAACCATGCTCATCAATGCTTTTCTAATATTGCATGGACTTCGATTGTGGAACTAAAGAATAAAACAATGCTCATCTAACCTTCGCTATATTGCGAAGACTACTTCTATTGTGGAACTCTAGTATTAAACAATGCTCATCAAAGCTATACTCATCAAAGCTTTGCTTAAATTGCATAGACTTCTAATTTGGAACTTAAACTAATTCTCATCAAAGCTACACATAAATTGCAGACACTTCTATTATGGAACTCAAGAATGAAACAATGCTCCACAAAGCTTTGCCAAATTGCATATTCTTCAATTGTGGAACTCAAGAATTAAACAACGCTCATCAAAGCTTTGCTTAAATTACATAGACTTCTATTGTGGAAGTCAAGAATCAAACAATGCTCATCAAAGATTTGCTTAAATTGCATAGACTTCTATTGTGGAACTCAAGAATAAAACAATGCTCATCAAAGCTTTGCTTAAATTGCATAGACTTCTATTGTGGAACTCAAGAATTAAACGATGCTCTTCAAAGCTTTGCTAAATTACAAAGACTTCTATTGTGGAACTCAAGAATAAAACAATGCTCATCAAAGCTTTTCTAAAATAGCATGGACTTCGATTATGGATCTCAAGAATAAAAGAATGCTCATCTAACATTCGCTAAATTGCGAAGACTACTTCTATTGTGGAACTCTAGAATTAAACAATGCTCATCAAAGCTATGTTGAATTGTATAAACTTCTAATGTGGAACTAAAGAATGAATCAATGCTCATCAAAGCTTTGATTAAGTTGCATACACTTCTGTTGTGGAACTCAAGAATTATAGAATGCTCATTAAAGTTTTGCTAAATAGCAAATATTACTTCTATTGTCGAACTTAAGAATTAAACTATGCTCATCAATGTTTTGATAAATTGGATAGACTTCCAAGGTGGAAGTCAAGAATGAAACAGTGCTCATCAAAGCTTTGCTTAAATTGCATAGACTACTATTGTGGAACTCAAGAATCAAACAATGCTCACCAAAGCTTTGCTTACATTGCACAAACCTCTATTGTGGTACTTAAGAATTAAACGATGATCATCAAAGATTTACAAAATTGGATAAACTTCTAATGTGGAACTCAATAATGAAACAATGGTCATCAAAGCTTTGCATAAATTGCATAGACTTCTATTGTGGAACTCAAGAATTAAACAATGCTTTTCAAAGTTTTGCTAAATCGCGAAGACTACTTCTATTGTGGATCTCTAGAATTAAACAATGCACATCAAAGCTGTGCTACATTGCATTGAGTTCTAATGTGGAACTCAAGAATGAAACATTGCTCATCAAACCTTTGCTTAAATTGCATAGACTTGTATTGTGGAACTCAAGAATTTAACAATGCTCATCAATGCTTTGCTAAATTGCATAGACTTCCAATGTGGAAACCAAGAATGAAACAATGTCATCAATGCTATGCTAAATTGCATAGACTTTTATTTTGGAACTCAAGAATCAAACAATGCTCATCAAAGCTTTGCTTAAAATGCATATAGTTCTATTGTGGAACTCAAGAATAAAAGAATGCTCATCAAATCTTTGCTTTAATTGCATAGACTTCTATTGTGGAACTCAAGAATTAAACGATGCTCATGAAAGCTTTGCTTAATTACAAAAACTTCTAATGTGGAACTCAAGAATAAAACAATGCACATCAAAGCTTTTCTAATATTGCATGGACATCGATTGTGGAACTAAAGAATAAAACAATGCTCATCTAACCTTCGCTATATTGCGAAGACTACTTCTCTTGTGGGACTCTAGAATTAAACAATGCTCATCAAAGCTATACTAAATTGCATAGACTTCAAATGTGGAACTAAAGAATGAAATAATGCTCATCAAAGCTTTGCTTAAATTGGATAGACGTTTATTGAGGAACTCAAGATTTAATCAATGCACATCAAAGCTTTGCTAAATTTCGAAGACTACTTCTATTGTGGAACTCTAGAAATAAACAATGCTCATCAAAGCTTTGCTAAATTGCATAGACTTCTAAAATTGCATGGACATCGATTATGGATCTTAAAAATAAAAGAATGCTCATCTAACATTCGCTAAATTGCGAAGACTACTTCTATTGTGGAACTCTAGAATTAAACAATACTCATAAAAGCTATGCTAAATTGTATAAACTTCTAATGTGGAACTCAAGAATGAATCAATGCTCATCAAAGCTTTGGTTAAGTTGCATACACTTCTATTGTGGAACACAAGAATTAAAGAATGCTTATTAAAGTTTTGCTAAATTGCAAATATTACTTCTATTGTGGAACTTAAGAATTAAACAATGATAATCAATGTTTTGATAAATTGCATAGACTTCCAATGTGGAACTCAAGAATGAATCAGTGCTCAACAAACCTTTGCTATATTGCATTGTCTTCTATTGTGGAACTCAAGAATCAAACAATGCTCATCAAAGCTTTGCTTAAATTCCATAGACTACTATTGTGGAACTCAAGAATCAAACAATGCTCACCAAAGCTTTGCTTACATTGCATAAACCTCTAATGTGGTACTCAAGAATTAAACAATGATCATCAAAGCTTTGCTAAATTGGATAAAGTTCTAATGTGGAACTCAATAATGAAACAATGGTCATCAAAGCTTTGCATAAATTGCATAGACTTCTATTGTGGAACTCAAGAATTAAACAATGCTCTTAAAAGTTTTGCCAAATTATGAAGACTACTTCTATTGTGGAACTCTAGAAATAAACAATGCTCATCAAAGTTGTGCTAAATTGCATTTAGTTCTAATGTGGAACTCAAGAATGAAACATTGCTCATCAAAGCTTTGGTTAAATTGCATAGACTTCTATTGTGGAACTCAAGAATTAAACAATGCACATCAACGCTTTGCTAAATTGCGTAGACTTCCAATGTGGAAACCAAGAATGAAACAATGTCATCAATGCTTTGCTATATTGCATACACTTTTCTTTTGGATCTCAAGAATCAAACAATGCTCATCAAAGCTTTGCTTAAATTGCATATAGTTCTATTTTGGAACTCAAGAATAAAACAATGCTCATCAAAGCTGTGCTTTAATTGCATAGACTTCTATTGTGGAACTCAAGAATTAAACAAAGCTCATCACAGCTTTGCTAAATTATTAAAACTTCTAATGTGGAACTCAAGAATAAAACCATGCTCATCAAAGCTTTTCTAATATTGCATGGACATCGATTGCGGAACTAAAGAATAAAACAATGCTCATCTAACCTTCGCTATATTGCGAAGACTACTTTTAATGTGGAAGAGTATTAAATAATGCTCATCAAAGCTATACTAAATTGCATAGACTTCTAATGTGGAAGTCAAAAATGAAATAATGCTCATCAAAGCTTTGCTTAAACTGCATAGACTTTTATTGTGGGACTCAAGATTCAAACAATGCTCATCAAAGCTTAGCTAAATTTCGAAGACTACTTCTATTGTGGAACTCTAGAATTAAACAATGCTCATCAAAGCTTTGCTAAATTGCATAGACTTCAAATTTGGAACTTAAAACAGTTCTCATCAAAGCTCCACATAAATTGCAGACACTTCTATTATGGAACTCAAGAATGAAACAATGCTCAACAAAGTTTTGCTAAATTGCATATTCTTCAATTGTGGAACTCAAGAATTAAACAACGCTCATCAAAGCTTTGCTTAAATTACATAGACTTCTATTGTGTAAGTCAAGAATCAAACAATGCTCATCAAAGATTTGCTTAAATTGCATAGACTTTTATTGTGGAACTCAAGAATAAAACAATGCTCATCAAAGCTTTGCTTAAATTTCATAGACTTCTATTGTGGAACTCAAGAATGAAACGATGCTCTTGAAAGCTTTGCTAAATTACAAAGACTTCTATTGTGGAACTCAAGAATAAAACAATGCTCATTAATGCTCATCAAAGCTATGCTAAATTGCATAAACTTCTAATGTGGAACTCAAGAATGAATCAATGCTCATCAAAGCTTTGCTTAAGTTGCAAACACTTCTATTGTGGAACTCAAGAATTAAAGAATGCTCATTAAATTTTTGCTAAATTGCTAATATTACTTTTATTGTGGAACTTAAGAATTAAACAATGCTAATCAATGTTTTGATAAATTGCATGGACTTCCAAAGTGGAACTCAAGAATGAAACAGTGCTCAACAAACCTTTGCTAAATTGCATTGTCTTCTATTGTGGAACTCAAGAATCAAACAATGCTCATCAAAGCTTTGCTTAAATTGCATAGACTACTATTGTGGAACTCAAGAATCAAACAATGCTCACCAAAGCTTTGCTTACATTGCATAAACCTCTATTTGGTACTCAAGAATTAAATGATGATCATCAAAGCTTTGCCAAATTGGATAAACTTCTAATGTGGAGCTTAATAATGAAACAATGGTCATCAAAGCTTTGTTTAAATTGCATAGACTTCTATTTTGGAACTCAAGAATTAACCAATGCTCTTCAAAGTTTTGCTAAATTGCGAAGACTACTTGTATTGTGGAACTCAAGAATTAAACAAAGCTCATCAAACCTTTGCTAAATTGCGAAGACTACTTCTACTGTGGAACTCAAGAATTTGTAACAACCCGAAATTTCATACCGCATCTTGTAACTCAATTTTAATCCAATTCGATCAACCAAACGTCATTTCCAAATTCGTTTCCGATTTTGCCATTTTATTAAGTCATTATCTTATGTTGAACTAAAATGACTTAATGGGTGTCTTAATGTCATTAAGAATCATTTTAACACCCTATTATAACTATCGGAATAATTCTAGAATCGACGATATCGGGTCACGACAAATTGGTCGGGTATGACCAAAAACTTCGTCTAACGTCGGTATTGGGTAGAATTTCGTCGTGTCCAATTCCCGAGCACTATATAAATGATTTTAAGCTTTCATTTGAAGCTTTTGGCCATTTCTTCCATAAACACTTCCAACCTCTCTCCTCATCCAAAATCAAAGGTCCAAGTCTTAAGTTTAAGGCTTCAAATCTTCGAGGTAACTTCCCTAGCATGTTATCTAACCTCTTAAGCCTTTAATTTGATGTTTAAATTAAGTTTTGGGACCAAGAACATGAGTTTACGGCCAAGGAGCAAGCTTGGGTCGTAAACTCCTCAAAATGGGGTTTTTAAGCCAAATTTACCCTTCCAAATCATAGTTGGGACTTAGATATGACCTTGAGGCTTACAAATCTAGACTTTAAACAATTAAAACATGAATTATAGGGGACAAAAGAGAGTTTACGGCCAAGGTTTGTTCTTGGGCCGTAAACTCCTCTAAAATGGGGATTAAGTGCCTTTAAACATGTCCAAATGCCTTGTAACTTAACCAATAGCTTTGTAATAAATCCTAGAATCATCTAAAAATGGTTTGGAGACCTTAAACACATCAAATACCATACATATTGGAGTTTACGGCCTAAGCACATAGCCTTTGGCCGTAAACTCATATAATGATGCCAAAAATGTTCCTAATTCACCCTTAAGGCTTGGAAAAATTCCTAGAAATACATATGAGTGTTTTAAGCATCAAAAACTAATTTTTCCTTAACCATAATAGAGTTTACGGCCAGAGAGTTTGTGCCTGGGCTGTAAACTCATATGAAGGTGTTAAATGAAGCCTAAAATTGATACCAAGCCTTAGAAAATTAGTTAGAATCACATGTGATTGTCCTTTGTAGCTCAAATTAATCATTTTGGCCATGGGTGAGTTTACGGCCGTAAACTCCAAGTGTGTGGCCGTAAACTCCCTTTTAAATGGTATAATTACATTTAATCCATTCCAAGGCATTTTAGAAATCCATTCCAGCAATCCCCAAGTCCATTCAAGCCATTAAACACCCAAATTCACACCAACATGAGTTTACGGCCGTAAACTCATCATGTATGTGTGTGTTTTGTGGTTGTAAAATCATTTAAATGTTTACTTTTGGAGAGTAAACTCATGTCCCAAGTCCCTAGTGTCAATACACATCCGTAGATGTCACCCGGGTCACTCCAAACACTCGTTTTGAGGTTTTTAACCTCGTTGGAGTGTAATGTCCCAAATAATTAGTGATTGTAAATCTAATTAGTTATACATGGACATTATTACATTTTACATAGGGACATCGCGAGTAAACAAGCCCCGAACCAACGTCTAGTATCCAAAACCGACACATTTCCGAGTCCGGTGAGTTCATACCCCTACCTTTTTCACTGATTTTTACTGTTTTCAGGGGGGGAACACAAGCAAAGTACAAGGGTTCTTGTACTCAAAACTTATTTTCGTGTGTGTGTTTCACAATTTATATGCTTTTAATACTGATATACGTAACTGATAATTGGTAGAACATACAGATCACATAAACATTTAGTTATGAAATGAGTATTATAAACTATTATGTTTTGTATATTTCACAAATGATTTCTACATTTTATCAGTTAAAAGCATGGCATTTGATCACATGAACAATATAATTTGTACACTGTCTTGTCCTCGGTAACATTCCACGGAGATACACGAATGGAGGATTATCCTATTATTACTAGTAAATTTGTTATTCCTGTATGATTGGAGACACGTCCTCGGCGAACACTCCACAGAGATACGCGAGTGGAGGACTACACCCGTAACCAGAATCTCTAGAATTTAGAGAGCGTGACTTGAGTGTATAGATCTATACGGGGCTGACTACCCCACACCTGGCTGCTAGCTACAGCCGAACCGAAATGGTTCAAGGGTGACGAAAGTCATAAGGTTGTGGACTACTTATTGCCACAAGGTTGTGGACTACTTATTGCCACAGGTTCAGTCTTTAGTATGGTTATGGAACTCGCAACTAGGATAACTGAGATTTACTTATAGTAATAATAAACCATTTTGCACACTTTACATATAACCAGGTTTCGGTTTATATACTTTATATCTTTTACATAAGGTAACCAACATTCAGGAAAGTATGGGACTTTCCTGGGGAGAACATCAAACATAACACGTATATATCTTTTACAATGATAACCAACATTCAGGAAGGTATGGGATCTTCCTGGGAAACCTTGTACATAACCAGGTCAAACGAAATACATCTTTCACATTGAAAATCAACATACAGGAAAGCATGGGGCATTCCTGGGTAACATATACATAACCAGAAAAGTGTAACCAAGTGAATAACATTACATCTTTTACAATAACTATCGTTCAGGAAAGTATGGGACTTTCCTGGGAATACACAGGTACATAAACGGAATAGAACAACAAATTTGGATAACCAAACTATACTTTACTTTTGTGAAACAACAACCAACTTTTAAGAAAATTGTGGGATTTTCTTGGCGTGTGTTACATTTTCAGAAACAGAAAGGAACATAAACATTTTCGCAAAAACAAAACTACTTATGAACTCACCAGCATCATGCTGATTTTCAAACCGCTTGTGTTCTCAGGTCAACGATAGTACAGGTATCCGAAGACTTACTTGATACAGGACGGTGTGCATGCAAGGCTCGTTCGTTTTGTTTATATCTATATTATGTATCACAACTGTATAAACTGTATCTTTTGAAACAAATTGTAAAACTTTTAATATGTAATGTAATGTTTGTATTACTTTACTTACTATGTACATTGGATTTGATACTCAACATGGAGTCAACCCCAGAAATGTTTCCGTCTTCGGTTTTTGGGGTGTGACAGAATTAAATAATGCTCATCAATGCTTTGCAAAATTGCAAAGACTAATTCTACTGCGGAACTCAAGAATTCAACAATGCTAATCAATGCTTTGCTAAATTGCATAGACTTCCAATGTGGAAACCAAGAATGAAACAATGTCATCAAAGCTTTGCTAAATTGCATAGACTTCTATTATGGAACTCAAGAATCAAACAATGCTCACCAAAGCTTTGCTTAAATTGCACAGACTTCTATTGTGGAACTCAAGAATAAAACAATGCTCATCAAATCTTTGCTTAAATTGCATAGACTTCTATTGTGGAACTCAAGAATTAAACGACGCTCATCAAATCTTTGGTAAATTACAAAAACTTCTAATGTGGAACTCAAGAATAAAACAGTGCTCATAAAAGCTTTTCTAAAATTGCATGGACTTCGGTTGTGGAACTCAAGAATAATACAATGCTCATCTAACCTTCGTTAAATTGCGAAGACTACTTCTATTGTGCAACTCAAGATTTAAGCAATGCTCATCAAAGCTATGCTAAATTTCATAGACTTCTAATGTAGAACTCAAGAATGAAACAATGCTCATCAAAGCTTTGCTAAATTTTGAAGACTACTTCTATTGTGGAACTCTAGAATTAAACAATGCTCATCAAAGCTTTGCTAAATTGCATAGACTTTTTATGTGGAACTCAAAACAATGCTCATCAATGATACACATAAATTGCATACACTTCTATTGTGGAACTAAAGAATGAAACACTGCTCAACAAAGCTTTGGGAATTTGCATAGTCTTCAATTGTGGAACTCAAGAAAAAAACAACGCTCATCAAAGCTTTGCTTAAATTACATAGACTTCTATTGTGGAACTCAAGAATCAAACAATGCTCACTAAAGCTTTGCCTAAATTGCATAAACTTCTATTGAGGTACTCAAGAAATAAACGACGATCATCAAAGCTTTGCTAAATTGCCTAAACTTCTAATGTGGAACTCAAGAATGAGACAATGGTAAGAATAAGGAAATGCTAAAAAAACTTTTTCGCTTTCTCTCTCTTCCCTTGATTCTCTCTATCGGTGGTGCGAACTAGTTTTCGGTTCATCGGTGCTGCTTTTCCGACGAATTTCATTTAATTGGTGAAGCAATTTCTCTTTTGTTTCCGTTGTCCTAATGGGTGCATCGTCCAAAGCGGACCGATTGAAGGAAGTGAAAGTTAAACCACCGGATAAAAGTGATGTTGTCTGGTATGTTAGGACTGAAGTGGATGTGAAAGAGCTAGTTCCTCCTGGGGTTATTGATCAATCTTCAGCTACGATCTATAAAGCTCGTCATAAGCCAAGTGTGTCTGGAGCTGTTGCTTCAGGGATTGGTAAAGCTGAATGGAAAATAGAGGGGAAAGCTTTCAGAGTTAAGAACAGAGCTCGGAAGTTGGTGGATGGGTTATCTCCGATGGATGCTGAGGATTACTACAATGAAGAAGGTTATCAGGAGGCAACGGAAGATGATTTGGAATCTGTATCAGCTTGGGATTCGGATTCTAACATTTCTATTCCTGGATCTGATTGTAAGGTGAAGGGATTGAAGGATGGGGGTTCTGATGAGATGAAAAATGGTGGATCTCAAGTTGTATCTATTCCTTCAGGTAACACTGCTAATTTGATGAAAAATTGGGTCGAAGTTGAGTAATGATTTATTGAATCCTAATTTGGAATTGAAGAATGTTACGAGTGAAATGATTAGGGTGAATCCTAACATTACGGTGATTGATGTCAATAAACATGATAGTTCTAAGTTGGTTGAAAATGAAGTTATGAAGTCTAGAGCTGATGGGGATAAGAATGTTATCAATAATGAAGAATTTATTCCGGGGGTTGGCTTTCAATTTCTTAGTGATCTGAAGGTGGAGAAGTCTATGGGGAAGGATTTAGATAATGAGAAGAATCAGGAAATGGATGTTGTTATATGTCAAATTTGAAAAAGCAAGTCAATGAGAAGGAAAGTAATACTGAAGATGATGGTTCTTCTGAAGAGGATGGGGAAGATGATTCTAGTGAGGATGAAACTAGTGTAGATGAGGAAATTGAAATGGAAGAAGAGGCTAATGCTAAGATAAATATTGAAACTAGTTGCAAGATGAAGTCTGGTACTGTTATCAATAGCATTAATATGCTTCCCTCTGTTTTGGGGGATGCTAATAACTGCAAAAAGGTGGACGGTGAAATGCAGGGGAATTTGTTGAATTCTTATGTTGGTGTGCTAAAGGGTAATAGACATAAGGGTAAGATTGATGTTAGATTCATTCTAGGGGAAAATGGTGAAGATGATGGACATGTAATTATCCCGATTGAGAATTTAAAGAATGTGAGTGTTCCATATACTAATATTTTATATGGATATATGATTGATAAGAAGCTGGCGTTTCCTATGATTCAGAAAGAAGTTAGAAGGTTGTGGAAGAATGTGGGGTTAGAAGAGGTATTCATGAATAGCAAAGGATTTTTCTTTTTTAAATTCAGTGATGAGCAGTGGATGTTATCTATTTTGGAGGGCAGTCCTTGGTTATTGTTTAATAATATGCCATTATTTCTTCAAAGGTGGAGACCAGGATTGACATTAACTAAGAACAGGCATGATAAAATTCCGGTGTGGATTAAAATTTTTGATTTACCTTTGGAAGTATGGAGTGGGAAAATTTGTGTATCATTGCTAGCAAGATAGGGATTCCATTGTCTTTTGACTCTTTTACGGAGGAAATATGTTTGGAACATAAAGGTAGAAATGCTTATGCTCGAATTCTTGTTGAAATGGCAGTTGAGAAGGAATGGAGAAAGAAAATAGAAGTTTCTACATGGGATTTTGTTTCTAATTCTGCTGTGATTCAAAGTTTTGATGTTGAGTATGCTTGGATTCCATCTAGATGTAATCATTGTAAAGTCTATGGGCATATGGATAAAGTTTGTGCTGCAGCTATGAATTTTGAGAAAGTGGTTAAGAATGGGGATGAGAGAAACATAAAGAACAATAAAGGAAGGAAGTGGTTATTGGGGATGGATTTACAGAAGTCAGTTATAAGAAGGTGACAGGAAGCAATAATGGTGAAGGCACTAGTAAGGCTTAGGAGGGTTATATTCAATCGTATAATCAGAGGAATAATGGGAAGAATGGGAATTGGAACAGGGGTAATAATTCAAAAGGAAATAATGGATATAGAGGTGGTAATGGTAAAGGGCAGAAACAGAATTGGAACAATAAAGGGATAAGTCATTGTGTAACAACCCAAAATTTCTTCCCTCGCCGTAACCGTTTCGTCAATAAAACTCGTCTTAAGCGAATTGTTCCGCTTTCATCTTTGAACTAGGTCAATTAAGTTAAAACTTTTATTTTGACCTTGTAAGTATCTAAACATGTTGGAAACATGTGAAAACGTCCCAAACTAGTAATATGAAAAATTATAGTTTCGACCATATCGGGTAACGACAACTTAATCGGGTGCGACCCAAAGCATCGGTTAACGTCGGTATCGGGTAGAATTCCACCGTGTATCCAATTCAAACCATATTTAAAGTGATTTAAGATTCATTTGGAGCCTTTTCACTCTCTCTCTAACCTCTCTCCTCAATCAAAGATTTAGGTCCAAAAATCATCCATTTCAAGCTTCAAAACACCAAGGTAATCATCCTAGCTCCTAGTATAACATCCTTAGCCTTCATTTTCGTGTTGAAAGCATGGAATAGGACCATAAACGTGTGTTTACGACCCTGGAACAACCTTAGGCCGTGAACACATGTAAATGGGGTTTTTGAGCCTTAAAACCCATCCAAATCACCATTGGATCTTAGATATGAATTAAGGACTTATTGGATTGGACTTAGGACACCTTAAACTCAACATTTGAGGAGTAAACATGAGTTTACTGCCCAGAAACAAGCTTGGGCCGTAAACTCATATACATGGGTAGTAAACTCCTTTTTGGGTGTTAAAATGCAACTTACACACCTCTTAAGCCTTGGAATAAATCCTAGAACCAACCAAAAATCATTTAGGGGCCTTAAACATATCAAAAACCCTCTAATTGAGAGTTTACGGCCATAGCATATGCTCCAGGGCCGTAAACTCCTAGAAGTGTGTCATTTGATGCCCTAAATTCACCCCAAGTCTTGTAAAATTGAATTGAATCATTTGTGATTAGTCTTTGACCTTCAAAACATTTATGAATGATATGGGTGAGAGTTTACGGCCGTAAACACTTAGTTTACTGCCATAAACTCATCTATTGGTCCATAGGTTAATTTCATTCCTTGTTAGTGCCCAAAAACCAAACCTAGCAACACCCTTCATACCATTTAAGGCCATTTAAGACATAAGAACACCCACCATGAGTTTACGACCGTAAACTCATGGGGATGTGGTGTTTAGGGCCGTGAACACTCCATATCCTAGTCATTCACGTCTTGGAATGTTTAAGTGTATCTAATTAGTAATTTAAATCTAATTAGATATATTTGTGTATTATTTAATATTACATAGGAACCTCGCTCGTATTCAAGCCTCGATTCGACGTTTAGCATCCTAGTCGTCACATTCTGCGTTCGATGAGTTCATACCCCTACCCTTTTTTCAATGGGTTTTCAATGTTTTCAGGGGGGAATACAAGCAAAAGTACAAGAGTATCTTGTACTTAAACATTTTTATTTCATTAGAAATGATCCATATATCACTTGCTTTTAAATATTGAAACCGTATTAATTAACTGTTTAACTTGCAGAACCAGTTACAAACCAATTTCATATCTTATTATATAATGTTATATTATATATCTCACAAGTGATTTGTATCATAATATTATTGTTAAAAGCATTAGATTAGTTTATATGTTTTGTCCTCGTTAACACTCCACAGAGATACACGAATGGAGGATCGTCTTTATAAAAAGAACATAGAACAAGACCTTTAGCATTATTACTTGTAAATTTATTAATCCTATATAATTGGAGACACGTCCTCGGTGAACACTCCACTAAGATACGCGAGTGGAGGACCATCCCCGTAACCAGAATCTCTTAGATAAGGAGCGTGACTTGAGTGTATAGATCTATACGGGGCTGACTACCCCGCACCTGGCTGCTAGCTACAGCCGAACCGAAATGGTTCAAGGGTGACGAGAGTCATAAAGTGATGTGGACTACTTATTGCCATATTTAGTCTATTGTATGGTTATGGAACTCGCAATTAGGATAACAAAAATTTATTTAATAAGTAATAATGGATAAAGTAATTAATTTACTTTGTTAATATTAGTTTTACATATGTGTTAAAACTAATACATCTTTCACAATTGATAACCAACATTTAGGAAAATATGGGATTTTCCTGGGAAAGACACTCGTACATAACCAGAAACGTGTAACATTTTCAGATAACTAAACTTTACATTTCACAAGAACAATCATGTTTTCAGTGTACATCTTTTACATTACATTTTTGGTGTCACACCCCGAAAACCAAAGGCGGAAACGTTTCCAGGGTTGACTCCATGTTGAGTATCAAATCCAATGTACATAGTAATCACAGTAAACAACCATTACATTACATATATATGAAAGTTTACATTTGGTTCAAAAGTAAATTGTACAAAAGTTATACATATATCATATGAACAAAACGAGACGAGTCTTCTATGCACTCTGTCTTCATCAAAAGATATCACCGGGTACCTGTCTAACTTGGACCTGAGAATACAAGCAGTTTGAAAATCAGCATAAAGCTGGTGAGTTCATAAGCAGTTTTGTTTTATGAAAATGTATCGGTTTCCTTTAGTTTTCCGAAAAGGTTTGTTATCCAAGAAAATCCCATATTTTCTTATGTTAAATAGCTTCGTTATCTTCCATTACAGTTCAGTTACGCGTTATAAGTTAATCCCAGGAAAATCCCATATTTTCCTAAATGCAAGATAGATTAAATAACACAGAGTATAGTTTTACTACACAAAACTATATATTGAAAACCTTGGGACTAACATCCCGAAACAGTTACAAGATAGTTTGATATACTAGAAAATATAGATTGAAACCATGGGACTACTATCCCGAATGAGATATGAGATTATTTGATAAAACCATGGGATCACTATCCCGAATTTGATATAAGATAGTTAGATAAAGTCATGGGATTACCATCCCGTACATGATATAGATTCAAAAACCATGGGATTACCATCCCGTATAAGATATAGATACAAAACCATGGGATTATCATCCCGAACGAGATATAGAACCATAACCATGGGATTACTATCCCGAACAAGATATATAGTTAAAACCATCTAAGCTGTGAATAAATTTATATTAATACGTATTGTGAGTCGAGTAACCATGCTGATACGACAACGAGACCTCCTTGACGTTAGTCAGACGTCGGACGATATACATAATTTGTCACCCCAGGCGTGCCCGCCTAACTGTAGCTAGCAGTTAAGGTGTGGGATTGTCAGTCCCGAATAGATCTACAAATTCCTCGCTCTCCCTCCAGGAGACTCTGGTTACACTTCCAGGGAGGATTTATTGATCATCCATAAAGGGTAGTGACTATCTCACAAACTAGTATTAAACTATTCACAGGATTCTCATACGATATCAAACATACAAAGATTTTAAGACATGATACAGTAAAAATAGATACATACAAGAAACTATCTGGCAATACTTTCAATTGATACGGAGATAAACTGAATCAGACATAGTTTATCTAATAACTTTATACAGATATCAGTACATGATATAAAGATAAATATAGAATCCCAAATTATTCCCATAATAATTTGATTAGTTTGGTTATTTTCTTAACTAAAATCCATTTAGTTGTAATTGTTAAATCATTCCTTATGCTCAACATAATACATAAGGAGTAAAGGTGTTCATAAGTTTGCCAGATATTATTTGAAACACATCAATGTTATAATTTGAAAACAGTTATAGTTTTGCTTGTATTCCCCCCCTGAAAACATTGAAAAACACGGAAAAGACGTAGGGGTATGAACTCACCGGACGAGAAATGTGACGATTTGGATGCTAAGTGTTGGTTCGGGGCTTGCAAACGCACGAGGTTCCTAAGTATAATGTAAAGATACACATTTGTATCTAATTAGGACTTAAATTGGTTATTTGATAGGGAAAATTGCTTCTAGTCACGAAAACACCTTGATACAAGTGTTTGGAGGGACTCGGGTGGCGTTTAAGGACACATATAGTTAGGATACTGAATTGAGACATCAAAGGAACACTCCTTAGGGAGTTTACCGCCACATGACCCTCTACCCATGAGTTTACGGCCGTAAACTCATGGTGGGGTGAGTTAAGGGCAAAAATGGCTTGAAACACTTAGGGATAAATGTTAGACTTTGTTTTAAGGGCTTGGAATTATTTTTAAACACCAAAATGACACATTTAAGGGAGTTTACGGCCTAGCATAGGCTCCTGGCCGTAAACTCCTAAATACCCAAGAAAAATTGTGTTTTTGGTTTCCAAACAAATCATATGTGATTGCTAAATTATTTCAAGGCCTAACATGAGTTTTTATGGGACTTTTGAGGGGTTTTCGGAGTTTACGGCCCATGAGACCCCCCTCATGGCCGTAAACTCTTATATAGAGTGTTTCCTTGTGTTTTAAGGCCAAAAACTTATTTGTATGCACTCCTAGAAATTATTCCAAGGTTTTAGGGGTGTTAAAGTGGCTTTCTAACACCTTAAAATGAATTTACACCATGATTCAAGGAGTTTACGGCCCAAGCACTTGCCTTGGCCGTAAACTCACAATAATCCCTCAAAAACTTTGTTTTAAGTGTCCAAAATGCTAAAACTAATATCCTAAAATTCATATGTAAGCCTTATAATTGTTTTGGAAGGGTTTAAGGTCACAAAAACCCCATAAATATGAGTTTACGGCCCAAGCTTGTGCCTTGGCCGTAAACTCCTTCAAAGCCTTCAAAATTCATGTTTAAATTGTTCTAAGTCCAATTCATGAAGTCCTTTAGCCATATCTAAAGTCCAAATGTGTTTAGGAAGGGGTTTAAGGGCTCAAAACCCTTTAAACTTGGTGTTTACGGCCTAGGTAGCTTCGTGGGCCGTAAACTCATATCTTGTGTCCACTTTCATGTTTAATTCTCGAATTTGGAAGCCAAATATGCTATAGATTAAGGTTAGGAAGGTACCTTAGGGATTTGAGGCCTTAAAATTGAGTTTTGGACCCTTAAACTTTGGATTTAGGAGAGAGGTTAGAGAGAGAGTAGAGAGAGAGGGAAAAAGCTTCAAATGAAAGGTTTAACATGTTTATATAGTTCCCAAAACTTGGACACAGTGGAATTCTACCCGATACCGGCCTTAAACGAGGCTTTAGGTCGCACCCGATTAAGTTTCCGTCACCCGGCAGGGACGTTTCTAAAACTTATGAAATAAATAATTTTGGGCTAGATATATGAGTTTCTATAAGGTTTGGACACTCATTGGGTTAAAATAAACATATAAATTTAACTATCTAAACCCAAAAACGAAACCGGAACGTTTCGACATACGGCGAGTTATACGGGTAGAATGGGTTTTCGGCGATGAACAACTTCGGATTGTTACATTATCCCCCCGTTAGAGGGAATTTCGTCCCGAAATTCAAAGGATAAGATACAGATCATGGATTGGAATGAGACACGAATGGATTTGTTGCCTCGGATCTTCACTTTCTCAAGTGGAATCAGGTCTCTACTAGGCGTTCCAGCGAATTCTCATTATCGGGACGTGTCTTTGTTTCGCACCTTGACTCTCTCTCAATCTATGATATCAATCTGTTTTCTCATGGAAGTTCCAAGCCTGGACGACTTCAGTTTCCTCAAGGAATTACTAGGGTTTCATCGAGTAGGTGCTTCTAAGGATTTGAGAGGTGACGGACTGGATAGATGTTATCAAGCTCTAAGGGCATCCGAAATCTAAAGGTTGCAGAATCGATTTCTACAAAGATCTCGAAGGGTCTGATGTGAGACTAAACTAGATGTTCGAAAGAAACTCCCGGAAATCCTTCGGGATAGACATTTAGAGGAAAAAGATGTTAACTTCCCGCTTCTCGATGATCACAGAAACGAGGGATGAGTGGTAATTCATATTGGGAAAACTTTTGAGTTCTAAGGCATGGAATGATACGAAGGTTTGATGCCGAAGATCACGAGAACCGGGTCGAGGAAAAGATTTAGACGAGCGACCCTTTCGAAACCAAGGATAACAACATGAATGAGACTCGGTCATTTCATGTTAAACATAGCATCAAAGTATTTTCATGGAAAGTTTTCCCCCTTTAAAACCGAATGGAACAGAATAATCCTCCGGACTGAGGATTCAATCTTTAGGTACGAAGTTAGTGTTCTCTATCGCACTGGTTAGCCGTCTTGACGGTATACATTTCGATTACATACGAAGGATAGAGTTTAGAAAATGTTCGAATAGATAGATAACAGGTTTCCCTTTTTGTACCAAAATCGAAAAGAGTTGCAGGTATAAGAATTATTAAAGAGAAGTATACCTGCAGCGACAGAGGGATCAATGGTCGTGGCTGTCTTGGGGCAATTCCTTTTGAAGTGCCCAGCTTCACCACAATTGTAGCAGGCCGGACTGATTCCCGCTCCGGATGATTGGTTAGTTGGCTTGGCTGGTTTTCTGCAGGTTCGAGCAAGATGGCCCTTATTCCCATAGTTGTCGCAGATCCTTTCGCGACATGGACCAGAAATGCGGTGGTGGTAGTTGCACTTACTACACCAAGGAAGGGTACCAGTGTATCCACTGGCGGGAGTTTGGGCTGTGGAACCGACAGCCGAAACAGCAACAGGGGCAGTAGCAGCATGGACTGCTACCGTTTGCTGTTTCTTAGAAGACCCTTGCGTACTCTGAGCCTTCCGCTTGTTCCAGGATTTCTTTTTGTTTCCGTCTCCACTGGTGACTGGCTCGGGGGTAGTAGCTTCCTCATCAGAGTTGTCTTCGTGATCGATCAAGATTTTTGCAAGACATTTGGCACTGTCATATGTGTCTGGCTTCGCAGCCAAGACATTCCCTTTTGTTGGCTGGGTCAACCCCAGATCATCAAATCTTGAGGTATAAGCAGCTATGTCGGAACCCTTCATCTTAAGGTTCCAAAGTTCGTGTTCTAGCTTCTGAAGTTCGCCCCGAGGGCAATACTCTGCGAGAAGAAGCTCCTTCATAGCTTCCCAACCCATAGCATTCGCTACAGGTAAAGTTAAAGATTTGACTCGGCCGTTCCACCAAGTCAGGGCTTTGTCTAGGAAGGTGCAGGCGGCAAACTTTACTCTATCAGACTCCGAACAGGCGCATATTTCAAAGATTGATTCGATTTTCTCGAACCATCGGGTTAAAGCAATGACACCCCCTGTGCCATCAAAGGATGTGGGCTTCGCGTTCATGAAGTCTTTATAGGAACCCCCTTTTTGGTGTCCCTGGCTATCTTCTGGGTTTTGGGGTTGGGGACCACCTCTTGAATTTCCAGGGTTCATTTGTGACATGGCTGCTACCATTGCAGCAGTCAGAACTGTCTGAAGTGATGCAAGATCAAGTTGAGGAGGAGGTGGTGGAGGAGGAGGATTGTTGTTGTTCTTTGAGCTGGGTCTCTTTCTTGGAGGCATCGTGATCTAAAAAGATCGGGAAAGAGAGGATCATAAGTCCTCTTAATTGAATCAAGAGATATGGAATAGAGGACATCTCATCAAGACAGATATAACATCATACTAAGCGATAAAGCAGAAAGGAGTTATCAAGATAGAACATTTTATCGCTAGAGGAGTGAGCAAGGAATAACGCGTATACGAGAATTTTCTACAAAGGATCGGCTCGAGAAATACTCCCATAGTATTTCATGGTTCGCTGCAGCGACGATTTGTTGTTTGGGATATTTGGTAAGTTTTAGGTATGCCGCATACCACAGTCACTCCCAAGCACATGTTGGCCGTGTCTCGAATGAATATAGTTGGCCAGGCTATATTGACCCTAGACACGACTACATAACTGCCCAGGTTTAACCGCAGCGTACAACACCCATTTACTTATGTTTTGTTCTACTTGTAGTTACGGATCTCGACGGCTCGACATACTTAAATACTTTTGAAAATACTTATATTTTGTAGGATACTTTTAGTTCAGAGCACTTAGGCCCCTTAATGTTTATAGTTTTATACCATGTAAGGTTTGGTATACTCTGTTCACTATAAACAATGGCTCTGATACCAATCTGTCACACCCCGAAAACCAAAGGCGGAAACGTTTCCGGGGTTGACTCCATGTTGAGTATCAAATCCAATGTACATAGTAATCACAGTAAACAACCATTACATTACATATATATGAAAGTTTACATTTGGTTCAAAAGTAAATTGTACAAAAGTTATACATATATTATATGAACAAAACGAGACGAGTCTTCTATGCACTCCGTCTTCATCAAAAGATATCACCGGGTACCTGTCTAACTTGGACCTGAGAATACAAGCAGTTTGAAAATCAGCATAAAGCTGGTGAGTTCATAAGCGGTTTTGTTTTATGAAAATGTATCGGTTTCCTTTAGTTTTCCAAAAAGGTTTGTTATCCAAGAAAATCCCATATTTTCTTATGTTAAATAGTTTCGTTATCTTCCATTATAGTTCAGTTACGCGTTATAAGTTAATCCCAGGAAAATCCCATATTTTCCTAAATGCAAGATAGATTAAATAACACAGAGTATAGTTTACTACACAAAACTATATATTGAAAACCTTGGGACTAACATCCCGAAACAGTTACAAGATAGTTTGATATACTAGAAAATATAGATTGAAAACCATGGGACTACTATCCCGAATCAGATATGAGATTATTTGATAAAACCATGGGATCACTATCCCGAATTTGATATAAGATAGTTAGATAAAGTCATGGGATTACCATCCCGTACATGATATAGATTCAAAAACCATGGGATTACCATCCCATATAAGATATAGATACAAAACCATGGGATTATCATCCCGAACGAGATATAGATTCATAACCATGGGAATACTATCCCGAACAAGATATAAAGTTAAAACCATCTAAGCTGTGAATAAATTTATATTAATACGTATTGTGAGTTGGGTAACCATGCTGATACTACAACGAGACCTCCTTGACGTTAGTCAGACGTCGGACGATATACAGAATTTGTCACCCCAGGCATGCCTGCCTAACTGTAGCTAGCAGTTAAGGTGTGGGATTGTCAGTCCCGAATAGATCTATTCACAAATTCTTCGCTCTCCCTCCAGGAGACTCTGGTTACACTTCCAGGGAGGATTTATTGATCATCCATAAAGGGTAGTGACTATCTCACAAACTAGTATTAAACTATTCACAGGATTCTCATACGATATCAAACATACAAAGATTTTAAGACATGATACAGTAAAAATAGATACATACAAGAAACTATCTGGCAATACTTTCAATTGATACGGAGATAAACTGAATCAGACATAGTTTATCTAATAACTTTATACAGATATCAGTACATGATATAAAGATAAATATAGAATCCCAAATTATTCCCATAATAATTTGATTAGTTTGGTTATTTTCTTAACTAAAATCCATTTAGTTGTAATTGTTAAATCATTCCTTATGCTCAACATAATACATAAGGAGTAAAGGTGTTCATAAGTTTGCCAGATATTATTTGAAACACATCAATGTTATAATTCGAAAACAGTTATAGTTTTGCTTGTATTCCCCCCTGAAAACATTGAAAAACAAGGAAAAGACGTAGGGGTATGAACTCACCGGACGAGAACTGTGACGATTTGGATGCTAAGTGTTGGTTTGGGGCTTGCAAACGCACGAGGTTCCTAAGTATAATGTAAAGATACACATTTGTATCTAATTAGGACTTAAATTGATTATTTGATAGGGACAATTGCTTCTAGTCGCGAAAACACCTCGATACAAGTGTTTGTAGGGATCGGGTGGCGTTTAAGGACACATATAGTTAGGATATTGAATTGGGACATCAAAGGAACACTCCTTAGGGAGTTTACGGCCACATGACCCTCTAGCCATGAGTTTACGGCCGTAAACTCATGGTGGGGTGAGTTAAGGGCAAAAATGGCTTGAAACACTTATGGATAAATGTTAGACTTTGTTTTAAGGGCTTGGAATTATTTTTAAACACCAAAATGACACATTTAAGGGAGTTTATGGCCTGGCATAGGCTCCTGGCTGTAAACTCTTAAATACCCAAGAAAAATTGTGTTTTTGGTTTCCAAACAAATCATATGTGATTGCTAAAATTATTTCAAGGCCTAACATGAGTTTTTATGGGACTTTTGAGGGGTTTTTGGAGTTTACGGCCCATGAGACCCCCCTCATGGCCGTAAACTCTTATATAGAGTGTTTCCTTGTGTTTTAAGGCCAAAAACTTATTTGTATGCACTTCTAGAAATTATTCCAAGGTTTTAGGGATGTTAAAGTGGCTTTCTAACACCTTAAAATTAATTTACACCATGATTCAAGGAGTTTACGGCCCAAGCACTTGCCTTGGCCGTAAACTCACAATAATCCCTCAAAAACTTTGTTTTAAGTGTCCAAAATGCTAAAACTAATATCCAAAAATTCATATCTAAGCCTTATAAGTGTTTTAGAAGGGTTTAAGGTCACAAAAACCCCATAAATATGAGTTTACGGCCCAAGCTTGTGCCTTGGCCATAAACTCCTTCAAAGCCTTCAAAATTCATGTTTAAATTGTTCTAAGTCCAATTCATGAAGTCCTTTAGCCATATCTAAAGTCCAAATGTGTTTAGGAAGGGGTTTAAGGGCTCAAAACCCTTCAACCTTGGTGTTTACGACCTAGGTAGCTTCGTGGGCCGTAAACTCATATCTTGTGTCCACTTTCATGTTTAATTCTCGAATTTGGAAGCCAAATATGCTATAGATTAAGGTTAGGAAGGTACCTTAGGGATTTGAGGCCTTAAAATTGAGTTTTGGACCCTTAAACTTTGGATTTAGGAGAGAGGTTAGAGAGAGAGTAGAGAGAGAGGGAAAAAGCTTCAAATGAAAGGTTTAACATGTTTATATAGTTCCCAAAACTTGGACACAATGGAATTCTACCCGATACCGGCCTTAAACGAGGCTTTAGGTCGCACCCGATTAAGTTTCCGTCACCCGGCAGGGACGTTTCTAAAACTTATGAAATAAATAATTTTGGGCTAGATATATGAGTTTCTATAAGGTTTGGACACTCATTGGGTTAAAATAAACATATAAATTTAACTATCTAAACCCAAAAACAAAATCGGAACGTTTCGACATACGGCGAGTTATACGGGTAGAATGGGTTTTCGGCGATGAACAACTTTGGGTTGTTACATTATCCCCCCGTTAGAGGGAATTTCGTCCCGAAATTCAAAGGATAAGATACAGATCATGGATTGGAATGAGACACGAATGGATTTGTTGCCTCGGATCTTCACTTTCTCAAGTGGAATCAGGTCTCTACTAGGCATCCAGCGAATTCTCATTATCGGGACGTGTCTTTGTTTCGCACCTTGACTCTCTCTTAATCTATGATATCAATCTGTTTTCTCATGGAAGTTCCAACCCTGGACGACTTCAGTTTCCTCAAGGAATTACTAGGGTTTCGTCGAGTAGGTGCTTCTAAGGATTTGAGAGGTGATGGACTGGATAGATGTTATCAAGCTCTAAGGGCATCCGAAATCTAAAGGTTGCAGAATCGATTTCTACAAAGATCTCAAAGGGTCTGATGTGAGACTAAACTAGATGTTCGAAAGAAACTCCCGGAAATCCTTCGGGATAGACATTTAGAGGAAAAAGATGTTAACTCCCCGCTTCTCGATGATCACAGAAACGAGGGATGAGTGGTAATTCATATTGGGAAAACTTTTGAGTTCTAAGGCATGGAATGATACGAAGGTTTGATGCCGAAGATCACGAGAACCGGGTCGAGGAAAAGATCTAGACGAGCGACCCTTTCGAAACCAAGGATAACAACATGAATGAGACTCGGTCATTTCATGTTAAACATAGCATCAAAGTATTTTCATGGAAAGTTTTTCCCCTTTAAAACCGAATGGAACAGAATAATCCTCCGGACTGAGGATTCAATCTTTAGGTACGAAGTTAGTGTTCTCTATCGCACTGGTTAGTCGTCTTGACAATATACATTTCGATTACATACGAAGGATAGAGTTTAGAAAATGTTCGAATAGATAGATAACAGGTTTCCCTTTTTGTACCAAAATCGAAAAGAGTTGCAGGTATAAGAATTATTAAAGAGAAGTATACCTGCAGCGACAGAGGGATCAATGGTCGTAGCTGTCTTGGGGAAATTCCTTTTGAAGTGCCCAGCTTCACCACAATTGTAGCAGGCCGGACTGATTCCCGCTCCGGATGATTGGTTAGTTGGCTTGGCTGGTTTTCTGCAGGTTCGAGCAAGATGGCCCTTATTGCCACAGTTGTCGCAGATCCTTTCGCGACATGGACCAGGAATGCGGTGGTGGTAGTTGCACTTACTACACTAAGGAAGGGTACCAGTGTATCCACTGGCGGGAGTTTGGGCTGTGGAACCGACAGCCAAAACAGCAACAGGGGCAGTAACAGCATGGACTGCTACCGTTTGCTATTTCTTAGAAGACCCTTGCGTACTCTGAGCCTTCCGCTTGTTCCAGGATTTCTTTTTGTTTCCGTCTCCACTGGTGACTGGCTCAGGGGTAGTAGCTTCCTCATCAGAGTTGTCTTTGTGATCGATCAAGATTTTTGCAAGACATTTGGCACTATCATATGTGTCTGGCTTTGCAGCCAAGACATTCCCTTTTGTTGGCTGGGTCAACCCCCAGATGAACCTCTCTATTTTTACTCTCCGGGGTAACCATTCCTGGACAAAGTAACGCCAGATCATCAAATCTTGAGGTATAAGCAGCTATGTCGGAACCCTTCGTCTTAAGGTTCCAAAGTTCGTGTTCTAGCTTCTGAAGTTCGCCCCGAGGGCAATACTCTGCGAGAAGAAGCTCCTTCATAGCTTCCCAACCCATAGCATTCGCTACAGGTAAAGTTAAATATTTGACTCGGCCGTTCCACCAAGTCAGGGCTTTGTCTAGGAAGGTGCAGGCGGCAAACTTTACTCTATCAGACTCCGAACAGGCGCATATTTCCAAGATTGATTCGATTTTCTCGAACCATCGGGTTAAAGCTATGACACCCCCTGTGCCATCAAAGGATGTGGGCTTCGCGTTCATGAAGTCTTTATAGGAACCCCCTTTTTGGTGTCCCTGGCTATCTTCTGGGTTTTGGGGTTGGGGACCACCTCTTGAATTTCCAGGGTTCATTTGTGACATGGCTGCTACCATTGCAGCAGTCAGAACTGTCTGAAGTGATGCAATATCAAGTTGAGGAGGAGGTGGTGGTGGAGGAGGATTGCTGTTGTTCTTTGAGCTGGGTCTCTTTCTTGGAGTCATCTTGATCTAAAAAGATCAGGAAAGAGAGGATCATAAGTCCTCTTAATTGAATCAAGAGATATGGAACAGAGGACATCTCATCAAGACAGATATAACATCATACTAAGCGATAAAGCAGAAAGGAGTTATCAAGATAGAACATTTTATCGCTAGAGGAGTGATCAAGGAATAACGCGTATACGAGAATTTTCTACAAAGGATCGGCTCGAGAAATACTCCCATAGTATTTCATGGTTCGCTGCAGCGACGATTTGTTGTTTGGGATATTGGGTAAGTTTTAGGTATGCCGCATACTAAAGTCACTCCCAAGCACATGTTGGTCGTGTCTCGAATAAATATAGTTGGCCAGGCTATATTGACCCTAGACACGACTACATAACTGCCCAGGTTTAACCGCAGCGTACAACACCCATTTACTTATGTTTTGTTCTACTTGTAGTTACGGATCTCGACGGATCGGCATACTTAAGTACTTTTGAAAATACTTATATTTTGTAGGATACTTTTAGTTCAGAGCACTTAGGCCCCTTAATGTTTATAGTTTTATACCATGTAAGGTTTGGTATACTCTGTTCAGTATAAACAAGGGCTCTGATACCAATCTGTCACACCCCGAAAACCAAAGGTGGAAAC
Source organism: Lactuca sativa (assembly GCF_002870075.4). Classification (NCBI taxonomy): domain Eukaryota; kingdom Viridiplantae; phylum Streptophyta; class Magnoliopsida; order Asterales; family Asteraceae; genus Lactuca; species Lactuca sativa. The sequence continues at coordinate 264,551,766 of NC_056630.2, forward strand.
GTTTCCGGGGTTGACTCCATGTTGAGTATCAAATCCAATGTACATAGTAATCACAGTAAACAAAAGTAAATTGTACAAAAGTTATACATATATCATATGAACAAAACGAGACAAGTCTTCTATGCACTCCGTCTTCATCAAAAGATATCACCGGGTACCTGTCTAACTTGGACCTGAGAATACAAGCAGTTTGAAAATCAGCATAAAGCTGGTGAGTTCGTAAGCAGTTTTGTTTTATGAAAATGTATCGGTTTCCTTTAGTTTTCCGAAAAGGTTTGTTATCCAAGAAAATCCCATATTTTCTTATGTTAAATAGTTTCGTTATCTTCCATTACAGTTCAGTTACGCGTTATAAGTTAATCCCAGGAAAATCCCATATTTTCCTAAATGCAAGATAGATTAAATAACACAGAGTATAGTTTACTACACAAAACTATATATTGAAAACCTTGGGACTAACATACCGAAACAGTTACAAGATAGTTTGATATACTAGAAAATATAGATTGAAAACCATGCCTTGTAACTTAACCAATAGCTTTGTGGTAAATTCTAGATCCATCTAAAAATAGTTTAGGGGTTTGAAACACATCAAAAATGCCGCAAATAGGAGTTTACGGCCTAGGAACATACCCTTTGGCCGTAAACTCATATAACTATGTCAAATGATGCATTTAATTCATTCCAATGGTTTGCTTAAATTTCTAAAATCACATTTGATTGTTTTATGTACCAAAAACTAATTTTTCATGAGTATGGAAGAGTTTACGGCCATAGAACATACTTCTAGGCCGTAAACTCCTAAAAATGTGTTTAATGGTAACCTAAATTCATAACAAGGCTTGGAAAAATTCCTAGAATTGTATATAAGTGTTTTAAACATCAAAAGACAATTTTTCTTAACTATATTGGAGTTTACGGCCAGAGAGTATGTATCTGGGCCGTAAACTCATGTTAATGTGTTAAATGAAGCCTAAAATTGATACCAAGCCTTAGAAAATTAGTTAGAATCACATGTGATTACCCCTTGTGCCTCAAATCAATTTTCTATGACCTAGTAGAGTTTACGGCCGTAAACTCCAAGTTTAAGGCCGTAAACTCCCTTTTTAAATGATATAAATTCATTCAAATTGTTCCAAGGCATTTTAGTAAGTCATTCCAACAATCCCCAAGTCCATTCAAGCCATTAAACCCTCAAAATCACACCAACATGAGTTTACAGCCGTAAACTCATGTGTGGGTGTGTTTTGTGGTTGTAAACTCATTTAAATGTTTACTTTTGGAGAGTAAACTCAAGTCCCAAGTCCCTAGTGCCAATACACGTCCGTAGATGTCACCCGGGTCACTCCAAACGCTCGTTTTGTGGTGATAAACCTCGTCGGAGTGTAATGTTCCATTTAATTAGTGAATGTATCCCTAATTAAATATATATGGACATATTTCATTTTACATAGGAACATCGTGAGTAAACAATCCCCGAACCAACGTCTAGTATCCAAAAACGACACGTTTCCGAATCCCGTGAGTTCATACCCCTACCTTTTCACTGATTTTTACTGTTTTCAGGGGGGAACACAAGCAAAGTACAAGGGTTCTTGTACTCAAAACTTATTTTCGTGTGTGTGTGTTTCACAATTTATCTGCTTTTAATACTGATATACGCAATTGATAATTGGTAGAACATACAGATCATATAAACATTTATTTGTGAAATGAGTATTATAAACTGTTAGGTTTTATATATTTCACAAATGGTTTCCACATTTTATCAGTTAAAAGCATGACATTAGAACACATGAACAATATAATTTGTACACTGTCTTGTCCTCGGTAACATTCCACAGAGATACGCGAATGGAGGATTATCCTATTATTACTAGTAAATTTGTTATTCCTGTATGATTGGAGACACGTCCTCGGCGAACACTCCACAGAGATACGCGAGTGGAGGACTACACCCGTAACCAGAATCTCTGGGATTTAGAGAGCGTGACTTTAGTGTATAGATCTATACGGGGCTGACTACCCCACACCTGGCTGCTAGCTACAGCCGAACCGAAATGGTTCAAGGGTGACGAAAGTCATAAGAATTGTGGACTACTTATTGCCACAAGGTTGTGGACTACTTATTGCCACAGGTTTAGTCTATAGTATGGTTATGGAACTCACAACTAGGATAACAGAGATTTACTTATAGTAATAATAAACCATTTTACACACTTTACAGATAACCAGGTTTCGGTTTACATCTTTTACATCTTTTACGCAAGGTAACCAACATTCAGGAAAGTATGGGACTTTCCTGGGGAGAACATCAAACATAACACGTATACATCTTTTACAATGATAACCAACATTCAGGAAGGTATGGGACCTTCCTGGGAAACCTTGTACATAACCAAGTCTAACAGAATACATCTTTCACATCGAAAACCAACATACAGGAAAGCATGGGGCATTCCTGGGTAATGTATACATAACCAGAAAAGTATAACCAACTGAATAACATTACATCTTTTACAATAACTAACATTCAGGAAAGTATGGGACTTTCCTGGGAATACACTGGTACATAAACGGAATAGAACAACGAATTTGGATAACCAAACTATACTTTACTTTTGTGAAACAACAACCAACTTTTAAGAAAATATGGGATTTTCTTGGCATGTGTTACATTTTCAGAAACAGAAATGAAACATAAACATTTTCACAGAACAAAACTACTTATGAACTCACCAGCGTTATGCTGATTTTCAAACCGCTTGTGTTCTCAGGTCATCGATAGTACAGGTACCCGAAGTCTTACTTGATCCAGGACGGTGTGCCTGAAAAGCTCGTTCGTTTTGTTCATATCTATACTATGTATCACAATTGTATAAACAATGTCTTTTGAAACAAATTGTAAAACTTTTAATATGTAATGTAATGTTTGTTTCACTTTACTTACTATGTGCATTGGATTTGATACTCAACATGGAGTCAACCCCGGAAATGTTTCCGCCTTCGGTTTTCGGGGTGTGACAAATTGGTATCAGAGCCCTTGTTTATAGTGAATAAAGTATACCAAACCTTACATGGTATAAAACTATAAACACTAAAGGGCCTCAGTGCTCTGAATTAAAAGTATTTTCAAACTACAAGTATTTTCAAAAGTATATAAGTATATCGACTCGTCGAGATCCGTAACTACAAGTAGAATAGAACATAAATAAATGGGTGTTGTACGCTGCGGTTAAACCTGAGCAGTTATGTAGTCGTGTCTAGGGTCAATATAGCCTGGCCAACTATATTCTTTCGAGACACGGCCAACATGTGCTTGGGAGTGACTGTAGTATACGGCATGCCTAAAAACTTACCCTAATACCACAACCAACGCGCCAGTATCGTAACAAATCATGAAATACTATGGGAGTATTTCTCGAATCAATTCTTTGTAGAAATCCTCGTACACGTATAGATCCTCGATCATTCCATTAGCGATAGTTACTTGCTTCGATAACTCTTTCCTACTTTATCGCTTGTTTAGAATAAATATCTATCATATCACTCGATTCAATTCAGAGGACTTACCATCCTCTCTTCCTTGATCTTATTAGATCAAGATGCCTCCCAGAAAGAGACCCAGCTCAAAGACCAACAACCCTCCGCCACCTCCTCCTGAAATCGATCCTGTGTTATTTCAAACAGTTGTTACCGCTGCGGTGACAGCTGCCATGTCCCAGCTAAACACCAGTGGTTCAGGAGGCATTAATCAGAATCAAGACAGTAACCAGGAACGCCGTAAGGAGGGTTCCTACAAGGACTTCATGAATGCGAAGCCTTCTTTCTTTAATGGCACTGGTGGTGTCATTTCCTTGTCACGATGGTTCGAGAGAATCGAATCCATTTTCAAAATCTGTGCTTGCGCTGAGTTTGACAAGGTCAAGTTCGCAGCTTGTACCTTCCTCAATAAAGCATTGACTTGGTGGAATGGCCGAGTCAAATCCTTGACCCTCCCTGTGGCAAATGCTATGAGCTGGGAAGCTATGAAAGAACTCCTTCTTGCTGAATATTGTCCCCGAGGTGAAATGTAGAAGCTAGAGCACGAGCTCTGGAATTTGAAAATGAAAGGTTCCGATATTGCTGCATACACTTCCCGATTTGATGATCTTGCCCTCCTTTGCCCTGGCCTAGTTACTCCTGAAAGCAAGAAGATCGAGAGGTTTATTTGGGGGCTAACCAATCTGACGAAGGGTCATGTCTTAGCTGCTCGCTCGGATACGTATGATAGTGCTAAGACTTTAGCTCAAGCTATAATTCACCACAGTGATGATGTTGAAGAAATCACTACCACTACTGAGCCGACCAAAAGGAGCGGTGAGAAACGAAAATTCTGGAAAAAGAAGAAGGGCCAATCTTCCCAAGGGTCCTCCAAAAGACAGCAAACAGTAGCTGTCCATGCTGCTACTACCCCCGTTGCTGCTGCCTCTGTGGTGGGATCCACAGCTTCAACTCCTACCAGCTGATATGTTGGTAATCTCCCTCTTTGTGATAAGTGCAAGTATCACCACAACCCTGGTCCCTGTCGAGAACTATCTTGTACCAATTGTGGTAAGAAAGGGCACACCGTTCGGTTCTGCAAAGCTCCAGCCCAATCGGCCAATCAATCTTCTGGAACAGGCGTCGGTCAAGCCTGTTATAACTGTAGTGAAACTGGGCACTTTAAAAGGAACTGCCCCAAGAAGACTACTACTGATAACACTGGAAGGGTCCTCGCCATGGGACGGGAGGAAGCGGTCGTTGATCCCACTGTTGTCTCGGGTACGTTCCTTCTCGACAACTCGTATGCTAATATTCTTTTCGATTCAGGTGCTGAGAGGAGTTTTATTAGCCATGCATTCAAACATAACCTAAAACATAATTCCCAACCTTTAACCGAAATATTTACCGTCGAAATGGCAAACAGAGAGAAAGAAAGTGCGAGTGAGGTATTTGTAGGTTGTACCTTAACCCTGAACGACCATTCGTTTCCTATCGATCTTATGCCGGTATCCATAAAGAGCTTTGATGTCATCATTGGCATGGATTGGTTGAGTCCCAATCATGCGGATATCCCTTGTTTCGAAAAAGCCATCCGTCTCAACCTTCCTTCGGGTCAAACTCTTGTAATCTATGGCGACAAACTTAGTTCCAACTTTCGTATCATTTCCTGCATCAAAGCTCAGAAACTCCTGCGAAAGGAGTATATTGCATTCTTGGCCCATGTAATCAACGAAAAGCAGGAAGTTAAAGACCTCGCGAGCATCCCCGAAGTCTGTAATTTTCCTGATGTATTTCCCGAAGAGCTTCCAGGAATCCCTCCCGAACGTCAGGTCGAGTTCCGTATTGACCTAATTCCTAGAGCTACTCCTGTAGCGAAGTCTCCGTATCGCTTAGCTCCAGCAGAGATGCAGGAGTTATCCAGTCAACTTAACGAGTTGCTTAGTAAAGGATTCATTAGACAGAGTTCCTCACCCTGGGGAGCTCCGGTTTTGTTTGTCAAGAAGAAAGATGGATCCTTTCGGATGTGTATCGACTATCGCGAGCTGAACAAGTTGACTGTCAAAAATCGATATCCTCTTCCGCGAATAGATGACCTCTTCGATCAACTTCAGGGAGCCAGTTACTTCTCCTAAGATAGACCTTCGATCAGGGTACCATCAACTGCGAGTTCATAAAAGTGATGTGTCCAAAACAGCTTTCAGGACTCGATATGGACACTACGAGTTCGTAGTGATGCCCTTTGGTTTAACCAACGCAGCGGCAGTGTTCATGGACCTGATGAACCGGGTGTGTCGTCCTTATCTGGATAAGTTCGTCATTATGTTCATTGATGACATTCTAGTCTACTCCAGAAGTGAAGAAGACCACAAACAACACTTGAGGCTAGTGTTGGAGACCCTGCGATCCGAAAAGTTGTACGCGAAATTTTCCAAATGCGAGTTCTGGATTCGGAAGGTAGCTTTCCTCGGTCATGTAGTAAGCGAAGAGGGTATTCATGTAGATCCTTCCAAGATAAAGGCGATAGAGAATTGGTCAGCACCGAAGACACCCACAGAAATCCAGCAATTTTTGGGTCTAGCTGGCTATTTCTATTATGGAACTTAAGAATTAAACAATGCTCATCAATGTTTTGATAAATTGCATAGACTTCCAATGTCGAACTCAAGAATGAAACGATGCTCAACAAACCTTTGCTAAATTGCATTGTCTTCTATTGTGGAGCTCAAGAATCAAACAATGCTCATTAAAGCTTTGCTTAAATTGCATAGACTAATATTGTGGAACTCAAGAATCAAACAATGCTCACCAAAGCTTTGCTTAAATTGCATAAACCTCTATTGTGGTACTCAAGAATTAAACTATGATCATCAAAGCTTTGCTAAATTGGATAAACTTCTAATGTGGAACTCAAGAATGAAACAATGGTCATCAAAGCTTTGCTTAAATTGCATAAACCTCTATTGTGGTACTCAAGAATGAAACGGTGCTCAACAAACCTTTGCTAAATTGCATTGTCTTCTATTGTGGAACTCTGGAATTAAATAATGCTCATCAAAGCGTTGCTAAATAACAAAAACTTCTAATGTGGAACTCAAGAATAAAACAATGCTCATAAAAGCTTTTCTAAAATTGCATGGACTTCGATTGTGGAACTCAAGAATAAAACAATGCTCATCTAACCTTCGCTAAATTGCGAAGACTACTTCTATTGTGGAACTCTAGAATTAAACAATGCTCATCCAAGCTATACTAAATTGCATAGACTTCTAATTTGGAATTCAAGAATGAAATAATGCTCATCAAAGCTTTGCTTAAATTGCATAGACTTTTATTGTGGAACTCAAGATTTAAACAATGCTCATCAAAGCTTTGCTAAATTTCGAAGATTACTTCTATTGTGGAACTCTAGAATTAAAACATGCTCATCAAAGATTTGCTAAATTGCATAGAATTCTAATGTGGAACTTAAAACAATGCTCATCAAAGCTCCACATAAATTGAATACACTTCTATTAAGGAACTCATGAATGAAACAATGCTCAACAAAGCTTTGCGAAATTGCATAGTCTTCAATTATGGAACTCAAGAATCAAACAACGCTCATCAAAGCTTTGCTTAAATTATATAGATTTCTCTTGTGGAACTCAAGAATCAAACAATGCACATCAAAGATTTGGTTAAATTACATAGACTTCTATTGTGGAACTCAAGAATAAAACAATGCTCATCAAAGCTTTGCTTAAATTGCATAGACTTCTATTGTGGAACTCACGAATTAAACGATGCTCATCAAAGCTTGGCTAAATTACACAGACTTCTATTGTGGAACTCAAGAATAAAACAATGCTTATCAAAGCTTTTCTAAAATTGCATGCGCTTCGATTATGGATCTCAAGAATAAAAGAATGCTCATCTAACATTCGCTAAATTGCGAAGACTACTTCTATTGTGGAACTCTAAAATTGAACAATGCTCATCAAAGCTATGCTAAATTGCATAAACTTCTAATGTGGAACTCAAGAATGCATCAATGCTCATTAAAGCTTTTGCTTAAATTGTGCACATTTCTATTGTGGAACTCAAGAATTAAAGAATGCTCATTAAAGTTTTTCTAAATTGAAAATATTACTTCTATTGTGGAACTTAAGAATTAAACAATGCTCATTAATGTTTTGATAAATTGCATAGACTTCCAATGTGGAACTCAAGAATGAAACGGTGCTCAACAAACCTTTGCTAAATTGCATTGTGTGGAGCTTAAGAATCAAACAACGCTCATTAAAGCTTTGCTTAAATTGCATAGACTAATATTGTGGAACTCAAGAATCAAACAATGGTCACCAAAGCTTTGCTTAAATTGCATAAACCTCTATTGTGGTACTCAAGAATGAAACGGTGCTCAACAAACCTTTGCTAAATTGCATTGTCTTCTATTGTGGAATTCTAGAATTAAACGATGCTCATCAAAGCGTTGCTAAATTACAAAAACTTCTAATGTGGAACTCAAGAATAAAACAATGCTCATCAAAGCTTTTCCAAAATTGCATGGACTTCGATTGTGGAGCTCAAGAATAAAACAATGCTCATCTAACCTTCGCTAAATTGCGAAGACTACTTCTATTGTGGAACTCTAGAACTAAACAATGCTCATCAAAGCTATACTAAATTGCATAGACTTCTAATGTGGAACTCAAGAATGAAATAATGCTCATCAAAGCTTTGCTTAAATTGCATAGACTTTTATTGTGGAACTCAAGATTTAAACAACGCTCATCAAAGCTTTGCTAAATTTCGAAGATTACTTCTATTGTGGAACTCTAGAATTAAACCATGCTCATCAAAGCTTTGCTAAATTGCATAGAATTCTAATGTGGAACTTAAAACAATGCTCATCAAAGCTCCACATAAATTGCATACACTTCTATTATGGAACTCAAGAATGAAACAATGCTCAACAAAGCTTTGCGAAATTGCATAGTCTTCAATAATGGAACTCAAGAATCAAACAACGCTCATCAAAACTTTGCTTAAATTATATAGACGTCTCTTGTGGAACTGAAGAATTAAACAGTGCCCATCAAAGATTTGCTTAAATTGCATAGACTTCTATTGTGGAACTCAAGAATAAAACAATGCTCATCAAAGCTTTGCTTAAATTGCATAGACTTCTATTGTGGAACTCAAGAATCAAACGATGCTCATCAAAGCTTTACTAAATTACAAAGACTTCTATTGTGGAACTCAAGAATAAAACAATGCTCATCAAAGCTTTTCTAAAATTGCATGGACTTCGATTATGGATCTCAAGAATAAAAGAATGCTCATCTAACATTCGCTAAATTGCGAAGACTACTTCTATTGTGGAACTCTAGAATTAAATAATGCTCATCAAAGCTATGCTAAATTACATAAACTTCTAATGTGGAACTCAAGAATGAATCAATGCTCATCAAAGCTTTGCTTAAATTGCATACAGTTCTATTGTGGAACTCAAGAATTAAAGAATGCTCATTAAAGTTTTGCTAAATTCCAAATATTACTTCTATTGTGGAACTTAAGAATTAAATAATGATCATCAATGTTTTGATAAATTGCATAGACTTCTATCACACCCCGAAAACCAAAGGCGGAAACGTTTCCGGGGTTGACTCCACGTTGAGTATCAAATCCAATGTACATAGTAATCACAGTAAACAACCATTACATATATATATATATATATATATATGAAAGTTTACATTTGATTCAAAAGTAAATTGTACAAAAGTTATACATATATCATATGAACAAAACGAGACGAGTCTTCTGAGCACTCCGTCTTCACCAAAAGATATCGCCGGGTACCTGTCTAACTTGGACCTGAGAATACAAGCAGTTTGAAAATCAGCATAAAGCTGGTGAGTTAAATAGTTTTCCGAAAAGGTTTGTTATCCAAGAAAATCCCATATTTTCTTTTGTTAAATAGTTTCATTATCTTTCATTTCAGTTCAGTTACGCGTTATAAGTTAACCCCAGGAAAATCCCATATTTTCCTAAATGGAAGATTGATTGAATAACACAGAGTATAGTTTAATACACAAAACTATATATTGAAAATCATAGGATTACTATCCCGAATTTAGACAAGAATACTATAATATAGACGAACTGTAGATAGAAAGTATTTTGAAAACCTTGGGACTAACATCCCGAATCAGTTACAAGATATCTTGATATACTAGAAAATATAGATTGAAAACCATGGGACTACTAACCCGAATTTGATATAAGATTGTTTGATAGAACCATGGGATCACTATCCCAAATTTGATATAAGATAGTTGGATAAAATCATGGGACTACCATCCCGTACAAGATATAGATTCAAAACCATGGGATTACCATCCCGTACAAGATATGAATTCAAACCATGGGATTACCATCCCGTACAAGATATAGATACAAAACCATGGGATTATCATCCCGAACGAGATATAGATACAAAACCATGGGATTATCATCCCGAACAAGATATAGATTCCTAACAAAATCCCAGCTGCGAATAAATTTATATTAATACGTATTGTGAGTCGGGTAACCATGCTGATATGACAACGAGACCTCCTTGACGTTAGTCAGACGTCGGATGATATCCAGAATTTGTCACCCCAGGCGTGCCCGCCTAACTGTAGCTAGCAGTTAAGGTGTGGGATTGTCAGTCCCGAATAGATCTATTCACAAATTCCTCGCTCTCCCTCCAGGAGACTCTGGTTACACTTCCGGGGAGGATTTACTGATCATCCATAAAGGGTAGTGACTACTCACAAACTAGTACTAAACTATTCACAGGATTCTCATACGATATCAAACATACAAAGATTATGAAACATGATACAGTGAAAATAGATACATACAATAAACTATTTGGCAATACATTCAAATGATACGGAGATAAACTGAACCAAACATAGTTTATCTACTAACTTTATATAGATATCAATACATGATATAAAGAGAAATATAGAACCCCAAATTATTCCCATAATAATTTGATTAGTTTAGTTATTTTCTTAACTAAAATCCATTTAATTGTAATTGATAAATCATTCCTTATGTGTCACACCCCGAAAATCAAAGGCGGAAACATTTCCGGGTTTGACTCCAAGTTGTGTATCAAATCCAATGTACATAGTAATCACAGTAAACAACCATTACATTACATATATATGAAAGTTTACATTTGGTTCAAAAGTAAATTGTACAAAAGTTATTCATATATCATATGAACATAATGAGACGAGTCTCCCACGCACTCCGTCTTCACCAAAAGAGATCACCAAGTACCTGTCTAATGTGGACCTGAGAATACAAGCAGTTTGAAAATCAGCATAAAGCTAGTGAGTTCATAAGCGGTTTTGTTTTATGAAAATGGATCGGTTTCCTTTAGGTTTTCCGAAAAAGTTTGTTATCCAAGAAAATCCCATATTTTCTTATATTAAATAGTTTCGTTATCTTTCATTACAGTTCAGTTACGCATTATAAGTTAACCCGAGGAAAATCCCATATTTTCCTAAATGCAAGATTGATTGAATAACACAGAGTATAGTTTAATACACAAAACCATATATTGAAAATCATAGGAAGTATTTTGAAAACCTTGGGAATAACATCCCGAACTAGTTACAAGATAGTTTGATATACTAGAAAATATAGATTGAAAACCATGGGACTACTATCCCGAATCAGATATGAGATTATTTGATAAAACCATGGGATCACTATCCCGAATTTGATATAAGATAGTCAGATAAAATCATGGGATTACTATCCCATACAAGATATAGATTCAATACCATGGGATTACTATCTCGTACAAGATATAGATTTTAAAACCATGGGATTACCATCCCGAACGAGATATAGATACAAGACCATGGGATTATCATCCCGAAAAAGATATAGATTCTAAACAAAATCCTAGCTGTGAATACGTTTATATTAATACGTATTGTGAGTCGGGTAACCATGCTGATACGACAACGGGACCTCCTTGACGTTATTCAGACGTCGGACGATATACAGAATTTGTCACCCCAGGCGTGCCCGCCTAATTGTAGCTAGCAGTTAAGGTGTGGGATTGTCAGTCCCGAATAGATCTATTCACAAATTCCTCGCTCTCCCTCTAGGAGACTCTGGTTACACTTCCGGGGAGGTTTACTGATCATCCATAAAGGGTAGTGACTACTCACAAACTAGTACTAAACTATTCACCGGATTCTCATACGATAACATACAAAGATTATGAAACATGATACAGTGAAAATAGATACATACAATAAACTATCTGGCAATACATTCAAATGATACGGAGATAAACTGAATCAGACATAGTTTATCTAATAACTTTATACAGATATTAGTACATGATATAAAGAGAAATATAGAACCCCAAATTATTCCCATAATAATTTGATTAGTTTGGTTATTTTCTTAACTAAAATCCATTTAGTTGTAATTGATAAATCATTCCTTATGCTCAGCATAATACATAAGGAGTAAAAGAGTTTATAAGTTTGCCAGATATTATTTGAAACACGTCAATGTTATAATTTGAAAACAGTTATAGTTTGCTTGTATCCCCCCCTGAAAACATTGAAAAACACTGAAAAAGGCGTAGGGGTATGAACTCACCGAACGAGAAATGTGACGATTTGGATGCTAAGCGTTGGTTCGGGGCTTGCAAACGTACGAGGTTCCTAAGTATAATATAAAGATACACATTTGTATCTAATTAGGACTTAGATTGATTATTTGATAGGGACAATTGCTTCTAGTCGCGAAAACACTCCGATACAAGTGTTTGGAGGGACCCGGGTGACATTTGGGACACATATAGTTAGGATATTGAATTGGGACATCAAAGTAACACTCCTTAGGGAGTTTACGGCCAAAATGACCCTCTCCCCATGAGTTTACGGCTGTAAACTCATGGTGGGGTGAGTTATGGCACAAAATGGCTTGAAACATTTAGGGATAATTTCTATGCTTGGTTTAAGGACTTGGAATGATTTTAAAACATCAAATAGACCCATTTAAGGGAGTTTACGGCCTAGCATAGGCTCCTGGCCGTAAACTCCTAAATACCCAAGAAAAATTGTGTTTTTGGTTTCCAAACAAATCACATGTGATTGCTAAAATTATTTCAATGCCTTACATGAGATTTTATGAGACATTTGAGGAGTTTTTGGAGTTTACGGCCCATGAGACCCCACTCATGGCCGTAAACTCTCTTATAGAGTGATTTCTTGTGTTTCAAAGCCAAAAACTTGTTTGAAAGGACTTCTAAAATTCATCTAAAGGCTTTAGGGGTGTTTAGTTGGCATTCTAACACCATGAATCAAGGAGTTTACGGCCCAAGCACAAGCCTTGGCCGTAAACTCATATAAATCCCTCAAATAATGTGTTTAAGGTCCTTAAACTATTTTTGGTTGGTCCTATGATTTATTCCAAGGCTTTTGGTGGTGTTGGATGGCTTTCTAACACCTTGAAATTGAATTTATACCATGTTTTAAGGAGTTTACGGCCCAAGCACATGCCTTGGCCGTAAACTCACATAAGTCCCCTAAAAATTATGTTTAAAGTGTCCAAATGCTAAAACCATATTCCTAAAATTCATATCTAAGCCTTATAAGTGATTTGGAAGGGTTTAAGGTCACAAAAACCCCATAAATATGAGTTTACGGCCCAAGCTTGTGCCTTGGCCGTAAACTCCTTCAAATCCATCAAAATCCATGTTTTAAATGTTCTAAGTCTATTCCATGAAGTCATATAGCCATATCTAAAGTCCAATTGTGTTTAGGAAGGGTTTTATGGCTTAAAAACCCCTTAACTATGAGTTTACGGCCTAAGCTTCAACCATGGCCGTAAACTCACATTCAAGGCCTTAAATCATGATTAAATCCCTAATTTTAAAGCCAAATATGCTATAGATTAAGGTTAGGAAGGTACCTTAGGGATTTGAGGCCTTAAAATTGAGTTTTGGACCCTTAAACTTTGGATTTAGGAGAGAGGTTAGAGAGAGAGTAGAGAGAGAGGGAAAAAGCTTCAAATGAAAGGTTTAACATGTTTATATAGTTCCCAAAACTTGGACACGGTGGAATTCTACCCGATACCGGCCTTAAACGAGGCTTTAGGTCGCACCCGATTAAGTTCCCGTCACCCGGCGGGGACATTTCTAAAACTTATGAAATAAATAATTTTGGGCTAATTACATGAGTTCCTAAGGGGTTTGGACACTCATTAGCATCAATTAAACGTATAAGTTTAATTAACTTTACCCAAAAATGACATCGGAACGTTTCGGCATACGGCGAGTTATACGGGTAGAATGGGGTTTTCGCGATGAACAACTTCGGGTTGTTACATTATGCTCAGCAATAATACATAAGGAGTAAAAGTGTTTATGAGTTTGCCAGATATTATTTGAAACACATCAATGTTATAATTTGAAAACAGTTATAGTTTGCTTGTATTCCCCCCCTGAAAACATTGAAAAACACGGAAAAGGCGTAGGGGTATGAACTCACCGGACGAGAAATGTGACGATTTGAATGCTAAGTGTTGGTCCGGGGCTTGCAAACACACGAGGTTCCTAAGTATAATGTAAAGATACACATTTGTATCTAATTAGGACTTAGTTTATTTATTTGTTAGGGACAATTACTTCAAGTCGCGAAAACACCCCGATACGAGTGTTTGGAAGGACCCGGGTGGCGTTTAAGGACGTGAAATGACACTAGCGACTTGGGACTTGAGTTTACTCCCCATGAATAAACTCATACAAGATTTTTCAGCCAATAACACCCACTCCCCATGATTTTACGGCCGTAAACTCATGGTGGGGTCAATTATGGGCAAAAGTGACTTCAAACACTTAGGGGAATTTTTCTAAGCTTGGATCAAAGGCTTGGAATGGATTTTTAAACATCAAAATGACTTATTTATGGGAGTTTACGGCCTAGCATAGGCTCCTGGCCGTAAACTCCTTAATACCCATGAAAATTGTGTTAAATGATGCTAAAACAAATCACATGTGATTGGTAAATTTATTCCAAGGCCTTACATGAGTTTTTATGGGACTTTTGAGGGGTTTTTGGAGTTTACGGCCTATGAGACCCCCCTCGTGGCCGTAAACTCTCTTATAGAGTGATTCCATGTGTTTTAAAGCCAAAAACTTGTTTGTAACACTTCTAAAAAATTATTCTATGGCTTTAGGGGTGTTAAAGTGGCATTTCTAACACCTTAAAATGAATTTATACCATGTTTCAAGGAGTTTACGGCCCAAGCACAAGCCTTGGCCGTAAACTCACATAAATCCTTCAAAAATTATGTTTAAGCTGTCCAAATGCTAAAACCATTATCCTGAAATTCATATCTAAGTCTTATAAGTGTTTTGGAAGGGTTTAAGGTCACAAAAACCCCATAAATATGAGTTTACGGCCCAAGCATGTGCCTTGGCTGTAAACTCCTTCAAATCCATCAAAATCCATGTTTTAAATGTTCTAAGTCCATTCCATCTAAAGTCCAATTGTGTTTAGGAAGGGTTTTATGGCTTAAAAACCCACTTATTATGAGTTTACGGCCTAAGCTCCTTTCATGGCCGTAAACTCACATTCAAGGCCTTAAATCATGATTAAATCCCTAATTTGGAAGCCAAATATGCTATACATTAAGGTTAAGAAGGTACCTTAGGGATTTGAGGCCTTAAAATTGAGTTTTGGACCCTTAAACTTTGGATTTAGGAGAGAGGTTAGAGAGAGAGTAGAGAGAGGAAGAAAAAGCTTCAAATGAATGTTTAAACACGTTTATATAGTTCCCAAAACTTGGACACGGTGGAATTCTACCCGATACCGGCCTTAAACGAGGCTTTAGGTCGCACCCGATTAAGTTTCCATCACCCGGCGGGGACGTTTCTAAAAATTATGAAATAAATATTTTTGGGCTAAATTCATGAGTTTCTAAATGGTTTGCACACTCATTGGATCATAATAAACATATAAATTTAATTAACTAAACCCAAAAACGACATCGGAACGTTTCGATATACGGCGAGTTATACGGGTAGAATGGGTTTTTCGACGATGGAAAACTTCGGGTTGTTACATTATCCCCCCGTTAGAGGGAATTTCGTCCCGAAATTCAAAGGATAAGAAGCTCCTTCATATCTTCCCAACCCATAGCATTCGCTACAGGTAAAGTTAAAGATTTGACTCGGCCGTTCCACCAAGTCAGGGCTTTGTCTAGGAAGGTGCAGGTGGCAAACTTGACTCTATCAGACTCCGAACAGGCGCATATTTCAAAGATTGATTCAATTTTCTCGAACCATCTGGTTAAAGCAATGACACCCCCTGTGCCATCGAAGGATGTGGGCTTTGCGTTCATGAAGTCTTTATAGGAACCCCCTTTTCGGTGTCCCTGGCTATCTTCTGGGTTTAGGGGTTGGGGACCACCTCCTGAATTACCAGGGTTCATTTGCGACATGGCTGCTACCATTGCAGCAGTCAGAACTGTCTGAAGTGATGCAAGATCAAGTTGAGGAGGAGGTGGTGGCGGAGGAGGATTGCTGTTGTTCCTTGAGCTGGGTCTCTTTCTTGGAGGCATCTTGATCTAAAAAGATCAGGAAAGAGAGGATCATAAGTCCTCTGAATTGAATCAAGAGAAAGGAAACAGAGGATATCCCTTCAAGACAGATATAGCATCATACAAAGCGATAAAGCAGGAAGGAGTTATCAAAACATAACATTTTATCACTAGAGGAATGATCAAGGAATAATGCGTATACGAGAATTTTCTACAAAGGATCGGCTCGAGAAATACTCCCATAGTATTTCATGGTTCGCTGCAACGACGATTCGTTGTTTGGGATATTAGGTAAGTATTAGGCATGCTGCGTACCACAGTCACTCCCAAGCACATGTTGGTCGTGTCTCGAATGAATATAGTTGGCCAGGCTATATTGACCCTAGACACGACTACATAACTGCCCAGGTTTAACCGCAGCGTACAACACCCATTTACTTATGTTTTGTTCTACTTGTAGTTACAGATTTCGACGGCTCGGCATACTTGTATACTTTTGAAAATACTTATAGTTTATAGATACTTTTAATTCAGAGCATAGAGGCCCTTTAGTGTTTATAGTTTTATACCATGTAAGGTTTGGTATACTCTGTTCACTATAAACAAGGGCTCTGATACCAATCTGTCACACCCCGAAAACCAAAGGCGGAAACGTTTCCGGGGTTGACTCCACGTTAAGTATCAAATCCAATGTACATAGTAATAACAGTAAACAACCATTACATTACATATATATATATATATATATATATATATATATATATATATATATATATATATATATATATATATATGAAAGTTTACATTTGATTCAAAAGTAAATTGTACAAAAGTTAGACATATATCATATGAACAAAACGAGACGAGTCTTCTGAGCACTCCGTCTTCACCAAAAGATATCGTCGGGTACCTGTCTAACTTGGACCTGAGAATACAAGCAGTTTGAAAATCAACATAAAGCTGGTGAGTTCATAAGCGGTTTTGTTTTATGAAAATGTATCAAT
This sequence comes from Lactuca sativa, assembly GCF_002870075.4. Classification (NCBI taxonomy): domain Eukaryota; kingdom Viridiplantae; phylum Streptophyta; class Magnoliopsida; order Asterales; family Asteraceae; genus Lactuca; species Lactuca sativa. The sequence goes on from NC_056630.2 coordinate 264,568,913, forward strand.
TTCCTTTAGTTTTCCGAAAAGGTTTGTTATCCAAGAAAATCCCATATTTTCTTATGTTAAATAGTTTCATTATCTTTCATTTCAGTTCAGTTACGCGTTATAAGTTAACCTCAGGAAAATCCCATATTTTCCTAAATGCAAGATTGATTGAATAACACAGAGTATAGTTTAATACACAAGACTATATATTGAAAATCATAGGATTACTATCCCGAATTTAGACAAGAATACTATAATATAGATGAACTGTAGATAGAAAGTATTTTGAAAACCTTGGGACTAACATCCCGAATCAGTTACAAGATAGCTTGATATACTAGAAAATATAGATTGAAAACCATGGGACTACTAACCCGAATTTGATATAAGATTGTTTGATAGAACCATGGGATCACTATGCCAAATTTGATATAAGATAGTTGGATAAAATCATGGCACTACCATCCCATACAAGATATAGATTCAAAACCATGGGATTACCATCCCGTACAAGATATGGATTCAAACCATGGGATTACCATCCCGTACAAGATATAGATACAAAACCATGGGATTATCATCCCGAACAAGATATAGATTCCTAACAAAATCCCAGCTATGAAAATAGATACATACAATAAACTATCTGGCAATACATTCAAATGATACGGAGATAAACTGAATCAGACATAGTTTATCTAATAACTTTATATAGATATCAGTACATGATATAAAGAGAAATATAGAACCCCAAATTATTCCCATAATAATTTGATTAGTTTAGTTATTTTCTTAACTAAAATCCATTTAGTTGTAATTGATAAATCATTCCTTATGCTCAGCAATAATACATAAGGAGTAGAAGTGTTTATGAGTTTGCCAGATATTATTTGAAACACATCAATGTTATAATTCGAAAACAGTTATAGTTTGCTTGTATTCTCCCCCTGAAAACATTGAAAAACACGGAAAAGGCGTAGGGGTATGAACTCACCGGACGAGAAATGTGACGATTTGGATGCTAAGTGTTGGTTCGGGGCTTGCAAACACACGAGGTTCCTAAGTATAATGTAAAGATACACATTTGTATCTAATTAGGACTTAGTTTATTTATTTGTTAGGGACAATTACTTCTAGTCGCGAAAACACCCCGATACGAGTGTTTGGAAGGTCCCGGGTGGCGTTTAAGGACGTGAAATGACACTAGCGACTTGGGACTTGAGTTTACTCCCCATGAATAAACTCATACAAGATTTTTCAGCCAATAACACCCACTCCCCATGAGTTTACGGTTTGTAAACTCATGGTGGGGTCAATTATGGGCAAAAGTGACTTCAAACACTTAGGGGAATTTTTCTAAGCTTGGATCAAAGGCTTGGAATGGATTTTTAAACATCAAAATGACTTATTTATGGGAGTTTACGGCCTAGCATAGGCTCCTGGCCGTAAACTCCTTAATACCCATGAAAATTGTGTTAAATGATGCTAAAACAAATCACATGTGATTGGTAAATTTATTCCAAGGCCTTACATGAGTTTTTATGGGACTTTTGAGGGGTTTTTGGAGTTTACGGCCTATGAGACCCCCCTCGTGGCCGTAAACTCTCTTATAGAGTGATTCCATGTGTTTTAAAGCCAAAAACTTGTTTGTAACACTTCTAAAAAATTATTCTATGGCTTTAGGGGTGTTAAAGTGGCATTTCTAACACCTTAAAATGAATTTATACCATGTTTCAAGGAGTTTATGGCCCAAGCACAAGCCTTGGCCGTAAACTCACATAAATCCTTCAAAAATTATGTTTAAGCTGTCCAAATGCTAAAACCATTATCCTGAAATTCATATCTAAGTCTTATAAGTGTTTTGGAAGGGTTTAAGGTCACAAAAACCCCATAAATATGAGTTTACGGCCCAAGCATGTGCCTTGGCTGTAGACTCCTTCAAATCTATCAAAATCCATGTTTTAAATGTTCTAAGTCCATTCCATGAAGTCATTTAGCCATATCTAAATTCCAATTGTGTTTAGGAAGGGTTTTATGGCTTAAAAACCCACTTATTATGAGTTTACGGCCTAAGCTCCTTCCATGGCCGTAAACTCACATTCAAGGCCTTAAATCATGATTAAATCCCTAATTTGGAAGCCAAATATGCTATACATTAAGGTTAAGAAGGTACCTTAGGGATTTGAGGCCTTAAAATTGAGTTTTGGACCCTTAAACTTTGGATTTAGGAGAGAGGTTAGAGAGAGAGTAGAGAGAGGAAGAAAAAGCTTCAAATGAATGTTTAAACACGTTTATATAGTTACCCAAACTTGGACACAGTGGAATTCTACCCGATACCGGCCTTAAACGAGGCTTTAGGTCGCACCCGATTAAGTTTCCGTCACCCGGCGGGGACGTTTCTAAAAAGTATGAAATAAATCTTTTTGGGCTAAATTCATGAGTTTCTAAATGGTTTGGACACTCATTGGATCATAATAAACATATAAATTTAATTAACTAAACCCAAAAACGACATCGGAACGTTTCGATACACGGCGAGTTATACGGGTAGAATGGTTTTTCGGCGATGGAAAAAAACTTCGGGTTGTTACAACTTCCAATGTGGAACTCAAGAATGAAACGGTGCTCAACAAACCTTTGCTAAATTACATTGTCTTCTATTGTGAAACTCAAGAATCAAACAATGCTCATCAAAGCTTTGCTTAAATTGCATAGAATACTATTGTGGAACTCAACAATCAAACAATGCTCACCAAAGCTTTGCTAAAATTGCATAAACCTCTATTCTGGTACTCTAGAACTAAACGATGATCATCAAAGCTTTGCTAAATTGGATAAACTTCTAATGTGGAACTCAAGAATTAAACAATGGTCATCAAAGCTTTGCTTAAATTGCATAGACTTCTAATGTGGAACTCAAGAATGAAATAATGCTAATCAAAGCTTTGCTTAAATTGCATAGACTTTTATTGTGGAACTCGTGAATAAAACAATGCTCATCAAAGCTTTGCTTAAATTGCATAGACTTTTATTGTGGAACTCAAGAATTAAACGATGCTCATCAAAGCTTTGCTAAATTACAAAGACTTCTATTGTGGAACTCAAGAATAAAACAATGCTCATCTAACCTTCGCTAAATTGCGAAGACTACTTATATTGTGGAACTTTACAATTAAACAATGCTCATCAAAGCTATACTAAATTGCATAGACTTCTAATGTGGAATTCAAGAATGAAATAATGCTCATCAAAGCTTTGCTTAAATTGCATAGACTTTTATTGTGGAACTCAAGATTTAAATAATGCTCATCAAAGCTTTGCTAAATTTCGAAGATTACTTCTATTGTGGAACTCTAGAATTAAACCATGCTCATCAAAGCTTTGCTAAATTGCATAGAATTCTAATGTGGAACTTAAAACAATGCTCATCAAAGCTCCACATAAACTGCATACACTTCTATTATGGAATTCAAGAATGAAACAATGCTCAACAAAGCTTTGTGAAATTGCATAGTCTTCAATTATGGAACTCAAGAATCAAACAACGCTCATCAAAGCTTTGCTTAAATTATATAGATTTCTCTTGTGGAAGTCAAGAATCAAACAATGCCCATCAAAGATTTGCTTAAATTGCATAGACTTCTATTGTGGAACTCAAGAATAAAACAATGCTCATCAAAGCTTCGCTTAAATTGCATAGACTTCTATTGTGGAACTCAAGAATTAAACGATGTTCATCAAAGCTTTGCTAAATTACAAAGACTTCTATTGTGGAACTCAAGAATAAAACAATGCTCGTCAAAGCTTTTCTAAAATTACGTGGACTTCGATTATGGATCTCAAGAATACAAGAATGCTGATCTAACATTCGCTAAATTGCGAAGACTACTTCTATTGTGGAACTCTAGAATTAAACAATGCTCATCAAAGCTATGCTAAATTGCATAAACTTCTAACATGGAACTCAAGAATGAATCAATGCTCATCAAAGCTTTGCTTAAATTGCATACACTTCTATTATGGAACTCAAGAATTAAAGAATGCTCATTAAAGCTTTGCTAAATTTCAAATATTACTTCTATTGTGGAACTTAAGAATTAAATAATGATCATCAATGTTTTGATAAATTGCATAGACTTCTAATGTGGAACTCAAGAATGAAACGGTGCTCAACAAATGTCACACCCCCAAACCAGAATGGCGGAAACATTCGGGGGTGGATGACTTCACGTAGTATCACAACCATTGAATATTGTAAAGAAAGTAACACAACCATCACATATATAATGAAATCGTATGTTGTTGCGTTATACATATTAGCAAAAGAATATTACAATGAGATGATAAATGTTCCATAATAAAACATCCTTAGTGTTCCTTTCTCCAAAAGCTGGTGGTTACCTGTATTACTGATTCCCTGAGAAATACAAGTGGTTTCGAAAAAGTGTCAACAATTAAGTTGGTGAGTTCATAAGCGTTTTGTATTGAAAAGTATGTCCTTTTTGAAAGTAAACCGATGAACGAGGTTTTCAAAAAATCCAATATTTTCTATAAATGATTTGAAAAGTTTCCCGTGTTGGAGTGCGTTTGTGTTTTCCATACTTGAATAATAATGATAAAATTTGTGTTAACGATAAAGTGGAAAACTGAAATGCATATATGAATCTCGTAAATCAAACTTGTTTTTATACTTTTATGTGAGTTTTATAACCATGCTATTGACACTGATGGCCTGTAACAACGTTCTTCAGGCGTTGGAACTGTTATGACATTTGTCACCCCAGGCCTGCCGGCCTAGCTGTAGCTAACAGCTTAGGTGTGGGATTGTCAATCCCGTATAGATCTATACACAAGTATCACGCTCCCCCTACAAGGGATTATGGTATATAATACAGGACTTAATAATGCATACTCGAACGTACGTGAAGCTGTCTCACATTACTAGGTATAAACAGATTTACGATAATAAAGACTTTACTTCTTTTGAAAGCATTTCATTTGTCAAGATGTATATGTAAAACGTATGAATCACTTGAATACTACACTTATTATAGTTTCTCAAAAGTATTTCCCATTTGGTAATAACAACTTGGTGATATAATATCCCTTTAAACATAAAGTTATTTTTGTATCAAAACTTTATAAGAACGATATTATAAAAATGATACTTTGATTTGTAATGTACTTGTATTCCCCCCCCCCCCCTAAAACATGAAAAGAATTGAAAAGTAGGGGTATGAACTCACTCGTTAAGTTTGAAGAGAGAGGCTAGGTTTGAGCAGAACTTCGATCACGGATGGTTGCGTCGTCGGGCTCTTCGGGGGTCTCTGCAGCGTAAATCTTTCGTCGGGGGCTCGAGTGCGGAAACCGAGGTCGTCGGGACAGCTTCTTGTGCTTGGAAGGGTGTGAGAGTATCTGGAGATTTGTGAATGTGTGCTTAAACTCGCAGCTGATGCCATCTATTTATAGTGCTGGAAGAGTGAGTATGCGGGGCGTAATTTTGGAGTACGCTGGGCGTACTCACGTACGCGGCGCGTACGTCGTTACGCTGGGCGTAATATGGCGTCATGGCTTACGACTCCTGGCTAGCTAAACGTAGCTTGGGCGGGCCGATGGGACTCGACTCTGGGTCTAGTACGCGGGGCGTACTCCCAGAGTACGCGGGGCGTAATCCCTGCTTCCGACTTCTAAATTCCGTAACTTTCGCGTACGAGCTCCGTTTTTCGCGTTCTTTATATCCACGTGTAGGTGAGATTATGCTCTACAACTTTCATTTAGACTCCGTCGGCTAGTTTTGACTTTATTTTTAATGATATATTTTTAATAGGTTGGGCCTTCTAAAGTTCGTTAAAAATTCATAGGTTCTTTATTCAACGTCGGTTTTCGTTTGTCTTTTTATTGTTTTATTACCACTGAGGAGATCTTCAACTTCCGTTTAGGTGGCGATAGCTAAGTAACACTCGATCTTCAATCCGAGTTTTTAGCCCTCTACTACTATTACGAAACTTTGAAATTCCGTAACTTCTTCATACGAGGTCCAATTTGGGCGATCTTTTCATGTACGCTCACCTTTCAACGAGATCTACGACTTTGGTTTAGATACTTAAGGCTAAAATTTATTTTATTGAGATTCTACTTTTTATATCAAATAATGTTTTAACGTCGTGTTGTAAATATACGAGTGGTTATAATTTCTTCAATATAACTCGGTTTTGAGCGTTCTTTATGTTCTTGGAAACCTTGGCATGATATCTAATATTTGATGTATCCCAACTTAGATACTTGAACACTTTATTTTCGAGGTTAATTCCGTTGCTTTTTAGCTTTCGATTGTTACAATGCTTTTGGAAAATATTGGGTTGTCACAACAAACCTTTGCTAAATTGCATTGTCTTCTATTGTGGAACTCAAGAATCAAACAACGCTCATCAAAGCTTTGCTTCAGTTGCATAGACTATTGTTTTGGAACTCAACAATCAAACAATGCTCACCAAAGCTTTGCTTAAATTGCATAAACCTCTATTCTGGTACTCAAGAACTAAATGATGATCATCAAAGCTTTGCTAAATTGGATAAACTTCTAATGTGGAACTCAAGAATTAAACAATGGCCATCAAAGCTTTGCTTAAATTGCATAGACTTCTATTTTGGATCTCAAGAATACAACAATGCTCATCAAAGCTTTGCTTAAATTGCATAGACTTCTAATGTGGAACTCAAGAATAAAACAATGCTAATCAAAGCTTTTCTAAAATTGCATGGACTTCGATTATGGAACTCAAGAATAAAACAACGCTCATCTAACATTCGCTAAATTGCAAAGACTACTTCTATTATGGAACTCTAGAATTAAACAATGCTCATCAAAGCTATACTAAATTGCATAGACTTCTAATGTGGAACTCAAGAATGAAATAATGCTAATCAAAGCTTTGCTTAAATTGCATAGACTTTTATTGTGGAACACAAGAATAAAACAATGCTCATCAAAGCTTTGCTTAAATTGCATAGACTTCTATTGTGGAACTCAAGAATTAAACGATGGTCATCAAAGCTTTGCTAAATTACAAAGACTTCTATTGTGGAACTCAAGAATAAAACAATGCTCATCTAACCTTCGCTAAATTGCGAAGACTACTTCTATTGTGGAACTCTAGAATTAAACAATGCTCATCAAAGCTATACTAAATTGCATAGACTTCTAATGTGGATTTGAAGAATGAAATAATGCTCATCAAAGATTTGCTTAAATTTCATAAACCTCTATTCAGGTACTCAAGAACTAAACGATGATCATAAAAGCTTTGCTAAATTGGATAAATTTCTAATGTGGAACTCAAGAATTAAACAATGGTCATCAAAGCTTTGCTTAAATTGCATAGACTTCTATTGTGGAACTCAAGAATACAACAATGCTCATCAAAGCTTTGCTTAAATTGCATAGACTTCTATTGTGGAACTCTAGAATTAAACGATGCTCATCAAAGCGTTGCTAAATTACAATAACTTCTAATGTGGAACTCAAGAATAAAACAATGCTAATCAAAGCTTTTCTAAAATTGCATGGACTTCGATTGTGGAACTCAAGAATAAAACAATGCTCATCTAACCTTCGCTAAATTGCAAAGACTACTTCTATTGTGGAACTCTAGAATTAAACAATGTTCATCAAAGCTATACTAAATTGCATAGACTTCTAATGTCGAACTCAAGAATGAAATAATGCTAATCAAAGCTTTGCTTAAATTGCATAGACTTTTATTGTGGAACTCGAGAATAAAACAATGCTCATCAAATCTTTGCTTAAATTGCATAGACTTCTATTGTGGAACTCAAGAATTAAACGATGCTCATCAAAGATTTGCTAAATTACAAAGACTTCTATTGTGGAACTCAAGAATAAAACAATGCTCATCTAACCTTCGCTAAATTGCGAAGACTACTTCTATTGTGGAACTCTAGAATTAAACAATGCTCATCAAAGCTATACTAAATTGCATAGGCTTCTAATGTGGAATTCAAGAATGAAATAATGTTCATCAAAGCTTTGCTTAAATTGCATAGACTTTTATTGTGGAACTCAAGATTTAAATAATGCTCATCAAAGCTTTGCTAAATTTCAAAGATTACTTCTATTGTGGAACTCTAGAATTAAACCATGCTCATCAAAGCTTTGCTAAATTGCATAGAATTCTAATGTGGAACTTAAAACAATGCTCATCAAAGCTCCACATAAATTGCATACACTTCTATTATGGAATTCAAGAATGAAACAATGCTCAACAAAGCTTTGCGAAATTGCATAGTCTTCAATTATGGAACTCAAGAATCAAACAACGCTCATCAAAGCTTTACTTAAATTATATAGATTTCTCTTGTGGAACTCAAGAATCAAACAATGCCCAACTAAGCTTTGCTTAAATTGCATAGACTTCTATTGTGGAACTCTAGAATTAAACGATGCTCATCAAAGCGTTGCTAAATTACAATTACTTCTAATGTGGAACTCAAGAATAAAACAATGCTAATCAAAGCTTTTCTAAAATTGCATGGACTTCGATTGTGGAACTCAAGAATAAAACAATGCTCATCTAACCTTCGCTAAATTGCAAAGACTACTTCTATTGTGGAACTCTAGAATTAAACAATGTTCATCAAAGCTATACTAAATTGCATAGATTTCTAATGTGGAACTCAAGAATGAAATAATGCTAATCAAAGCTTTGCTTAAATTGCATAGACTTTTAGCACTTATGAAGCAAAAAGTAACGTTTTTAGCACTTATGAATCCTTAAAAATGTTGCCCTAGCCTTCATGCAACCCTAATTCAATTTGTGGGTTACCATGCACAACCCAACCATTGAGCCCAAACCACCTTCTAGCCCACTAGTAATCACTACTCCATCACATTTTGGGCTTTCATGATCCATGCATGGATCAGCATCGTTTAATTCTTGAGTTCCACAATAGAAGTCTATGCAATTTAAGCAAAGCTTTGATGAGCATTGTTGTATTCTTGAGTTCCACAATAGAAGTCTATGCAATTTAAGCAAAGCTTTGATGGCCATTGTTTAATTCTTGAGTTCCACATTAGAAGTTTATCCAATTTAGCAAAGCTTTGATGATCATCGTTTAGTTCTTGAGTACCAGAATAGAGGTTTATGCAATTTAAGCAAAGCTTTGGTGAGCATTGTTTGATTGTTGAGTTCCAAAATAGTAGTCTATGCAACTGAAGCAAAGCTTTGATGATCATTGTTTGATTCTTGAGTTCCACAATAGAAGACAATGCAATTTAGCACAGGTTTGTTGAGCATCGTTTCATTCTTAAGTTCCACATTGGAAGTCTATGCAATTTATCAAAACATTGATGATCATTATTTAATTCTTAAGTTCCACAATAGAAGTAATATTTGGAATTTAGCAAAACTTTAATGAGCATTCTTTAATTCTTGAGTTCCACAATAGAAGTGTATGCAATTTAAGCAAAGCTTTGATGTGCATTGATTCATTCTTGAGTTCCACGTTAGAAGTTTATGCAATTTAGCATAGCTTTGATGAGCATTGTTTAATTCTAGAGTTCCACAATAGAAGTAGTCTTCGCAATTTAGCGAATGTTAGATGAGCATTCTTGTATTCTTGAGATCCATAATCGAAGTCCACGTAATTTTAGAAAAGCTTTGATGAGCATTGTTTTATTCTTGAGTTCCACAATAGAAGTCTTTGTAATTTAGCAAAGCTTTGATGAGCATCGTTTAATTCTTAAGTTCCACAATAGAAGTCTATGCAATTTAAGCAAAGCTTTGATGAGCATTGTTTTATTCTTGAGTTCCACAATAGAAGTCTATGCAATTTAAGCAAATCTTTGATGGGCATTGTTTGATTCTTGACTTCCACAAGAGAAATCTATATAATTTAAGCAAAGCTTTGATGAGCGTTGTTTGATTCTTGAGTTCCATAATTGAAGACTTTGCAATTTTGCAAAGCTTTGTTGAGCATTGTTTCATTCTTGAATTCCATAATAGAAGTGTATGCAATTTATGTGGAGCTTTGATGAGCATTGTTTTAAGTTCCACATTAGAATTCTATGCAATTTAGCAAAGCTTTGATGAGCATGGTTTAATTCTAGAGTTCCACAATAGAAGTAATCTTTGAAATTTAGCAAAGCTTTGATGAGTATTATTTAAATTTTGAGTTCCACAATAAAAGTCTATGCAATTTAAGCAAAGCTTTGATGAGCATTATTTCATTCTTGAATTCCACATTAGAAGTCTATGCAATTTAGTATAGCTTTGATGAGCATTGTTTAATTCTAGAGTTCCACAATAGAAGTAGTCTTCGCAATTTAGCGAAGGTTAGATGAGCATTGTTTTATTCTTGAGTTCCACAATAGAAGTCTTTGTAATTTAGCAAAGCTTTGATGAGCATCGTTTAATTCTTGAGTTCCACAATAGAAGTCTATGCAATTTAAGCAAAGCTTTGATGAGCATTGTTTTATTCTCGAGTTCCACAATAAAAGTCTATGCAATTTAAGCAAAGCTTTGATTAGCATTATTTCATTCTTGAGTTCCACATTAGAAGTCTATGCAATTTAGTATAGCTTTGATGATCATTTTTGACTAGGACTTCCTTATTGGGCCCAATTGACCAATAAGCTTCCAATTAGAATATCATGGGCTTAGAGATATTGAATGGGCTCTAATTGGACCCACTTTCATTTATTTTAATATTTTGGGCCATATTGGGTCTAGAATGAAACAAAATATGTAAATGAACCTCATTGGGCCATAACTAACCTAATTAGCCCTAATGGGCCATAAAAATCATTACTTGATTTATTTTGGGCCAATAGTTGTCTAAATTAGCTATGATTTGGACTTAGGCATTTAAGGGCCCAATTCCTTCCTTTTTCTCTCCGAATCTCGGCCCAAGCCCAAGAGAAAGGGAAGAGTTGACTTCTTGCATGCCACCTCATTTTTGTATGGGGGATAACTAGGCATTACACTTCAAACATCCATGTACTTCTCATCTTTCCATGCAAGCTCACTCTCTCTTTTTCTCCCTCTCTCCCTCTTGGCCGAATCCAAACAAACACACACTGTGACAACCCAAATTTATTGTCGTTACATAATCCCGTTTTCACTAACGGAATTCGTCGTTATGTATTAATTTCCGAAATATTAGGAGTCGTCAATAAATAAATATCTATTTATTTATATTTTCATGACATTATCATTTTAGTATAAGTAAATATAACTTGTAAGTGTTAACCCCGTTTAACCAAATAAAGTTATATTACCTTTCAACCACTTCACCTAGGTAAAAAGTTTTAACCTCGTTAAACTTTATCATCGGGTAGCCATGTACCGGGTGCAATACCCGAGGCGTATAAAAAGGAAGTCTACACCACTTGAACACTCCTTACCACCCTCTCACTCTCTCTCACTACTTTCTCTCTCTAGACTCGATCCCGACCCTGAAAACCGCGAATTCCAGCTTCCTAACGTAAGAGTTTCTTCCCTATCTTGTTCTAAACGTATTCCATTGCATTTAGAGCCCAAAAATCATAAGAATTAGTGGAATATATGGAGTTTATGGCCTAGGAAGCCCCTTAGGCCGTAAACACCCCAAATCATGACCAAAGTCCCTATTTCTCTTCTTTTAAGCCTGGATACTAGTTAGGGTTGTACCTAGGAGCCTTTGATCATCAAAACCATAAGTTTTAGAGCACTAAAAAGGGTTTACGGCCCAAGCACATGCTTAGGCCGTAAACACCCTTTTTCCATGTTAAAAGTCCCATTTTTTCCTTCCCTTAGGCTTGTATACTAATTAAGGAAATTACCTAGATGAGTTTGGACACCAAAACATAAGATTTTAGGACCTAAAAGAGACTTTATGGCCCAAGCACATGCCTAGGCCGTAAACTCCCAAATTTGCATGTTTAATGCCCCAAAAACTCATCTAAGGCATGCTAAAATTTAGTTATGATTTAAGGGAGTGCTTAGGACCATTTAACACCTCATTTTGAGGGACAAAATGGAGTTTACGGCCCAAGCCTTAGCTAGGACCGTAAACTCCCCTAAATTCACCCAAATGAAGGTTTTAACCCTCCAAATTGGTCCTAGGCATTTACTAGAAAAATAGGGAATCGAATTAAGGCCTTAACATGCATTTTTGGAGGAGAACAAGAGTTTACGGCCAAGCCTAGGGGCTTACGGCCGTAAACTCCCAAGGAGTGGCCTTTGGGCCGTAAACTCCAAGGGAGTAAACTCTTGGACTCCCCCGTAAACCCCTCTTGGCCTTGTACAATTCCCGGGAACCCCTTCTAAGCCCTAAGACCTCGAATCAATGCTAGAATATCTAAATATTTTAAAGAAAAGCACAAAATGATTAATTTCTTGTAAAATACATGATATTAGGGTCTTGAAAGGTGCACAAGTCCTTAATTGGTACAAAACGCTCAACCAACACTTTCACCCAATTTACCCGATTTACTCGGTTTCAGGTGAGTTCATACCCCTTTAATGAACCTTTCAAATGTTTTTATATGTTTTAGGGGGGGATACAAGTCAAATATATAGGTTTATGGAAATTAATCACATGTGATTCACTATCCGTAGTTTAAATCACATGTGATTTACCGCTATGCTTTATAAAAGGAGTTACGTTTTCAAAACTATTTTGGATAAATAAACAATTTTCTAAATGTTCCCTTTGGACAAGATTTTTATTAAATAATTTTTTATTACAAAATGTAACCACACTAATATATTTATATAAGTAAGACTTGAAGGACTTTGGACCGATAGCTCGCCTTATTTCCTGTTCTTGTTTGATTGTGGGCTTAGGGTAGTTGTTATCCGTCCGACTGTCGTTGATTTCTTAGTTATATATCATGTATATTAATGTTAGATACGAGTATTTTCATTTCATCCGATGCTTAAACCACTAAATTGACAAGAATCATACACACTAAGTTAACTATAATATGTATAGTTAAGGCCACTACTACTCGCTATAAACACACTATTACGAGACTATACACTAATAAGAGAACACACTACGGGCTATACAAAAGACTACTACACTATAATACAAGAGAAAGTACTAATCCGAAGATAACACACTAACTCACTATGAGATACTCTATTCGCTACATACTACGCCCAGAGTTTTCCGACAGGAGAACGACGCTACATGTATAGATCTATACGGGGCAGACACTATTACATCCCGACTGTTAATTTCAGTCTGAGCCGTGCCGGCCCAGGGATGCCGCTACTTCACTACACTGTGCTTGACCGGGAAGGTCATGGGATCCTTTATTATAAACACTATTGGTAACATACAAGGAATATACTATAACCACACTAAAATACTAAACTAAATGTTAAGTTAATATCCTGAAGTAATCAAGTATCTAACACTAAAGGATGTTTGCACCACTATTATTGACTTCAGGCATAACCTACCATATTGCATTACTTATTGGAGATTCACTATTATACTTTTACAATAAATGGTTTTCAAAGATAAAAATTTCATGTTTCTTAAAGATTTTCACTTACAATGAAATTCTGGAAAATATAGGATTTTCTAGGTTTTTCTACTACTTAAGAATGTAAATTGTAGCTTTCATACTATCGGTTCTAATGTTGATACTCGTTTTCAAAATAACTTGTATCCTCAGGTCAAAGATAAACACGTTCAGATGCAGCATTTTGGAGAAGGTGGAGCATACAAGATCCATCTCTTATTTTTGTATTACTTTTGGTGTTTGTTGAACATTACAAAACACACTTGTAAATTAAACTCACTATGTAATGCAATGGTTATATGTTTCTTGTTTTTACTATTATGCAATTGTGATGATACTATACATGACGTCCTCCACCCCGAAACGTATTCCGCCGTTATCGGTTTTGGGGTGTGACAGATTGGTATCAGAGCATTGTTTATAGTGAATCAAGTATATCAACCTATAAAAGATATACGAACTATAAACACTTCGGGACTAAAACACTCTGACCAAGAATATATACTGTTAAGTATCTAAAAGATTTAACTAAGTATATATATACACACATCACTATAAAACACAGAAGTCAGTATCACCCTAGAACAAACCAAAAGTATTAAGATTGTTGGATAGCACAATTGGGCTTAGAGACATATAGTCACATTTGGGGGGATGTAGCCTGATCAACTATGTTTTCCTGGGAGTGACTAGCATGTGCCTAAGCTTGGTTGTGGTGTTGCAACAAGTCTAAAAAAAAACTTACCAACACTACCACAATAACGTGTGACAACCCGAAATTTCCATTCTGAACAAACCATTTGAAGCCAATAGAAGTAGAACAGTTACAGTGTAAACTCAGATTTCAAGTATAAGTTGGGCAGTTTTCAGGATTTTACACTTAAGGAGATATTAGGAGAGTGGATGCACTAGGGTTTTGTGCAACACTGTTATTCCAATACTCTAGGACATTAGAGTTCGTTCCAGGAATAAAAATATTTTCTGCCAAAAATATCTCAGGACTATAAATAGAATTCTGAACCAAATTGGTTCATTTGTTCAATTCCATTTAGAGAAAAGTCAAAATTCTCTCTCACGGATCTTCGGGTTTTTATCCCAAATTGTGAGTACTTCGATCTAATTATGTTATATAGCTTAGATTGTGTTTAGAAACACAAATTACATATCAAATCTGTGAGATTCGGGAGTTTACCGCCCAAGAACGTTCTTGGGGAGTAAACTCCAAAAAGTGGCTTACATGCTACTTAGTCCTTTCCCCGTGAATTGTAACTACCTTAGACTTGTATGCTAGTGTGTAAATGACTAGAAAACATCAAAATCGGATTAATAACCCAAGATTTGGGAGTTTACCGCCCAAGAACACTTGGGGAGTAAACTCCATTTTTAGGTCCCAAAGGGTTCAAATGACCCTCAAAGCTTTATAACTCGAACTAGAACCCACCATTGCATGCTTAGGACACCAAAAGCTATTAGAATCATTGATAAAAGTGAGTTCACGGCCAAGGAGCTTCTTGGGCCGTGAACTCCATGTTTAAGGGTCAAAATGCCTTGAAAACCTTCCTTAAGCCAAGAGACAAATTAGGACAAGCACCCTAGTGTGTTTGGGGCTAGAAAACACCACTAAAACACCAAGAAAAGAGAGTTTACGGCCCAAGATATGTTAGGGTCGTGAACTCCAATATATGGTGCCAAATGGTGCCATAATTCCTCCTAAAGCCTTGAACAATTGCCTAGAACATATCCTATGTGAGTATGGGACTTGAAAGCATCATAAACACCCTCCCAAGGGAGTTTATGGCTGTAAACTCCATGGGATATGGTCCCAGGGCCGTAAACTCCTCAAAGGAGTTATTAGGAAGGCCAAACACTTGTTTAAGCCTTGAAGCAATTCACCACATGAGTTGTATAATTGTTAGACTTCATTTAGGGACTTGGTTGAGAGTTTACGGCCAGGAGTTTACTCCCCTGGGCCATAAACTCCAATACATATGGTCATTTGACCATAAACTTCCATTAGAGGCATTGCACTCCTTTGTTGCAACCCATTAGCCTCCTAGCACTTGACCAAAAGTGTTTTCCTAGCGTTTAAATGCTTATACTTGTATAATTAGTGTTTTAATCACTAATTATTTATATACATATGTCTTCATATGTAATTAGGATCATTGTGTGTGTGTAAAGTCTTCACTTGACACCAAGCACTTGTCCGATCCTTCCTTACGATAACAGTCCGTTCAATTCCAGTCACCTACTGCAGGTGAGTTCATACCCCTTAACTAATGTTTTAAACTATTTTTAAATGTTTTATGGGGGGATACAAGTAGAATCATGCTAGTTATTATATCAATCACATGTGATTAATATACAACATTCAAATGATTTGGCTACTCATTAGCCGTTTTACCAAACAGTTTCCTTCAAATGATTTTTATAAACATTTTATATGTTTTAAACTCCTTATTACACTGTACATCTTACTCTGTATATTACATTTCAAACTTATTTACAATTGTGTTTCAAACAAATGTTTCTTTATACTTAAACTGTTTTATCAAACTTATGCCTTCAAACTGTTTTATATATTGACATCAAGTCGATCTTTTCTTAAAATAATATTTATGTTCAAATGTTTTACAAAACTTATTTATGCTTTTATATTATAAATT
Organism: Lactuca sativa; assembly: GCF_002870075.4. Lineage (NCBI taxonomy): Eukaryota > Viridiplantae > Streptophyta > Magnoliopsida > Asterales > Asteraceae > Lactuca > Lactuca sativa. The sequence goes on from NC_056630.2 coordinate 264,585,092, forward strand.
GCATGCCTCTATATGTATAGTTATATAAGAAATGTTTAAAAGACTTAGGAAGGCTATCCACCCTATTTCCTTTTTGCGCTTGATATGTGGTCTGGTGGGATATCAGGTACTCGTCCGAAGGTCGTTTAAATATTAGTTATATATCATGTGTACATGTATAGTCATAAAAGGTCCTTCCAGTTCATCTCATGCCCTTGGGTAGCAAGGGTATACATCCATGTCCATACGTACCAGTTAGACTACTAGTAAACTACCATATGGATAGTTTAGGAAGATACTAGAACTATTACTAGAACGCGATATCATACTGTGAGTCAGTTCATTCATGAGTCAATACTTACTAGATAGAGAGAACTTATATTACAAGTAGTATACATAGTACGTTACTATACAATTACATAATTACGTTTACATAGAGATTTTGTTATAAGCATGCCTATATTTGTATAGTTATATAAGTAATGTTTTAAAAGACTTAGGAAGGCTATCCACCCTATTTCCTTTTCGCGCTTGAGATGTGGTCTGGTGGGATATCGGGTACCGTCCGAAGGTCGTTTAAACATTAGTTATATATCATGTATACATATATGGACATAATAGTTCCTTTCAGTCAGTTCAGTGCCTTTGGGTAGCAAAGGCATACGTTCATATACTTTTAATGATTACATTACTATACTTGCTAGGTAGAGAGCACGTACATTACAGCTAGAACAGTTCATTACATTACACTTACACTAATACGTTAATAATTGTGATCCACTGTATCGGAGCATGCCTTAAATGTCATGGCCCGAGTTGTAGCCAGAATTCTCTTGGAGGGAGAGCATGAGTTTGCGTATAGATCTATACTGGATTGACTATCCTACACCTTGCTGCTAGCTACAGCCGGACCTGCAGGTCTGCGGGTGCCAAACGTCATTCCGTTATTACGACCATTCATTATGTCGTTGTTACCAGTCGATAGTATGGTGCAATTAATCACATGATGCCTTAATATAAATCCGGTTTAAGGTAGTTAGTACAACAGTAGTTCTTATAGAGCTACGTTTTAGTACTACATTAATTTTCCCTGTACATATATTTAGTGATCTTTTCACTTAAACTATAAATGTAAAAACTATATTTTGTTAATAATAGTTACACTTGGGAAAATTACACACTCTTACAAGAAACAAACATATAGAACAGTTAAGTCTTGGTAGAAGACTACATTGAGAACAGTTAAGTCTTGGTAGAAGACATCTTTATATAAAGTAGGAATCATAGGGATTTCTAGGTTTTTCAAACGTTTACAGTTGTTTTAAAAACATCTTCATACTTACAGTTCATATACAAATTCTTACATACAAATTAAGACACTAAATACTTATGATCTCACCAGCTTCAAAGCTGATACTCGCTTTCAAAATTACTTGTATCCTCAGGTCATCATAGACAGGTACCGATGCAAGGAGAAAGGAAGATGGAGCTTGTTCAAGACTCATCTTTCATTTTGATTTATGCTTAGTGTTTATCAAAATTTGACAGAACACATGTATAATAATTATATTATTAATGCAATGGATGATGTTGTTGCTTGTTTACTACTTTTCATTGTTGTGATACTGTACATGACGTCCTCCGCCCTAGAACGTTTCCGCCGTTCTTGGTTCTGGGGGTGTGACATAACGTTACCACAAGAATACTATAGGAGTATTCTATACCTCTAAAACATACGTATGTGATAACTAAAAGGGTCGTTAATGGTAGGACAATACTTGCTAAGTGGACATGCCACGGTTACATGTGACTAGGGCGCTATAGACTCAGAATCTGTAGCCTTTGCTTCATTCCCTGTTCTTTTTTGATTGGGGGTCTGAAGTTAGGGTTGCTTATTTGAAGGACTATCTTGCTTTGGTTACATGTAATCGATATGCACTACGCAAGTATTGGGTCGACTAATAACGATTCATCTTATAAGTATCTTAGACTAGTACGTCTATTAACCTTTCCTTTCCCCTTTCTCGCGTAGATAGCATGGCTGGCTTCCACCATCCCGGTGATCCATACTATCCAAACCAGGGCAATGGAGGATGGCTCGATGAGGAGTCAGACGATGATCACCCGATCCCTTTGGATAATCATCATGCTGAAGGCTTCTCGGATAGCTTGAGCTCCGAACCAGAAGTTAACAACCAACCTCCTGAAGCTCCGAACCCCAACCCCCGTCCGGCATTTCAGGGTCCCACTGCTATGTGGGCCATATCCTTGCACCGATGGAGCGAGGAGCAGGGTCAGCCTTTATCTTACAATGGAGACCGAAGCTTCTACAACATAAGCGAAGGAGGATCAGCGGATCGGGTTCTGCCCATCATGATCCGAAGGATTGCCAGGAATGTCGAGCAGGGTCAAGCTGCTATTGGTCAAGTTGTAGAAGTGGATGCCAACTCGAATCTCAACACGGTTCGCATCCGCCAACTCGAAGAAGCCATGGACAGGACAAGGAGGACCAACGAGGCTCTGCAGCATCAGCTGGCTGCATTCCGAGCCAAAGTTAGGGAACTCCGAGCACGCCAAAGGACTCATGATCGATACCTTCAAGAAGTTATGCGTCAGCTAGCGGATCTGAGGATTCGCCCAACAAGTAACCGTCGCCAGTAGAAGACGTCTAGTTCCCTCACTCTTTTGTTTAAAGGACTAGCCTTTCCCCTCTATGTTCCATAGATCTCTTGTTTGTAAACATTCCTAGATTAAAAATACTCTAACTAGACCTCTAAACTGCCAACATTTTCTTTATGGTTTGATGTAAGACCTATTGTTAGGTCAATTTTCATGAGCTTGTGTTACATCATTAATACCAGTATATTGGCAGTTGATTACTCTATTGCTATGACTCTTATTCTGATCTTGGGTTATGTTGATTTAATCCATGAAACACTCTATTCACCTTTGCACTAGACTCTTACTATTGCTATCATTTCTATGATCTTCCAGTGAAAGATGCCTCCTCGAAAGCGTCCAAGCAGAGGAAGACCAGCAACTCAAACCCCTCCTCCACCACCTCCTCCTCCGCAGTTCGATCCAGTGCTGTTCCAAACAGCTGTGACCGCGGCTGTGACAGCAGCCATGGCCCAAATGAACTCAAGAGACGCAAGCGGTGGTAACTCCAGGTTTGGTGAAGTCCATCAACGAGTGCAGGGATGCACTTATAAGGACTTCATGAACTGTAAACCTACCTTCTTCGATGGTACCGGAGGAATCCTGGCAGTGTCTCAATGGTTCGAAAGAACCGAAGCTGTGTTTCAAATGTGCTCTTGCCCCGAAGAGAGCAAAATCAAGTTCGCTACTGCCACCCTCACCAACAGGGCCTTGACATGGTGGAACGGGCATGTCAGTGCACTCTCCTTGGTTTCAGCCAATGCCATGGGCTGGGACACTTTAAAGGATCTTATGAGGAAGGAATACGACCCTAGGGGAGAAATCCAGAAACTTGAGGAGGAACTCTGGAAACTCAAGATGAAAGGGACTGACATAACAGCCTACACGACCAGGTTTTGCGACTTGGCGGCTATGTGTCCCAACGTGATCCCATCCGAAAGCAAAAAGATCGAACGATACATATAGGGTCTAATGCCCCGGTATCGAGGAAATGTTCTAGCCTCACGCCCTACCACCTTCTACAACGCCAAGGAATTGGCCCAGAGTCTGATCAACCATGAAGTCTCTTCCACTCCAGCAACAGCGACCCCCACTACCACTGCACCACCAGATCCATCTGACAGAAAGAGGAAGCGTATGGATAAGAAGAAAGGCAAGAAAACTCAAACCTCCTCCAAGGACCAGCAAATTGTGGCGGTCCATGCTGCCACCACTCCAGCTGCACCTGCCCCGCCAAAAGCTTATAGTGGAAATCTGCCCAAATGTCCCAAATGTCCTTTCCACCACCACGGCCCCTGCCGTGAATTGCAGTGCTCCAACTGCGGCCGGAAAGGCCATACTGTCCGATTTTGCAAGGCCCCTCCCAAACCTATCTCGCAAGTTCCCGGTTCGGGAGTGACCCCGACGTGTTATGGCTGCGGTGAAGCTGGTCATTTCAAGAAGAACTGTCCGAAGGCTGCAAATGCTGGGGGAACTGGAAGGCTACTCGCTATTGGTCACAATGAGGCGGTAGCGGATCCCACAGTAGTCACGGGTACGTTTCTTCTCAACAACTCTTATGCCTGTGTCTTATTCGATAGTGGTGCAAAAAGAAGCTTCATAAATCGAAACTTTAAACACTTACTCAAACAAACTACTCAACCACTAAAAGAAACATTCGTCGTAGAAATGGCTAATGGGAAGACTGAAAGCTCTAACGAAATCTACGTAGGTTGTACCCTCATGTTAGACGATCACCCATTTCCAATCGATCTTGTACCAGTCTCAATCAAAAATTTCAATGTCATTGTTGGTATGGACTGGTTGAGTCTTCATCGCGCCGATATCCTATGCTCCGACAAAGCCATTCACCTGAATCTTCCAAATCACGAAACCCTTTTGATCTATGGAGATAAACCGGGTACGAGCCTTCGTATCATCTCCAGTATTTAGGCTAAAAAATACTTGCGCAAGGAATATCGCGCCTTTCTTGCTCACGTTGTCAACACAAGTCAAAAAGTGAAAGATCCAAAAGGCATTCTCGTTGTATGCGAATTCCCTGATGTTTTCCCAGAAGACCTTCCAGGTCTACCTCCCAAACGTCAGGTTGAGTTCAGAATCGACCTAGTCGCAGGAGCTACTCCTGTAGCTAAGTCGCCCTATCGTTTAGCGCCTACTGAAATGCAAGAACTATCCGGTCAACTCAACGAGCTGCTCAACAAGGGTTTTATAAGACCGAGCTTCTCACCTTGGGGAGCTCCAGTCTTGTTCGTGAAGAATAAGGATGGATCGTTTCGTATGTGCATCGATTATAGGGAACTCAACAAACTCACAGTCAATAATCGTTATCCTCTTCCTCGTATCGACGATCTATTCGACCAACTGCAAGGAGCAAGTCACTTCTCCAAGATTGATCTTAGATTCGGGTATCACCAGTTATGGGTGCTTGAGGAAGATGTCCCGAAGACAGCCTTCCGAACCCGCTACGGGCATTTTGAGTTCGTAGTGATGCCCTTTGGACTGACTAACGCCCCCGCAGTATTCATGGACTTGATGAATAGGGTGTGTCGTCCATATCTAGATCAGTTCGCCATCGTCTTCATTGACGATATACTCGTCTACTCTCGAAGCGAGGAAGAACACAAGGATCACCTGCGACGAGTCCTGGAAACGCTGCGATCAGAGAAGTTATATGCGAAGTTCTCTAAGTGCGAGTTTTGGATCCGAAGAGTTGAATTCTTAGGACACGTGGTTAGTGAAGAAGGAATCCACGTGGATCCCTCCAAAATTAAAGCTATTGAGAACTGGTCAGCACCGAAGACGCCTACCGAAATTCGCCAATTTCTAGGCCTCGCTGGCTACTACCATAGATTCATCCAAAACTTCTCTCAGATTGCGAAGCCTCTCACCATGTTGACACAAAAGGGAGTATCATTTGACTGGGAAGAGAAACAGGAGAAGGCATTCCAGACCCTAAAGCGAGCTTTATGCACCGCACCGGTATTATCCCTTCCCGAAGGGACAGAGGATTTTGTTGTATACTGCGATGCATCAAATCAGGGGCTCGGTTGTGTCTTGATGCAACAAGGTAATGTCATCGCCTATGCCTCAAGACAGCTAAAGACACATGAGGTGAACTACACTACTCACGACCTCGAGTTAGGAGCGGTCGTCTTCGCACTACAAATCTGGAGACACTACTTGTATGGGACGAAGAGCGTGGTATACACTGATCACAAAAGCCTCCAGCACATACTGAACCAGAAAGAACTCAACATGAGGCAGCGTCGATGGGTCGAACTACTCAGTGATTACGATTGCGAAATCTGATACCACCCGGGGAAAGCCAACGTAGTAGCAGACACCCTGAGTAGGAAGGAGTATTCTGGACGAAGAACCAAGTCATTGACAATGAATATATGTTCGCATCTATCCGCGCAGATCAGGGAGGCTCAACTGGAAGCCTTAAAGCCTAAGAATGTGACGGGAGAATCCCTGCGCGGAATGGATAAAAGTTTGGAGGTCAAGGGTGACAGAGCCTACTACTTCATGGACCGAATCTAGACTCCGTGCCATGGAGGTTTCAGAGACTTGGTCATGAAGGAAGCACACAACACTCGCTACTCCGTCCACCCAGGTTCAGATAAGATGTATCTGGATCTCAAAAAGCTATAATGGTGGCCTAACATGAAAGCGGAGATCGCTACCTTCGTGAGCAAGTTCCTTACTTGCGCGAAGGTCAAGGTCGAATATCAAAAGCCATCAGGACTCCTCCAATAACCAGAGATACCGGAATGGAAGTGGGAGCGGATTACAATGGACTTTATAACCAAGCTACCCAAGACAGCGGGTGGGTTGGATACCGTTTGGGTCACCGTCGACAGATTGACCAAGTCTGCGCACTTCCTACCCATCAAGGAAACGGACAAGATGGAGAAACTCATAAGAACATATATAAAGGAAATAGTGCGGCTGCATGGCGTCCCTATATCTATTATCTCGGACAGATATAGTAGATTTACCTCTAAATTTTGGCAATCATTACAAAAGGCGCTAGGGACGAGGTTGGACATGAGTACAGCCTACCATCCGCAGACTGACGGACAAAGTGAGAGGACGATCCAAACTCTAGAAGATATGCTGCGAGCTTGTGTGATCGACTTCGGTAAATCGTGGGATACACACTTACCTCTTGTGGAGTTTTCCTACAACAACAGTTATCATACGAGCATCAAGGCAGCTCCATTCGAAGCCCTCTACGGCCGGAAGTGCAGATCCCCTCTGTGCTGGGCTGAGGTGGGTGATACTCAGTTAGCTAAAGGACGAGTTCCTGATAGCGCTCTCACTGGTCTGGAGATTATTCGAGAAACGACCGAAAAGATTGTACAGATTCGCGAACGATTAAAAGCCGCTAGGGATCGACAGAAAAGCTACGCAGACAAACAGCGAAAACCCTTGGAATTCCAGGTGGGAGACCGAGTCCTTTTGAAGGTCTCGCCTTGGAAAGGCACGATACGCTTCGGAAAGTGTGGAAAGCTGAACCCGAGGTACATAGGGCCTTTTAAGATCCTTGCTAGAATCGGCCCTGTAGCCTACAAACTCAACCTACCCCACGAGCTAAGTAACATATATCCTACCTTCTACGTCTCAAACTTGAAGAAATGCCTGTCCGACCAGACTCTCGTGATTCCCCTCGATGAGATCGAGGTCAATGAGAGCCTCAACTTCGTGGAAGAGCCTGCGGAGATTATGGATCGGGAGGTAAAACGAACGAAACAAAGCCGCATCCCAATTGTGAAGGTTCGGTGGAATGCCAAGTGTGGACCGGAATTTACTTGGGAACGCGAAGATCAAATGAAACTCAAATATCCCCATCTCTTCGCTTAGTAGTATTGTAATACTTATCTGTATGAATTCTAAATTTCGGGACGAAATTCCGCTAACGGGGGGATGATGTGACAACCCAAATTTATTGTCGTTACATAATCCTGTTTTCACTAACGGAATTCGTCGTTATGTATTAATTTCCGAAATATTTGGAGTCGTCAATAAATAAATATCTATTTATTTATATTTTCTTGACATTATCATTTTAGTATAAGTAAATGTCACACCCCAAAACCGAGAACGGCGGAAACGTTCTGGGCCGGAGGACGTCATGTAAAGTATCACAACACAGTAATAGTAAACAAGCAAACAACATCATCCATTGCATTAAATATATAATCTTAATACAAGCGTGTTCTGTACAGTATAGACACCAAAAATAATGTAAGTCAAAATAAGGAGATGAGTCCTGAATGCGCTCCATCTTCTCAAAAGCTGGTCTCGGTACCTGTCTACTGATGACCTGAGAATACAAGTTATTTTGAAAGAGTTTATCAGCATTAAGCTGGTGAGTTCATAAATATTTTAGTGTCGGGGTTTGTTATCAAAACGTTTGAACATGTCTCCATTGTAGGTTTGTAAAATGTATGTAAATGTTTGTAAGTGTTTGTAAAAGTTTGAATCTCTCAGAAAAACCTATATTTTCTATTAAAAGTAGCCTTCTCCTAAGGCGTAACTGTTTTGTATGTCTGTTTAACGTAAAAGTGGGTAATTTTCCAAGTGTAACTATCATTATCAAAATATAGTTTATACATTATTATTTAAGTGAAATAGTCACTAAATGTATATATAAAGGATAAATTACTATAGTACTTGTAGTATTGTATTATAATAACTATTGTTGTACTAACTACCTTAAACCGGATTTATATTAAGGTATCATGTGATAAATTGTACCATACTATCGACTGAGTAACAGCGACAAATGTAGGTCATAAAAAGGTATGACGTTTGGCACCCGCAGACCTACAGGTCCGGCTGTAGCTAGCAGCAAGGTGTAGGATAGTCAATCCAGTATAGATCTATACGCAAACTCACGCTCTCCCTCCAAGAGAGTCTGGTTACAACTCGGGCCATGACATTTAAGGCATGCTCCGATACAGTGGATCACATTTATGTAAGTGTATGTATGTATATGTAATGTATTGTTCCTGTTCTAGTACCGTTGAATATGTTCTCTTTCTAGTATAGTCGTATATGTTCCCTTTCTAGTATAGTTGTATATGTTCTCTTTCTGGTATAGTTGTATATGTTCTCATAGTAATGTAATGTATATGTTCTCATAGAAATAAGTATTGACTCATGAATGAACTGACTCATTGATCTAGCAATAGTATAAGTGTAATCCTGTATTACCCCGATGGTAACTTACTAATGATGTAATTGATACACATGAATATGGAAGTACTTTTATGTCTATATATGCATATATGATATATAATTAATATTAAAATGACCCTCGGACGGCTACCCGACATCCCACCAGACCACATCCAAATCGAGGAAAAGGAAATAGGGCAGATGGCCTTCCTAAGCCTTTTAAACATTTCTTATATATCTATGCATATATGGACATGCAATTTATAAGAAGTATAATAAAGTTTAAATAAAAGTATTTGATAAGTAAAAGAGTTTGTAAAACATTTTGAAGTAAAACAGTTTGATAAACATTTTGAAACAGTGATGAAATCATTGGTTTGGTAGTTATTAATCACATGTGATTGATGTAATAACTATAAGTATTCAACTTGTATTCCCCCCCCCCCCCCCATAAAAGTATTTAAAACATTTAAAATTATTTCAAAGGTTAATTAAAGGGGTATAAACTCACCTGTAGTGAGTGGTTCTGATGACAATGTTGGATTTGGTGCTAGGTGTCAAGTGGTGACTTGAGTACACGTGCGAATCCTATTTAGCATATATAGGCACATATATGGATTTAATTAGTGTTATGAACAACTAGTTGATGATTTTGGGACCACCTTAGGGACTAGTAAACACTTATAATGAAGTGTTATAATCATATATGATTGTATGAGGGTTTATAAGGCTATACAAGAGGTTGTATGGCCAAGATACACACTATATGTGTGTGTGTGCGGCCAGGTGTGCAGCCTAGTGTGCTGCCAGCACATGTGTGTGGCCCTGTGTGCAGCCATGTGTGCTGCCAGGTGGTGTGTGCTGCCATGTGTGCGGCCAGATGAAGATCTTGGTGTTCTTGGTGTTCTTGGTACCTTTTATGAAGATCTTTAAGGAGGATGGATGATACTTGAGAGGATTTTCGTGTTCTATGCTTGAAGAAGTGAAGGAAGGGTTCAAGAATGATCTAAGTGCGGTATATATAGGTGGAGTGTGTGGTTGGGAAGGTGTGAGGCCGCAAACAAGAGTGTGTGGCCGCACACTTAAGTGTATGGCCGCACACTCCACGTGTTGGAGTGTTTGGCCCAGTTTTGGTTCCTACACTTCGAGTTAACCCTTTTTAACACTCCTACCTTGATTATATCACATTTAGAACGCTACATTAGACTCTAAAGGGTACTATTATATAGTAAAATAAGTCTAATATTTGAAAGAATTGAAGAGTGCATGCGAGAAGTTTTTCGGGTTGTCACATCATCCCCATGTTAAGGGAATTTTGTCCCGAAATTTGAGTTTAAGTTACTAGATTATTACAAATAACTAAGTAAAAAGATGAGGATATTTCAGTTTCATCTGATCCTCGCATTCCCAAGTGAATTCCGGCCCGCGCTTGGCGTTCCAGTGAACCTTCACAATCGGGATACGGCTTTGCTTCGTCTGTTTGACCTCTTGGTCCATGACTTCTACGAGTTCTTCCACGAAGTTGAGGCTCTCGTTGATCTCGATCTCGTCGAGTGGGATTACAAGAGTCTCGTCGGATAGACACTTTTTCAAATTGGAAACGTGGAATGTAGAATGTATGTTACGAAGTTCGTTCGGTAGATTGAGTTTGTAAGCCACTGGGCCGATTCTTGCGAGAATCTCGGAAGGCCCAATGTACCTTGGATTTAGCTTTCCACGCTTTCCGAAGCCTATCAAGCCCTTCCAGGGTGAGACTTTGAGAAGGACTCGGTCTCCCACCTGAAATTCCAAAGGTTTTCTTCGTTTATCAGCGTAGCTCTTCTGTCGGTCTCTAGAGGCTTTCAATCGTTCACGGATCTGTACGATTTTCTCTGTCGTTTCCCGAATGATTTCCGGACCTGTGAGAGTACTGTCAGAAGTTCACCCCCTAGCAAGTTGGGTATCACCCACCTTAGCCCAGCACAGAGGGGATCTGCACTTTCGGCCGTAGAGGGCTTCAAATAGGGCAGCCTTGATGCTCGTGTGATAACTGTTGTTGTAGGAAAACTCGAAAAGGGGTAAATGAGTATCCCATGCCTTTCCAAAGTCAATCACACAGGCTCTCAACATATCTTCCAGTGTTTGGATGGTCCTCTCACTTTGTCCATCGGTCTGAGGATGGTAGGTTGTGCTCATGTCTAGCCTTGTTCCTAGGGAATGTTGCAACGATTGCCAGAATCTTGAGGTGAACCTACTATCTCTATCGGAGATAATGGATATAGGAACACCATGTAGTCGCACGATTTCCCTAATGTATGTTCTTGTAAGTTTCTCCATCTTATCGGTTTCCTTGATAGGTAGGAAGTGTGCAGACTTGGTCAATCTATCGACGATGACCCATATGGTATCAAGTCCACCCGTTGTCTTGGGCAACTTGGTTATGAAATCCATAGTGATCCGCTCCCACTTCCATTCTGGGATCTCTGGTTGTTGTAGTAAACCAGAGGGTTTCTGGTACTCGACCTTGACCTTTGCGCAAGTAAGGCATTTACTTACGAAGGTAGCAATCTCTGCTTTCATATTAGGCCACCAGTATAGCTTTTTAAGATCCAGATACATCTTATCTAAACCTGGGTGGACGGAATACCGAGTGTTGTGCGCCTCGGTTATGACCAAGTCTCGGAAACCACCGTGCTTCGGGGTCCAGATCCGGTCCATGAAATATAGGGCTCTGCCACCCTTGGCTTCTAAGTTCTTATCCATTCCTCTGAGGGATTCACTCGCCACATGTTCAGGTTTCATAGCTTCAAGTTGAGCCGCCTGAATTTGTTTAGACAAGTGCGAATGGATAGTCATCGTCAACGACTTGACTCTTCGACCAGAATATTCCTTCCGACTTAGGGCGTCTGCTACTACGTTGGCTTTACCCGGATGATAACGAATGTCGCATTCGTAGTCGTTGAGTAGCTCGACCCACCGTTGTTGTCTCATGTTGAGCTGTTTCTGATCGAATATGTGTTGTAAACTCTTGTGGTCGGTAAAAAAAGTGCTTTTTGTGCCATACAAGTAATGTCTCCAGATCTTCAGGGCAAACACAACTGCCCCCAGCTCAAGATCATGTGTGGTGTAGTTGACTTCATGTGTCTTCAGCTGTCTCGAGGCGTAGGCGATGACCTTACCCCGTTGCATCAGGACACAACCGAGCCCTTGGTTTGACGCATCGCAATAGACCACGAAGTCTTCTATCCCTTCGGGTAGGGATAGTATTGGTGCGGTGCACAAGGCTCGCTTGAGCGTTTGAAATGCTCTCTCTTGCTTCTCTTCCCAGTCGAAGGCCACGCCCTTCTGGGTCAGTGTTGTAAGAGGTTTCGCATTACTGGAGAAGTTCTGTACGAATCTACGGTAGTAGCCAGCAAGGCCTAGAAATTGACAAATTTCTGTAGGCGTCTTTGGTGCTGACCAGTTCTCAATAGCCTTAATTTTGGATGGATCCACGTGGATTCCCTCTTCGCTTACCACATGTCCTAAGAATTCAACTCTTCGGATCCAAAATTCACATTTCGAGAACTTCGCATAGAGCTTCTCTGTTCGTAAAGTTTTTAAGACCTGTCGTAGGTGATTGTCATGCTCTTCCTTACCCCGGGAGTAGATCAGAATGTCGTCGATGAATACAATTACGAACTAATCCAAGTAAGGTCGGCATACTCGATTCATCAGATCCATGAAAACTGCAGGCGCATTGGTCAATCCGAATGGCATCACCACGAACTCGTAGTGTCCGTAACGAGTCTGGAAGGCTGTCTTCGGAACATCCTCCTCTAGTACTCGTAACTGTTGATATCCGGATCTCAGATCAATTTTGGAAAAATAATTCGCCCCTTGCAGTTGGTCAAATAGATCGTCTATGCGAGGCACAGGGTAACGATTTTTGACCGTCAGTTTGTTGAGTTCCCTGTAGTCGATACACATACGGAATGATCCGTCTTTCTTCTTAACGCACAAAACCGGTGCTCCCCAAGGCGAGAAGCTTGGTCTTATGAAGCCCTTGCTGAGCAGTTCGTTAAGTTGACCAGATAATTCCTGCATTTCAGCTGGTGCTAATCGGTATGGCGACTTAGCTATTGGGGTAGCTCCTGGAATTAAGTCGATTCTGAACTCGACCTGTCGTTGCGGAGGTAAACCTGGTAGCTCTTTTGGAAAAATGTCGGGGAAGTCGCTCACTACTGGGATGTTCTTTAGTTCTTTCATTTCAAGGCTTGTATCGACAACGTGAGCAAGGAACGCGCGATATTCCTTACGTAGGTATTTCTGTGCTTGGATACTGGAGATAATACGAAGACTTGTACTGAGTTTGTCACCGTAGACTATGAGAGTTTCGTTAGACGGGAGGTTTAGACGGATTGCTTTCTCGAAGCACATGATGTCGGCGCGATGAAGACTCAACCAATCCATGCCGATGATAACGTCGAAACTTTTAATGGAAACCGGCATGAGGTCGATTGGAAATAAATAGTTATCTAGAGTTAAGGTACAACCTAAGTATATGTTCTTGGTGCTTTCAGTTTTCCCATTAGCCATTTCTACCGTTAATTGTTCTTTAAGTGCGTGAGGTTGATGTTTAAGTATGTGAGCAAATTTATGGTTCACGAAGCTTCGCTCCGCTCCACTATCGAACAGAATGCATGCATAGGAGTTATCGAGGAGGAACGTACCAGTCACCACCGTCAGGTCAGTAACCGCTTTCCCATGGCTTATTGCCAGAACTCTCCCCGATCCACCTGCATTCTTTGCTTTGGGGCAGCCCCTCTTGAAGTGGCCTGCTTCACCACATCCATAGCAGGTTGGGCTCGCGCCTGAGCCGAGGACTTGAGTGATCGGTCTTGCCGGAGACCTACAGAAACGGACAGTGTGTCCTTTCTTGTCGCAGTTAGAACACTGCATTTCACGGCAAGGGCCGTTGTGGTGGAAGTTTCATTTTGTTGCACTTAGGCAAACTTCCTGCATACTGCTTCACCGGAGCAGTAGCAGCAGTAGGGGTTATTGCAGCATGTACAGCCATAATTTGCTGCTTTTTGGCAGCTCGCTGCTTCTTCTTGTCATCCCAGAACTTCCGCTTGGAGTCAGCGGGTTTGGAGGGTTTCGGGATGGCTAGGGTTGTTGTCGCTGTTGGGGATTGAATTCCATGGTCAACGAGTCGCTGTGCCAGTCGCTTGGCACTGTCGAAAGTAGTAGGGTTAGATGATAGAACATTTCCTTGATACGGAGGCACCAGCCCCCAGATGTACCTCTCGATCTTCTTCCCTTCAGTGGGAACCATATTGGGGTAGAGAGCCACCAGTTCACTAAATCTGGCGGTATAGGCGACCACGTCGGTGCCCTTCATGGTCAAGTTCCAAAGTTCCTATTCCAATTTCTGGATTTCGCCCCTCGGGCAATACTCCTCAATCATGAGGTCTTTCATTGTTTCCCAGCCCATGTCATTGGCTACAAAGAGAGTTAGAGCTTTAACGTGGCCGTTCCACCACGTTAGGGCTTTTCCTTCAAAGGTGTAGGCGGCATATTTAACCTTGCTCGCCGCAGGGCATGAACAAATTTCGAAGACCGATTCAGTCTTCTCGAACCATTGCGAAAGGGCAATGACTCCGCTGGTTCCATAGAAAGACTTCGGCTTACAGTTGGTAAAATCCTTGTAGGAGCATTCTCTCGTGCGCACATGGATCTCAGCATGAGTGGATTCAACAGGGGTTCCACCTTGGCTATTGTTAGTTGAGTGATATTGAGCCATGGCAACTCTACTGCAGCATTTAGAGTCGCGGTATCGATGACAGGTGGAGGAGGAGGTGGTGGAGGTGCAGGGTTATTCCGGGGAGATTTGCGAGGAGGCATCTTTCAGCTATAAGTTTATAAAGACATATATAATGGTAAGAATCAATTGTAAGCAAGTTGAGAGTGACTCATGGACTAAATGGCCATAGTCCAACAGTTGAATGAGTGTACGAATTGAATTCACAATAGGGAAGAATAGTAGGAAAACGTAAGTAATAAGATTTTCTCACAGATTAGCTAGCTGTCAGGGGAAAAATCGACTTAACAGTAGGTCTTACATCATACCATACAGAAAAGTTTGACAGTTACTAGATTCCTAGTTAGCATACTGAGAGTTAGGAATATTTTACAGACAAGCGTTACCAAAAGTCCAGATACTAAAGGCTATTCCTTAATCAAAAGACAAAGATGTACTAGACATCTTCTAACAACGATGAATTCCTAGGGCGAATCCTCATATTTGCCAGTTGGCGAACCACTTCTTGAAGGTGTCGTTCGTGAGCTCTTTGGCGGACTCGAAGTTCTGCGATTTCGGTGGTTAATTGCTGTCGCAATGCGTCATTGGTTCTCCTCGTCCCTTCGAGCGCTTCTTCTAGATGTCGAATACGGACGGTATTTGTCACACCCCCAAACCTGAACGGCGGAAACGTTCGGGGGCGGATGACTTCATGTGGTAACGTAACAAATGAATACATAGTAAAGAAAGCAATACAACCATCATATATATAATTGAAAGTTTACATTTGTCAAAAGTTACATGTTCAAAACCAATTACAATATGATGTCAAAATATGAGATTAAACTGGCGCCGCAACATCTCTTCTTCAAAAGCATATGAGTACCTGAAATTACTGAATCCCTGGGACATACAAGTAATTTTGAAAGAGTAGATCATCATTTAAGCTGGTGAGTTTCATAAGTATTAAATGACAATGTTTGTATGAAATGAAATGTTTTGTCCTTGTTTGTTTGTTTCTAGAAAATCCTATATGGTCTACTAGTATAAAAGTAGCCTTTTCTCAAGACCAATGTTTGTTTCTAAAAATGTATGTAAGTGTAAAATAACCAATATGTTTGAAAACCTCGTAAATCAATGCATTTTTAATACCCCATGTGAGTTTTATAACCATACTATTGACTTAGAATGCCTATACACAACATTCTTCAGGCGTTGGAATGTTATGACGTTTGTCACCCCAAATGATGGACTGTAGCTAACAGTCAAGGCGCGGGTTGTCGAGCCCGTATAGATCTATACACAAACACCATGCTCCCCCTCCAAGGGATTCTGGTATATAATACAGGACTTGAAATGTGTACTCGAACGTCGTGAAGTTAATGTCTCACAAACCGTGGTATAAAAACAGATTTACGTGTTAAAATGTTCGTTTGTTCTTGTATATGAAAGTGACTTCTTAAAAATCGTGTTTCTAGTATGTAAAAGTTAGCAATATCCTCATAAAACTATACCTATTATAGTTTTCTAAAAGTGTGTCTCGTTTGTTTAGAAATACCTAGAAAAGGAATCACTTGTTATGAAAGTATAGATTTTTGTAGAGCCTAAGATAGACAAGTATACATATAATCTAAGAAAATGTTTAGTTTATACATGCATTACAACAATTTATATTTCATAAGATAGAATGCTATTGTAACATATTTTATATATGAAAGTTCCCTATAAAGTTTATAAATCACATATGATTTGGTTATATAAAAGCATACAAAAATTCTTTATATAACGCACGATGATACTCGTGTGTTTTACTTGTATTCCTCCCCCCTTGAAAGCATATAAAAGCATTTATAGAACATTTAAAAGGTTAATTAAGGGGTATGAACTCACTTAAAAGTTTGAAGAAAGCGAGATGGAAACCGGGCAGAGTTTTGTCTCGGGAAACGGATTTTTCTCGGGATTCTCGGGAATCTCGGGAGTAAAAACGATCTTCGGGACTTGAGCAAAATGACCAGGGCTTCGGGTTAGAACGGGCATGGAAAACGAGGCAAGAACGCAAAGGAAATGAGAGAAATGGAGCCCTTTCTTCGGAACCCTCGCATCCCTTTTATAGGGGCTGGAACCGCCTCGGTACGCAGGGCGTACGAGGGTACGCGGGGCGTACGCGTACGTCATGCATGACCGAGCCCTCGACTGCCTCGGACTTCGGATGGGACAAGGGTACTTCACATAGACCGGGACGTGGATGATCCGAGGCCTTGGCCTTGAGTACGCGGGGCGTACGAAGGTACGCAGGGCGTACTTTGGTCCTATCTGCTGACTCCTCTTCGGATATTACCAAGAGTTTATAATTAAATTTATATTTAATTTAATTAATAAACTTCTAAAATTCATATCTTCTTCATACGAATTCCGTTTTCAATGGTCTTTATATCCACGCGTAGGTGAGACTACACTCTACAACTTTCATTTAGACTCCGTCGGCAAATTTTGAAATTATTTTTATTATTTATTTTTAAAAGGGTCGTGTTTAAGGAATTTCTTTAGAAATTCATAACATCTTTATCTGATGTCGGTTTTTGCCAGACTTTTTACCGCTGAATTACCATTGTTGAGACCTTCGATTCTCGTTTAGGTCATTCCGGCCAAAAGTCGCTCGATCTCCGATTCGAGTTTTTAGCTGTCTGCTGCTATGCCGAACTTGGAAAAATCATAACTTCGATATACAAAGTGGGATTCGGGCGTTCTTTTTTCATACGATCACGGTTTAATGACATTAAACATAGTAGGAATTTAAATAGAAACTTTTTGGACATATTATTATCAAAGTTAATTTCATTAACTCACAAGTGGTTACAATACTTGACTTTTTAGGTCATCACAAAGAGTTGAAATATCGGGTTGTCATATCATCCCCCCGTTAGAGGGAATTTCGTCCCGAAATTTAAAATAGTAAAGATACTAGTGGATCAGAGAAAAAGATGAGGGTACTTTTGTTTCATCTGATCTTCGCGTTCCCATGTGAATTCAGGTCCCCGCTTGGTGTTCCAGCGAACCTTCACGATAGGTATGCGACTTAGTTTTGTTTGTTTGACCTCTCAGTCCATGATTTCTACCGGTTCTTCCACAAAGTTGAGGCTCTCGTTGATCTCGATCTCGTCAAGTGGAATAACAAGAGTCTCATCGGACAGACACTTTTTCAAGTTCGAGACATGGAAGGTTGGATGTATGTTACTAAGTTCACGCGGTAGTTTAAGTTTGTAAGCCATAGGGCCGATTCTAGCAAGAATCTCGAAAGGCCCTATGTATCTTCGATTTAGTTTCCCACGCTTCCCAAAAGCGTATTAAACACTTCCACGGTGAGACCTTCAATAAAACGTGGTCTCCTACCTGAAATTCCAAAGGTTTCCTCCTTTGGTCAGCGTAGCTTTTCTGTCGGTCTCTGGAGGCTTTCAACCGTTCACGAATTTGAACGATCTTCTTTGTCGTTTCTCGTATGATTTCTGGACCGGTGAGAGTGCTTTTAGGAACTCGTCCTCTAGCTAACTAGGTATCACCAACTTCAGTCCAGCACAGAGGGGATCTGCACTTTCGACCATAGAGGGCTTCAAACGGAGCAGCCTTTATGCTTGTATGATAACTATTGTTGTATGAAAATTCGACAAGGGGTAAATGGATATCCCATGCCTTTCCAAAGTCAATCACACAGGGTCTCAGCATATCTTCCAAGGTTTGTATCGTTCTCTCACTTTGCCCGTCTGTTTGTGGGTGGTAGGCTGTACTCATGTCTAGCCTAGTCCCCAGGGAACTTTGTAGTGACTGCCAGAATCTTGAAGTGAATCTACTATCTCTATCGGAGATAATGGATATCGGAACACCGTGCAGTCGCACTACTTCCCTTATGTAAGTTCTTGTAAGCTTTTCCATTTTGTCTGTCTCCTTGATTGGTAGGAAATGCGCGGATTTGGTCAATCTGTCGACGATGACCCATATGGTATCAAGTCCGCCCGTCGTCTTGGGCAACTTGGTTATGAAGTCCATGGTAATCCGTTCCCATTTCCATTCTGGTATCTCCGGTTGTTGTAGTAATCCTGACGGTTTTTGATACTCGACCTTAACCTTTGCGCAAGTAAGGCATTTACTTACAAAGGTAGCAATTTCTGCTTTCATGTTAGGCCACCAGTACAATTTCTTAAGATCCAGATACATTTTATCTGAACCTGGGTGAACGGAATATCTTGTGTTGTGTGCTTCGGTCATGACTACGTCTCTGAAACCACCATGTTTTGGTGTCCATATTCGGTCCATGAGATAATATGCTCCGCCACCCTTGACTTCTAGATTCTTTTCCATTCCTCGCAGGGATTCACCCGCCACATTTTCAGGTTGCAAAGCTTCTATTTGTGCCTCCTTAATTTGTGTGGATAAGTGGGAATGGATAGTCATAGTCAGAGATTTGACCCTCCGACCAGTGTATTCCTTTCGACTGAGGGCGTCAGCCACCACGTTGGCCTTGCCAGGATGATAACGAATTTCACATTCGTAGTCGTTGAGTAACTCAACCCATCGTCGTTGTCGCATGTTGAGTCCTTCTGATTAAAAATGTGTTGAAGGCTCTTGTGATCGGTGAAAATAGTACTCTTTGTTCCGTATAAGTAGTGTCTCCAGATCTTCAGAGCAAATACTACTGCTCCTAACTCAAGGTCGTGGGTCGTATAGTTCACTTCGTGTGTCTTAAGCTGTCGGGAGGCATAAGCGATAACCTTCCCTCTCTGCATAAGAACACAACCAAGTCCTTGGTTGGATGCATCGCAATAAACTTCGAAATCTTCTATCCCTTCGGGGAGGGATAGTATCGGTGCGGTGCACAAGGCCTATTTCAGCGTTTGGAACGCCTTTTCTTGTTTCGCTTCCCAGTCAAAGGACACACCTTTCTAGGTTAATGTAGTAAGAGGTTTCGCCATGCTAGAAAAGTTCTTTATGAATCTGCGATAGTAGCCGGCGAGACCTAGAAATTGACGAATCTCTGTAGGTGCCTTTGCTGCCGACCAGTTCTCAATGGCCTTAATTTTGGAGGGGTCCACGTGTATCCCTTTCTCGCTAACAACGTGGCCCAAAAATTCGACTCTTCGAATCCAAAATTTGCATTTAGAGAACTTCGCATAGAGTTTCTCCGATCGCAGTGTTTCTAGGACTTTTCGTAGGTGCTGACTATGCTCTTCCTTACTTCGGGAGTAGATAAGTATATCATCGATAAAGACGATGACGAACTGATCTAAGTAAGGACGGCATACCCTATTCATTAGGTCCATAAATACTGCTGGTGTGTTGGTTAATCCGAACGACATCACTACAGATTCGTAGTGTCCATAGTGAGTTCGGAAAGCTGCCTTGGGAATATCCCCTTCTAGTACTCATAATTGGTGATATCCGGATCGTAGATCTATCTTTGAGAAGTAGTTTGCTCCTTGAAGTTGATCAAATAGGTCGTCAATACGGGGTAGAGGATAGCGATTTTTGACAGTAAGCTTGTTCTGTTCTCTGTAGTCAATGCACATACGGAACGATCCGTCTTTCTTCTTTACGAACAAGACCGGTGCTCCCCAAGGTGAGAAACTTGGTCTTATGAATCCTTTTTGAAGGAGTTCATTAAGTTGACTGGAAAGTTCCTGCATCTCTGTTGGTGCGAGACGATAAGGAGATTTTGCCACTGGGGTAGCCCCTGGAACTAAGTCGATTCTAAACTCGACTTGGCGTTGTGGTGGTAATCCCTGTAGTTCTTCTAGGAAGATATCGGGAAAGTCGCGTACTTCTGGAATGTTCTTGATGTCCTTCAGTTCCTGACTTGTATCGACGATGTGCGCTAGGAATGCTCGATAATCCTTCCGTAAACACTTTCGAGCTTGGATGCACGAAATGATGCGAAGGGTTGTACTTGATTTGTCGCCGTAGATAATTAATGGTTCGTTGTTAAGGAGATTAAGACGAACTGCTTTCTCAAAGCACATGATGTCGGCGCGAAGAAGACTCAACCAATCCATGCCGACTATGACGTTGAAACTTTTAATTTAGACCGGCATGAGATTGATTGGGAACGAATGACCGTCTAAAGTTAACGTACAGTCCATGTATATGCAGTTAGTGCTTTCGGTTTTTCCATTGGCCATCTCTACCGTAAATGATTTTTCTAACTTGCTAGGTTTAGGTTTAAGTAAAGGAATAAAGTTTTGACTCACGATGCTTCTCTCCGCTCCACTATCGAATAATATGCATGCATATGAACTATCTAGAAGGAACGTACCAATAACTACAGTCGGATCAGCTACGGCTTCATCGTGGCCTATAGCTAAAACTCGTCCCACCCCGCCGGTATTTGCTGCCTTTGGGCAGTTCCTCTTGTAGTGGCCCACCTCGCCACAATCGTAGCAAGTCTGGCCTACACCTGCGTTGGGAACTTGAGTGATCGGCTTTGCGGGATCCTTGCAGAAACAGGTAGTGTGTCCCCTTCTGTTGCAGTTGGAGCACTGCATTTCCCGACAAGGTCCATGATGGTGGTAAGTGCATTTGGTGCACTTTGGAAGATTTCCCCCATAAGTCTTTGTTGGGTAGGGATTTGTAGGGACTGTAGTAGGTACAGTGGCAGCATTCACTGAGACCAGTTGTTTCTTCGCGGATTCTTGGGAAGACCCACCCTTCCCTTTATTCCATACCCTCTTCTTGTTATTGTTGTTGTTGTTGTTGTTGTTTTTGTTGTTGTTGTTGTTGATGTTGTTGTTGTTTCCCTTTTGTGGTTCTGGTGTAGCAACCGTTGAGTTCTGATGACCTCCATAATCAACAAGAGATTGTGCCAGTTCTTTGGCACTTTCAAAAGTGTCAGGTTTTGAAGCTAACACGCTTGACCTAATTTGGGGAGACAACCCCCAAATGTATCTCTCTATTTTCTTGCTCTCAGGAGCAGTCATATCTGGGCAAAGGATTGCCAGATCGCAGAACCTGTTGGTATAAGTTGCGATGTCGTTACCAACCATTCCAAGAGTCCAGATTTCGTGCTCAAGTTTTTGAATCTCTCCTCGTGGACAATATTCTCTCATCAGCATGACCTTTAAGCTCTCCCAGCTTATGGAGTTTGCCACTATCAGGGTAAGTACCTTAACGTGGTCATTCCACCAAGTTAAAGCTCTATCAATAAGGGTGAAAGTTGCAAATTTGATTTTGCTGTGCTCGGGACAGGAGCATATTTCAAAGACTGATTCCGTCCTTTCAATCCACTGCCTCAGAGCTATCACACCACCAGTTCCATAAAACATTCGGGGTTTGGCATTAGTAAAGTCCTTATAGGTGCATTCTCGGGGTTGCCCATGACTCTCACCATGGTTGGATAGGTGTGTGCCAGTTCCCGAGCCAGTAGTACTCGAGTTATTGATCTGTGACATGGCAGCTGCTACCGCTGCGGTGACTGCTGCTTGGAACATGACAGCATCAAATTGAGGTGGTGGAGGTGGTGGTGGTATAGGTGTTTCCCCACCGTTGTTTCGCATTGGATTCCTACGCGGAGGCATCCTTTAACTATAGGTTGAAAAGATAACGATAAGAATTACTTAGTATAGAAACTGAATGTGTCTTATGAACCAAATTGCTATAGTTCGACAACAGATGATAGTATGAGTCTTAAAATAGAAGCATGAAAGTTATTTGTAAGACTGACAATATGAATCAAGCACTTGGTTTCTCGATGACTTTTCAAGGATTTAATGAAATACTCAACGTAGTAATAATAGTGCCACTTATATTAATATAATAGTTGATACAACGATCATGAAAAATTGACCCCTATAAGGGTCTCCGGTTACAAAGTTTGAGAAATTTAAAGACTTTTAGCCGAGGTCCTAACTTATAACAAATTTTGAGTTTCTTGCAAGCACTACTTGCGACGTAGGTTGCGCTTGGAGCTTGACTCCGCATCCGATTGCTTTGACTCCATTAGACGCCTATCAAAAGCGGCTTGTTGTTCCCTTAATTCGGCGAGGGTTGCAATCATTTACGCTTGGAATGCCTCGGTTTGGAGTTGAGCATTGTCTTGCATTCTGTCCAGCCTACGAATGTCGGAAGTGTGAACCTGTACTTCCACGTTGACATCCCGAAGCCGGCTAGCTTGAACTCCGGATTGATAGGACTGATTGGCTAGCTTACCCACCATTACTGGGAGTGCCCGATCAGCCGAACCTCTGCCGCGGACATCGTAGAAGTCCCGACACATGCCATAGGGAGGGCGTAGGTTTTTTTGTTGGCTCCAATGGTGGAGGTGACTTCCCCAGATGGGAGTCGGTCCTTGAAAGTTCCTTACGAAGACGGGAGGTTGTACGGGTGGTGGGTTGATCACTTCCGGCTCTGAGTCAGTACCGGAGTCATCATCCACTTCTATGAGTTCCTCGTCCTCTTCGGGATCATCTTCGACCCATCCTCCATTGCCTTGGTTGGGAAAGTAGGGGTCGCCAGGGTGGTGAACTCCAGCCATTTGACTGTACGAGAAGTAGGGTTATAAGAATTGAATAAAGTTGAAACATGCAAAACATGTAAGTTAAACTAGTTTATGTAGCAAATACTCCTATAGTATTTAAATTCTTGTGTTTGATTCTTGTGACGGTTTGGTAAGTTTTGACTTGTTGCTTACTACGAGCAATCCTCGATATATATTGGTCCGATCTCGGGCAAATATAGTTGATCACGCTATATTTGTCCCTAATCTAATTATATATATCGAGTTTTAATCGTAGTGTCAACTTGTCTAAATACTTGTTGTATAGTTAAAATCATGAAAATAATTTGTTGTATGCATGTATTTGTACTTAAATGAACTAACAATTTAAGTTAAATGTAACGCTGCTTAAGCGAAAAAAAACCAAAGAAAACTGTTTTGTCAGAGAGTATTAGTCCCTTAAGCATTTATAGTTTGTATATCTTATGTGGTTCGATATACTTAGTTCACTATAAACATTGCTCTGATACCAATCTGTCACACCCCCAAACCTGAACGGCGGAAACGTTCGGGGGCGGATGACTTCATGTGGTAACGTAACAAATGAATACATAGTAAAGAAAGCAATACAACCATCATATATATAATTGAAAGTTTACATTTGTCAAAAGTTACATGTTCAAAACCAATGACAATATGATGTCAAAATATGAGATTAAACTGGCGCCGCATCATCTTTTCTTCAAAAGCATATTAGTACCTGAAATTACTAAATCCCTGGGACATACAATTAATTTTGAAAGAGTAGATTAGCATTTAAGCTGGTGAGTTTCATAAGTATTAAATGACAATGTTTGTATGAAATGAAATGTTTTGTCCTTGTTTGTTTGTTTCTAGAAAATCCTATATTTTCTACTAGTATAAAAGTAGCCTTCTCTCAAGACCAATGTTTGTTTCTAAAAATGTATGTAAATGTAAAATAACCAATATGTTTGAAAACCTCGTAAATCAATGCATTTTTAATACCCCATGTGAGTTTTATAACCATACTATTGACTCGGAATGCCTATACACAACGTTCTTCAGGCGTTGGAATGTTATGACGTTTGTCACCCCAAATGATGGACTGTAGCTAATAGTCAAGGCGCGGGTTGTCAAGCCCGTATAGATCTATACACAAACACCATGCTCCCCCTCCAAGGGATTCTGGTATATAATACAGGACTTGAAATGTGTACTCGAACGTACGTGAAGTTAATGTCTCACAAACCGTGGTATAAAAACAGATTTACGTGTTAAAATGTTCGTTTGTTCTTGTATATGAAAGTGACTTCTTGAAAATCGTGTTTCTAGTATGTAAAAGTTAGCAATATCCTCATAAAACTATACCTATTATAGTTTTCTAAAAGTGTGTCTCGTTTGTTTAGAAATACCTAGAAAAGGAATCACTTGTTATGAAAGTATAGATTTTTGTAGAGCCTAAGATAGACAAGTATACATATAATCTAAGAAACTGTTTAGTTTATATATGCATTACAACAATTTATATTTCATAAGATAGAATGCTATTGTAACATATTTTATATACGAAAGTTCCCTATAAAGTTTATAAATCACATATGATTTGGTTATATAAAAGCATACAAAAATTCTTTATATAACGCACAATGATACTCGTGTGTTGTACTTGTATCCCCCCCCCCCCCTGAAAGCATATAAAAGCATTTATAGAACATTTAAAAGGTTAGTTAAGGGGTATGAACTCACTTGAAAGTTTGAAGAAAGCAAGATGGAAACCGGGCAGAGTTTCGTCTCGGGAAACGGATTTTTCTCGGGATTCTCGGGAATCTCGGGAGTAAAAACGATCTTCGGGACTTGAGCAAAATGACCAGGGCTTCGGGTTAGAACGAGCACGGAAAACAAGGCAAGAACGCAAAGGAAATGAGAGAAATGGAGCCCTTTCTTCGGAACCCTCGCATCCCTTTTATAGGGGCTGGAACCGCCTCGGTACGCAGGGGCGTACTAGGGTACGCGGGGCTTACGCGTACGTCATGCATGACCGAGTCCTCGACTGCCTCGGACTTCGGACGGGACAAGGCTACTTCGCATAGACTGGGACGTGGACGATCCGAGGCCTTGGCCTTGAGTACACGGGGCATACGAAGGTACGCAGGGCATACTTCGGTCCTATCTTCTGACTCCTCTTCGGATATTACCAAGAGTTTATAATTAAATTTATATTTAATTTAATTAATAAACTTCTAAAAATCATATCTTCTTCATACGAATTCCGTTTTCAATGGTCTTTATATCCACGCGTAGGTGAGACTACGCTCTACAACTTTCGTTTAGACTCCATCGGCAAATGTTGAAATTTTTTTTATTATTTATTTTTAAAAGGGTCGTGTTTAAGGAATTTCTTTAGAAATTCATAACTTCTTTATCTGACGTCGGTTTTTGCCAGACTTTTTACCGCTGAATTACCATTGTTGAGACCTTCGATTCTCGTTTAGGTCATTCCGGCCAAAAGTCGCTCGATCTCCGATTCGAGTTTTTAGCTGTCTGCTGCTATGCCGAACTTGGAAAAATCATAACTTCGATATACGAAGTCGGATTTAGGCGTTCTTTTTACGTACGATCGGTTTAATGACATTAAACATAGTAGGATTTTAAATAGAAACTTTTTGGACATATTATTATCAAAGTTAATTTCATTAACTCACAAGTGGTTACAATACTTGACTTTTTAGGTCATTACAAAGAGTTGAAATATCGGGTTGTCACAGTATTAACGCTTGAGTTGGCATCAATTTCCATGACTCGGTCGATGGCTGCTCGACCTTGCTCGACATTTCGAGCAATTCTACGCACCATGACAAGTAGAGCTCTATCCGCAGAACCACCTTCGCTAACGTTGTAAAAGGTTCAGTCCCCAAAGTAAGGTAAAGGTTGACCTTGTTCGTCGCTCCAGCGATTCAAGTTGTTCACCCACAAGGGAGTGGGACCTGGAAATGCTGGTCGGGGATCGTTGTTTGGGGCTTGACCTATGGGAGGTAGATTGTTGACTTCAGGCTCTGAGTCGGATCCATCAAAAAAGCCTTCAGCGAGGTGATCATCCAAAGGGATTGGATGCTCATCTTCGGGCTCTTCTTCGATCCACGGCATTGCCTTCATTTGGAAAGTACGGGTCGCCGTGATGGAATCCAGCCATTTAAATCTACGCGAGAAGAGAGGTATAAGAATGTAGTATACAGGTAGCTAGTAGTACAAAATACACCTATAGTATTTTAAGCTTAAGTTCTACTGATCTTCTTGTGGTATTGTTGGTAAGATTTTAGACTTGTTAACACATCACAACCATTCTAGGGAATATGCTAATCACTTCTCGGATCAACATAGTTGATCAGGCTATGCCATTCCCAAGACTGACCATACATCCCCGAGCTTACCTGTGATATTTAACAATCGTAATACTTTTGTTCTTGTCATTTTGACACTGATTTTAGTATGAATGCAGCCTAGTATACTTAATTAAATATTTTAGTATTTAATGTATAGACTCTTGGTCAGAGTGTTTTAATCCCAAATGGGTTTATAGTTTAGTATATCTTTTATGGGTTGATATACTTAATTCACTATAAACAATGATCTGATACCAATCTGTCACACCCCAAAACCGAGAACGGCGGAAACGTTCTAGGGCGAAGGACGTCATGTAAAGTATCACAACACAGTAATAGTAAACAAGCAAACAACATCGTCCATTGCATTAAATATATATATTTAATACAAGTGTGTTCTGTATAGTATAGACACCAAAAATAATGTAAGTCAAAATAAGGAGATGAGTCCTGAATGCGCTCCATCTTCTCAAAAGCTGGTCTCGGTACCTGTGTACTGATGACCTGAGAATACAAGTTATTTTGAAAGAGTTTATCAGCATTAAGCTGGTGAGTTCATAAATATTTTAGTGTTGGGGTTTGTTATCAAAACGTTTGAACATGTCTCCATTGTAGGTTTGTAAAATGTATGTAAATGTTTGTAAGTGTTTGTAAAAGTTTGAATCTCTCAGAAAAACCTATATTTTCTATTAAAAATAGCCTTCTCCCAAGGCGTAACTATTTTGTATGTCTGTTTATCGTAAAAGTGGGTAATTTTCCAAGTGTAACTATCATTATCAAAATATAGTTTATACATTATTATTTAAGTGAAATAGTCACTAAATGTATATATATATATATATATATATATATATATATATATATATATATATATATAAAGGATAAATTACTGTAGTACTTGTAGTATTGTATTATATTAAACTACTGTTGTACTAACTACCTTAAACCAGATTTATATTAAGGTATCATGTGATAAATTGTACCATACTATCGACTGAGTAACAACGACAAATGTAGGTCGTAAAAAGGTATGACGTTTGGCACCTGCAGACCTGCAGGTCTGGCTGTAGCTAGCAGCAAGGTGTAGGATAGTCAATCCAGTATAGATCTATACGCAAACTCACGCTCTCCCTCCAAGAGACTCTGGTTACAACTCGGGCCATGACATTTAAGGCATGCTCCGATACAGTGGATCACATTTATGTAAGTGTATGTATGTATATGTAATGTATTGTTCCTGTTCTAGTACCGTTGAATATGTTCTCTTTCTAGTATAGTCGTATATGTTCCCTTTCTAGTATAGTTGTATATGTTCTCTTTCTGGTATAGTTGTATATGTTCTCATAGTAATGTAATGTATATGTTCTCATAGAAATAAGTATTGACTCATGAATGAACTGACTCATTGATCTAGGAATAGTATAAGTGTAATCCTGTGTTACCCCGATGGGAACTTACTAATGATGTAACTGATACGCATGAATATGGAAGTACTTTTATGTCTATATATGAATATATGATATATAATTAATATTAAAACGACCCTCGAACGGCTACCCGACATCCCACCAGACCACATCCAAATCGAGGAAAAGGAAATAGGGTGGATGGCCTTCCTAAGCCTTTTAAATATTTTATATCTATGCATATATGGACATGCAATTTATAAGAAGTATAATAAAGTTTAAATAAAAGTATTTGATAAGTAAAAGAGTTTGTAAAACATTTTGAAGTAAAACAGTTTGATAAACATTTTGAATCAATGATGAAATCATTGGTTTGGTGGTTATTAATCACATGTGATTGATGTAATAACTATAAGTCTTCAACTTGTATTCCCCCCCATAAAAGTATTTAAAACATTTAAAATTATTTCAAAGGTTAATTAAAGGGGTATAAACTCACCTGTAGTGAGTGGTTCTGATGAAAATGTTGGATTTGGTGCTAGGTGTCAAGTGGCGACTTGAGTACACGCGCGAATCCTATTTAGCATATATAGGCACATATATGGATTTAATTAGTGTTATGAACAACTAATTGATGATTTTGGGACCACCTTAGGGACTAGTAAACACTTATAATGAAGTGTTATAATCATATATGATTGTATGAGGGTTTATAAGGCTATACAAGAGGGTGTATGGCCAAGATACACACTATATGTGTGTGAGCGGCCAGGTGTGCGGCCTAGTGTGCTGCCAGCACATGTGTGCGGCCCTGTGTGCGGCCATGTGTGCTGCCAGGTGGTGTGTGCTGCCATGTGTGCGGCCATATGAAAATCTTGGTGTTCTTGGTACCTTTTATGAAGATCTTCAAGGAGGATGGATGATACTTGAGATGATTTTCGTGTTCTATGCTTGAAGAAGTGAAGGAAGGGTTCAAGAATGATCTAAGTGTGGTATATATAGGTGGAGTGTGTGGTTGGGAAGGTGTGAGGCCGCAAACAAGAGTGTGTGGCCGCACACTCAAGTGTATGGCCGCACACTCCATGTGTCCAGTGTTTGGCCCGGTTTTGGTTCCTACACTTCGAGTTAACCCTTTTTAACACTCCTACCTTGATTATATCACATTTAGAACGCTTCATTAGACTCTAAAGGGTACTATTATATAGTAAAATAAGTCTAATATTGGAAAGAATTGAAGAGTGCATGCGAGAAGTTTTTCGGGTTGTCACAGTAAATATAACTTGTAAGTGTTAACCCCGTTTAACAAGTTGTATTACCTTTCAACCACTTCACCCGGGTAAAAAGTTTTAACCCCGTTAAACTTTAGCATCGGGTAGCCGTGTACCGGGTGCAATACCCGAGGCGTATAAAAAGGAAGTGTACACCACTTGAACACTCTTTACCACCCTCTCACTCTCTCTCACTACTTTCTCTCTCTAGACTCGATCCCGACCCCGAAAACCACGAATTCCGGCTTCCTAACGTAAGAGTTTCTTCCCTATCTTGTTCTAAACGTATTCCATTGCATTTAGAGCCCAAAAATCATAAGAATTAGTGGAATATATGGAGTTTACGGCCTAGGAAGCCCCTTAGGCCGTAAACACCCCAAATCATGACTAAAGTCCCCATTTCTCTTCTTTTAAGCCTGGATACTAGTTAGGGGTTGTACCTAGGAGCCTTTGATCATCAAAACCATAAGTTTTAGAGCACTAAAAAGGGTTTACGGCCCAAGCACATGCTTAGGCCGTAAACACCCTTTTTCCATGTTAAAAGTCCCATTTTTTCCTTCCCTTAGGCTTGTATACTAATTAAGGAAATTACCTAGATGAGTTTGGACACCAAAACATAAGATTTTAGGACCTAAAAGAGACTTTATGGCCCAAGCACATGCCTAGGCCGTAAACTCCCAAATTTGCATGTTTAATGCCCCAAAAACTCATCTAAGGCATGCTAAAATTTAGTTATGATTTAAGGGAGTTCTTAGGACCATTTAACAACTCATTTTGAGGGACAAAATGGAGTTTACGGCCCAAGCCTAAGATAGGACCGTAAATTCGCCTAAATTCACCCAAATGAAGGTTTTAACCCTCCAAATTGGTCCTAGGCATTTACTAGAAAAATAGGGAATCGAATTAAGGCCTTAACATGCATTTTTGGAGGAGAACAAGAGTTTATGGCCAAGCCTAGGGGCTTACAGTCGTAAACTCCCAAGGAGTGGCCTTTTGGGCCGTAAACTCCTAGGGAGTAAACTCTTGGACTCCCCCGTAAACCCCTCTTGGCCTTGTACAATTCCTGGGAACCCCTTCTAAGCCCTAAGACCCCGAATCAATGCTAGAATATCTAAATATTTTAAAGAAAAACACAAAATGATTAATTTCTTGTAAAATACATGATATTAGGGTCTTGAAAGGTGCACAAGTCCTTAATTGGTACAAAACGCTCAACCGACACTTTCACCCGATTTACCCGATTTACTCGGTTTCAGGTGAGTTCATACCCCTTTAATGAACCTTTCAAATGTTTTTATATGTTTTAGGGGGGGATACAAGTCAAATATACAGGTTTATGGAAATTAATCACATGTGATTCACTATCCGTAGTTCAAATCACATGTGATTTACCGCTATGCTTTATAAAAGGAGTTACGTTTTCAAAACTATTTTGGATAAATAAACAATTTTCTAAATGTTCCCTTTGGACAAGATTTTTATTAAATAAATTTTTATTACAAAATGTAACCACACTAATATATTTATATAAGTAAGACTTGAAGGACTTAGGACCGATAGCTCGCCTTATTTCCTGTTTTTTTTGTTTGATTGTGGGCTTAGGGTAGTTGTTATCCGTCCGACTGTCGTTGATTTCTTAGTTATATATCATGTATATTAGTGTTGGATACGAGTATTTTCAATTCATCCGATGCTTAAACCACTAAATTGACAAGAATCATACACACTAAGTTAACTATAATAGGTATAGTTAAGGCCACTACTACTCACTATAGGTACTACTCTACACACTATAATACACACTATTACGAGACTATACACTAATAAGAGAACACACCATGCGCTATACAAAAGACTACTACACTATAATACAAGAGAAAGTACTAATCCGAAGATAACACGCTAACTCACTATGAGATACTCTATTCGCTATATACTACGCCCAGAGTTTTCCGACAGGAGAACGACGCTACATGTATAGATCTATACGGGGCAGACACTATTACATCCCGACTGTTAATTTCAGTCTGAGCCGTGCCGGCCCAGGGATGCCGCTACTTCACTACACTGTGCTTGACCGGGAAGGTCATGGGATCCTTTATTATAAACACTATTGGTAACATACAAGGAATATACTATAACCACACTAAAATACTAAACTAAATGTTAAGTTAATATCCCGAAGTAATCAAGTATCTAACACTAAAGGAAGTTTGCACCACTATTATTGACTTCAGGCATAACCTACCATATTGCATTACTTATTGGAGATTCACTATTACACTTTTACAATAAATGGTTTTCAAAGATAAAAATTTCATGTTTCTTAAAGATTTTCACTTACAATGAAATTCTAGAAAATATAGGATTTTCTAGGTTTTTCTACTACTTAAGAATGTAAATTGCAGCTTTTCATACTATCGGTTCTAATGCTTTTTATACAAAACTCACACTAAAGCCTTATGAACTCACCAGCTTTATGCTGATACTCGTTTTCAAAATAACTTGTATCCTCAGGTCAAAGATAGACAGGTTCAGATGCAGCATTTTGGAGAAGGTGGAGCATACAAGATCCATCTCTATTTTTGTATTACTTTTGGTGTTTGTTGAACATTACAAAACACACTTGTAAATTAAACTCACTATGTAATGCAATGGTTGTATGTTTCTTGTTTTTACTATTATGCAATTGTGATGATACTGTACATGACGTCCTCCACCCCGAAACGTATTCCGCCGTTATCGGTTTTGGGGTGTGACAGATTGGTATCAGAGCATTGTTTATAGTGAATCAAGTATATCAACCTATAAAAGATATACGAATTATAAACACTTCAGGACTAAAACACTCTGACCAAGAATATATACTGTTAAGTATCTAAAAGATTTAACAAAGTATATATATACACACATCACTATAAAACACAGAAGTTAGTATCACCCTAGAACAAAACAAAAGTATAAAGATTGTTGGATAGCACAATTAGGCTTAGAGACATATAGTCACATTTCGGGGGATGTAGCCTGATCAACTACGTTTTCCTGGGAGTGACTAGCATGTGCCTAAGCTTGGTTGTGGTGTTGCAACAAGTCTAAAAGAAAACTTACCAACACTACCACAGTAACATTACCATAAGAATACACTAGGAGTATTCTGTACCTCTAAAACATACGTATGTGATAACTAAAAGGGTCGTTACTGGTAAGACAATAGTTGCTAAGTGGATACGTCATGGTTACATGTGACTAGGGCGCTATAGACTCAGAATCTGTAGCCTTTGCTTCATTCCCTGTTTCTTGTCTGATTGGGGGGGTCTGAAGTTAGGGTTGCTTATACGAAGGACTATCTTGCTTCGGTTACATGTAATCGGTATGCACTACGCAAGTATTGGGTCGACTAATAACGATTCATCTTATAAGTATCTTAGAGTAGTACGTCTATTAACCTTTCCTTTCCCCTTTCTCGCGTAGATAGCATGGCTGGCTTCCACCATCCTGGTGATCCGTACTATCCAAACCAGGGCAATGGAGGATGGGTCGATGAGGAGTCAGACGATGATCACCCGATCCCTTTGGATGATCATCATGCTGGAGGCTTCTCGGATAGCTCGAGCTCCAAACCAGAAGTTAACAACCAACCTCCTGAAGCTCCGAACCCCAACCCCCGTCCGGCATTTCATGGTCCCACTCCTATGTGGGCCATATCCTTGCACCGATGGAGCGAGGAGCAGGGTCAGCCTTTACCTTACAATGGAGACCGAAGCTTCTACAACATAAGCGAAGGAGGATCAGCGGATTCGAAGGATTGCCAGGAATGTCGAGCAGGGTCAAGCTGCTATTGGTCGAGTTGTAGAAGTGGATGCCAACTCGAATCTCAACACGGTTCGCATCCGCCAACTCGAAGAAGCCATGGACAGGACAAGGAGGACCAATGAGGCTCTGTAGCATCAGCTGGCTGCATCCCGAGCCGAAGTTAGGGAACTCCGAGCACGCCAAAGGACTCATGATCGACACCTTCAAGAAGTTATGCGTCAGCTAGCGGATCTGAGGATTCGCCCAACAAGTAACCGTCGCCAGTAGAAGACGTCTAGTTCCCTCACTCTTTTGTTTAAAGGACTAGCCTTTCCCCTCTATGTTCCGTAGATCTCTTGTCTGTAAAACATTCCTAGCTTAAAAATACTCTAACTAGACCTCTAAACTGCCAACATTTTCTTTATGGTTTGATGTAAGACCTACTGTTAGGTCAATTTTCATGAGCTTGTGTTACATCATTAATACCAGTATATTGGCAGTTGATTACTCTATTGCTATGACTCTTATTCTGATCTTGGGTTATGTTGATTTAATCCATGAAACACTCTATTCACCTTTGCACTAGACTCTTACTATTGCTATCATTTCAATGATCTTCCAGTGAAAGATGCCTCCTCGAAAGCGTCCAAGCAGAGGAAGACCAGCAACTCAAACCCCTCCTCCACCACCTCCTCCTCCGCAGTTCGATCCAGTGCTATTCCAAACAGCTGTGACCGCGGCTGTGACAGCAGCCATGGCCCAAATGAACTCAAGAGACGCAAGCGGTGGTAACTCCAGGTTTGGTGAAGTCCATCAACGAGTGCAGGGATGCACTTATAAGGACTTCATGAACTGTAAACCTACCTTCTTCGATGGTACCGGAGGAATCTTGGCATTGTCTCAATGGTTCGAAAGAACCGAAGCTGTGTTTGAAATGTGCTCTTGCCCCGAAGAGAGCAAAATCAAGTTCGCTAGGATCAAATTTTTCTTCATCTTCTCCATCAAAAACCGAAACCACACCCAAGGTGAGTTTCATACCCCTTCCATTTTGGTTTTTATGAGTTTTATCGGGGAGAATACAAGTAAATGTGTAGATCTATGTGTAAATGTATGCTATGTGTGAT
The DNA here is from genome assembly GCF_002870075.4 of Lactuca sativa. NCBI lineage: Eukaryota > Viridiplantae > Streptophyta > Magnoliopsida > Asterales > Asteraceae > Lactuca > Lactuca sativa. The sequence goes on from NC_056630.2 coordinate 264,619,143, forward strand.
TTGATGCATGTATGTGTGTGATATCATGTGTTTTGTGATGAATATGCTATCAAAAAGTGTGTAAAAACCGAGATCTAAGGCATGAGAAAGGAAATAAACATATCTTAAGTTATTATACACTAATCAAGTTAACAAAAATAGTTTATGAGGTTAGGATGAACATATCCTAACATAAAACACATTTTAGGGCTTAAAATGTCAAAAATACAAAACTTAGGGTACAAACCGACAAATTTATAGTTTCTGGAGGGTCAAAAGGTTCCAAACAGTTTCTATAATAATTTTTCTGAACAACAACATTTTTAAGGGACTTAAAGTGTAAATTTTGAACCTAATAGGCTAGATTTGGGCTTTTCGGCCCAATAACCCTCAAAATGCGAGATTTATAAGTTTGAGGGACTGAAAATACAACTTTCTGTAAAACAGGGGATTTGAAGTGTATTAAAACTATTTCAAAGGTCAAAAATGCTTTTCAAATTCAAAAAGGATCAAAAATGTAAATTTTTTCTATTTTGGGCCAAAACTGTAAAAGTTGCGAAACTGGGGGTTTTAACCGAGAAAACATCATTCTGGAAGGGCTAAAGCTGTTTAGAAAATAAATTCGGGTTAAAAATGTCTTTTCAACAAGTTTATGATACAAAAGTGTCAAAATAATGTTTTAAGGACTAAAATGAAATTCTTTTATATAAAGGACTAAAAGTGCTATTTTTATAAAAGAAAGGTTGTGAAAAGGTAAAAATCTTACTTTTAAACAAATTAATTCACTAAGACAAAATACAAGATCCACAACTACCGACGAAATGGAAAAACAAATACACTCTCAACAACAAATATCGTTACAAAACGAATTGATTCGGTCTCGAATCAATAACAAAACAAAAATCAATAAACCAAAGTATTTCAATAAACACGCAATAACTATGATGAGTCAACATTCAAACTTTGGGCTTGAAAGTTTCAAATCATGCTTGTTGGGCATTGCTAGCCCAATAACATGATCTTTGGGCCCGAAGGGAACGCACGTACATGTTAATGGGCCTCCTCTGACCCAATTCCATGTAAAAGGACTTTCAATAGCTCTATTGTGCTATTGGGCCCTAATGGTCCATTAGTACTGCTAGTGAGGTCGAGAAGTCAAATGCGAGTTGGGCCAAGTGCCTTTCACATTCCTGATAGCATTGAATAGCTTATGGAAATAAAGAGGGCTTCGTACCCTCCTTTCTCCTCGGTTGACCGGATTATGAGAATTCGAGTAAACAGATTCGTGGCGTTAATCAAGAGAAGTCAGGGTGGTTGGATTATGTGAGTAGTACGGACGACGCCTTAAGGATCGTTCGTAACCTGTAGTTATAAACTAGTCATTTTCATTAATGCGTGATTGTAACAACTCACAAACCTTAATTAATCCAATGTCACCTGGGTAATAAAAAACATTCGTCATATCGGTATAACAATAAACAAGTCATGTAATTTGCGTATTGGGAAAACATCGGGTTTTCCCGGAAAGTTCAACATTTTCACCTATGTGATGTATACAAAGTTCAACAATTATACATGTTTTCAAAATCGACAAGCATATTTACGGATCTTCACACTTTTTATAAACAAATACTCTTTTCATAAAATATCGGATTTTCTGGGTTTTTTTCAAACTTCACAAAAATCATTTTTCCATAACATTACTTATGAACTCACCAACATTTCATATGTTGACGTTTTTCCAAAATAACTTGTATTCTCAGGTAACAGGTAAGCCGAAGAATAAGTATCAGGAAATGTCATGGTGTTTTGCTTAAATTATCTATCAAATAGTCTATGTTATGGAATTGTAATGTTTAAAACAATATACTGAATGTAAACAATATCAGTTGTAATATTCCAATGCATGGTGATGATTTGTGTTATGATTCACATTGTGATGATATTCAATTTGAGTCACAAGAGCCCTCGGACGTTTACGCCGTCCGGTTCAGGGGTGTGACAAGTTGGTATCAGAGCTCTGTTTATAATGAACTAGCATATCTAACCACACATTGATATGCAACAATAAACCAAAAAGAGTGACTAACACAACTCTGAACAAAACAAGTAAAACATAACAATAAAAACATCCTTGCTTGTATTAGGAAAAAGAACATAATACTGAAGACTACTTCTATTGTGGAACTCTAGAATTAAACAATGCTATTCAAAGCTTTGCTAAATTGCATAGACTTCTAATGTGGAACTAAATAATGAAACAATGCTCATCAAAGCTTTGCTTAGATTTCATAGACTTATATTATGGAACTCAAGAATTAAACATTGCTCATTAAAGCTTTGCTAAATTGCGAAGACTACTTCTATTGTAGAACTCAAGAATTAAACTATGCTCATCAAAGATTTGCTAAATTAAATAGACTTCTAATGTGGAACTCTAGAATAAAACAATGCTCATCAAAGCTTTACTTAAATTGCATACACTTCTACTGTGGAACTCAAGAATTAAACAATGCTCATCAAAGCATTGCTACATTGCAAAGACTACTTCTATTGAGGAATTCAATAATTTAACAATGCTCATCAATGCTTTGCTAAATTGCATAGACATCTAATGTGGAACTCAAGAATTAAACAATGCACATAAAAGCTTTGCTATATTGCAAAGACTACTTCTAGTGTGGAACTCAAGAATTAAACAATGCTCATCAATGCTTTGCTAAATTGCATAGACTTCTAATGTGGAAACAAGGAATGAAACAATGCTCATCAATGTTTTGCTAAATTGCATAGACTTCTATTGTGGAACACAAGAATCAAACAATGCTCATGAAAGCTTTACTTAAATTGTATATACTTCTATTGTGAAACTCAAGAATAATATAATGCTTATAAAAGCTTTGCTTAAGTTGAATACACTTCTATTTTGGAACTCACGAATAATACGATGCTCATCAAAGCTTTGCTAAATTTCATAAACTTCTAATGTGGAACTCAAGAATGAAACAATGCTCATCAAAGCTTTGCTTAAATTGTATAGACGTCTATTGTGGAACTCAAGAATAAAACAATGCTCATCAAACCTTTGCTAAATTATGAAGACTACTTCTATTGTGGAACTCTAGAATTAAACATTCCTCATCAAAGCTTTGCTTAAATTGCATAGACTTTTATTAGGGAACACGAGAATTAAATAATGCTCATCAAAGCTTTGCTAAATTGTGAAGAATACTTCTATTGTGGAACTCAAGAATTAAACTATGCTCATCAAAGCTTTGCTAAATTGCATAGACTTCTAATATGGAACCCAAGAATGAAACAATGCTCATCCAAGCTTTGCTTATATTTCCTACACTTCCAATGTGGAACCTAAGAATGAAAAAATGCACATCAAATCTTTGCTAAATTTCATAGACTTCTATTGTGGAACTCATGAATCGTACAATGCTCATCAAAGCTTTGCTAAATTGCATAGATTTCTATTATGGAATTCAAGTATTAAACAATGCTCATAAAAGCTTTGCTAAGTTACATAGACTTCTACTTTGGAACTCAGGAATTAAAAAATCCTCATCAAAGGTTTGCTTAAATTGCATAAAATTTTATTTTGTGGAACTCAAGAACTAAAAAATTCTCATCAAAGCTGTGCTAAATTGCGAAGGCTACTTATATTGTGGAACTCAAGAATTAAATAATTCTCATCAAAGCTTTGATAAATTGCATAGACTTCTAATGTGGAACTCAAGAATGAAATAATGTTCATCAAAGCTTTACTTAAGTTGCATACACTTCTATTGTTGAACTCAAGAATTAAACAATGCTCATCAAAGCTTTGCTAAATTGCAAAGACTACTTCTATTGAGGAACTCAAACATTAAACAATTCTCATCAAAGCTTTGCTAAATTGCATAGACTTCTTATGTGGAACTCAAGAATTAAAAAATGCTCATCAAAGCTTTGCTTAAATTACATACACTTCTATTGTCGAAATAAATAATTAAACAATGCTCATAAAAGCTTTGCTAAATTGCGCAAACTACTTCTATGGTGGAACTCAAGGATTAAACGATACTCGTGAAAGCTCTGCTAAATTGCAATGACTATTTCTATTGTGGAATTGAACAATTAAACAATGCTCATCAATGCTTTGCTAAATTGCATACACTTCCAATATGGAACTCAAGAATTAAACAATGCTCATCTAAGCTTTGCTAAATTGTAAAGAATACATCTATTGAAGAACTCAAGAAATAATCGATCCTCATCAAAGCTTTCTTAAATTGCATAGACTTCTAATGTGGAACTCAAGAATGAAACAATGCTCATCAAAGCTTTGCATAAATTGCATACACTTTTGTTGTGGAACTCAAGAATTAAACAATGCTCTTAAAAGCTTTGCTAAATTGCAAAGACTACTTCTATTGTGGAACTCAAGAATTAAACAATGCTCATCAATGCTTTGCTAAATTGCATAGACTTCCAATGTGGAAATGAAGAATGAAACAATGCTCATCAAAGCTTAGCTAAATTGCATAGACTTCTATTGTGGAACTCAAGAATAAAACAACGTTCATCAAACCTTTGCTTAAATTGCATACACTTCTATTGTGGAACTCAAGAATTAAACATTGCTCATCAAAGCTTTGCTAAATTACAAAGAATACTTCTATTGTGGAATTCAACAATTTAACAATGCTCATCAATGCTTTGCTAAATTGCATAGACATCAAATGTGGAACTCAAGAATTAAACAATGCACATAAAAGCTTTGCTAATTTGCAAAGATTACTTTTAATGTGGAACTCAAGAATTAAACAATGCTCATCAAAGCTTTGCTAAATTGCAATGACTACATCTATTTTGGAATTCAACAATTTAACAATGCTCATCAATGCTTTGCTAAATTGCATAGACATTTATGTGTAACTAGAGAATTAAACAATGCACGTAAAAGCTTTGCTAATTTGCAAATACTACTACTATTATGGAGCTCAAGAATTATACAATACTCATCAATGCTTTGCTAAATTGCATAGACTTCCAATGTGGAAACATGGAATGAAACAATGCTCATCAAAGTTTTGCTAAATTGCATTGACTTCTATTGTGGAACACAAGAATCAAATAATGCTCATGAAAGCTTTGCTTAAATTGTATAGACTAATATTGTGAAACTCAAGAATCAAATAATGCTTATAAAAGCTTTGCTTAAGTTGAATACACTTCTATTTTGAAACTCTCAAATAATACTATGCTCATCAAAGCTTTGCTAAATTGCATAAATTCTAATGTGGAACTCAACAATGAAACAATGCTCATCAAAGCTTTGCTTAGATTTTATAGACTTTTATTCTGGAGCTCAAGAATAAAACAATGCTCAGCAACCCTTTGTGAAATTATGAAGACTACTTCTGCTGTGAAAACTCTCGAATTAAACAATGCTAATGAAAGCTTTGCTAAATCTCATAGACTTCTAATGTGGAACTCAAGAATGAAACAATGCTCGTCAAAACTTTGCTTAAATTGCATAGACTTTTATTAGGGAACACAAGGATTAAATAATTCTCATCAAAGCTTTGCTAAATTGCGAAGACTACTTCTATTGTGGAACTCAAGAATTAAAATATGCCCATCAAAGCTTTGCTAAATTGCATTGACTTCTAATGTGGAACCCAAGAATGAAACAATGCTCATCAAAGCTTTGCTTAAATTTCATATACTTCTATTATGGAACTAAAGCATTAAACAATGCTCATCAAAGCTTTGCTAAATTGCAAAGACTACTTCTATTGTGGAATTAACCAATGAAACAATGCTCATCAATGCTTTAGTAAATTGCATAGACTTCCAATGTGGAACCCAAGGATGAAAAAATGCACGGAACTCATGAATTAAACAATGCTCATCAAAGCTTTTCTAAATTGCAATGACTACTTCTATTGTGGAATTCAACAATTTAACAATACTCATCAATGCTTTGCTAAATTGCATAGACATCTAATGTGGAACTCACGAATTAAAAACTGCACATAAAAGCCTTGGTAAATTTCAAAGACTACTTTTATTGTGGAACTCAAGAATTAAACAATGCTCATCAATGCTTTGTTAAATTGCATAAACTTCCAATATGGAAACAAGGAATGAGACAATGCTCATCAAAGTTTTGCATAATTGAATAGACTTCTATTATGGAACACAAGAATCACACAGTGTTCATGAATGTTTTGCTTAAATTGTATAGATTTCTATTGTGAAACTCAAGAATCAAATAATGCTTATAACAGCTTTGCTTAAGTTGAATACACTTCTATTTTGGAACTCACGAATAATACGATGCTCATCAAAGGTTTGCTAAATTGCATAAACTCTAATGTGGAACTCAAGAGTGAAACAATTCTCATCAAAGCTTTGCTTAAATTGTATAGACTACTATTGTGGAACTCATGAATAAAACAATGCTCATCAAACCTTTTCGAATTTATAAAGACTACTTCTATTGTGGAACTCTAGAATTAAACAATGCTCATAAAAGCTTTGCAAAATTACATAGACTTCTAATGTGGAACTGAAGAATGAAACAATGCTCATCAAAGCTTTGCTTAAATTGCATAGACTTTTACTAGGGACCACAAGAATTAAATAATGCTCATCAAAGCTTTGTTAAATTGCAAAGACTACTTCTATTATGGAACTCAACAATTAAACTATGCCCATCATAGCTTTACTAAATTGCATAGACTTCTAATGTGGAACCTTAGAATGAAACAACGCTCATCAAAGCTTTGCTAAATTGCAAAGACTACTTCTATTGTGGAATTAAACAGTTAAACAATGTTCGTCAATGCTTTGCTAAATTGCATAGACTTCCAATGTGGAACCCAAGAATGAAAAAATGCACATTAAAGCTTTGCTAAATTGCATAGACTTCTATTGTGGAACTCCTGAATCGAACAATGCTCATCAAAGCCTTTCTTAAATTGCATAGACTTCTATTGTGAAGCTCATGAATTAAACGATGCTCATCAAAGCTTTGCTAAATAGCATAGATTTCTATTGTGGAATTCAAGTATTAAAAAATGCTCATCAAAGCTTTGCTAAGTTACATAGACCTCTACTTTGGAACTCAGGAATTAAAAAATCCTCATCAAAGCTTTGGTTAAATTGTGTGACAACCCAAAAATTTCCATTATATGCAGTCATTCAATCCAGTTGAAGTCAGAACAGTTCCTACTAACTTTCAAACTTTTAGGAATAAGTTTCAGTATTTTAAAGTTAGTACATCAAGAGATATCAAGAGAGAGGATACCCTAGGGTTTATTATGAAGCAATAAGTACTCAAAACTTCAGGAGTTTGGAGTTTACGGTCCAAAATGGTATTGGGACCATAAACCCTAAAGACTATATAAGTGAGACTTAAATATTTTTCTCACTTTTCACATTTCCAAAACTAGAGCCTTTTCTCTCTCAAGTATCATCCCATTTTTCTTCAAGATCTTCAACTTGTAAGTATTTCTAAGCCCTAATATGTTGATAACTGCCTTAATCTAGTGATCTAACATGATTTCATCCGTGAAATCATTCCAAAAGTGTAGATTTTCAAGTTTCACCAAGAATACCAAGAACACACACTAGTGTTCTTAGACTTTTAGCACCTTTTCAAGCATCTACCTTGTAAGTACTTCTATCCTAAAGTCTTATAAGCTTTGTTACACTTATAAACACCAAGAAAACACCCAAGAAACCAAGGATCAAGGGTGTTTATGGTCCAAGAACATGATGGGCCGTAAACCCTAATTTTGGTGCCAAAGTGTGCCTTATCCTTTCACAAACCTTGGAAACAAACCTAGAACCTTCCTTTGATGTGTTTAGCACATAAAAATCACCAAAATACCCTATTTATATGTGTTTATGGTTTGGGGATCTCCCAAAACCGTAAACATCCCAAAGTGGGTTATGATGCCCCATATGCCTTCCTTATACCTAGAAACTAGCCTAGACTTTTACCTTGAAGTGTTTAGGACTTGAAAACATCAAAATACCATGGTCCATAGGAGTTTACGGCAACAAACACATGGAGAATTGGTCCATGGACCGTAAACTCCATTTAGGGCAGTAAACTCATGGGTTTAAGGCCGTAAACTCAATTGGAGTTGGTCCCAAAACCATAAACACCATTTTGTGCCTTTTCACTTCCCTTTGTTGAATCACATGTGATTCCAACTCTTAACCAAGGTGTTTCCTAGTCCCGGAAGTGTTTCCTTTCATATAGTTGTTTATAAACACTATATTCATGTCAATATGTGTCCTTATATGTCATTTACGACTTATTGTGTCTCGGGACTTCATTTGTGGAACTTCTCATCCGTACGCGCATACCCGTTTGAATCACCCACATCAGGTGAGTTCATACCCCGTAATGAATCTTATAACTATTTTAACTGTTTTAAGGGGGGGGGGGGGGGGGGGGAATACGAGTTGAACACAATGTTAATTGTGTAAATGTTTGTTATAAACATCTTTCGAAATGTTACTTATGTTATTTATAAGTTGTCAAAACATTTCAAAACTCTTTTAAAGGTTATGTTACTTTATAGTTATACAAAACTCTGTTTTTAAAGTACAAGCATAACTTAGTAGATAAATGAGCCTTTTCAGTAACAGTGCAGGTAGAACTTTAGTAAACTATTATAGGTATAGTTTAGGAGAATGCTATTCATTACTTCTAGTACAATGAAGCACACAAAGAGCCGGTTCAGTTCATGAGTCTATACAAATGAAATACGTTTACATAAATACTTTCACATAGATACGCCTACATGAATACATTTACATAAATACGATATCAATACACGATAACAGAACAAAACATAATAAGGTGCTATAGCATGGAACGTTTTCAGGATCTAACTATACCAATGAATCACTTCTATATTGTGATAGTTATATTGGGTATACATGATCATAGTAATGTGGATGTTCGTGGCTTGCACTCATGTAGGGGTCGCGTGTAGTTCCTAGAATCTCTTGACAAGGGAGTGTTTCGCATGGGATCTAGCCATCACATTATGCCTTAACCCTCAATTAAGGCAAAATAGTACTAAAAGTAGTCACTTATTACAAATACTACAGTACTTACACTGTCAATACGACAATTACAGAAGGATATAAAATTCCAGTTTCAATATTATTAATACCTTCACCATGTGTCATATTCACATAATCAACTAGGTAGATTAGATTTAATTAATAATAGTCGTACAGTCGGGTCTTGGTAGAAGGCTACTTTTAGAACAGTCGGGTCTTAGTAGAAGGCTACTTTCAAAACAGTCGGGTCTTGGTAGAAGGCTACTTTCAAAACAGTCGGGTCTTGGTAGAAGGCTACTTTCAAAATAGTCGAGTCTTGGTAGAAGGCTACTTTTAAAAGTTAGGACCATAATGCTAATCTTATGATTCCTCACTATATACATTATAGGATACATATATACTAATAGATTCCGATAGCTAATAGGATGTGTGCTCTTCGCTTCATTTCCTGTCCTTGTTGGGTTGTGGGCTTGGAACGAGTTCACCCAATCTATTATCTACCCGAATCTATATATATTTATGCTTAGTATACATTAAGTCATCATAAGGGTACCAGGTACGGATCAGGTTATTGGACACAGAGTCGAAGCATAGTTTTTCTATTACAAAACGTACTTTTCAAAGTTAGTACTTTTGGTTTACAAAACTAGAAATTTCCCAGATAAGGGTTTAATCCATTTTATTAAGCCAATACAATTTTAAAAGACTTTAGGCGAGTAACTCTATAATACCTTAGTTTATACACCATGTTGATATATAAAACTAATACCCAATTGGTAGTTAAATGTGTGTTTTCCACCCTACTTCCTGTCCTCATTGGGTTATGGACTTAGGGCAGATTCACCCAATCAACTTTCTACCTGATATCAAATTATATATAGCAGTATCAACAAAGCTATTATAAATGTTGTCACTGTAGTCAATATTTTACTATAAGAAATATAGGTTTTCTTAAAAGAACTTTTCATTAGATATAAAGGAACCATTACAAATAACTCCATGAGTAACAAGTGAATACACCAGGGTTATATATTGCAACGATCTAACAACCAATAGAATGTGTGCTATCCGCCTTACTTTCTGTTCCCCGTTGGGTTGTGAGCTTAGGGCAGATGCGCACAATTGATTGTTTGTTTACTCTGAGTATATATAACTTATACCCACTTAGTACCCATAGAAAGGCTTGTAGTGTCATTTTACTTAACTTTCATTCAAGTAGGAAATATATGATTTTCTAGAGGAACAGGCGAACTTTTCAAAATAGAACTTACAGCTTACATCGCTTTTACGTATACATTTTTCAATAACATTTTACAGCTTACACCACTTTTACATAAACATTTTCCACAACGCTTTACAGCTTACTCACATCACTAAAATCTTATGAACTCCCCAGCTTTATTGCTGATCAACTCTTTCAAATAACTTGTATTCTCAGGAGGCTATTAGACAGGTACTCATGCTGGGATTTAGAAGATGAAGCATTACAGCTTCAAGTCTTGTTTTGTTATTTGTGTATGAATTCTATGTTTTGTGAACACACATTGTAAACACTTTATTTTAAATGAAATGCTTGTTTATTACTTGCTTACCATATACATATCTCGTGATACTTAACATGACGTCCTCCACCCCCGAACGTTTCCACCGTTCCGGTTTTGGGGTGTGACAGATTGGTATCAGAGCATTGTTTATTTTGAACTAAGTATATCAACCGATAAAAGATATACAGCTATAAATACAATGGGGCTTAAGAGATCTGGATAATGATATATTTTAGAATATAACTACAAGTTATAAAAATATACCTACTTGCTTATACACGTACATAATAGAACTAGTGTCACGAGGAGAACAAAACTAAAAGTATTTAAAGGTTGGGCACTGTCGTCAACCCGAACAGTTATGTAATCACAGCTAGAATCAATATAGCTTGATCAACTATATTCATTCGAGATGTGACCAACATGTGTTTCAGAATGATGTGGTGTTGCAACAGGGTTAAACTTACCTGAACACAAGTCCAGAGAACGCCAGAACAAGTACAGTTAGGGTTAGAGTACTATGGGAGTATTCTATGATACGATGGCGCGATAACGAGTTTAGAACATACCAAGTACATTACGTAAGAATACTCTAGGAGTATTGTAGTCCGGATAAATAACTTATGTGAGAATTTAAAAGACCATTACGAATAAGTCTATAATTTTGCAAGGTATACTCCTAAAGTGTTGTATATAATCGGGATCTTATAGACATAGAATCTATGGCCTACGCTTTGCTATCCATTCCTCTTAAGGGTGTAGTGTTAAGGTGGGATCAAATATTCGAAAGCCTATTTTATCTTCAATTATATACAAACTTGTGTACCTTGTATAATTATAGGAGGATTCCATAAGGATCACCCCATAAAGATTACCTTAAAGCTCATAGGTTCTTTATTCATTTTCCTTCTCGCACAACAAACCTAGATAAATGCAACCACATCCTCAGAGTATACAACAGAAGAGTCCAGGAGGAACAAGGACAAGTTCATGAGAAGTTTTCAAGGAAAGATCAGCCGAAGTAACCAAAACGTCTTACGTGTCACACTAATAAATATTAATCATATTAATTTATCGAGCGAGTGGAAACACTGCTCGCATTACATGTGTTAGAATTATTTTTTTCATGCAGCTGGTAACAATTATTTAGGAAACAGACATTCATTCGAGGATAGTTATTTCAAATTCATAGAGTTTATTAGGTATAGACTCACGTATGAATTATTTATAGAACCCTGTGGAAGTCAGGACCCGATACATCCAGAACTAGGATAACCCTGTCTTTTTAGCTTTCGGCTTGTGTCCATTGCAATAAACTTATTCTGATTCATCTTTGTTTTCTTTTAGCAAAGATGCCTCATCGCAAATCACCCTGACACACTACTCCGATAACTCCAATACCGCCTCTTTCGCAAATCGATATGGCAACTATAAACGTTGTAGTGGCCGCGGCTGTGGCAACAACCATGGCTCAATATCACCCCACCAGTACAGGTGGAGGTGAAACGCCTACTAATTCTACTCAAGGTGAGGTCCCTGTGCGCCCGAGAGAGTTCTCCTACAAGGACTTCACCAGATGCCAACCATTGTCCTTTAATGGGACTGAAGGAGTCATTGCCCTCATGCAATGGTTTGAGAAGACAGAGTCGATCTTCGAAATATGTTTATGCCCAGAAGGAAGCAAAGTGAAGTTTGCTGCCTGCACCTTCTCTGGCAAGGCCCTAACATGGTGGAACAGCCATGTTAAGTCATTGACCCTATCAGTGGCTAACTCAATAGGTTGGGAAAACCTAAAAGAGTTGATGTGGGAGGAATACTGCCCGTTAGGCGAGATTCAAAAACTGGAACAAGAGTTGTGGGATCTTACTATGGTCGGCTCAGACATAGTCACCTACACCGACCGGTTCATCGAACTTGCAGCTATAAGCCCCGGGATGATTACCTCAGAGAAAAAGAAGATAGAAAGATACATTTGGGGTCTGACTGCTCCGACCCAAAGAAATGTGTTATCTTCTAACCCAGCCACGTTTGATAGTGCTAAACGCCTGGCTCAACGACTAATCGATCATGGAGTCCGCCATAGTGTGAAAGCTCCGATTCCCGAACCATCGAGGGAGGAGGACAATAATCACAAGTCGGGGAACAAGAGGAAGAGGAAGCGAACAACTCAAGACACCCTGAACGAGCAACAAGCAAGTACTATGTACGCCGCTACGACGCCTACTGCTTCAGCACCTGCCAATCGATATGCTGGAAACCTTCCGAAATGTGGAAAGTGCAACTTCCACTACAGCAGAGTATGCCGGGAAATGCAGTGTCTGAACTGCCACAGAAAGGGACACACAGTCCGTTACTGTAGGGCACCGACTCAACCGATCTCCCAAGTCCTCGGAGCTGAAGAAAACCAAGCCTGCTATGGCTGTGGTGAGACTGGACACCGTCAGAGGGACTGCCCAATAATAAGGAACTCAGGAGCGGATGGACGCATTATGATGATCACCGCAGGAGAATCTACCCCGGAGTCGTCGACGAGTAGTGGTACGTTTTCAAAATAGTAATTACTTTTAAAATTAATCTTATATTCATATAAGATTAAAATTTGGGGATGACACTTAAAAGTAACTATAACAACTCACATGTTGAAATAGGTCACAGTATTCAAGAGAACTAAAAGATCCCTTAGAGAAGCTATTATGGCTCACCATATACATCAGGGTTGTGCGCAACTAAGATGTTGCAGCCTTAGAGTGAGTGGCTCCGCTTAGGTACCCTTTTCTTAATTGGTTGAGGATTTGAGGCAGAGATACTCAGTCGACTGCCTGGCTCATCTTAATTATTCATAACTTGTATATGACAGGCGATGGTAGTGGTACCACGGGGGATTATGGTATAAAAGTATCCCTTCAGTTAAAAAAGCACTTTTATTTGTATGTATGCGCACAAAGCGGTACGATAGATAGGGGTGTTAACTTCACATAGAAAACAGGAAACACGAGATCAGTTACGAGGAGTACATTGTTGAACATGCTAGGAGTACAGTATCGAGCATACCAGGGATATATCGTTGTTTATCAGATGTTTCTTTCATTTGACCAAAACTTTGTTTAGTATAGAGTCCATTGTTTTCTTTCATCATGAGTTGGCATGGTCCTCACCATACTGAGTTCATATATTTCTGTCGCCTCGATCGGTAAGTTCTCAAAACTTTCGTCATTCGTATCGAAGGTCCGACCTAAACCTAAATTTTATCTTTCGCATTCTAAACCCCCGAAGTACTCATGCGAAGAGTACTTTGTCCTCCGAAGCCTTATCGTCAGATGTCCGCAGACTGTCATGAAATACCAATCGTCCAGTAGACCAAGTTCGAGCACAGAGGCTATGGACGAACACAGCCCACCTATTATTATTTAGTGTATATGCGAGGGTGGTATATGGTTATGGTTACGCAGATCTAGTATGTGTGTTTCCACCTTATCTCCTGTCCTCGTTGGGTTGTGGACCTGAAGCAAAGTCACACATCCGACAGTCCTACTAATCCTGATTATATACGGCTTGTATACACGAGGTAATGATAGATGGACTAGGTATGAATCCTATCAGGAACACCAGGGTAAAGTTGCCAGGTCTACGAGTGGGTATTCTACAAATCAGAAGAGCGCAACCCCAGTAGTAATGCTAAGGAAGCTAACTTCGAGACGAAATTCATTCTAACGGGGGATGATGTGACAACCCAAAAATTTCCATTTTGTACAGTCATTCAATCCATTTCAAGTCAGAACAGTTCCTGCTAAGTTTCAAACTTATAGGAATAAATTTCAGTATTTTAAAGTTAGTACATGAAGAGATATCAGGAAAGAGGATACCCTAAGGTTTATTATGTAGCAATAAGTGCCCAAAACTTCAGGAGTTTGGAGTTTACGATCCAAAATGGTATTGGGACCGTAAACCCTAAAGACTATATAAGTGAGACTTAGATATTTTTCTCACTTTTTCACATTTCCAAGACTAGAGCCATTTCTCTCTCAAGTATCATCCCATTTTTCTTCAAGATCTTCAACTTGTAAGTATTTCTAAGCCCTAATAAGTTGATATCTACCTTAATCTAGTGATCTAACATGATTTCATCTGTGAAATCATTCCAAAAGTGTAGATTTTCAAGTTTCACCAAGAACACACACTAGTGTTCTTGGACTTTTTGCACCTTTTCAAGCTTCTACCTTGTAAGTACTCCTATCCTAGAGTCTTATAAGCTTTACACTTCTAAACACCAAGAAAACACCCAAGAAACCAAGGATCAAGGGTGTTTACGGTCCAAGAGCATCTTGGGCCGTAAACCCTAATTTTAGTGCCAAAGTGTGCCTTATCCTTTCACAAACCTTGGAAACAAACCTAGAACCTTCCTTTGATGTGTTTAGCACATAAAAATCACAAAAATACCCCATTTATATGTGTTTACGGCTTGGGGATCTCCCAAAACCGTAAACACCCCAAAGTGGGTTATGATGCCCCATATTCCTTCCTTATGCCTAGAAACTAGCCTACACTTTTACCTTGAAGTGTTTAGGACTTGAAAACATCAAAATACCATGGTCCATAGGAGTTTACGGTATCAAACACATGGAGAAATGGTCCATGGACCGTAAACTCCATTAAGGAGTGAAATGTTGCCCTAATCACTTCCTAAGGCTTAGACTTGAAGTTAGGATGCTTCAAAATGACTTCTAGGACTTCAAAGCACAAAATTGTCAAAGGAACATGAGTTTACGGTAGTAAAATTATGGGTTTACGGCCATAAACTCAATTGGAGTTGGTCCCAAAATCGTAAGCACCATTTTGTGCCTTTTCACTTCCCTTTGTTGAATCACATGTGATTCCAACTCTTAACCAAGGTGTTTCCAAGTCTCGGAAGGTGTTTCCTTTCATATAGTTGTTTATAAACACTATATTCAAGTCAATATGTGTCCTTATATGTCATTTAGGACTTATTGTGTCTCGGGACTTCATTCGTGGAACTTCTCATCCGTACGCGCATACCCATTTGACTCACCCACATCAAGTGAGTTCATACCCCGTAATGAATCTTTTAACTATTTTAACTGTTTTAAGCGGGGGGGGGGGGGGGGGGAATACAAGTTGAACACAACGTTAATAGTGTAAATGATTGTTATAAACATCTTTCAAAATGTTACTTATGTTATTTATAAGTTGTCAAAACATTTCAAAACTCTTTTAAAGGTTATGTTACTTTATAGTTATACAAAACTCTATTTTTAAAGTACAAGCATAACTTAATAGATAAATGAGCATTTTCAGTAACAGTCCAGGTAGAACTTTAGTAAACTATTATAGGTATAGTTTAGGAGAATGCTATTCATTACTTCTAGTACAATGAAGCACACAAAGAGTCAGTTCAGTTCATGAGTCTATACAAATGAAATACGTTTACATAAATACTTTTACATATATACGCCTACATGAATACATTTACATAAATACGATATCAATACACGATAACAGAACAAAACATAATAAGGTGCTATAGCATGAAACGTTTTCAGGATCTAACTATACCAATGAATCACTTCTACATTGTGATAGTTATATTGGGTATACATGATCATAGTAATGTGGATGTTCGTAGCTTGCACTCATGCAGGGGTCGCGTGTAGTTCCTAGAATCTCTTGACAAGGGAGCGTTTAGCATGGGATCTAGCCATCACATTATGCCTTAACCCTCAATTAAGGCAAAATAGTACTAAAAGTAGTAACTTATTACAAATACTACAGTACTTACACTGTCAATTCGATAATTACAGAAGGATATAAAATTCCAGTTTCAATATTATTAATACATTTACCATGAGTCATATTCACATAATCGTCAAGGTAGATTAGATTTAATTAATAATACTCGTACAGTCGGGTCTTAGTAGAAGGCTACTTTCAGAACAGTCGGGTCTTGGTAGAAGGCTACTTTCAAAAGTTAGGACCATAATGCTAATCTTATGATTCCTTAATGTATACACTATAGGATAGATATATACTAATAGATTCCGATAGCTAATAGGATGTGTGCTCTTCGCTTCATTTCCTGTCCTCGTTGGGTTGTGGGCTTGGAACGAGTTCACCCAATCTATTATCTACCCGAATCTATATGTATTTATGCTTAGTATACATTAAGTCATCATAAGGGTACCAGGTACGGATCAGGTTATAGGACACAGAGTCGAAGCACAGTTTTTCTAGTATAAAACGTACTTTTCAAAGTCAATACTTTTGGTATACAAAACTAGAAATTTCCCAGATAAGGGCTTAATCCATTTTATTACGCCAGTGCAATTTTAAAAGACTTTAGGTGAGTAACTCTATAATACCTTAGTTTATACACCATGTTGATATATAAAACTAATACCCAATAGGTAGTTAAATGTGTGTTTTCCGCCCTACTTCCTGTCCTCGTTGGGTTGTGGACTTAGGGAAGATTCACCCAATTAACTTTCTACCCATTATCAGATTATATATAGCAGTATAAACAAAGCTATTATAAAAGTAGTCATTGTGGTCAATATTTTACTATAAGAAATATAGGTTTTCTTAAAAGAACTTTTCATTAGATATAAAGGAACCATTACAAATAACTCCATGAGTAACAAGTGAATACACCAGGGTTATATATGACTACGATCTAACAACCACTGGAATGTGTGCTATCCGCCTTACTTTATGTTCCCTGTTGGGTTGTGAGCTTAGGGTAGATGCGCACAATCGATTGTTTGTTTAATCTGAGTATATATAACTTGTACCCACTTAGTACCCATAGAAAGGCTTGTAGTGTCATTTTACTTAACTTTCATTCAAGTAGGAAATATATGATTTTCTAGTGGAACAGGCGAACTTTTCAAAATAGAACTTACAACTTACATCGCTTTTACGTATACATTTTTTAATAACATTTTACAGCTTACACCACTTTTACATAAGCATTTTCCACAACGCTTTACAGCTTACTCACATCACTAAAATCTTATGAACTCACCAGCCTAATTGTTGATCAACTCTTTCAAATAACTTGTACTCTCAGGAGGCTATTAGATAGGTACTCGTGCTGGGGATTTAGAAGATAAAGCATTATAGCTTCAAGTCTTGTTTTGTTATTTGTGTATGCATTCTATGTTTTGTGAACACACATTGTAAACACTTTCTTTTGAAATGAAATGGTTGTTTATTACTTGCTTACCATATACATATCTCGTGATACTTAACATGACGTCCTCCACCCCCGAACGTTTTCGCCGTTCCGGTTTTGGGGTGTGACAAATTGCATAAAAGTCTATTGTGGAGCTCAAGAATTAAAAAATTCTCATCAAATCTTTGTTTAAATTGCATAAAATTCTATTGTGCAACTCAAGAATGAAACAATGCTCTTCAAACCTTTGCAAAATTACGAAGACTACTTCTATTGTGGAACTCTAGAGTTAAACAATGCTCATCAAAGCTTTGGTAAATTGCAAAGACTTCTAATGTGGAACTCAAGAATGAAACAATGCTCATCAAAGGTTTGCTTAAATTGCATAGATTTCTATTGTGGAATTCAAGTATTAAACAATGCTCATCAAAGCTTTGCTAAATTGCAAAGACTACTTCTATTGAGGAACTCAAGAATTAAACAATGCTCATCAAAGCTTTGCTAAATTGCATAGACTTCTAATGTGGAACTCAAGAATGAAACAATGCTCATCAAAGCTTTGCTTAAATTGCATACACTTCTATTGTCGAAATCAAGAATTAAACAATGCTCATCAAACCTTTGCTAAATTACAAAGACTACTTCTGTTGTGGAACTCTAGAATTAAACAATGCTAATCAAAGCTTTTCTAAATTGCATACACTTCTAATGTGGAACTCAAGAATGAAACAATGCTCATCAAAGCTTTGATTAAATTGCATACACTTTTATTTTTGAACTCAAGAACTAAACATTGCTTATTAAAGCTTTGCTAAATTGCGAATACTACTTCTATTTTGGAACTCAAGAATTAAACTTTGCTCATCAAAGCTTTGCTAAATTGCATAGACTTCTAATATGGAACTCAAGAATAAAACCATGCTCATCAAAGCTTTGCTTAAACTGCATACACTTCTATTGTGGAACTCAAGAATTAAACAATGCTCATCAAACCTTTACTAAATTGCAATGACTACTTCTATTGTGGAAGTTAACAATTTAACAATGCTCATCAATGCTTTGCTAAATTGCATAGACATCTAATGTTGAACTCAAGAATTAAACACTGTGCATAAAAACCATGCTAAATTGCAAAGACTACTTCTATTGTGGAACTCAAGAATTAAACAATTCTCATCAATGCTTTGCCAAATTGCATAAACTTCCAATGTGGAAACAAGGAATGAAATAATGCTCATCAAAGTTTTGCTAAATTGCATAGACTTCTATTGTGGAACAATGCTCATGAAAGCTTTGCTTAAATAGTATAGATTTGCTTAAACAAGGAATCAAACAATGCTCATGAAAGCTTTGCTTAAATAGTATAGATTTCTATTGTGAAACTCAAGAATCAAATAATGCTTATAAAAGCTTTGCTTAAGTTGAATACACTTCTATTTTGGAACTCACGAGTAATATGATGCTCATTAAAGCTTTGCTAAACTACATAAACTTCTAATGTAGAACTCAAGAATGAAACAATGCTCATCAAAGATTTACTTAAATTGTATAGACTTTTATTGTGGAACTCAAGAATAAAACAATGCTCATCAAACCTTTGCTAAATTATGAAGACTACTTCTATTGTGGAACTCTATAATTAAACAATGCTCATGAAAGCTTTGCTAAATTGCATAGACTTCTAATGTGGAACACAAGAATGAAACAATGCTCATCAAAGCTTGGCTTAAATTGCATAGACTTTTATTAGGGAACACAAGAATTAAATAATGCTCATCAAAGATTTGCTATATTGTGCAGACACTTCTATTGTGGAACTCAAGAATTAAACTATGCTCATCAAAGCTTTGCTAAATTGCATAGACTTCTAATGTGGAACACAAGATTGAAACAATGCTCATCAAAGCTTTGCTTAAATTTCATACACTTTTATTATGGAACTAAAGCATTAAACAATGCTCATCAAAGCTTTGCTAAATTGCAAAGACTACTTCTATTATGGAATTAAACAATTAAACAATGCTCATCAATGCTTTGCTAAATAACATAGACTTCAAATGTGGAACCCAAGAATGAAAAAATGCACTTTAAAGATTTGCTAAATTGCATAGACTTCTATTGTAGAACTCATGAATTGAACAATCCTCATAAAAGCTTTGCTTTAAATTGCATAGACTTCTATTGTGGAACTCAAGAATTAAACGATGCTCATCAAAGCTTTGCTAAATTGCATAGATTTCTATTGTGGAATTCAAGTATTAAACAATGCTCATCAAAGCTTTGCTAAGTTACATAGACTTCTACTTTGGAACTCAGGAATTAAAAAATCTTCATCAAAGCTTTGCTTAAATTGCATAAAATTCTATTGTGGAACTCAAGAATTAAAAAATTCTCATCAAAGCTTTGTTTAAATTGCATAGAATTCTATTGTGGAACTCAAGAATGAAACAATGCTCATCAAAGCTTTGCAAAACTTTGAAGACTACTTCTATTGTGGAACTCTAGAATTAAACAATGCTCATCAAAGCTTTGCTAAATTGCAAAGACTACTTTTATTGTGGAATTCAACAATTAATGCTCATCAATGCTTTGCTAAATTGCATAGACTTTCAATGTGGAACTTAAGAATTAAACAATGCTCATCTAAGCTTTGCTAAATTGCAAAGAATACATCTTTTGAGGAACTCAAGAATTAAACAATGCTCATCAAAGCTTTCTTAAATTGCATAGACTTCTAATGTGTGACAACTGTCAATTTCTGGTGAAGTCAAAGTCAAATATAGTCAACAAGTCAAACCGGTCAACTCAACTAACCCTTGTGTACTAGGGATTATGTTAGGTAAATACTATACAACTCGCTATTCTAATGAGAAATCATAAATTGAAAAGTACGTACATCTAGATTTCCTTAACCTAAAACTGTGGTAAGTAACGAACCAAACCGATAAAACAATGTTGCATACTCATCGGGAGTGTGTAAGATCCTTAAACATGGCTTAACAGGGTTTACGGACCTTGCATTGCGAAGCCGGACACTCACAAATGTCACACATGAAACCTCACTCAATCGTTTTCACTCTATCTCTCTCTATTTGGAAATCTCTCCCAAATCTCTCCACGTATGTGAAATCTCTCCCAAATCCCTCTAAGTATGTGAAATCTCTCCTAAATCTCTCTTTGTATGAGAAATCTCTCCAATAATGTGAAATCTCTCCCAAATCTCTCTAAGTATGTGAAATCTCTCCCAAATCTCTTTTTGTATAAGAAATCTCTCCAAGAATGTGAAATCTCTCCCAAATCTCTCTAAGTATGTGAAATCTCTCCCAAATCTCTCTTTGTATGAGAAATCTCTCGAAGAATGTGAAATCTCTCCCAAATCTCTTTCTATATGAGAAATCTCTCCAAGAATGTGAAATCTCTTCCAAATCTCTCTAAGTATGTGAAATCTCTCCCAAATCTCTCCAAGAATGTGAAATCTCTCTCAAAAGTTCCTTAAACTTTTTATAGTGTTTCGGGCCATCCCGACCTTTAACCAGGTCAAAAACGGCTTGAAACGGGGTAAAAACGAGTAAAATAGGCTTAAGGACCCGAAACCCTTCTTAAAGAGTCGAACCCTCTTAAGGAGTCGAACCCTCTTAGGAACCGAACTTGTCAGAAGCGAACTTGTCAGGAGCGAACTTGTCAGAAGCGAACCCTCTTAGGAATCGAACTTGTCAGAAGCGAACTTGTCAGGAGCGAACTTGTCAGAAGCGAAGGTGTTAGAAGCGAAGGCATCAGAAGCGAAATACACCCTCTCGGACCGAGGCTCAGTAGACCGAACCCGAAGGTCCCTTCGGACCGAACCTCGCATGGACCAAACCCTACCTTCGCCTTCGCCTCCTATCCCCCTTTCGCTCCATTTCGTCTTCGGCCCAGCAGCAGAAGGGACCGAACCTCGGCCTAGGACCGAGAGGTCTCGCAGGAAGCTCTTTTTCACCCGGTTTTCTGCTAGTTTTGCCTTTTGGGCCCATTTTTAATTGTTTTAACGCGGGATTTTCACCCAAAACTTTATTTTAACATATAAGGCCCCATATTTATTAATTAATCACATTTTTTGGGATAAACCTTATCCAAGAAGAGTGGGTGAAGTACAAGAGGTGGAGTGTTGACTTTTCTTTAGTTTATGACACAAGCAACCACCCACACCCACTCCATGACCAGCCACACTCCTTGTACCATACCTAGGGCATGTCAAAGTACTTTATCATGATTTCCAGCCATTTCCCACGTTCTTAGAGATGGAACATCCATCCTCTCTCCTCACACTTCATTCATTCTCTCATTTCCACCAAAAGATCAAACACTTTTCTCTCAAACTTTTTCTCTCTATTTCGAGACTCCAAGACTGATCATCAAGCTTTATTATACTCTTGGTAAGTATAATTCATCCTCCTTGTTATTATTACACTTCATTCTACTCCAATCATCGATTGCTTACACAAACTCCATCACTTTGATGTTAGATTCTCGAAAATCTTCAAGGCATCTTCAAGTGTTCTTGAGTTGAACACTTCCCTTCTCCAACATTCCTCTACTGAAATCACATAAGGTGAGTTCATACCCTTATATTTTCATGTTTTCTTAAGTTTTAAGGGGGGAATACAAGTTAAAACACCAAGAACACAACTAAACTCATTTATCAGCCTTCATCAGAAAAGTTGAACTCCATTCACGGACTGTTTTGGGCAACTTACACATTTTAGTTTTCAAAACTGTTTTAGGTGCAAGTAGTTTCGGTTCTTAGCTTTAAAATGACTACCTGCACATCTCAATACGATTTTTCTACAATTGATGGTGACTTTTACAAAACTGCTTATCATTTTAAGAGCAAATCCGGACCAGTCTGTGATTATGGACGTTTTCACACAAGTTGGAGGTCATTAAAATTTATAATAAAATATATGAACAAACTAGACTCATTTCCCAAACTCTCAGAATTTATGGATTCTGATTTGGACCTTTGATAATTTTTCTATAAATTTTTTAAGAACAGTAAAAGAAAATGTTAACAATAGAAAAATGCTATCAATTTAATTTCACCTTGTAACATGTTGAGCAAGGTGTATATCTTTACGTGAATATATGTTATTGCAAATAAATGACATTTTGTCTTAGTATATACACATATATCAGAAAACAAATGGATTTTTACCTTCAATAGTATGGTAATTGATTAGTTTATGTTGCATGTTATTTCACTTTAGTAAAAGGTATTTTTAAATATCGGTAAACAAAAGAGTTTTTACCTTCACAAATACAGTAGTTAACCATAGTAAACAAAGTTATAACTATTACATTTAAACGTTTTGATAAACTATAATAGGTATGGTTTATGTTGAAACATTAACACAACAAACACATTTCGGAAAGTCTTATTCCCACAGAAAAAGGTTCTACACTCGCGCACACCACACGTAAACTTGTTAACTTAGGTTGTGAGACATTCTCTCCCCGTACGTTCGAGTACGGGATCCAAATTCCTGGTAGTTATAATCAGAGTCTCTTGTAGGGAGAACATGATAGTTGTGTATAGATCTATATTGGGTTAGACACCCCACACCAGAGCTGCATGCAACAGGTAGACCGACAGGTCTGTGGTGACAAATGTCATATCAGTTTTGCGACGCCTGAGAAACGTTGTGGCAGGTTCATTCAGTCATAGTATGATTATAGTGACTCACATAGGAAGTTAACAACTCATAAAGCTTACGGGAATTTTTATAGATGAAAAGGGGTTTTATGTCGATTTAAAATCACTTTTTACATCAATAATTACAGATTTTATTGTATACTTTCGGTCTTGGTATTTAAGACTACACATCATTCATTATGGGATTCTTCTCAAATTAAAAAGGGTTTTACGCCAATTTAAAACCACTTTTATATCTTTAAGTATGACAAATACTTGTTCATTCTCGGTCCTGGTATTTAGGACCACATAACTTTTATAAGGAAAATATTGGATTTTTCTTGGTAACATACAACTAAATACAAAGATCGATTTTCAAACTCTTACTATAAAAAGCTTAGGAACTCACCAACCTTTGTGTTGAAACTTTTTCAAACAACTTGTATTCTCAGGAAATCACTAAACACGTAACCAAGTGCTTTTGAGGATGGGACGTTAAGGCGTCAAACATTTCACATTTTTTTGTCTACATATTGTAATTGATTTACAAACATGTAATTCATAAAATGATGTAACTCTTTCAGTTATATATATGACTGGTTGTATTTACTTTGAGCACTATTATACTCGTTGTTGTGATACTATACATGAAATCCTCCACCCCCGGACGTTTCCGCCATCCTTGGTTTGGGGGTGTGACATAATGTGGAACTCAAGAATGAAACAATGCTCATCAAAGCTTTGCTTAATTTGCATACACTTCTGTTGTGGAACTCAAGAATTAAACAATGCTCCTAAAATCTTTGCTAAATTGCAAAGACTACTTCTATTGTGGAACTCAAGAATTAAACAATTCTCATCAATGCTTTGCTAAATTGCATAGACTTCCAATGTGGAAACCAAGAATGAAACAATGTGTGACAACCCGAAACTTTCATTTGTATAATTTCCACAGTCAAACACTTCAAATATTAGTCAAAAATATTTTAATACATTTTTGGCCGGATTTAAACCTGTTTGGTGCTTTATTTTATTTTTCGTCGAACGATATAATAAAATGAAGTGTCGTAATTAGTGGCGTGTAATAAACCGGACAACCCGAAACCTTAGCTAGGTGTTTACGGCCAAACAAGGGAGTTTGGGTCGTAAACGCCCTTCTCCCCATGAACTCATGCATATAGCATGAGTTTACACTTTGTCGTCGCTTTTACCACTCCCCACTCAAGAACACTAACTCTTTTCTCTCAAGTATCATCACTTTCTTCTTGCAAAATCCGCCAAAAATGTAAGTTTTCTTCCTAGATTCTTTCATAAAAACACTTAATCTAGTGTTTCTACATCTTCTCATCCATGAATTTCCAATTTTTACTTAGATCTTCAAAGGATCTTCAAATCACCAAGAACACATTTGTGTTTTTAGGTCCTAAAACACCTCTATAAGCCTCCTAGAAGTAAGTATACTCTTTCTAACTAGTTGTTTAGTTAGTGTGCTTGTTAAATCCATGGAATGAACCCCAAAACCCCCAAGAACATGTGTTTACGGTTTGGGGGTCTCCCAAAACTGTAAACACCAAAACCGTAAACACCTTAAAGGGTGTTTTGGTGTCCCTAACTCCTTCCTTAGCATGTTTAATGGACTAGAAACTTGTATGAATGAGCTTAGGACCACAAAACACGAAGGAAATGATGTGACCAAGGGTTTACGGCCGTAAACCCTAGTGTTTACGACCGTAAACTCCCAAGGAGTGGTCCAAGGACCGCAAACTCCAAGGGAGTACCCTCTTGAACCCTGATCACTTCTCAAGCCTTTGATTTGACCTTAGAACCCTTCCTAGTGATACAAGGGACCTTTAAACACACAAACGCATTATTCTAATGAGTTTACGCCCATAAACTCATGGGGAAAATGGTCTCTCAACCGCAAACTCATGTTAGGGTGGTCATTTGAAGTGTGAACTCCATAGTGAGGCCATACACTCTTTAGAAGCAACCCCTAGCACTCCTTGCACTTGAAGCAAAGTGTTTTCATACATTAGAAGGTCTTTACTTACTTAATTGGTGATAAAATGACTAATTAGACACCATTATGTGCCACTACATGATTCATAGAATTCGTGGGTGTGTTCAAGTCCTCACTTGGCACCTAGCATCCAACCCGGCATTCCATCCACTCCACTCACTACAGGTGAGTTTATACCCCTTAATTAACCTTTTAAATGTTTTTAAATGCTTCTATGGAGGGGGGGGGATATAAGTTGAATCCAAAAAATTATAGTATCAATCATATGTGATTTGTAACTTACAATCAAAAAGGATTTCTATACTTTTAACCGTTTTGCCATCAAAACTGCTTTCAATGTTTATCAAACTCATTTTAATGTTAAATTGTTATAAAAACTATTTCCAAACTCTTTTAAACTTATTATGTTCCTAAAATATATCTACACCAATATATTTATATAAGTAAGACTTGAAGGACTTATCACTGATGGCTCGCCTTATTTCCTGTTCTTGTTTGATTGGGGTCTTAGGGTATATTGTTATCTGTCCGACTGTCGTTGAATTCTTAGTTATATATTGTATGTATTTGTGTTGGATATGAATGTCTTCACTCCGTTCAATACCTTGGTGTATCCAAGATAGACTACAACGTGCTATTTAACTATAATAGGTATAGTTAAGGTTTCCCGCTCTTTACTACCATTACTATGATACTTACCATAGTCAGCACTATTATGAGTCTCTACTTGCTAAGTACTATATCAGGAGATTACTATGTATTATACAAAAGAACACTAAATACATAATACAGAGAAGCACACTATACACTAATATAAGAGAACATGCTAAAACAGAATGTGATACACTATTCCTCTATACGGCACTTTACTGCGCCTGTGTCGTGTAACCATAGTCTCCTGGAAAGAGAGCGGGCTTTACGTGTATAGATCTATATAGGGCGGACACTCTCACATCCCGACTGCTAGCTAAAGTCCGAGCCGACTAGGCCTAGGATGATAACATGATACCACACTACGTGTGACCTGGAGGGTCATTATATTTTCGATCGCCTATCCGCATGGTTACATATAGATTCACATTCGGATCCCTAAATTATCACTACCTGGAGTCTACAGTTTAATTACCATTCAGCCGGCAGTAACACTGCTGGAATAATACATTATCTTCCTATTTACTTTGTACAAATGAAGTCCAAACTATATTTTTATAATTGAGAGTCTAATTGGGAAAACTTTTACACACTCAAAGGATCAAACCTACAAGTAACCAAGTCTTGGCAGAAGACTACTTTTACTGGAAAATATAGGATTTTCTAGAGATTCACATTATTTTCAAACTTGATAAGAACTTTCATGTTACACGATTGAAAACACTTTTATACAAGCAATGACACTAAATTCTTATGAACTCACCAGCTTTATGCTGATACTCGTTTTCAAAATAACTTGTATTCTCAGGTCGTCAGTAGACAGGTACAGATGCAGCTTTTGAGAAGACGGAGTACATACAAGACTCCGCTTTATTTTGATTATACTTTTTGGTGTTTAACAAACTGTACAGAACACGCTTGTATTACAATTACTATATTAATGCAATGGATGTTGTTACTTGTTTTTACTATTATGCATTGTTATGATACTGTACATGAGGTCGTCCACCCCAGAACGTATTCCGTCGTTCTCGGTTTTGGGGTGTGACAGATTGGTATCAGAGCATTGTTTATAGTGAATCAAGTATATCAACCCATAAAAGATATACGAACTATAAACACATCGGGATTAAAACACTCTGACCAAGAATATATACATTTAAATAATAAAATATTTAACTAAGTGTATATATATATATATATATATATATATATATATATACATCCTTTAATACAAAGGATCAGTATCATACTAGAACAAAACGAAACTATTAAGATTGTTGAACAGCACAATTAGGCTTAGAGACATATAGTCAAGTCTGGGTGAATGTAGCCTGATCAACTAAATTTTCCTAGGAGTGACTAGCATGTTCCTAAGAATGGTTGTGGTGTTGCAGCAAGTCTAAAAACATACCCACACTACCACAAGAACATTAGAACAAGAATACTATAGGAGTATTCTGCAAATTCTGTGATTTACATATGTGAGAACTAAAAGGGTCTTTGCTAGTAGGAAAATAGTTGCTAAGTGGATACCCTATGGTTACATGTGATTAAGACGCTATAGACTTAGAATCTGTGGTCTTTGCTCTATTTCATGTTCCTTGTTTGGTTGTGGATTTAGAGTTAGGATCACTTATTCGAAGGCCTATCCTGTCTCGGTTACATGTAATTGGTATGCATTATGCAAGTATTGGCTCAACTAACAACGATCATCTTATAAGTATCCTAGATTAGTACGTCTATTAACCCTTCTTTCCCCATTCTCGCGTAGATAGCATGGCTGGCTTCCACCATCCTGGCGATCCGTATTATCCAAACCAAGGCATTGGAGGATGGCTCGAGGAGGAGTCAGAAGATGATCACCCGATCCCTTTGGATGATCACCGTGTATAAGGCTTCTCGGATAGCTCCAGCTCCGAGCCAGAAGTCAACAACCTACCCTCTGTAGCTCCAAACCCCAACCCCCGTCCAACATTCCAAGGTCCCACTCCCATGTGGGCAACAACCTTGGATTGATCGAGCGATGAACAGGGTTAGCCCTTACCTTTCAACGGAGACCGAAGCTTTTACAACATAAGCGAGGGTGGCTCGGCTGATCGAGCCCTACCCGTCATGGTCCGGAGGATTGCTAGGAACGTCGAGCAAGGTCATGCAGCTATCAGCAGAGTTGTGGAAATTGATGCCAACTCTAACCTTAACTTTGTCCGTATCCGCCAGCTGGAAGAAGCCATGGATAGGACTAGGAGGACCAATGAGGCTCTGCAGCAACAGCTAGCTGCATCCCGAGCCAAAGTCAGGGAACTCCAAGCGCGTCAGAGATCACAGGAACGATATCTTCAAGAAGTTGTGCACCAACTGGCTGATCTTAGGGTTCACCCAAGGGATACCCGTCGCTAGTAGAAGATGTCAACTTATTTCCCTCTTTTGTTTAAGGAATAGCCTTTTTCTTTTCTATGTTCGGTTGAGCACTTGTCTGTAAACATTTCTAACTCTGAAAGTACCTTATCTAGACTCCTAGACTGCCAACATTTTCCCTTATTGTTTGATGTAAGACCTATTGTTAGGTCACTTTTCCCGAACTCATCTTACATCATTAATACCAGTAATATTGGCAGTTACCTACTCTGTTGCTATGACTCTATTTGATAGTTGGACTATGTCGATTTAGTCCATGAAATACTCTCATCATCTATGCAATTGATTCTTACTACTGCCATCACCTCTATAAACTTTCAGTAAAAGATGCCTCCCCGT
The DNA here is from genome assembly GCF_002870075.4 of Lactuca sativa. NCBI lineage: Eukaryota > Viridiplantae > Streptophyta > Magnoliopsida > Asterales > Asteraceae > Lactuca > Lactuca sativa. Next base: position 264,648,032 of record NC_056630.2, read on the forward strand.
AAGCGCCCAAACAGAGGCAGACCTGCGACTCAAACTCCACCTCCACCACCTCCTCCTCCACAGTTCGATCCAGTGCTGTTCCAGATAGCTGTAACCGCAACGGTGACTGCAGCTATGGCCCAGATGAATTCTGGCGATGCAAGTGGAGCTGGAATGGGCACCAACTCTAGGCATGGTGAAATCCACCCACGTGCACAGGGGTGCACCTATAAGGATTTCATGAGCTGCAAACCAACATTCTTCAATGGAATCGGAGGGATCATTGCACTGTCCCAACGGGTCGAAAGAACCGAAGTTGTCTTCGAAATGTGCTCGTTCCCCGAGGAAAGCAAAATCAAGTTTGTTGCTGCTACCTTCACTGAAAGGGCCCTGACATGGTGGAATGGCCATGTCAATTCACTCTCTTTGGTGACAGACAACGCCATGGGCTGGGACACATTGAAGGACCTTTTGAGAAAGGAGTACTATCCTAGGGGTGAAGTCCAGAAACTCGAGGAGGAACTCTGGAACCTCAAAATGAAGGGGACCGACATAGTGGCTTATACGAACAGGTTCTGCGACCTGGTAGCTATGTGCCCAAACATGATCCCTTCTGAAAGCGAGAACATTGAACGATACATCTGGGGTTTAGTGCCCCCATATTGAGGGAAAGTTCTAGCATCACACCCTACGACCTTTGACAGCGCCAAGGAATTGGCCCACAGGTTGATTGATCAGTAAGTTCCTTCCACTCCATCAACAACAACAGCAACTGCCACTGCACCGACCAAGACATCTGACAACAAGAGGAAGCGGTGGGACCGAAAGAAGGGCAAGTCAACTCAATCTTCCTCCAAAAACCAACAAACTGTGGCTGTCCATGCCGCCACTACTCCTGCTACCCCTGTACCAGCAAAATCCTATGCTGGAAACCTGCCCAATTGCCCAAAGTGCCCCTTCCATCATAACGGCCCCTGCCGTGAATTGCACTGCACTAATTGCGACCGGAAGGGCCATACCTCCTGGTTTTGAAAATCTCAACCCAAACCCATTTCTCAGGTCCCCGGGTCGGGAGTAAGCCATGCCTGTTATGGCTGTGGCGAGGTAGGGCATTTCAAGAAAAACTACCTGAAAGCTGGAAATGCGGGAGGAACAGGGAGACTACTTGCTATTGGCCACAATGAAGCGGTAGCAACCCCCACAGTACTCATGGGTACGTTCCTTCTCGATAACTGTTATGCTTGTGTCCTATTCGATAGTGGGGCAGAAAGAAGCTTCGTAAACCAAAACTTTAAACACTTACTTAAACAATCCCCGCAACCATTAGGAGAAACCTTCGTCGTAGAAATGGCTAACGGAAAGACGGAGAATTCTAACGAAATTTACATAGGTTGTACCCTCACGCTAGATAATCATTCGTTCCTAATCAACCTTATACCAGTATCGATCAAGAGTTTCGATGTCGTTGTGGGCATGGACTGGTTGAGTCTCCATCATGACGACATCCGGTGTTTCGACAAAGCAATCCGTCTGAATCTACCAAATAACGAAAACTTATTAATCTACGGAGACAAGCCCAATACGAGTCTTCGTATCATCTCGAGTATACAAGCCCAGAAGTACTTGCGTAAGGAACATCGTGCATTCCTTGCACACGTCGTCGATACAAGCCAGAAAGCAAAAGACCTGAAAGACTTCCCCGTAGTATGCGACTTCCCCGACGTCTTTCCAGAGGAGCTGCCAGGTTTACCTCCCCAACGTCAGGTTGAGTTCAGGATCGACTTAATTCCAGGAGCTACCCCCATAGCCAAATCGCCTGATCGTCTAGCGCTTGCTGAGATGCAAGAACTGTCCGGTCAACTTAATGAGCTGCTCAACAAGGGCTTCATAATACCGAGCTTCTCACCCTAAGGAGCATCGGTCTTGTTCGTAAAGAAGAAGGACGGATCGTTCCGTATGTGCATCGATTACAGAGAACTCAACAAGCTGACGGTCAAAAATCGCTACCCTCTTCCTCGTATAGACGACCTATTTGACCAACTGCAAGGGGCGAGTTACTTTTCCAAGATTGATCTTAGGTCCGTGTATTACCAACTACGAGTGCTTGAGGAGGATGTCCCGAAAACAGCCTTCCGAACTCGTTCCGGACACTACGAGTTCGTAGTGATGCCGTTCGGACTGACCAACGCGCCCGCAGTATTCATGGATTTAATGAATAGGGTGTGTCGTTCTTATTTGGATCAGTTCGTTATCATCTTCATTGATGACATACTTTTCTACTCTCGGAGTAAGGAGGAGCATAGTGATCATCTACGACGAGTCCTAGAAACCCTACGATTGGAGAGGCTATACGAGAAGTTCTCTAAGTGCAAATTTTGGATCCGAAGAGTCGAATTCTTAGGGCACGTGGTTAGCGAAGAAGGGATCCACGTGGACCCATCCAAGATTGAAGCTATTGAGAACTGGTCAGCACCGAAGACGCCTACATAAATTCGTCAATTTCTAGGCCTCGCTGGATACTACTGCAGATTCATACAGAATTTCTCATTGACCCAAAAAGGCATGGTCTTTGACTGGGGAGAGAAACAAGAGAAGGCATTCCAAACCCTGAAACGAGCCTTGTGCACCGCACCGATACTATCCCTCCCCGAAGGGACAGAAGATTTTGTGGTATACTGCGATGCGTCCAATCAGGGGCTCGGTTGTGTTCTGATGCAACGAGGAAAGGTCATCGCCTATGCCTCGAGACAGCTGAAGACACACGAGGTCAACTACACCACACACGATCTCGAATTAGGGGCGATTGTGTTCGCTCTAAAGATTTGGAGACACTACCTGTATGGTACGAAGAGCAAGATATACACTGACCACAAAAGTCTCCAACACATACTGAACCAGAAGGAGCTCAATATGAGACAACGACGGTGGGTCGAGCTGCTCAATGATTACGACTGCGAGATTCGTTATCACCCGAGAAAAGCTAATGTAGTAGCAGATGCCCTAAGTCGAAAGGAATATTTTGGTCGAAGAGTCAAGTCATTGACAATGACTATCCATTCGCATCTATCCGCACAGATTAAGGAGGCTCAGCTCGAAGCTTTGAAACCTGGAAATGTAGCGGGAGAATCCCTATGAGGAATGCATAAGAACCTAGAAGTTAAGGGTGACAGAGCATTATATCTCATGGACCGAATCTGGACACCACGACACGGTGGTTTCAGAGACTTGGTCATGAAGGAAGCCCACAACACTCGATATTCCGTCCACCCGGGTTCAGATAAGATGTATCTGGATCTCAAGAAATCATATTGGTGGCCTAACATGAAAGCAGAGATTACTACCTTCGTGAGTAAATGCCTTACTTGCACGAAGGTTAAGGTCGAATACAAGAAGCCATCAAGTCTAGTACAGCAACCGGAAATACCTGAATGGAATTGGGAGCGGATCACTATGGATTTCATAACCAAGCTACCCAAGACAACGGGTGGACTTGATAACATATGGGTCATTGTCGACAGATTAACCAAGTCCGCACACTTCCTACCCATCAAGGAAACAGATAAGATCGAGAAACTCACAAGAACATACATTAAGGAGATCATACGACTGCATGGTATCCCTATATCTATAATCTGTGATATAGATAGTAGGTTCACTTCAAGATTTTGGCAATCACTACAAAACGCCTTAGGGACGAGGCTGGACATGAGTACAGCCTACCATCCGCAGACCGACGGACAGAGTGAGTGGACTATACAAACCCTGGAGGATATGCTGCGGGCCTGTGTGATCGACTTTAGTAAGGCATGGGATACCCACTTACCCCTTGTCGAGTTTTCCTACAACAACAGTTATCGCACGAGCATCAAGGCAGCTCCATTTGAAGCCCTCTACGGTCGGAAGTGCAGATCCCCTCTGTGCTGGGCTGAGGTGGGTGACACTCAGTTAGCTAAAGGACGAGTTCCTGACAGCGCTCTCACGGGTCCGAAAATCATTCGAGAAATGACCGAGAAAATAGTGCAGATTCGTGAACGATTAAAAGCCGCTAGAGATCGACAGAAAAACTACGCAGACAAACAAAGAAAACTTTTGGAATTCTAGGTGGGAGACCGAGTCCTTTTGAAAGTCTCACCCTGGAGGGGCACGATACGCTTTGGAAAGCGTGGAAAGTTGAATCCAAGATACATAGGGCCTTTCGAGATTCTCTCTAGAATCGGCCCCGTAGCTTACAAACTCAATCTACCCCGTGAGCTTAGTAACATACAACCTACCTTCCACGTCTCGAACTTGAAAAAGTGCCTTTCCGACGAGACTCTCGTTATCCCACTCGACGAGATGGAAATGAACGAGAGCCTCAACTTCGTGGAAGAACCTATGGAGATTATGGACCAAGAGGTCAAACGAATGAAACAAAGCCGCATCCCAATTGTGAAAGTTCGCTGGAACGCCAAGCGAGGACCGGAGTTCACTTGGGAGCGTGAGGATCAAATGAAACTTAAATATCCTCATCTCTTTGCTTAGTTGTGTGGTAATAACTTAGCTGCTTGAATTCTAAATTTAAGGGACGAAATTCCCTCTAACGGGGGGATGATGTGACAACCCGAAACTTTCATTTGTATAATTGCCACAATCAAACACTTCAAATATTAGTCAAAAATATTTTAATACATTTTTGGCCAGATTTAAACCTGTTTGGTGCTTTATTTTATTTTTCGTCGAACGATATAATAAAATGAAGTGTCGTAATTAGTGGCGTGTAATAAATCGGACACCCCGACACCTTATCTAGGTGTTTACGGCCAAACAAGGGAGTTTGGGCCGTAAACACCCTTCTCCCCATGAACTCATGCATATAGCATGAGTTTACACTTTGTTCTCACTTTTACCACTCCCCACTTAAGAACACTAACTCTTTTCTCTCAAGTATCATCACTTTCTCGTTGCAAAATCCGCCAAAAATGTAAGTTTTCTTCCTAGATTCTTTCATAAAAACACTTAATCTAGTGTTTCTACATCTTCTCATCCACGAATTTCCAATTTTTACTTAGATCTTCAAAGGATCTTCAAATCACCAAGAACACATTTGTGTTTTTAGGTCCTAAAACACCTCTGCAAGCCTCCTAGAAGTAAGTATACTCTTTCTAACTAGTTGTTTAGTTAGTGTGCTTGTTAAATCCATGGAATGAACCTCAAAACCCCCAAGAACATGTGTTTACGGTTTGGGGATCTCCTAAAACCGTAAACACCAAAACCGTAAACACCTTAAAGGGTGTTTTGGTGTCCCTAACTCCTTCCTTAGCATGTTTAATGGACTAGAAACTTCTATGAATGAGCTTAGGACCAAAAAACACGAAGGAAATGATGTGCCCAAGGGTTTACGGCCGTAAACCCTATTGTTTACGACCGTAAACTCCCAAGGAGTGGTCTAAGGACCGCAAACTCCAAGGGAGTACCCTCTTGAACCCTAATCACTTCTCAAGCCTTTGATTTGACCTTAGAACCCTTCCTAGTGATACAAGGGACCTTTAAACACACAAACTCACTATTCCCATGAGTTTATGGCCGTAAACTCATGGGGGAAATGGTCTCTCAACCGCAAAGTCATGTTAGGGTGGTCATTTGAAGTGTAAACTCCATAGTGAGGCCATACACTCTTTAGAAGCAAACCCTAGCACTCCTTGCACTTGAAGCAAAGTGTTTTCATACATTAGAAGGTCTTTACTTACTTAATTGGTGATAAAATGACTAATTAGACACCATTATGTGCCACTACATGATTCATAGGATTCGTGGGTGTGTTCAATTCCTCACTTGGCACCTAGCATCCAACCCGGCATTCCATCCACTCCACTCACTACAGGTGAGTTTATACCCCTTAATTAACCTTTTAAATGTTTTTAAATGCTTTTATGGAGGGGGGGGGGGGAATACAAGTTGAATCCAACAAATTATAGTATCAATCATATTTTATTTGTAACTTACAATCAAAAAGGATTTCTATACTTTTAACCGTTTTGCCATCAAAACTGCTTTCAATGTTTATCAAACTCATTTTCATGTTAAACTGTTATAAAAACTATTTCCAAACTCTTTTAAACTTATTATGTTCCTAAAATATATCTACACCAATATATTTATATAAGTAAGACTTGAAGGACTTATCACTGATAGCTCGCCTTATTTCCTGTTCTTGTTTGATTGGGGTCTTAGGGTATATTGTTATCTGTCCGACTGTCGTTGAATTCTTAGTTATATATTGTATGTATTTGTGTTGGATATGAATGTCTTCACTCCGTTCAATACCTTGGTGTATCCAAGATAGACTACAACGTGCTATTTAACTATAATAGGTATAGTTAAGGTTTCCCGCTCTTTACTACCATTACTATGATACTTACCATAGTCAGCACTATTATGAGTCTCTACATGCTAAGTACTATATCAGGAGATTACTATGTACTATACAAAAGAACACTAAATACATAATACAGAGAAGCACACTATACACTAATACAAGAGAACATGCTAATATAGAATGTGATACACTATTCCTCTATACGGCACTTTACTGCGCCTGCGCCGTGTAACCATAGTCTCCTGGAAGGAGAGCGGGCTCTACGTGTATAGATCTATATAGGGCGGACACTCTCACATCCCGACTGCTAGCTACAGTCTGAGCCGACTAGGCCCAGGGATGATAACATGATACCACACTACGTGTGACCTGGAGGTTCATTATATTTTCGATCGCCTATCCGCATGGTTACATATAGATTCACATTCGGATCCCTAAATTAACAAATTAAGAATTAAAGGTAAAGTAGACTCCCCGAGGTGTATTATATACTTATCACTACCTAGAGTCTGCAGTTTAATTACCATTCAGCCGGCAGTAACACTGCTGGAATAATACATTATCTTCCCACTTACTCTGTAGAAATGAAGTCCAAACTATATTTTTATAATTGAGAGTCTAATTGGGAAAACTTTTACACACTCAAGGGATCAAACCTACAAGTAACCAAGTCTTGGCAGAAGACTACTTTTACTGGAAAATATAGGATTTTCTAGAGATTCACATTATTTTCAAACTTGATAAGAACTTTCATGTTACACGATTGAAAACACTTTTATACAAGCAATGACACTAAATTCTTATGAACTCACCAGCTTTATGCTGATACTCGTTTTCAAAATAACTTGTATTCTCAGGTCGTCAGTAGACAGGTACAGATGCAGCTTCTGAGGAGATGGAGCACATACAAGACTCCTCTTTATTTTGATTATACTTTTTGGTGTTTAACAAACTGTACAGAACATGCTTGTATTACAATTACTATATTAATGCAATGGATGTTGTTACTTGTTTTTACTATTATGCATTGTTATGATACTGTACCGTCCACCCCAGAACGTATTCCACTGTAACAACCCAAAGTTTTCCATTGCCGAAAACCGTTCTACCCGAAAAAATCGCCGTTTATCAAATTCGTTCCGTTTTCGTTTTGGGTTAAATTATTTAAACTTATATGTTTATTATAATCTAATGAGTGTCCAAACCTGTAAGGAACTCACGAAATTAGCCCAAAATGCTTATTCCAAAAAATTTAGAAACGTCCCCGCCGAGTTACGGAAACTTAATCGGGTGCGACCAAAAGCCCCGTTTAGTGCCGGTATCGAGTAGAATTCCATCGTGTCCAAGTTTTGGGACCTATTTAAACGTGTTCAAGCTTTCATTTGAAGCTTTTTGCTTCATCTCTCTACTCTCTCTCTAACCTCTCTCCTAAATCCAAGTTTAAGGGTCTAAATCACAAGTTTAAGGCTTCCAATCACCAAGGTACCTTCCTTAACTCATTGTGTATCATGTTTAGCCTTCAAATTCGAGTTTAAACCATGGATTAGGACCATTATCATGGGTTTACGGCCCTAGAACTATCCTAGGCCGTAAACTCATTTAAAGGGGGGGGGGGGTTTTGAGCAACAAAACCCTTCCAAATCACAACTATATTTTAGATATAGCTAAATGACTTCATGGATTGGACTTAGAACATTTTAGACATGGATTTTGAGGGATTTGAAAGAGTTTACGGCCCAAGAAGGTGCTAGGCTGTAAACACTAAATTAAAAGGGTTTTTATCCCTTAAACCCTTCCTAGACTCAAACAAGGCTTAGATATGAATTTTAGAATAATGGTATTTGCCCTAGAACATCATAAACATAATTTTTGAGGAGTAAATAGGAGTTTATGACCAAGGCTCATGCTTACGCCGTAAACCTCTCAAAAATGGAGAGTAAACCCCTTTTAACTTGTCCGAATGCCTTGAAACTCAACCAATAGCCTTGTGGTAAATCCTAGAGCCATCTAAAAATAGTTTGAGGACCATAAACACATCAAACATCCTCTTAATAAGAGTTTATGGCCATAGATCATGCTCTTAGTCCATAAACTCCTAAATGTGAGTTAAATGGTACCCTAAATTCATAACAAGGCTTGGAAAATTAACTAGAATAACATGTGGTTCCTTGTGCCCCAAAATAATTATTCTTGACCATAAGAGAGTTTACGGCCGTAAACTCCAAGTTTACAGCCGTGAACTCCCTTAAACATGGTATAAGTCCCATAATTTTATTCCAAGGCATTTTAGAAGTCCATTCCCACATTTCCCAAGTCCAAACAAGCCATTAAGCACTCAAAATCACACCAACATGAGTTCACGGCCGTGATGTAACGATCGGAAAATACAACCAATTTTAAATTTTTCAAAAACAGCTCGATTCCATTAAATCTTTACAAAAAAATTTCAATACAAAACATTAACGTATTCCCAGAATCACATAACTACAAAATCATGAGGAGCGGTACGATCACACCTTCGCCTTGCCACGGTCTCCTGAAGAACCTGAAAAACATAAAACCACAACTGTAAGCCCGAAAGCTTAGTGAGATATCCCCAAAATACTAACCACATACACCATACACGCATAACATGCCACAACATATCAGATCACAGAACAGCCATGCACTTCGCGTCTACTGTATGACTGGTCCGCCGCACTGGCCTACAGTCCACCTGGTCCACCCTCTGAGTCTAGCCATAAACCTCGAGTCTACAGTGTGATTGGTCCGCCCGCACCGAGCCTTCAATCCACCTAGTCCACTCTCCACATACATCGAGTCTACAGTGTGATTGGTCCGCCTGCACCGGGCCTTCAATCCACCTGGTCCACTCTTTGAGTCTACAGTATGACTGGTCCGCCCACACCGGGCCTTCAGTCTGCCTGGTCCACTCTCCGAGCCTCGGCATGTCTGGTCCATCCTCTTGGGGACTACAACCTATCCGGACCGCTCGGTAGGCCTTCGGAACAACCGGTCCGCCCTGGGTATCTTGGCCTACAACACAAAGCAGGACCCGCCTCAACCCAACTCCAGTCCAAACAACCATGTGCACATATACATACAATCATATAGCAATTTACAGTCAACAGGCAGATCAAACAGATCACATAACATATCATCATCCTAACCAGGATACCGACCTAACAGGTCACTAGCATAGCATCTCCCTATCTCTCAGGATACCGATCTCAATCAGGTCTCTAACATATACCATCTTAGCTCTCAGGATGCAAACATATCACAGCAACAACATAACAACAACTATCCGGATCTAAATTCGATAAGGGCCGACCTTGGTGCCTTAGACCTTGTTGATATAGTGAGGATAACTCACCTCGAAACTGCCGGCTGAAAGGATAAGATCCCGCTGCTCCAAGCTCCGACACGAACTCCCCCACTAAACACCAACACACTCAACTCAATAAACACCCTTAATTACCAAAATACCCCTAAAAGACAACTCGCCAACCTTTGGACAAGGTTAAAGTCAACCCTTGACTGACTCTACTCGCCGAGTCAACCCGATGACTCGCCGAGTCCCCATGCTCAGAACTTCCCTCAATCCACGACCTAACTCGCCGAGTCACCCCGAGACTCGTCGAGTCCAACAACTCTGAGTCCACTCGCACACAATTCACCGAGTCATCCCTTGACTCACCGATTCTCGACTCTACCAGGAGATATTGGGACTCTTCGACAAGACTCGCCGAGTCCAAGAACAGACTCGCCGAGTCTAAGGCTATCTTCAACCTACTCGCTGAGTTGTTCATACAACTCGCCGAGTTCCAGGCCATCTTCATCCAACTCGCCGAGTTGTTCTTCCAACTCGTTGAGTTCCAGCTCATCTTCAAGCAACTTGTCGAGTCCACCCATGTGACCCGCTGAGTACCACCGGTCTGAATCCATACAGAAGCACTCCAGGCCATGCAATTGATCCAAAACATAGATCTAGCCTCCTACAACCCATCCATCACGTAAAGTGGCAAACTTTACGTGAATCCAAAGAGATCTAGGCCTTTAACACTTTAGGGCTAGGGTTTGGGACATGATAGCTTCACTACACACATGAACACAGGGACTTTCAGGCATTCCAACCCTTCTCCATTCCAGATCTGAGGTAGCAACCTCAGATCTAACCTCTAAACTCCAAAACACCAAAATATAAGCTCCCCTCAAACCCCATAATGAAGAATCCATAAGAATAACAGCCCAAGGACGAGATATTACCTCAAAAGAACGCCCCAACTGCAATGGAACTCGAATCCAAGCAAAGCCCCTTGCTCCAAGCCTCTTCTTTTTCAAGATCTCTTCAACAACCACCTCTCCAAGCTCCAATTCACTCAACAATGGGGTTTCTCCATGAAATTAGGGTTTCTGGGACTCAAGGGATGATAAGGAGGCTGGGGAGGAAACATAATGTTCCTTATATAGGGCTCAACTTCTGGATTTAGGTTTTTCTCCATTCAGCGCCTACTCGCCGAGCCCAATACACTGACTCGCCGAGTCGGCCACTTAACACGCGACCAAGTCGCGACTCTACTCGCCGAGTCCACCCATGGACTCGCCGAGTCTATCTTTCCCATTTTACTCTTTTAGCCCTTCAACTTTACTCTTGCTATTTCGGGATGTTACAATTCTCCCCCACTTACATTAGGCTTCGTCCTCGAAACCTGCAACAACTCAACTCCTAGAAATACTCCTGCCATGCACCACCTGGCATTAATCCAACCAGGTTTCTCAAAACACAACCATAGAACCAGAAACTCGTTTTCTCCTTCCTTACGGTGTCCTGACCACCGTCTCGAGCCAGGCACCGGCTGTACCCTCTGATAATCACACTCAATCAACCGAGAATTACCCACGAAGCATCACTGCTCCAAATCTCAACAATCACTCGACCCATATGGGCTAGAAAACCATGAACCATCGGATCCCCGATCCGAATCCCACTCTATCCATTCCATGCTGATGGAAAGGCCCATTCTTCAATCTCAGAGCAACTCCTACGAGTTCTCCTCCTGCAATCACATACACTTGCTGAACTAGCTCTAGCACCCTCAGGTTGGGAAAACCTGATACACTGATGATATCCTCAAACATCCCCCAGGATGAACCATTAATACATACCCAATATCCTGATCAGAATCACACTGAGAGCCCAAGACTCTCTCCCTGCATCCCTTCCGAGCCTCTTGGCTCTACACCTGTGGAATTCCCTCTGCGACCTCAGCAGACATTCCAAACCGGATGAGCTTCTATTCCACTGCCGCAAACACGCTGCTCGATAACCATACTCGAATTACTCTAATCATAACTCTGCTCTGCCACTTTCACTTCTGTGAACTTGCACTCCCTCTCGGAGTTACACACCTCCCTCTTTTCCTTTACCAAGGAATCCACTTGGCCACATTGTCACTCCGACAAGTGTCACGGTGCTCGCCCAACGCTACACCACCCTTTTATAGCGTATCCGCTATCCATGCAATACACATGCTCTGAATCTGCTCGCAAGGACTCTCGAGTCCATGCACCATCTCCACTAATCAAGATCAATACCCGGGGCCAGACCTCCTGATGCTAACACATCACAACATACTCAATCCATCTCCTCAACCAGACTAGCAATACCTGCAGAGTCTACGGCATGACTGGACCGCCTCACCAGGCCTTCAGCCAATCTGGACCACTCTCAGAACCTTCAGCCAAATTGACCGCTCTCAGTGCCTTCAGTTTGGCTGGACCGTTCTCCGAGCCATCGGCCTGACTGGTACGCCTACCGGCCTTCAGTCTATCCGGACCGCTCAACTAGCACTCATCATTCCGAGCTACCACTCCCGGAAATCCTCCTATGCGCACTGTTCTAGCCCTTTAAGGGTTCCGAACTCTGTCTCAATCACGAATGCTCGATCCCGGCCTGCTCCCAGGCCCTCCACAATCAAATGCCCTAGGTCTGTATCCCGCCCCGCATGCCCGACACTTGCTCCTATCAGCCTATACTCTGGGCTGACAGAACACTGCTGAATCCCAACAACTAAGCACCCTCAAATACTCATCGATCTCCCGGAGAATTCTCCAATTCTCCCCCACTTGTAGCACTGATTAACAACCATCGGTCGCCATCACCGACCTCCCAGAACAACTCTGCACAAGAAAACACTTACACGCGGACTGTTTCCCACAAGCATAAACAATCTTAACAAGATCCCACATCAACATTGATTATCCCGCTCGAAAGAAATTCAATCTGCATCTAACCACTCCTCAGAAAGCAGATGCTACCCGGCCTTCAAACCAATGTCAGGTTCCCACTAATAACTCTCATGGATGATAACCAACGAAATTCCCAAAGCAATAACCCATAACCAACTGCAACCCTCAAAACGACGAATACCACATCGAAAACCAAACAAAAATACCAGCTCATAAACAATACACCACAATAATCACAAGATAACAAGATATCAAGAAAGAAACATACCCGCAGCTGCATCCGACACTGCTCTGACCTCCTCTGCCGCAAGCTGATAAGCACGACCCTGAGCCCTTGGGGGCTCCGCTCCACCCTGACCTCCACCTGTGATCCTCAAAGTGGCCGGTGCTGGAGCCTGCACCGGTCCTGCAGCAAGCTGTGGACAGTTGACCCTCAAGTGTCCAATCTGATGACAATGATAACAGATCCTCAAATCCCGAACCGGCACCGACTGACGACAATCCCTCGCATAGTGCCCCTCCTTTCCTCACTTGCGGCATGCACCACCGGACCTACAAACCCCGGTGTGACCCCTCCCACACTTCCCACAAGTGTGGCTGCTCAGATCCCCCACTATAACATCAACGGTCTTGGACCGTTTCGACGCCGGCTGCGACTGCACCGGAGCCTGCCTCAGCTCACGCAACTGCAACTCAATCTCTAACTCACGCCGCCTAGTGGCCTCCTGCAACTCCAACAAGGTCTCGCACCTCTGGGCAGACACAAACTGTCTGATGTCCCTCTTGAGCATGCTCAGATATCGAGACATCTAAGCCTGCTCCGAAGCGAACTCTGGGCAAAACATCGCCCTCTCAGTGAACATCTTGGTGATCTCAGTCACCGACTCCGAACCCTGCTTCAGCTCAAGGAACTCCTAAGCCAATCTCTCCCTCTCAACTTGCGGAACATAACGAGTACTGAACATCTCCCTGAACTGATCCTATGAAACCGCAGCCCTCTGCGCATCCGAATATGACCCCGTGGTCAATCTCCACCAATCCTTCGCCCCGAGCCTCAACAGGTTCAGAGTACACCCCACCCTCTGATCAGCAGGGCATGAACACGTGAAGAAACACCCCTCCACGTCTGATAACCACCTCATAGCAAAAATCGGGTCCTGAACTCCATCGAAGGTGGGAGGCTTCGTATTATCGAAGTCCCGATACTGAAAGCCCCGACCAGCTCCTCCCCCTGTCGCCGCTGTAGCCGCCACGACAGCCGTCTCTGCGAGAGCCACATAGCGCTCATCAAAATACTCAACCATGGCGGTCTTGATCGACCCAAACAGCTCCGGCAACTCAGCCCGAAACAACTCAGCAATCTCATCACGCAGGATCTCACGAATCCTTGCATCCAACTCGCACGTGCTCATCTGACCGATAACCTCGGGCGGTATCGATCCGCCCGAAACTCCCTCTCCTGCTCCCGATCCTGATCCGGATCCACTCTCATCATGCCTCGGAATCTCCATACTGAAAAACACCACACAAAAACTCAGACTCTTCCCATTAACCTGGGATCCAACTCTCTCAACCCAACCCTAAAGATCATGGTTTCCCTGATACGCGTATGGGTCCTGTGCTTTCAGTAGTACGGGCCCATACTACCTTCCACACCTACCCATATTTGTATGAAGTACTACCACAACACCCTAGAGAAACATGCATAACAATGCTCAACCCTCACCACTAGAGGAACACTGAAAATCTCCCATAAGGGACCCTAGGCTACAGGCATCACAAATCAGGCAACATTATCATGAAATCCTGAAAATCCCTAGCCTATCACTAGCATGCTGTTCTATCAAAGCTCAAAAACAAATAACATGCATGGTATTTTGGGGTTACTTACTGGCTCCGGCTGATCGTACCTCCGCGTCCTCCCTTACTCATTTTGAAAACCATTTTAAATACCCTTTTGAAAACTCTCCTCGATTTGAGACTGGAGTCACACGAATGGTCCTCCAATTCACTCAAACCTGGCTCTGATACCAACTTGTAACGACCAGAAAATACAACCAATTTTAAATTTTTCAAAAACAGCTCGATTCCATTAAATCTTAAAAAAAGGTTTTCAATACAAAACATTAATGTGGTCCCAGAATCATATTACTACAAAATCATGAGGAGCGGTACGATCACACCTTCGCCTTGCCACGGTCTCCTGAAGAACCTGAAAAACATAAAACCACAACTGTAAGCCCGAAAGCTTAGTGAGATATCCCCAAAATACCAACCACATACACCATACACGTATAACATGCCACAACATATCAGATCACAGAACAGCCATGCACTTCGGGTCTACTGTATGACTGGTCCGCCGCAGTGGCCTACAGTCCACCTGGTCCGCCAGCCATAAACCTCGAGTCTACAGTGTGATTGGTCCGCCCGCACCGGGCCTTCAATCCACCTGGTCCACTCTCCACATACATCGAGTCTGCAGTGTGATTGGCCCGCCCACACCGGGCCTTCAATCCACCTGGTCCACTCTCTGAGTCTACAGTATGACTGATCTGCCCACACTGGGCCTTCAGTCTGCCTGGTCCACTCTCCGAGCCTCGGCATGTCTGGTCCGCCCTCTTGGGACCTACAGCTTATCCGGACCGCTCGCTGGGCCTTCGGAACAACCGGTCCGCCCTGGGTATCTTGGCCTACAACACAAAGCAGGACCCGCCTCAACCCAACTCCAGTCCAAACAACCATGTGCACATATACATACAATCATATAGCAATTTACAGTCAACAGGCAGATCAAACAGATCACATAACATATCATCATCCTAACCAGGATACCGACCTAACATGTCACTAGCATAGCATCTCCCTATCTCTCAGGATACCGATCTCAATCAGGTCTCTAACATATACCAACCTAGCTCTCAGGATGCAAACATATCACAGCAACAACATAACAACAACTATCCGGATCTAAATCCGATAAGGGCCGGCCTTGGTGCCTTATACCCTGTTGATATAGTGAGGATAACTCACCTCGAAACTGCCGGCTAAAAGGATAAGATCCCGCTGCTCCAAGCTCCGACACGAACTCCTCCACTGAACACCAACACACTCAACTCAATAAATACCCTTAATTACCAAAATACCCCTGAAAGACAACTGGTCAACCTTTGGACAAGGTCAAAGTCAACCCCTTACTGACTCTACTCGTCGAGTCAACCCGATGACTCGCCGAGTCCCCATGCTCAGAACTTCCCTCAATCCACGACCTAACTCGCCGAGTCACCCCGAGACTCGTCGAGTTCAACAACTCTGAGTCCACTCGCACACAATTCACCGAGTCATCCCTTGACTCACCGATTCTCGACTCAACCAGGAAATATTGGGACTCTTTGACAAGATTCGCCGAGTCCAAGAACAGACTCGCCGAGTCTAAGGCTATCTTCAACCTACTCGCCGAGTTGTTCATACAACTCGCCGAGTTCCAGGCCATCTTCATCCAACTCGTCGAGTTGTTCTTCCAATTCGTCGAGTTCCAGCTCATCTTCAAGCAACTCGTCGAGTCCACCCATGTGACCCGCCAAGTACCACCGGTCTGAATCCATACAGAAGCACTCCAGGCCATGCAATTGATCCAAAACATAGACCTAGCCTCCTACAACCCATCCATCACGTAAAGTGGCAAACTTTACGTGAATCCAAAGAGATCTAGGCCTTTAACACTTTTGGGCTAGGGTTTGGGACATGATAGCTTCACTACACACTTGAACACAGGGACTTTCAGGCATTCCAACCCTTCTCCATTCTAGATCTGAGGTAGCAACCTCAGATCTAACCTCTAAACTCCAAAACACCAAAAGATAAGCTCCCCTCAAACCCCATAATGAAGAATCCATAAGAATAACAGCCCAAGGACGAGATATTACCTCAAAAGAACGCCCCAACTGCA
Organism: Lactuca sativa; assembly: GCF_002870075.4. Classification (NCBI taxonomy): domain Eukaryota; kingdom Viridiplantae; phylum Streptophyta; class Magnoliopsida; order Asterales; family Asteraceae; genus Lactuca; species Lactuca sativa. Next base: position 264,664,567 of record NC_056630.2, read on the forward strand.
ATGGAACTCGAATCCAAGCAAAGCCCCTTGCTCCAAGCCTCTTCTTTTTCAAGATCTCTTCAACAACCACCTCTCCAAGCTCCAATTCACTCGACAATGGGGTTTCTCCACGAAATTAGGGTATCTGGGACTCAAGGGGTGATAAGGAGGCTGGGGAGGAAACATAATGTTCCTTATATAGGGCTCAACTTCCGGATTTAGGGTTTTCTCCATTCAGTGCCTACTCGCTGAGTCCAATACACTGACTCGCTGAGTCGGCAACTTAACACGCGACCAAGTCGCGACTCTACTCGCCGAGTCTATCTTTCCCATTTTACTCTTTTAGCCCTTCAACTTTACTCTTGCTATTTCGGGATGTTACACGTGAACTCATGTATGCATGTGTTTTATGGTGGTAAACTCCCTAAAATGTTTACTCTTGGGGAGTAAACTCAAATCCCAAGTCCTTAGTACCATTACACGTCCGTAGATGTCACCCGGGTCACTCCAAACACTCGTTTTGAGGTGTTTAATCTCTTTGGAGTATAATGTTCCATATAGTTAGTGATTGTAAATCTAATTAAATATATATGGACATTATTTCATTTTACACAGGGACATCGTGTGTAATCAGGCGCCGAACCGACGTTTAGTGTCCGAAATCGTCACATTTCCGCATCCGGTGAGTTCATACCCCTACCCTTTTTATGTGTTTTTCAAATGGTTTTCAACGTTTTCAGGGGGGGAATACAAGCAAAAGTACAAGAAATCTTGTACTTAAACGTATTTTCATTTCAAATGTTTTATTTCATGTATGATTTTAATAATGAAAATTGTGATAACTAATGGTTCGAATTGCAGGTTAAACAGTTAGACTAAACATAGATTTCTTTTTAAAGTGTTATAACTATATTCTCTTTGAATAAGAAATCATACTAATCATAACTAAGATTAATACTAAACGAATGCGAATACGAATATAACTAATAGGATAGAACGAATACGAATATAACTATTAGGTTAGTACGAATACGAATGCAAATACGAATATAACTAATAGGATAGAACGAATACGAATATAACTATTAGGTTAGTACGAATACGAATGCGAATACGAATATAACTAATAGGATAGAACGAATACGAATATAACTATTAGGTTAGTACGAATACGAATACGAATACGAATATAACTAATAGGATAGAACGAATACGAATACGAATCTAACCAATAGCATAGTACGAGTACGAATAGAAATAGGAATACGAATGCGAATTAACGCCTTTGGATGACACCAAGACTTCGAATATACAGTTAGTGTACCCCTTGAGTGTCACTAGAGTTTCGAATTAAATACGAAAATACGCCTCTGGACCTCTACTGAGTTTCGAATATATCCGCCTCAACATGTCGACAGAGCTTCGATTATACAACTAATGTACTCTTTTGGAACTCAACAGAACTTCAAAAATACTGTAATGTACGCTTCTGTGTGATTCCAAATATTCAAAAATACAACTAAGTTAGTAGATAATAGTCATTCGAATGTAGAATATCTAAGGTTTAGAATACTTAACTAATACTATACACATGGTAATTACTAGTACTTCGAAATCAAACCTAAAAACCAACCAGTAACGAACTTAGATACAAATAGGCAAATCAACACTTAGGAAAATATGGGATTTTCCTGGGTAGCACATCAACTCATAAACGGATAAAGTAACAAACGAATAACTAAAACTATAAGGAAAATATGAGATTTTCCTGGAATGACATAACCAACCGTTTTTGAAATTGTAACAAAGAAAACTTGATCTTTTCTAAACTAAACCGCTTATGAACTCACCAGCTTTATGCTGATTTTCAAACCGCTTGTATTCTCAGGTCAGTGTTAGACAGGTACACCACCACCTTTTGGAGAAGACGGAGCGTCCTGTAGACTCGTCTTTAGTTTTGTTTATATTACATATGTAAAACACTTGTAAAACTTTACTTTCAAACAGATGTAAACAATATTATGTAATGTAATGTTTTGTGATTACTGCTTTACTATGTGCATTGGATTTGATACTCAACGTGGAGTCGACCCCGGAAATGTTTCCGCCTTTGGTTTTTGGGGTGTGACAGATTGGTATCAGAGCCCTTGTTTATAGTGAACTGGTATACCAAAGCTTACATGGTATAAGACTATAAAATTAAAGGGCCTAAGTGCTCTGAACTAAAAGTATACTCTACGAATATAAGTATTTTCTAAAGTATACAAGTAAACCGACCGTCGAAATCCGTAACTACAAGTAGAACAAAATATAAGTAAATGGGTGTTGTACACTGCGGTTAAACCTGGGCAGTTATGTAGTCGTGTCTAGGATCAATATAGCCTGGCCAACTATATTCATTCGAGACACGGCCAACATGTGCTTGGGAGTGACTGTGGTACGCAGCATACCTAAAACTTACCTAATATCCCAAACAATGAGTTGTCGCTGCAACGAACCATGAAATACTATGGGAGTATTTCTCGAGCCGATCCTTTGTAGAAATCCTCGTATACGTGTTGTTCCTTGATCATTCCTCTAGCAATAAAATTTTCTGCCTTGATCACTCTTTCCTGCTTTATCGCTTAATATAATGTTATATCTGTCTCGATGAGATATCCCCTGATCCATATCTCTTGATTCAATTCAGAGGACTTATGATCCTCTCTTTCTTGATCTTTTTAGATCAAGATGCCTCCGAGGAAAAGACCCAGCTCAAAGAACACCACGCCACCACCTCCTCTTCAAATCGATCTAGAAACACTTCAGGCAACCATTTCTGCCACCATATCAGCTCTCCTACCTCAACTAAACCCCAATGGTTCAGGAGGTGGTTCCCAAAACCAAAACCAAGAAGGTAATTAGGGACACCGGAAGGAGTGTTCCTATAAAGACTTCATGAACGCAAAACCAACATTCTTCGATGGCACAGGGGGGTGTCATTGCTCTAACTCGGTGGTTAGAGAAAATCGAATCTATCTTCGAGATTTGTGCCTGTTCGGAATCCGACAAGGTAAAATTTGCCGCCTGTACGCTCACCGATAAGGCTTTGACTTGGTGGAACGGCCGAGTCAAATCCCTGACTTTACCTGTAGCCAATGTTATGGGATGGGAAGTTATGAAGGAACTACTACGTGCGGAGTATTGCCCTCGGGGTAAAATCCAGAAGCTGGAACATGAGCTATGGAACCTGAAGATGAAAGGTTCCGATATCGCCGCTTACACTTCAAGGTTTGACGACTTGGCACTTCTCTGTCCGGGAATGGTTACCCCGGAGAGCAAAAAGGTAGAAAGGTCCATCTGGGGATTAACCCAGCTAACAAAAGGGAATGTTATAGCAGCGAAGCCGGATACCTATGACAACGCTAAATGTCTCGCGCAAACCCTGATCGATCACAATGATAACCAAGAAGAAGCAGACACCACTCCCGAGCCAACAGAAAAGAGTGGCGAGAAAAGAAAGTTTTGGAGAAAGAAGAAGAAGAGTCAGCCTTCCCCAGAACCCTCGAAGAAATAGCAAATAGTGGCAGTCCACGCTGCCACTATTCTTGTTGCTGTTTTTGTTGTCAATTCCACATCCCAAGTACCTGTCACCGGATATGCCGCTATCCTCCCGTGGTGTGACCGATGTAACTACCACCATCGCATCCCTGGCCCTTGTCGTGCAAAGTTCTGTAGAAGTTGTGGCCAGGAAGGTCACCTCGCACGAACCTACAAAACCCCAACCCCGTCAACTAGTCAAGCTTCCGGAGCTGGTAGCGGTCAAACCTGCTACAGCTGTGGAGAGGTCGGGCACTATAAGCGAAACAGTCCAAAGACAGTAACGTCTGGCAACACCGGGACAGTCCTAACTATGGGGCAAGAAAGGACAGCCGCCGATCCCACCGTTGCCACAGGTATACTTCTTCTCGATAAATCTTGTACCTGTGATCCTTTTTGATTCTAATGCTGAAAGAATTTGCTAACCATTCATTCAAAATATCTTTCTAAACTAAATCCTTCGTTAGTAATCGAAACGTGCACCGTCGAGATGACCAACCAGTGAGAAAGAGAATGTTAACATCATACCTATAGATCGTATCCTCAATCCGGATAATTATTCCTTTCCATTCGATCTAATGATAAACTTTTCATGGAAAACTTTGATGCAAACTCGGCATGAGATGCTTTAGAAAAGCGAAATACTTCCCTCATGGTACATTAGACCCTTCGCGACCCTTGTGAAATCGATTCCGTAACCTTCAAACTTCGATTGCCCTCGGAACTTAGTAGCACCCATCTGATACTTCACGTCTCGGTCTTTGAGAAGTATCTACCTAACGAAATCAAGACGCGTCCCGATAGTGAGGGTTCGCTGAGACGTCAAGCGGAGACCCGATGTCACATAGGAGCGCGAAAACCCAAAGCAGCAAATCCATCTGTATCTCATTCAAATTCATGTCTTGTATCGTAATCATTGAATTTCGGGACGAAATTCCCTCTGACGGGGGGATAATGTAACAATCCGAAGTTTTCCATCGCCGAAAACCGTTCTACCCGAAAAATTCGCCGCTTATCAAATTCGTTCCGTTTTCGTTTTGGGTTAAATTATTTATCATGGGTTTATGGCCCTAGAACTATCCTAGGCCGTAAACTCATTTAAAGGGGGTTTTTGAGCAACAAAACCCTTCCAAACCACAACTAGATTTTAGATATGGCTAAATGACTTCATTTTAGACATGGATTTTGAGGGATTTGAAAGAGTTTACGGCCCAGGAAGGTGCCTAGGCCGTAAACAGTAAATTAAAAGGGTTTTTAGCCCTTAAACCCTTCCTAGACTCAAACAAGGCTTAGATATGAATTTTAGAATAATGGTATTTGCCCTAGAACATTATAAACATAATTTTTGAGGAGTAAATAGGAGTTTACGGCCAAGGCTCATGCTTAGGCCGTAAACCCCTCAAAAATGGAGAGTAAACCCCTTTTAACTTGTCCAAATGCCTTCAAACTCAACCAATAGCCTTGTGGTAAATCCTAGAGCCATCTAAAAATAGTTTGGGGACCATAAACACATCAAACATCCTCTTAATAAGAGTTTACGGCCATAGATCATGCTCTTAGGCCGTAAACTCCTAAATGTAAGTTAAATGGTGCCCTAAATTCATAACAAGGCTTGGAAAATTAACTAGAATCACATGTGATTGTTCCTTGTGCCCCAAAATAATTATTCTTGACCATAGGAGAGTTTATGGCCGTAAACTCCAAGTTTACAGCCGTGAACTCCCTTAAACATGGTATAAGTCCCATAATTTTATTCCAAGGCATTTTAGAAGTCCATTCCCACATTTCCCAAGTCCAAACAAGCCATTAAGCACTCAAAATCACACCAACATGAGTTCACCGCCGTGAACTCATGTATGTATGTGTTTTATGGTTGTAAACTCCCTAAAATGTTTACTCTTGGGGAGTAAACTCAAATCCCAAGTCCTTAGTACCATTACACGTCCGTAGATGTCACCCGGGTCACTCCAAACACCCGTTTTGAGGTGTTTAATCTCATTGGAGTATAATGTTCCATATAATTAGTGATTGTAAATCTAATTAGATATATATGGACATTATTTCATTTTACATAGGGACATCGCGAGTAATCAGGCCCCGAACCGACGTTTAGTATCCGAAATCGTCACATTTCCGCGTCCGGTGAGTTCATACCCCTACCCTTTTTCATGTGTTTTTCAAATGGTTTTCAACGTTTTCAGAGGGGAATACAAGCAAAAGTACAAGAAATCTTGTACTTAAACGTACTTTCATTTCAAATGTTTTATTTCATGTATGATTTTAATAATGAAAATTGTGATAACTAATGGTTCGAATTGCAGGTTAAACAGTTAGACTAAACATAGATTTCTTTTTAAAGTGTTATAACTATATTCTCTTTGAATAAGAAATCATACTAATCATAACTAAGATTAATACTAAACGAATGCGAATACGAATATAACTAATAGGATAGAACGAATACGGATATAACTATTAGGTTAGTACGAATACGAATGCGAATACGAATATAACTAATAGGATAGAACGAATACGAATATAACTATTAGGTTAGTACGAATACGAATGCGAATGCGAATATAACTAATAGGATAGAACGAATATGAATATAACTATTAGGTTAGTACGAATATGAATACGAATGCGAATACGAATATAACTAATAGGATAGAACGAATACGAATACGAATCTAACCAATAGTATAGTACGAATACGAATAGAAATAGGAATACGAATGCGAATTAACGCCTTTGGATGACACCAAGACTTCGAATATACAGTTAGTGTACCCCTTGAGTGTCACCAGAGTTTCGAATTAAATACGAAAATACGCCTCTGGACCTCTACTGAGTTTCGAATATATCCGCCTCAACATGTCGACAGAGCTTCGATTATACAACTAATGTACTCTTTTGGAACTCAACAGAACTTCAAAAATACTGTAATGTACGCTTCTGTGTGATTCCAAATATTCGAAAATACAACTAAGTTAGTAGATAATAGTCATTCGAATGCAGAATATCTAAGGTTTAGAATACTTAACTAATACTATACACATGGTAATTACTAGTACTTCAAAATCAAGCCTAAGAACCAACCAGTAACGAACTTAGATACAAATAGGCAAATCAACACATAGAAAAAAATGGGATTTTCCTAGGTAGCACATCAACTCATAAACGGATAAAGTAACAAACGAATAACTAAAACTATAAGGAAAATATGGGATTTTCCTGGAATGACATAACCAACCGTTTTTGAAATTGTAACAAAGGAAACTCGATCTTTTCAAAACTAAAACGCTTATGAACTCACCAGCTTTATGCTGATTTTCAAACCGCTTGTACTCTCAGGTCAGCGTTAGACAGGTACACCGCCACCTTTTGGAGAAGACGGAGCGTCCCGAAGACTCGTCTTTACTTTTGTTTATATTACATATGTAAAACACTTGTACAACTTTACTTTCAAACAGATGTAAACAATATTATGTAATGTAATGTTTTGTGATTACTGCTTTACTATGTGCATTGGATTTGATACTCAACGTGGCGTCGGCCCCGGAAATGTTTCCGCCTTTGGTTTTTGGGGTGTGACATCTGTCGTTCTCGGTTTTGGGGTGTGACACAATGCTCATCAAAGCTTAGCTAAATTGCATAGACTTCTATTGTGGAACTCTAGAATAAAACAATGCACATCAAACCTTTGCTAAATTACGAAGACTAATTCTGTTGTGGAACTCTAGAATTAAACAATGCTAATCAAAGCTTTGCTAAATTGCATAGACTTCTAATGTGGAACTCAAGAATGAAACAAATGCTCATCAAAGCTTTGCTTAAATTGTATAAACTTTTATTATGGAACTCAAGAATTAAACATTGCTCATTAAAGTTGTGCTAAATTGCGAAGACTACTCCTATTGTGGAACTCAAGAGTTAAACTATGCTCATCAAAGCTTTGCTAAATTGGTAGACTTCTAATGTGGAACTCAAGAATAAAACAATGCTCATAAAAGCTTTGCTTAAATTGCTTACACTTATATTATGGAACTCAAGAATTAAACAATGCACATAAAATCTTTGCTAAATTGCAAAGACTACTTCTATTGTGGAACTCAAGAATTAAACAATGCTCATCAATGCTTTGCTAAATTGCATAGACTTCCAATGTGGATACAAGGAATAAAACAATGTTCATCAAAGTTTTGCTAAATTGCATAGACTTCTATTGTGGAACACAAGAATCAAATAATGCTCATGAAAGCATTGGTTAAAATGTATAGACTTCTATTGTGAAACTCAAGAATCAAATAATGCTTATAAAAGCTTTGCTTAAGATCAATACACTTCTATTTTGGAACTCACGAACAATACAATGCTCATCAAAGATTTGCTTAAATTGTATAGACTTCTATTGTGGAACTCAAGAATAAAACAATGCTCATCAAACCTTTGCGAAATTACGAAGACTACTTCTATTGTGTAACTCTATAAATAAACAATGCTCATAAAAGCTTTGCTAAATTGCATAAACTTCTAATGTGGAACTCAAGAATTAAACAATGCTCATCAAAGCTTTGCTTAAATTGCATAGACTTTTATTACGGAACACAAGAATTAAATAATGCTCATCAAAGCTTTGCTAAATTGCGAAGACTACTTTTATTGTGGAACTTAAGAATTAAACTATGCCCATCATAGCTTTGCTAAATTGCATAGACTTCTAATGTGGAACCCAAGAATGAAACAATGCTCATCAAAGCTTTGCTCAAATTTCATACACTTCTTTATGGACCTAAAGCATTAAACAATGCTCATCAAAGCTTTGCTAAATTGCATAGACTACTTCTATTGTGGAATTAAACAACTAAACAATGTTCATCAATGTTTTGCTAAATTGCATAGACTTCCAATGTGGAACCCAAGAATGAAAAAATGCACATCAAAGCTTTGCTAAATTGCATAGACTTCTATTGTGGAACTCATGAATCGAACAATGCTCATCAAAGCTTTGCTTAAATTGCATAGACTTCTATTGTGGAACACAAGAATTAAATGATGCTCATCAAAGCTTTGCTAAACTGCATAGATTTCTATTATGGAATTCAGGTATTAAACAATGCTCATCAAAGCTTTGCTAAGTTACATAGAATTCTACTTTGGAACTCAGGAATTAAAAAATCCTCATCAAAGCTTCGGTTAAATTGTATAAAATTCTATTGTGGAACTCAAGAATTAAAAAATTCTCATCAAAGCTTTGTTTAAATTGCATAGAATTCCTTTTATGGAACTCAAGATTGAAACAATGCTCTTCAAACCCTTGCAAAATTACGAAGACTACTTCTATTGTGGAACTCTAGAATCAAACAATGCTTATCAAAGCTTTGCTAAATTGCATAGACTTCTAATATGGAACTCAAGAATGAAACAATGCTCATCAAAGCATTGCTTAAAATGCATAGAGTTTTATTGTGGAACTCAAGAATTAAACAATGCTCATCAAAGCTTTGCTAAATTGCAAAGACTACTTCTATTGAAGAACTCAAGCATTAAACAATGCTCATCAAAGCTTTGCGAAATTGCATAGACTTCTAATGTGGAACTCGAGAATGAAACAATTCTCATCAAAGCTTTGCTTAAATTGCATACACTTCTATTGTCGAAATCAAGAATTAAACAATGCTCATAAAAGCTTTTCTAAATTGCGAAGACTACTTCTACTGTGGAACTCAAGAAATAACGATGCTCATGAAAGCTTTGCTAAATTGCATAGACTTCTAATGTGGAACTCAAGAAAGAAACAATGCTCATCAAAGCTTTGCTTAAATTTCATACACTTCTATTGTGGAACTCAAGAATTGAACAATGCTCATCAAAGCTTTGCTAAATTGCAAAGACTACTTCTATTGTGGAATTCAACAATTAAATAATGCTCATCAATGCTTTGCTAAATTGCATAGACTTCCAATGTGGAACTCATGAATTAAACAATGCTTATATAAGCTTTGCTAAATTGCAAAGAATACATCTATTGAGGAACTCAAGAATTAAACAATGCTCATCAAAGCTTTCTTAAATTGCATAGACTGCTAATGTGGAACTCAAGAATGAAACAATGCTCATCAAAGCTTTGCTTAAATTTCATACACTTCTATTGTGGAACTCAAGAATTAAACAATGCTCCTAAAAGCTTTGCTAAATTGCAAAGACCACTTCTATTGTGGAACTCAAGAATTAAACAATGGTCATCAATGCTTTGCTAAATTGCATAGACTTCCAATGTGGAATCCAAGAATGAAACAATTCTCATCAAAGCTTAGCTAAATCGCATAGACTTCTATTGTGGAATTCAAGCATAAAACAATGCTCATCAAACCTTTGCTAAATTATGAAGACTACATCTGTTGTGGAACTCTAGAATTAGACAATGCTAATCATAGCTTTGCTAAATTGCATAGACTTCTAATATGGAACCCAAGAATGAAACAATGCTCATCAAAGCTTTGCTTAAATTTCATACACTTGTTTATGGAACTAAAGCATTAAACAATGCTCATAAAAACTTTGCTAAATTGCAAAGACTACTTCTATTGTAGAATTAAACAATTAAACAATGTTCATCAATGTTTTGCTAAATTGCATAGACTTCTAATGTGGAACCCAAGAATGAAACAATGTTCATCAAAGCTTTGCTCAAATTTCATACACTTCTTTATGGACCTAAAGCATTAAACAATGCTCATCAAAGCTTTGCTAAATTGCATAGACTACTTCTATTGTGGAATTAAACAACTAAACAATGTTCATCAATGTTTTGCTAAATTGCATAGACTTCCAATGTGGAACCCAAGAATGAAAAAATGCACATCAAAGCTTTGCTAAATTGCATAGACTTCTATTGTGGAACTCATGAATCTAACAATGCTCATCAAAGCTTTGCTTAAATTGCATTGACTTGTATTGTGGAACTCAAGAATTAAACGATGCTCATCAAAGCTTTGCTAAATTGCATAGATTTCTATTGTGGAATTCAAGTATTAAACAATGCTCATCAAAGCTTTGCTAAGTTACATAGACTTCTACTTTGAAACTCAGGAATTAAAAAATCATCATCAAAGCTTTGGTTAAATTGCAAAAAACTCTATTGTGGAACTCAAGAATTAAAAAATTCTCATCAAAGCTTTGTTTAAATTGCATAAAATTCTATTGTGGAACTCAAGAATGAAACAATGCTCTTCAAACCTTTGCAAAATTACAAAGACTACTTCTATTGTGGAACTCGAGAATTAAACAATGCTCATCAAAGCTTTGCTAAATTGCATAGACTTCTAATGTGGAACTCAAGAATGAAACAATGCTCATCAAAGGTTTGCTTAAATTGCATAGAATTTTATTGTGGAACTCAAGAATTAAACAATGCTCATCAAAGCTTTGCTAAATTGCAAAGACTACTTCTATTGAGCAACTCAAGCATTAAACAATGTGTGACAACCCGAAATTTTCATTCGTACGAACTCTACAATCCAATAATTCAATTAAAAGTTAAATACCTTTCTGCTTATTTTTAGCCAGTTTAAAGTCCGTTTGAGTATTTTAATTAATTTTTCACGAATCGGATGGATAAAAGGAAGTGATTTTTAGTTAATCGGGAATGTAATGGAACAATCTACACCTTGAATTGGTACGGCCAAACAAAGAGATTTTGGGCCATGAAATCTCTTAGGGCCGAAAACTCATGCCATAAGCATGAGTTTACTCTCCATTCTATCAATTCCCTTTTTCCTAACTCAAGAACCAAAGCCATTCTCTCTCAAGTAGCATACCGTTCTTCACCCGATTTTCCAAAAATGTAAGTATTACTTGACTTGCTTTGTTGTTATAACCTATTTCATAGTCATTATACATCATTCCATCCATACAATTGTTGATTTTCATTAGATCTTCAAAACACCAAGAACACACACTAGTGTTCTTAGACCTTAAACACCCAATCAAGCTCCTATCTTGTACGTGCACGTGCCCTAGCTTCTTTTATGCTTAGTATGATCTTAATAACACTTGAAAATCATCAAGAAACCATAGAACAAAGGAGTTTATGGCCAAGAATGATCTTGGGCCGTAAACCCCTTTCAAGGTGGTAAATTAGACTTTAGTTCCTTCCTGTGCCTTGGATGCCAACCTTGATCCTTCCTAGAAGTGTTTATGTCACACCCCCGAACCAGACGGCGGAAACGTCCGAGGGCTATTGTGACTTAATTGAATACCATCACAATGATTATACATGAATCATAACATCAATCATCACCATGCATTGAAATATTACAACTAATATTGTTTACATTCAGTACATTGTTTTAACCATTACATTTCCAAAACATAAATTGTTCGATACTAATTTAAACAAAACATCATGACATCACTGGATACATATTCTTCGGTTTACCTGTTACCTGAGAATACAAGTATTTTGGAAAAACGTCAACATATGAAATGTTGGTGAGTTCATAAGTAATGTTTGAAACAAAAATGATTTTTGTGAAGTTTGAAAACCTAGAAAATCTGATATTTCCTGAAAATAGTATTGTATGTAAGAAAAAGTGTGAAGATCCGTAAGTATGCTTGTTGATTTTTGTAAACGTGAATAATTGTTAGACTTTTTATACATCACATAGGTAAAAGTGTTGAACTCCCCAGGAAAACCCGATGTTTTCCTAATACATCAAATTACGTGTCTTATTTATTGTTATACCGATACGACGATTGTTTTCGATAATTCCAGGTGACATTGGATTAATTATGGGTTGTGAGTCGTTATAATCACGCATTAATGAAAATGACTAGTTTATAACTACCAAATACAACGATCCCTTAGGCGTCGTCCGTACTACTCACTTAATCCAACCATCCTGACTTCTCATAACACCACAACCGAGGAGAAAGGAGGGTACGAAGCCCCCGTTATTTCCATAAGTCGTTCAAGGCTATCGTGAATGCGAAAGGCACTTGGCCCGACTCGCATTTGACTTCTCGACTTTGCTAGCAGTACCAAAGGACCCATGGGGCCCAACAGCACAATGAAGCTACTGAAAGTCCTTTTACATGGAATTAGGTCATAAAAGGCTCAATAACATGTAAGCGCGTTCCCTTCGGGCCTAAAGATCATGTCGTTGGGCTAGCTAGGCCCAACAAGCACGATTTGAAACTTTCAAGCCCAAAGATTGAATATTGACTCCTCGTAAATTTCGCGTATTCATTGAAGTACGATTGTTTATTGATTTTTGGTTCGTTATTGATTCGAGACCGAATCAATTCGTTTGGTAACGATATTGGTGTTGAAAGTGTATTTGTTATTATGTTTCGCCGGTAGCCGTGGTACTCGTATTTTATCTTAAGGGATTTATTGTTTTAAAAATTAGAGTTTACCTTTTTATGCCCCTTCTTGGATAGAATTTACACTTTTAGCCCTTTATATAAAAGAATTTCCATATTTGTCCTTAAACCATTTTTCTTGACACTTTAGTATCAAAACTTGTTGAAAAGACATTTTCAGCCCAAATTTACTTGATAAACAGCTTAATTCCTTCAAAAACGAAATTTTCTCGGTTGAGACCCCCATTTTCGCAACTTTTACAATTTTGGCCCAAAATGGATTTTTTTTGCATTTTTGGTCCCTTTTGAATTTGAAAAGCATTTTTGGCCTTTGAAATGGTTTTAGTATACTTGTAATCCCCTGTTTTACAGAAACATACATTTTTAGCCCCTCATTTTCAAAAATCTCGCAAATTGGGGCTTTATCGGGCCGAAAAGCCCATTTTAGCCCATTATGTTCAAAATTTACATTTTTAGCCCTTCAAAAGTGTTGATATTCAGAAAATTTATATTAGAAACTGTTTGGACTCTTTTCAACCTTCAGAAATTATCATTTGTCGTTTTGGGCCCCTTAGTTTTGTATTTTTGACAATTTGAGCCCAAAAATGGGTTTTAAGTCCAAAAATGTTCATTCTAACCAACTAAACTATTTTTCTAGACTTGATTAGTGTGAAATGGTATAAGTTATGTTTATTTCATTCCTCATATTGTAGATCTTGGTTTTTAGGTTCTTTTGGCTAACATATTCATCACAAATCACATAAGATCATACATATAAGCATAAAAATCACACAAGACATACATTTACTCATAGATCTACAAGTGAAGTAGGAGCGTATCGAGTATAAGTGAAGTAGAAGCGATATCAAGTATAAGTGAAGTAGAAACGTATCGCTAAGTAAGAGTGTAAACAAGTATAAGCGTCTAACAGGTATAAGTGTATCACGAAGTGGAAACGTTATCGAGTAGGAGTTTAAACTAGGTAAAAACAAAGCAATGGTATCTAACAAGTAAAAGTAAAAGTGTACGACATGAAAGAGAACTTTGGTGAAAACCTTTGGAAAAACCTTTATCCTTAAGAAAATTACAACCGGGTATTCTTCGGTAAAATAAGCTTGTAACCTTGAGAATTTCTTTGGAAACCTTTCATAAACCAGTTTAAAATAAAGTTTGATAAAACAGTATAAGTAAGAGCTTGAACAAGTGAAAACATTTTAGAAAACCATTTATAGTATCCTACTCGGTAAAACAGTTACAGTGTGGTAAATCCTTGTGCATGCAGGGTTATCAATCACATGTGATTGATATGATAACTGGCATGTTTAACTTGTATTCCCCCCTATAAAACATGTAAAAGCATTTAAAAGGTTCATTCAGGGTATGAACTCACCTGGTGTAAGTGGATCCGACGAAGGTGCCGGTTGAGTGCTCGGTGTCAAGTAAAGACTTGGACACACTTACTGACCTATTTAACATATGATAACATATGTTCACATACAATTAGTACATTATATACTAATTAAACAAGTATACGGACTCTAAGGAGTGGGAAACACTTGGTTAAGTGTTTGGGGTGTCCCGGGTAACATTTAAGGGTGTGAATGGCTTAGGAATGGAGTTTACTCTCCAAGAGTAAACTCTATACATGGTGTTTACGGCCCTGGGAGAACTCCCGATGAGTTTACGGCCGTAAACTCATGGTGAGGGGTTCTAGGGTGTTTTAAGGGCTCTATCTTGTTCGTGGAATTTTGCTAGGTCCAAATCCGGAAGGTATGAATGGGTTTAGGGCTTTTAAAGGGACCATAGGGGAGTTTATAGCCCATGAACCACCCCTATGGGAGTTCACGGCCATGAACTCCTACACCTTGATTTTATTGAAGTTTTAAGTCCCTATTCCAACCCTGGTAATTTATAATGAGGTATGAGGCCATTTGGGGGGATTTACGGCCTAGGCACTTGCTTGGGCCGTAAACTCCTTTTTACCCCATATTTCCTTGTGTTTAAATGTTCCAAACCCTTAATAGCATGCCCCTAATTTATGTCTTAAGCCTAAGGGTGGTTTGGGAGTGTGTTTGGGGCATTTTTGCAAGGTTTAGAGGTGTTTACGGCGTAAGCATGTGCTTGGGCCGTAAACTCTCTTTTATGCCCTAAAATCTTGTGTTTTGATGATTAAACACTCCTAGATAAATTCCTTAATTGGTTCCTAGGCTCAACGGGACAAGTTTGGGTCATTTTGGCCACCTTTTGGGTGTTTACGGCCTAAGGAGGTTCTTAGGCCATAAACTCCTTTTTCATGTCTCAGTCATGTGATTTTAAGGCTAAAAAGACAATAATGTACGCATAGAACAAGTTAGGGCTGATGGTCTTACGTTTAGGAGTCAGAAATCGCAGTTTTGGAGTCGAAAACGAGCCTAGAGAGAGAGTATATAGAGAGAGAGAGAGTGAAAAAGGGTGGAATGAAGTCCATTCCCCCTTATATATGGGTTGGAGTTGGAGCTCAGTGGGAGTCTACCCGATACTGTCGTTATACGGGGCTTTTGGTCACACCTACACTACAAGAAAAAGTAGATTTAGCAATGGAAAAATTCCGTAGCTAAAGCATGTAATTCCGTAGGCAAACGTGATTAACTACGAAAATTTCTACGACACCATTCTGTAGTAAAATTCTTTGTAGCTAAGGGTCCTTACGGAATCCGTAGGCCCTTTGATACGGAATTTTCTACACCCCTATTCCGTAGGAAAATAGCTACAACGATATCCGTAGTAAATCTGTAGCGAAGTGCCTACAAAATTTTTCGTAGGACTTATATAGCAAAATAGCTACAACGATATCCGTAGTAAATCTGTAGCGAAGTGCCTACAAAATTTCTCGTAGGAATTCTATAGCAAATTAATTACGGAACATGCCATAGCAAATCCGTAGCAAACACACAACAGACTAACTTCGTAGAAAATATTCTATAGCAAAAGCACTACAAACTGATTTCGTAGCAACTATTTTGTAGTAAGCTCACTACAAAAAAATTCCGTAACAAATATTTCGTAGCAAATTCCATGACGGGGAAATTCCGTAGCAAATTCACTACTATCTACTTCAATAGCAAACAAAACATGACGAAATAACTTTCGTAAAAAAATCCATAACAATTTAACTACAAAATAAATCCGTAGATAAATGAATACAAAAATAACTACAAACTAGTTCCATAGTGAAAAATGGTGACAAGATCAATTCCATAGCAAAATACAAACAAAATTTACTAGAAAATTATCTCTAAACCAACTTTCTAACAACAAACATTAGGAAAATGCAAGATAAAATAAAACAAAATTGCATAAATTCTTCATAAAAATATTGTAGCATCCAATGTTTTCTTACTTTGTCCAAAACTTAAGACAAATTAATTAAAAAGTAAAAGGTAGCTACAAATAATAAATGCACAATTAAAGAAAATATTACTAGTTAATCATGTTTCTCATATCATTGATCGTGTTTCTCACTTCATCCAAGTCGACTCTTTGTTGCTCAATAGTTTCCTCTAGTTTTTGGATCTTGGCCTCTAGATGATGTTTTTCCAAATTTGTATCCGGTGAACTGCATGCTTCAGAAGAATTTCCAGGAAAAATGGATCTTCCATATGATCCAAGCCCATAAACTCTTCTTTTACGGTCATGTCCTCCAACAGCTGTATAAAACAACTCATTTTCATCCACTTCCTCTCCTAATAGTTCCAAATCCGCACATCGAGACTCAATAAAATTCTACAATGTTATCAAGGTATTAATATACAATTTATACAAGATCTTTAATTTAATATCACCGAATTACTTAAATAAACTTACATGAACTTTTTTCGCCTTTTCATCTAGGAATGTCTTTCCGTCATGATCCTTAGTATGAGTAAACATGAATACATCATAGACTGATGGAGCTTTTCCGGTATATTCCTCCTAACAATAATATTAGAAATATATAAAATCTCATCACAAAATGTATCGAAATATATACCATAATTATATGAATAGGTAAAAAGACGTTTACGATATCAATAGCAATTTGTGTATGAGAAGCAGATCCTCCATTATGAGTAGGTGGGGCTTTTCCACCCACTACCCCTTTACGCCTATTTATTTTATTTTGTTCTGATTTTTTCTTGAACTCATCTGAACTCCATATTGCATTCCAAGCATTCCACACTTGTTGTTCTATGTGAGACGGCTTTTCGTGGGTTGGATTTCTTGTGCTCATGTCATGGATATACTGTCGATACCTTTCTATGGCCTTATGTTCCCAAGCAGCCTTAACTGAGTTACCAATTGCAACATCCCAATAGCATTTTTTCTACAATACATAATAACATTTGAGTTATCATAAATGAACAATGTGCCTAATAAGTGAATAAAACCATAAATAATAAACCATTTACCTGAAACTCTTCCCAATAAAATTGTTTTGTCTCTTCACTTAAAGTTGCCCACTTATATCCTTTTGGGTCCACTTTATCTAGGAACGATTTTTTAATTATGTAGGAACATTTACCTGAAGGTGATAACCTACATAACAAAATAAACATCATAATGATTGTAACGTACATTTTTGATAAAAATTATGAAATTAAGCAAACTTGAACAAAATATATGAAAATTAACTACTATTTTAACTTACTCCTTTGCCTGAACTGTAATACGTAAGCGTCCGTCTATTCGTGTTTTGTTTTGTTCATCAAGCGGTGTCGTCGGAGCTGTTCTGGATGAAGGGGTGGATGATGGAAGTGGTGTTGGTGAAGGGATTAATGATGGAGCTGGTGTGGATAAAGGTGTAGATGATGGAGTTGGTGTTGATGAAGGGGCTGATGATGGAGCTGGTGTGGATGAAGGCATTGATAGAGTACCAAACATTGGTGGGGTAGTTGTTGCCGATGTGAATGTCGTTTTGGATGCAGAGGTAGATGATGGGGCTGGTGTGGAT
Organism: Lactuca sativa; assembly: GCF_002870075.4. Classification (NCBI taxonomy): domain Eukaryota; kingdom Viridiplantae; phylum Streptophyta; class Magnoliopsida; order Asterales; family Asteraceae; genus Lactuca; species Lactuca sativa. The sequence continues at coordinate 264,682,460 of NC_056630.2, forward strand.
GAAGGGGTGGATCGTGGGGCTGATATAGTACCAACTAGTGGAGGAGTAGAAGTTATCCGTGTGAATGTCTGTGTGGATGTAGTGTTGGACGCAGGCACGGGTACAGTACCAAATTGTGGGACTGTAGATGATGACAATGCAGGTATAGATGCTTCATTAGTAGACCTTTGTAACAAACGATGCATATGTTTGTGTGGCCTTGTTGGAACTCCTTTCAATGGGAATGGAGACATCTTTCCTGCTAGCTGCACCATATACATATAGTAATAGAAGTAGCCATCAAATGGGACCATTTCATTATGTTGATATTATGAGTATGTATGATGTTGGTGGAATAAATGTTCATAGAAGATGACATAAGAGGAAAGGTTGACACATGAACCGCTACTGTAATTTTATTTTAAACAGTGACCATTTTGTTATATAATTTGACTTATATGTTAGTATATCTGTTCCAGTTATTTTATGTTACAAAAAGATATATGAAAGTAAACATATCAGGTGGATTAGAAAGCAACAATTGGCATAAACTAGTAAACATGATTAAATGTTCTATACATCAGATAACATTTTAAAATACCGAGTATCAAAATTCAACTAGACAACAATTGTTACTACTTTTCAATAGATTCAAATAAAAAACTATTGTACTAATTATTATCCTGTCATGATCCAACACATGTTTCGTATAATATTGTTATCAAGTCGCAACATCTAAATATAATTGTATAAACAAGAGAAGTCGATCAAATATTTTTTTATCATAACGTAAATGTCGCATAAAACAGAGAATTAGAAAAGATAAATTCAATTGGAATATACTAAACAGAAGCAACGCTGACGTAAGTAAAACTCCATTATTAATTTTATATTGCTGATAGTTATAAAAGACAGAAGACTAAGAAGAAGAGAGAAGAAACAAAAGAAAACATACCTGGAAGACGGGGGAAACACTTTGATCAGAAACACTGAAAAGACCTAGAAGACGAGAGGAAACCACGAAGAGCACAGACGTACTCTAAATTCTCCTTGACGTGGGCAATTAATGGGATACAGTTTTGAAGGGAGTGGATATAGGGAGATTTGTTTTGCCGGGTGTAGGGGGATGAATTTAAAATATTTGATTTGCTATTTTGTTTATAACTATTCTGTATATGGTAAATTGTATATTGTATTATTTAAAAAATAAACTTATGTACTTATATATACAATAAATTAGGAGATAAATCAGGAATAAGGAAAAAGGTAATACGAGGTTATATATGGATATGATTTAAAATATAAAGGAATGAGTCAAAAGTCACATATTAATGAATTTTTGTCAAATATATAAGTATTTTACTATTTTTTTTAAGAAAAAACATAACCAACTAACGCTTTTATCTATAAGTATTTTACTATATTTTGACATCTTGATGCATTTTATAAACAATAATAGTTTATCCTCCATGGTAAAAGCATGATTCATGAATTATGATGATAAGTATCTTATAGGGTCAATTTGAAAAACTACAATTAGTGTTCTTGATTGTGTGGATCTTGTCTTAAAGCTAACAAAGAGTGGACCCCTTTCTCTCCCTGAATTCACCGATGCAGTAAATCTTTTCCCTATTGTCTCTCTTTCCATCTAAAATTATGAGTAAAAGATATATTAGACATTAGAAAATATAAATTATTGTTAATTACATGTAAATGGGACTATTTCTTTCATGTAGTCATCAGGTAGGTTGTTATATCTTTCAATAATTATAAGCATGTTACCATTTCTTACAAAAAAAATATTTAGCGACCATTACTATAATTTTATTTTGTAGAGGAACCGTAAATATAATTTATGTTAAACAGGGACTAATAAACTAGCAGTCTAAAAAAGTAAATCACTGAAAGGACTATAATACCCCTGCCATGAGGCATGCAACATATTGTAGGGAAAATCACCATGATAGAAAACAAATGTTGATGTAAATCAACAAAACATAGTGTAGTGAATTAGGGAAGAATAAGTTGATTGTATTAGATGATTTGATGAAAATAAAATACAAAAAAGACACTAGGGAATATCCATTGATCAAGCAAAAGTTGTGAGCAAAAAATCTGCTGGCACAAACATATCATGACAATCAGAGTAATCTTCCATCATTTTATTCTCCTTTGCTCCCCACCAACTAACTATCCAGTTTCCAAATTTACCCTTTTGGGCCTTTTATAGTACATTTATCCAGTTACAGCATAAATAGTTCTCTTGTAAAGCCTTAAATGCGTGATACAATAATCAATGAGTCCCTCACCATAAACAAGAATGTTTCTGCATAGTTTCGAAAACAAAAACAAAAAAAATTTTAAAAAAATGCTGATATGATTTGAGATCTCATAGAAAATAGCAAGGCACAAACACAATCTGCATAGTTTGGTTGATCACACGGAAAGGAATGACGAATCCCTAAAGGAATGTCATTCCTTCAAAATGCGGGTTTTATTCATCCCCCCCTGTTTTTTTCTCATTCCTTCATTCAAGGAATGAAAAGTACCCATTTTACCCTTGATTAAATATTTCATTCCTTTATCATTTCCTTCCCTCCAACAAAACAGAACCTAAGTGATTAACCCATGAAGTAAAAAAGAAACATTCATCAAGTGTTATCTGAAAAAAGTGTTGTACTGATAAGATAAGTACTGTTAAAAATTCTATTTAAAAATATAATGCTAAAGACTAATAAGAAAAAGTAAGGAAAAAATATTTAGGGGCAAATTTTTCCAAAAGTTAAGAAATGATTAACCTGAACAGTCACCAACCTCTATCTCGACACCATAGTTGGAGGTAATTATTGACATGTTAATCACTATCATAATCAAAATGGTCATCTCCTCCAACATCTTCTTCTTCATTTGTCGTTGAACTATACTCAAACTCGCCTTCATTGTTATCATTACTTTCATCATCAGAAACGTTGCTTGAGATGTCGCCATACTCAACTGTTTCATCATGTGCACTTGTGGAAGGTTCTTCTGTGCTGCAAATGATTTCATTTGCTTCAACTTCATCTTCTTGAAAAGCAACATCTTTTTGATAATCACTATTTTGCACATCAATCCGTCCTTGAGGTTTAACTTTACATACAGCCAACCAATCAGACATGTTCTGCCTCATGCTGGGGTATGGTATGTAACAAACTTGAGTAGCTTGCATAGCCAAAACAAATGGCTCAAACTTCTTGAACTTTCTTCGTTTGTTTATATCAACCAATTTATATTGATTGTGGACCTTGACTCCTATATCAGGTGTTGGATCATACCAATCGCATTTGAACAATATTGTGCTTTTAACCGACAAACCAGGATATTCAACTTCTAATATTTCCACCAACCTTCCGTAGTAATCACATGATTCGCTACTTATACACACTCCACTATTCATTGTTGATTTATTAGCACCATATGATTCTGTATGAAACTTATAACCATTGACAAAATAGACATTATATAATTTCACTGTCCTTAAAGGTTTTCTAGAAAGATCATATATATACTTGTTCTTTATTTGATTTTGGCGTGCCTATATGACAAATAAAGAAGTACATAAGAATATTGACAAAAAAAAATTAAAAATAACAACTGTGCACTCACATAATTCTCAAACCATGATGCAAAATTTTTATCCACTTCTGCCTGGAGATCATGTTCACTTATATCAGGATATAGATCTTTCAACAACTTTTCATATTCGCTGTAAACATAAGAAATAAAATAATTTGAACTCATGTCTTGACTAAAAAATGAATTGGAATATCGATTATAAGCTTACTTAAGATACGGTTGCACTTTTTCTTCATTAACTAATATGTAAGAATGTGCAGCATTAAATTCCATATCAGTTAACCTTCTCCTCTTGAGTTTTCCATATGAGCGACCAGGATGTGAAAATATAGTCAACTTTTCTTCATCATCGTCTTGAGCTCCTCCATCATCATTTCGAGGAACCTTTCGGTTACGTGTATAAACATGAGGCTCGAAATAGTAAGAGCAAAATATTGATGCTTCACGAACCAAGAATGCATTACAAATTGAACCTTCCACTCTAGCTTTATTTTTAACATCCTTTTTCAACTGATGGAGTAATCTACAACACACAATTCAGTAAACATATTAATTTATATTCAGCAATTATTTGTTAGGAATACTATGTAAAGTACAAAATTAACCTTTCAAATGGATACATCCATCGATATTGGACAGGACCTGCTATCTTCGCTTCATATGGAAAATGTATCGGCAAATGCTCCATTGAGTCAAAAAAGCCGGGGACAAAAATACCTTCCAATTTACAAAGAATTATGGGAATTTCATCTTCAATCCTTTTCATGTCTTCAACAGTAATTACCGATGCAGTTAATCTTTTAAAGAAAAGACTTAACTCGGTAATTGCTTCCCACACCTTTTTCGGCAACATCTCACGAAATGCAATTGGCAACAACCTTTGCATAAAAACATGGCAATCATGACTCTTCATTCCAAAGACTTTACATGTGCTCAAATCTACACACCTCCCTAGATTTGAAACATAACCATCTGGGAATGTCAAACTTTCTACCCATTTACATATGACTTTCTTTTGTTCCTTAGATAATGCATAAGGTGCTCTTGGATACTCGCCTGTAACTTGATTTTTATCAAACCCTTTTTTGTTACATAATAGTTTTAAATCAGCTCTTGCGCCTACATTATCCTTTGTCTTGTTTTTAACATCCATTACAGTGTAAAACAAATTTTCAAAAAAGTTTTTCTCAACATGCATAACATCAAAATTATGTCTTATAAGATTTGTTTTCCAATATGGCAAATCCCAAAATATGCTTCTCTTTTTCCAACCACACTTAACCTTGCTGCATGATTTATTTACTACATAAGAATTAGCTTCTGTCACTTTTACGAAACCATAATCTTCAATTTCCCTTAAAATTGTTGCACCTGTCATAATTGGAGGAGGATTCCTTCTTTCTACCCGATTCTTGGTGAATTTAGTCTTACTTAGTCTGAATGGGTGATTAGATTTGAGGAATCTTCTATGGCAGTCAAACCAATAAATCTTCTTACCATTTGGAAGCCTAAATGCTTGTGAAGATTTTCCACAATGTGGACATGCTAACTTCCCTGCAGTTGACCAACCTGAAAGCATTCCATAAGCCGGGAAATCGCTAATTGTCCACATTAAAGCGGCTCTCATTTGAAAATTTTGTCTTAACGATACATCATATGTTAAGACACCTTCTTCCCATAATTTCTTTAGTTCGTCAATAACAGGTTCAAGGAAAACATCTAACTTATCCTTAGGATTCTTGGGTCCAGGCACAATTGCAGTCAAAAACATGTAAGGCTCTTTCATACACATAGACGGTGGCAAATTATAAGGTGTAATGATAATGGGCCAACACGAATATTGTGATCCTGAGGTTCCATGGGTGTCACACCCCAAAACCGATAAAGGCGGAATACGTTTCGGGGTGGATGACGTAGTGAACAGTATCATCACAATTGCATAATAGTAGAAACAAGAAACATACAACCATGGGATTACATAGTGAATTTAATTACATGTGTGTTTTGTAATGTTTAACAATCACCCAAAAGTAAATCAAAAATAAGAGATGGGTCTTGTGTGCTCCACCTTCTCCAAAATGCCGCGTCTGTACCTGTCTATCTTTGACCTGAAGATACAAGTTATTTTGAAAACGATTATCAGCATAAAGCTGGTGAGTTCATAAGAGTTTAGTGTGAGTTTTTGTATACAAAGCATTAGTGTTAAAGACGTATCATTTATGTTCATAAGTAGAAGAAACTTAGAAAATCCCATATTTTCCAGGTAATACATTGTAAGTGACAATCTGTGAAAAGTATGCATTCTTTATTCCTTTGAAAACAGTTTATTTTAAGAATACATTGGCAAATCTCCAAATAACAAATGTGATAGAATAAGTTAAGCCCGTGATCAATGATAGAGGTGCGAGCTTCCTTTAGTGATAGATACTTACTTACTTCGGGATGTGGTTTAACATTTAGTGTAGTATTTTAGAGTAGTTGTAGGGTATTCCTTGTACATTACCAATAGTGAGGATAATAGAGAATCCCATGACCTTCCCGGTCATGCACAGTGTAGTGAAGTAGTGGCATCCCTGGGCCTGTACGGCGCAGACTGAGTTAACAGTCAGGATGTAATAGCGTCTGCCCCGTATAGATCTATACATGTAGAGTCGTCTCCCTGCTGGAAAAACTCCGGGCGTAGTGGATAGCGAATAGAGTATCTCGTAGTGGGTTAGTGTATTATTGTTTGTTTAGTGTTTTCTCGATTGTTATAGTGTAGTAATCTTTTAGTGTTGATCATAGTGTATTCTCTTACTAGTGTATCGTCTAGTGATAGTGAGTATTATAGTGTAGATGGTAAATACTTTAACGAGTAGTAGCGGTAGCGACCCTAACCATACCTATTATGGTTATCTTAGTGGGGAGGTTTCTTAGCACGTTAGTGACTTTAGCATTAAGTGAAAGCAGTAATATTCGTATCCCATACTGATATACAGATTTTATATAAGTAAGAAATCAACGACAGTCGGACGGATAACTACTACCCTAAGCCCACAATCAAACAAGAACAGGAAATAAGGCGAGATATCGGTCCTAAGTCCTCCAAGTCTTATTTATATAAATATATCAGAGTGGTTACATTTTATAAGCAAATTGATTAAATAAAAGTATTTTGCCAAATGAATATTTAAATTCTGGTTCAATGTTTAAAAATAGTTTGAAAAGGGTAAAACCCGTTTTTAAGGCATAGGGGCAAATCACATGTGATTTGAACTAAGAGTAGTGAATCATATGTGATTAATCCTTGTAACTCGGAAATCGTTCTGTAAAACTTTACATAAACATTTGTAAGCAACTTGTATCTCCCCCCTAAAACATGTAAAACACTTGAAAGGTTCATTAAAGGGGTATGAACTCACCTGAAATCGCGGAAATCGGGTGAATCGGGTAAATCGGGTAATAGTGTCGATTGAGCGTTTGGTACCAAATAACCACTTGAGCACCTTTTAGGACCCTAATGTCATATGAAATATGTATTTTACAAGAAGTTAATCATCTTATGCTTTTCATTATAGAATTTGGACATTCTAGTGTCGTTTTCGGGGTTTTAAGGCCTAGAAAGGGTTCCCGGGAGTGGTACAAGGCCATGGATGATTTACGGGAGGTTCCTTGAGTTTACTCTCTTAGAGTTTATGGCCTAAAAGCCATTCATTGGGAGTTTACGGCCGTAAGCCCCCTAGGCTTGGCCGTAAACTCTTGTGGTGTCCCAAAGTGTGTGTTTAAGGCCTTATCTCACTTCCTTGATTTAGTGGTGTGTGTTTTGGACCAAGAGGGAAGGATTAAACATCATATTTTGTGATATTTTTGGGGAGTTTACGGCCAAGACTTGTTCTTGGGCCGTAAACTCCTATAAGTCCTTCAAGATGAAGGTTTTACTTGTACAACATGGTCCCAAATGGCTTAGAAAAATCCTAGAAGGCCCTATAGTGAGTTTGGAACAATTTGGCACATATTTATGGGGAGTTTACGGCCCAAGAACATCCTTGGCCGTAAACTCTTCATTTGGTGTCAAAATGAAGTGTTTAATGGTACAACACACTTCCATAGGCCTTAGATAAATTCCTTTCATGCATTAGGGTAGTTTAGGGGCTTGTTTGACACAAAAGTTTGGGTGTTTACGGCCCAAGATTAGCCTTGGCCGTAAACTCCACTTTTTATGTTCAAATGATGATGTTTAATGCCTTTAAGCCTTCCTTGTTGTCAAGTCTAAATTACTAAACACCCTAGAAGAGTTTTTGGAGCCTTAAACATGGATTTGTGGGGTGTTTGAGGTGTTTACGGCCTAAGCACAAGCTTGGGCCGTAAACTCCTTTTAAGCATCAAAATCTTGTGTTTTAGTGTCCAAACCCTTCTAACTATAAGCCTTAATTAGTGTACTAGCTTAAAGGAAGGAAAAACATGGCCTTGGGCATGAATTTGGGGGTTTACGGCCTAAGGAGCTTCTTAGGCCGTAAACTCCTTTATGGTCCTTGATTTCTATGATTTTTGGCCCCTAAATTCAATGAAGCATGACTAGATTAAGATAGAGGATGAGTACTTACGTTTGGAGGTCGGAAATTAGCGGAATCGGGGCCGATTTCGAGTCTAGAGAGAGAAAGTAGAGAGAGAGAGTGGGTGTGTAGTAAATGAGTGTTCAAATGTTGGGCACACCCATTGCATATGTCTCGGGAATCGCACCCGATACACGGCTACCCGATGTTTAAAGTTAACTGGGTTAAAACTTTTTACCCGGGTGAAGTGGTTGAAATGGTAATATAACTCTATTAGGTTAAACAGGGTCAACACATACGAGTTATATTCCTTAGAATAATATCAAGCCCTGTTTAAATTTAGACATTCGAACATTGACGATTTTCAAATATTACATAAAGTAACGTATAGTGACACTTTCCGTTAGTGAAAATGGGATTTTTAACAAAATTAGATTTGGGGTTGTCACAATGGGGTTGAAATCCATCTGTACATAGGCCCAACCTAACATTACGCCTTTCAGCTGCAAATGAAGGATGATTGATATCAAATTTCTTCCAAGCTTCGGAATCAGATGGATGACACATAACTCCAACATCATGACCATGATCCTCAGCATGCCATCGCATCGAAGCGGATGTTGCTTGAGAAGCATATAATCTTTTCAACCTTGGAGTTAAAGGCAGGTAATGCATTCGGGTGTAAGCTACACGTGAACACTTAGAAGAATTTGTTGAAGATTTATACCTCTGCGCTTCACAAAATTTGCATTGATCAAGATCTTTGTTATCCCTCCAATATAACATGCATCCAGACCTACAACAATCAATATGTTCCACAGGTAGACCAAGTGCTTGTATTAACTTCCTTGTCTCATACAAACTATCAACCATGTTATTATCTTCTGGTAACCCATCCTTCATCAATTGACATATTGCATTAAAACATTGCTCAGGGATGCGATATTCTGATTTGATATTCAATAGTCTAGCGGCAACAGACAATTGAGTTGCTTTTTTACAACCTGACCATAATTCTCTATCAGCAGCCTCTAGCATATCAAAGAACTTCTTATCTTCTGGATTTGGATCCTCATCAAAAGTTCTTTCTATAAAGTCATAACCGGCAGCATCCATAACCATTTCACTGTAAGAGGGATCATGGTGTTCATTAAAAGGAGAGTGTGTATCATCCATCCCAAATGAAGTACTACCTATTGATGTTTCTCCATGTTTATTCCATAAATAGTAGTTCGGAATAAAACCAAACTTAGACAAGTGAAACTTTGCAACTTCAACTTCTTGAAATGCTCTGTTTAGACATTTTTTGCAAGGGCATTTAATTTTATCTCCATCCATAAAACTTTGATTACTACAAGCAAATTCAATGAATGTCTTCAATCCATTTGTGAAAATAGGTGAAATATATCCATCGGCATCTAGTCTATCATACATCCAACTCCTAGCCGTATTGCTCATTCTGCTAAGGTATACCAAAATTGTAAGAAAAAAAATAGCATTCGTGATTAACGGTTGATATATATATTTACTAATTACTTTCAACATGTGTTATGGAGACAGTAGGAAGTAGTAATAGTTAAATTGAAGATCTAACGTTCCAATGAGAACATACCTTATTATCTAATTAATTAGACAACAACCGGATGATCAGGGGCGATGCAATATCTTTGTTTGATGTTCACTGCATTAAGTTTAATCAATCAAATATTAGAGGAACTTGGACCAAATTTACTTTTTCTGACATTTTCCAACTTTCCAATCAAACAAAACACATAAATTAAACAAGGATATATATTGTTATATAACGTGATGGGAAAGTACCAACATCAGAAATTTGCTTTACACAAAACTTTTTGTGTATATTTTGTAACAGCGTCAGTATTTTGTTTACACAAAAGTTTTTGAAATCAATTAATAAGAAATAGGTCAAAAAGAATAAAGAACTAGAAAACTTACCAAGAAAAACATCACTCGCCCATGAATCATGGAGATAGAATCAACAGCCGAGGGTTCGTATTTTCCCTATAATCGACTACTGCACTGGAGGTCAGGAATGCGATATGCCTTGATAGGAACCAGAATTTTAGGGGTTGTCTGTTAAGGTTAACGTTGCTGGTGGTGGTGGCCGACACGGACATTAACGGTGGTGGTCATTGTATAGATTATCGGTAATGCTTGTGTTACTCGTGAAGTCACAATGAAAGAAATTAGATTTGGTGTTACTCGTGAGATCAAAGGAAAGAAATCAGATTTGGATTTGTTAATTGTTTTTATAATATGACTACGCGTCATCTATTAGGTTTTAATAGTTTTAATTTGTTTATTTATTTATTATTATATATTATATAAATTGAAAAAAATCATATTTATATAATAATTTTTTTAATTCAACCTAAATTCAAGTAATCTGGGCACATGTTTTTTTCTTGCGAACAGTACTTATTTAAATTATTATTATTGGACTCTAATTATTTATTAAAATTCATATTTTCAAAATTAGATATTATGTATTGATGTTTCTCCATGTTCTAGTTTTGGGTTTTAATAATAGCCTTATTCGGGTTTTGGCTATTTCGGGCATAGGTCTTTTGGGTCCGGATAAACCGGGTAAAAGTTTAAGCTAAGAAAGACTCGAAATTTATAGATTTTTTCTTTTGGTACGTTGAGTAGACCTAGTAGCCATTGGATACGCACAAAAAAAAAAAAAAAGCTTCAAGAAACCTTTCTTTTCAATATTTGAACGACGAAGATATGGTTTTTTTTTTGTTCCTCAGGGGTGTGGGCACGGTTTGCCACGATGGGAATGGCGAACACCGTCCCCACCTTGCAGTCATCAATGCGGTTTGACCGCATATGGTTAGATTCCGCCACATCCTCTCTCTCTCTCTCTCTCTCTCTCTACCATTCTCCTCTTCCCAAGTTTGAAGAGTCACATTCTTTTAAATTTGTTTTTTTACCTACAAACGATAGTCGGTTTCGAATACGTCATTCGGGTTAGTCGGGTTGATGTCATCCAACCAATCGTGGGTCATCGACCATCCGTGATCCTTTAATGGGTCTAAGCTTTGCTTAGGATGCCTCCAAATACTTAAAAAATTTATTAACCAATTTTGTAAAATAATAATTGTAAGCTTTTATCCAATAGAAAATACCTATAGTTTGGTTACGTAGAAAATATTGTAGCAAGTTAGCTACAAACATTGATTCCGTAGCAAAGACGGTAGAAAAATAACTACATATTTTAATTCCATAGCAAATTTTATAGCAAAATAGCAACAAAATTTGATCTGTAGAAAATGTTCATAGCAAAATAGCTACGGATTCTAATTATGTAGCAAATTCGTAGCAAGATAACTACAAACTTCAATTTTGTAGCAAATTTTGTAGCAAAATAGCTATGGATTATGATTCCGTAGCAACTTCTGTAGCAAAATCGCTACAAACTTTACATCATAGTAAGTTTTGTAGTGAAATAGCTATGGATTATGATTTTGTAGCAAATTTCGTTACAATCTACCTACGGTTTTACATTTTGTAGCAAATTCCGTAGTTATTAAACTATTAACTATGGAATGCAATTTTGAAGCAAATTTTGTAGTAAAATTGCTACGCCTACCCATTCTGTATCATATTCCATAGTAAAATAGCTACGGATTCTATTTCCATAAGAAATTTCCGTAGTTATTCAGGCTTTTTCTAGTAGTGCTAATTTAGTGGTCGTAATCATAAAAACTAACTTTTTCCAAATTACTATGGAAATGTAATTTAAGTGTTTTTATTTACTTTATTACGACTTTAACGATATAAAATATAAATAAATAAACATTTATTTATTTGACGACCTCTTATTAACGGAACTTTTATACAGTGGAATATTCCGTTAACGGTAACGGGGTAATGTAACAGAATAACTTTGGGTTGTCACATCATCCCCCCGTTAGAGGGAATTTCGTCCCGAAATTCAGGTCTAGGCAAGGTAATAGGTATGAATGACCGAGTAGAGGCAGGAGGGTACTTCCTATTCTGATTGTCCTCGCATTCCCAAGTGAGCTCTGGTCTGTGTTTGTCGTTCCAACAAACCTTCACCTACGGGATGCGGATTCCGTCTCGTGCAGTTAGTAGGTTTCGACTGGTGTATCTACGAGGTTAGGGTTCTCAATGGTTTCTATCAAGACGTGTGGGATACGAAGAGTGATGTCACGCAACACTGATCAAGTCTACGGAGTTTATCGATCGGGTGTGAAACTTGTGGAATATCCGAAAGTAGTAGTGGTCTGACGAGGGTTGGACCAAATCTCTGTGAGGATTCTCAGATGGTCCTAAGCTCTCGGAAGGGTAGAGCTTTTCAGTACTTAGAACATAGTATACTCCCATGGCAAGATCATCACTGGCGTGATCGCCATTCCGAAGTTCCTAACGTTCTCTCTCATACTGGTAGTGTAGTCCTTCAGGTTGGTTCTTAGGAAGCTCAAGTTGTCCTTGGTTTCGCATTTTCCTGTCAATTGGCTTTTAGAGGCTTTCTAGGTCATCGAACGGGTTGCGTGTCTACGGTATCTTTTTGTTGTAGAGTGGCTATCTCAATCTTGTGCAAAATGAACCTGCACTAATGAATCTTGAGATATTCCTGATGGAAACTCTCTGGGTCGGGGAGATAGGGTTTCACCAGACGAGTGTTGGACTATCTCAGGAGGTGGTTCTACTATTTCTGCGTGAGATAGTATTCGTGGAACACCTAATAGTCCAATGAATCTCTAAGTCTTTGGTTTATTCTAGTGCGAAAAGTGCATGCTCCTGCATAACCCCTCGACTAACACCAAGGCTGGTGTCAAGTCTATAATCTCTTCGGGATCTGGGTCATGAGGCTTAACGCAACTACTTTCGCACTTTCATCAAGGATTCTTGGCTGCGGAGGTTATCCTGTGGTTCGAGATTTCCTCCATACGAGAGGGTGGAGGGTTATAGGCACTACTTGTCTGTAACAGGGTGGACGAAGTGCCTGAGTAGTGCGGGCATCTACTGCAACTACTCTTCCGAAGGTTCTGAGTTTTCTCGGTCTAGGTCAAATCTAGTGAGTATAGGTTCCTATCACTCGGAACTTTAGTCTTTTTACTAACTGAGGGTGTTAGCTACTATGTGGGCTTAACCGGGATGACAACAAATTTCGGATTTGTGGTCATTATAGTAGCTCAACCCGCAGTGGTTCTCTTGACTCCAGCTCCTATTTTATTGAATATGATGAAGGGCTTTACTATGAGGTTCGTGGTAGAGCTCATACTTGGCTTAACCACTAATACTTGGTGTATGCAGGCCGTATATAATTGAGGTCGGCAGGATGTTCAGTTGTGCGGCTCCACCCCAGGCCCACAACCCAACGAGGAACAGGGAGTAGGGAGGAAGCACACATCTTAAATCTTTTTGATCTCAACTATATACCACCTTTATGCATATACCTGGTTATAGTGGTTAGTACCATGAGTTCTATCCTCTGGGTTCACGAACCTGATGTGCGAGGTGCGAAGGGTCTTTCTAGGGAATCTACTAGGTATGCTTCAGGTGGTTATCATCTTTTGGAATGCATGTAGTGCCTTTCGCTTCGGTTTCTATATGACTAAGAGAGGTCGGTCAACAGCACGCGGTACCCTTCTCTTGGGTACTTCGGAAGGTTTGAGATAAGAGGGACGACTGACCGATCGTATTAGGTTTGATTATTTGTATTAGTTTAGGTTCGGAAGAACCTTTATTTGCCGAAAGGGCTATGGAGAAAGTTCTTTTTACACAGCACTAAGGATGTACCCATGGTTGCACGAAGTCGAACCATGATCAATAGAGTCGTCGAAGTTGGCATACCTCGACATGATATAAAGTGAGGGTCGATAGAGTCATGCGCCGATCAGGCACACAAGTTCTAGGCATCTAAGGTTTCGTCCTGTGTATCACTGTCGCGGATACTTGGACCGATAGAGTCGACGCGGAACTATAGAGAGTTCTAAGTGTTTCCGAGTAGAGTACCTTTCTCATGAATGGATTCTCATGAGGCATTTCTATAATCGCCTAACATATACTAGTCATGTATAGTTAAGGTGGGGAGGACTGTTGACTGAGCGACTCCGCCCTAAATCCACAACCAAACGAGGAACAAGAAATGAGGCGGCATTCACTCACTCTAGGTCTATCCATCTTAGCTATACATGGTCGTAACGTATATGTTTAGCCATTATAGTTTTACCTAATGAATTTTAAATTTTATAACAGTGCTGCGACTTTCGCCTTGATGGGGAAGTATTTACATTTGAATTAGCCTTTAATGTTTTTGGTTTAGTTATCTGAGATCGAGAGACGTACAAAATCTTCCGGGTTCCTTGATGCTTCTCCCTAAGCAGTAGAGTTAGGCTCCTCCTATGTCCTTGTTGTTTCTTTCAGTTGGGCAATCTCTTTCGAAGTGTCCAATCTTACCACATAGTCAGCAAACTGGATTGCCCGTCACATTGGTGATTGATGCAATACGCTCCACCGGAGTTCTGCATACACGAGCAGTATGTCCCAACATGTAGCACCTAGCACAATAGAGCTCCCGACAGACACCATGATGATGGTAGCTACACTTGCTGCAATGGGGAAGGTTTCCTAAGTATGGTCTCCTAGGTGTATGGATGGAAGGGTTGGCAGGGAATTTGACCATCTCAGCTCATTGCCCTTCGGAAGGTCCTTGAGCCGAGGTACTTCCCTCCTCGATCTTGATCTTTCTCTTTAGTGGATTTGAGTGAGGTTCTTGGGTGGCTGGGTATGCAGAGGTTGGTTGCTGTTGTCCACTACTAGGATCGGAATTCCCGATAGGGCCCTTGCTAACGTTGGCGTTGTTAGCATTCAGGTGAGCCATGACAGCTGCTACGGCTGCTGAGACTGCAACTTGGAACGTAGCTTCATCGAATAAAAGAGTAGGTTTCTTGCTTGTGGACTGGTTACGCTTCTTTGGTGGCATGGTTTCTCCTACACGTAAAGGAATACAAGATAAGGAGAGACGATGGCTAGCCCTGGACATATCTGTCCCGACTGTATTAGGCATAAATTTTTCCGTGCCTCGTGTACTGGTTGTCTGAGTGTTGACCTACATCCCTATGATGTAGTCCTGGTAATCAAGGTAGAAGTATGAGTATCGGAAAAGGCCATAAGATGCGAGTCATTCCTACTACGTTACCTTTATACTGGGAAAGGTTTCACTCTCCGGCCTGGAGAGATTTGAGAACAGTTCGGAACGAAACCGCGAAAAGAGAGGCTTATGAAGACTTATGGCTAAACATTCTCAATAGAGGTGCGGGGATTCGCTCTAATCGTGTAACTTGCAACGGGAAACGACGATTTACCTAACACATAGCGTGAGTAGTGTGATCACTAACTCACTATATTGTATTATTTTAAGGGTGTATTAGTGTGACGAACATGAGGAAAAGACACTTCCTAGGTTCCATGTACTGGCTCCCTCTGTCCGCCTCGTATCTTCGTCTGGAATCGGCGTTGGTATCCTTCGGGTAGTTACCTAGGGTTCGTTCCTCGTATGGACATATTGAATTTCTACTCCGCCTCCCTTCTGATTCCGACTCCAGGTGTCATCACTTCATGATGGATGACTGGAAATCTCAGAAGTTTAGGCGTATTTCTCACCGATGTCCCTAAAAAGATATAGGCACTTGGTGAATTCAATAGTCTGGACCTAGTTCATTTATTTCCGAACAGGAAATCTTCTTAATGAACCTCCTCTGGGTCTGAATCAACTCTGCTGTCAAGCACTGAAGTGGATAGGGTTTTCTACGGGGTTCGTGCGAGAATGGAAATGTCTAAAGAATCCTAAGAGATTATTAACATCACTGGATGATCCATATCGAGTCCTGCTACGATTACATAGGGTATACAAATCATATATAGCTTAGATCCGACAGGCCTTCGAATATGTGATACTACCCTATATCTGATGGGTTTTGGTCCTAAGAACATCCTATGTGCTCATACAAACCCTAATGCTTGGATCTAGGTTTCTCTATTGTACATGCAAGTTATCCAAGACTATAAACCCTAACTCTAGCATACAAGTAATCATATTAACATAAGAATGGGTTTAAGATATTACCTTGATTGTTATGTAGCAATAACAATCCCATTCCTCCTTGTATTGACTTTAGAAAGCTTAGAGTCACAAATGTCACTCCTCTAATGGTTCACAAACACCATAAGCAAGAGGATGAAGAGGAGAGAGGAAGGAGGCTGCCCTAAAACGTGTGAAACCCTAGAAGGTTGCTTGTCCACGTTTTTGGTCCTTAAGGGGTCTATATATAGTGAGGCTATTAGGGTTATCTAACAAGGAAACCCTAATTTGGATGCTTAAGCCCTAAGCAACCCATAGACTCCTTTAATTAAGGCCTTGGACGATTTCCTTATGGGTTTCCCCATAGAATTCGTCCACCCCTTAATACAAGACAATCCATGGCCCAAATTGCAATTATCTTATAATTACAATTCCAGTCCCTTAAGTTTAATTAATCTCTTTTAGTCACAAAACTAATTACCAATTAATTATTGACTAATATTAATTAAACAATATGATTTCTCCTTTAATATATTATTCTCATAATATATTAATAAATCATATTTAATCCTTTCTCTCCATAATTCATCCTATCAAGTTGCTTTGGTGAAGGCAACCCAAAAGGACCATGCACCATCGGGTCAAGTACATACCAAAATAGTTATGGACTTAGACACTAATCCAACAATATCCACATCCAAACAAGGAAAAGGAAGTAGGGCGAAACCACACATTCTTAGCCTATGGGATCCTTATTATATATAACATTGGGAGCACACCCTCTGTAATTGTAGGTATATCAATAAGGATCTTTTTAGTTCTTCACACAAGGTTAGTTATGGATCCTAAAATACCCCTATGGTATTTTAATTTCTTGTTTAGTTCTTTTCTTCTGAATATGGTTCTGGGATTAGTGTGAATCTTTTAGTGTTCCAAAATACTCCTATAGTATTTTAACTTTATGTTTGGCTCTAGCATTCCTACTTGGTAAGTTTCAAACCTGTTGCACACCACTATCACTCCCAAGCACATGTTCATCGCATCTCGAATAAATGTAGTTGATCAGGTTACATTTATTCCAGCTTACGATTACATAACTGCTCAGGTTTGACGGCAATGCTCAACATCCGAAGACTTTTATTATTGTTCTTCTTGTGATACTTTTGTTCGAGTGTTTAGGTTCTGGATGTTATTATACTTTGGTAAAATATGGTTATATTTTAAAGTATAATTCTTGGTCAGAGTGTTTTATCCCTTTTGTATTTATAGGTTGTATATCTTTTATGAATTGATATACTTAGCTCACTATAAACAATGCTCTAATACCAATCTGTCACACCCCAAAACCGGAACGGCAGAAACGTTCTGGGGTGGATGAAGTCATGTCAAGTATCACAACACATGCATTATAGTAATCAAAGTACAACAAAACATTGCATTAATAGTAATATTTTTACATGATTTATATTACAATATATCAAAGTAATACAAGTAAATATAATAAGTACAGCATGGTACTAAGCTATCTTCATCAACAGCTCCGGGGGTGTACCTGTCTAATGTTGACCTGAGAATACAAGTTATTTGAAAAGCGAGTATCAGCATTTTTACAAATGTTGGTGAGTTCATAAGTATTTAGTGTCATTTTATTCAAATAACTTTAATAAAAGTGGTAGTTTTCAAGTATACAGTGAAATAGAGTCCTTTCCAGAAAATCCTATATTTTCTATTTAAAAGCAGTCTTCTACCAAAACTAGTCAGAGTTATGTGGTAAAAAGTAGTTTTCCCTTAAACACTTTCATTATCAAAATACGGGATTTGCCTTTTTAGAAAGTCGGAGAATATCAGGGAAATAACATATGCCTCAGCAGTGAAGACTGCTGACTAAGGCGAAGGAATCATAGACTCCAGGAGAATATCGAACGAACGACACGCCTGGCTCAGTCTAACAGAAAGAGACACAGACCCCAGAAGGTACCAAATGAAAGGTACAGCTAGTAAGGTCTAGAACAGTGAACACAGACCCCAGACAATATCAACTGAATGATACGTCTAGCAAGGTCTAAAACAGTGAATACAGTAAATACAGTGAATACAATGAATACAGACCCCAGACAGTATCAAATGAATGACACGTCTAGCAAGGTCTAAAACAGTGTGACTCCGAGAGTGGGTTCCAGCATACAATGTAAATTGCTGGTGAAAAACCGTTACCTTAAGGCCATGAATTATAAGGTAACCTGGGATACTCGTAACCATACTAACCGACACTAGAGTACCTGACGCCCTACAAGCGTCTAGAGAATATGACATTGTCACCCCTTGGCTTGGTAGGCCGTGGACTGTAGCTAGCAGTCAGGGTGCGGGGGTGTCAATCCCGTATAGATCGATACACACAATGTCCGCTCTCCCTACAGGAGACTCTGGTTACCAACTAGACGACAGAGAAGGCCGTGTCCCGAAGATGCATCCCAAATAGTCGGTAGTGTGTTTCTAATACAGTGTTGAACTAGAGGTAGAGACTCATAACTGAACTGACTAAGGTAACCCTATATGTCTACGCTTGTGTACATAATATATAACTAATGAATCAAACGACCTTCGGATGGACATCCGATCCCACCAGACCACATCTTAACGAAGAAAAGGAAATAGGGCGGACAAGCCTTCCTAAGTCCTTCAATCATTATTTATATGCATCTAAGCAAGCACAGACATACATCTAACTACGCTTGAGTGTGTATAACAAGTGGAATCATATCGTGAAGTATAAGTGTACAGTGTGGAATAACCGAATCGTGAAGTATAAACGTACAGTGTGGAATAATCAAGTCGTGAAGTATAAGCGTACCAAATGTAAGTGTATCACGAAGCAGAAGCGACAACAAGTGAAGTAGGAGCGTATCGAGTATAAGTGAAGTAGAAGCGATATCAAGTATAAGTGAAGTAGAAACGTATCGCTAAGTAAGAGTGTAAACAAGTATAAGCGTCTAACAGGTATAAGTGTATCACGAAGTGGAAACGTTATCGAGTAGGAGTTTAAACTAGGTAAAAACAAAGCAATGGTATCTAACAAGTAAAAGTAAAAGTGTACGACATGAAAGAGAACTTTGGTGAAAACCTTTGGAAAAACCTTTATCCTTAAGAAAATTACAACCGGGTATTCTTCGGTAAAATACGCTTGTAACCTTGAGAATTTCTTTGGAAACCTTTCATAAACCAGTTTAAAATAAACTTTGATAAAACAGTATAAGTAAGAGCTTGAACAAGTGAAAACATTTTAGAAAACCATTTATAGTATCCTACTCGGTAAAACAGTTACAGTGTGGTAAATCCTTGTGCATGCGGGTTATCAATCACATGTGATTGATATGATAACTGGCATGTTTAACTTGTATTCCCACCTATAAAACATGTAAAAACATTTAAAAGGTTCATTCAGGGGTATGAACTCACCTGGTGTAAGTGGATCCGACGAAGGTGCCGGTTGAGTGCTCGGTGTCAAGTAAAGACTTGGACACACTTAGTGACCTATTTAACATATGATAACATATGTTCACATACAATTAGTACATTATATACTAATTAAACAAGTATACGCACTCTAAGGAGTGGGAAACACTTGGTTAAGTGTTTGGGGTGTCCCGGGTAACATTTAAGGGTGTGAATGGCTTAGGAATGGAGTTTACTCTCCAAGAGTAAACTCTATACATGGTGTTTACGGCCCTGGGAGAACTCCCGATGAGTTTACGGCCGTAAACTCATGGTGAGGGGTTCTAGGGTGTTTTAAAGGCTCTATCTTGTTCGTGGAATTTTGCTAGGTCCAAATCCGGAAGGTATGAATGGGTTTAGGGCTTTTAAAGGGACCATAAGGGAGTTTACGGCCCATGAACCACCCCTATGGGAGTTCACGGCCGTGAAGTCCTACACCTTGATTTTATTGAAGTTTTAAGTCCCTATTCCAACCCTAGTAATTTATAATGAGGTATGAGGCCATTTGGGGGGATTAAAACCATCATTTGGCATAGTTTGGGGGTGTTTACGGCCTAGGCACTTGCTTGGACCGTAAACTCCTTTTTACCCCATATTTGCTTGTGTTTAAATGTTCCAAACCCTTAATAGCATGCCCCTAATTTATGTCTTAAGCCTAAGGGTGGTTTGGGAGTGTGTTTGGGGCATTTTTGCAAGGTTTAGAGGTGTTTATGGCGTAAGCATGTGCTTGGGCCGTAAACTCTCTTTTATGCCCTAAAATCTTGTGTTTTGATGATTAAACACTCCTAGACAAATTCCTTAATTGGTTCCTAGGCTCAACGGAACAAGTTTGGGTCATTTTGGCCACTTTTTGGGTGTTTACGGCCTAAGGAGGCTCTTAGGCCGTAAACTCCTTTTTCATGTCTCAATCATGTGATTTTTAGGCTAAAAAGACAATAATGTACGCATAGAACAAGTTAGGGCTGATGGTCTTACGTTTAGGAATCGGAAATCGCGGTTTTGGAGTCGAAAACGAGCCTAGAGAGAGAGAGAGTATAGAGAGAGAGTGAAAAGGGGTGGAATGAAGTCCATTCCCCCTTATATATGGGTTGGAGTTGGAGCTCAGTGAGAGTCTACCCGATACTGTCGTTATACGGGGCTTTTGGTCGCACCCGATTTAGTGGTCGTAATAATAAAAACTAACTTTTTCCAAATTACTATGGAAATGTAATTTAAGTGTTTTTATTTACTTTATTACGACTTTAACGACATAAAATATAAATAAATAAACATTTATTTATTTGACGACCTCTTATTAACGAAACTTTTATACAGTGGAATATTCCGTTAACGGTAACGAG
Source organism: Lactuca sativa (assembly GCF_002870075.4). Classification (NCBI taxonomy): domain Eukaryota; kingdom Viridiplantae; phylum Streptophyta; class Magnoliopsida; order Asterales; family Asteraceae; genus Lactuca; species Lactuca sativa. Next base: position 264,703,495 of record NC_056630.2, read on the forward strand.
GTAATGTAACAGAATAACTTTGGGTTGTCACATGAACACTTCTTAGATCTCGAAAATATGGAGGAGATATGAGAGAGTTTCTTGAGAGAATTGAGAGTGAAATGTGTGTGTGTGTGTGCTTGGATTCAGCCGAGAGCAAGAGAGAGAGGGAAAAGAAGAGAGGGGTTGCATGGAAGTATGGGAAATGCATGGATGTATGGTTCCTCTTGCATGGAAATCCCTTGAATAATTGTGAAGTGGCACACACAAAGTCAACTCTTCCTTCCCTTGGGCTTGGGCCGAGAATGGAGAGAGAAGAGATAGTTTTTGGGCCTTATAGGCTTAAGCCCAATTTCATAGTTATGTTGAGTGATTTTTGGTCCTAATAAATATAAATGGGATTTTTATGATCTATTGGGGCTAAATTGGGTTAATTATGGCCCAATATAGTTCACTTAATTAATTTATTTCATTCTAGGTCCAATATGGCCCAAAATATTGAAATAAATGGAAGTGGATCCAATTAGAGCCCATTTAAGAGTTCTAAGCCCAATATGGTCAAATTGGAAGCTTATTGGTCCATTGGGCCCAATAAGGAAGTCCTATGTAACAACGCAAATTTTCAAACAAATTTTTCATTTAAAAAAAACATTTATTTCCATTCATAACAAGGCATAAATAGTTTAAGTATTCTGTCAAATACAAATAATCAAATCCCAAGATCATAAAGCATTCTTCAGTGTGTATCGATCACGCCGGCGCCTTCCCACGGTCCTCGCTAGTACCTGAAATACATGCACAACATCTGTAAGCATAAATGCTTAGTGAGTTCCCCAATATACAACTTACGCACATACGCCTTTCCAGGCCCCGACCTTCCGGTCCATGTGTCTCAGGGGACTTCCGTCCCTGCTGGGTAAACCTTCCGGTCCTACCCACACCGACCTTCCGGTCCATCACACAACATATCGCCTTCCGGCCCATAACATATTGCCTTCCGGCCCATAATATAATCGCCTTCCGGCCCATAACATACATAGCACATATAACAAATAACTTACCACATATAGCATACATATCACATATCATATCCGACCTTCCGGTCACATAGTCAAACCCTTCCGGGTACAGTATAGTGAGAAGACTCACCTCGTAAAAGCTGAAAGCTAGCAAATCCCGAAATGACTCGTGCACAATCCGACGAGCTACAACCTCCCTATAACATCACATATCTCATTAACACTTATATCTTCTAAGTGTGACTATCCCTAAGAAGTCAGACTTAGGTCAGCTCTGGTCAATGGTCAACGGTCAACTCGACCGGACGCGGCGAGTCCCATGGCGACTCGGCGAGTCTAGACGTCCTCCAACTCTCTGAGATTCCCTATCTACTCGTCGAGTATCCTCCTCGACCCGACGAGTTACTCTTAGAAGAATCGTGGGGCCACCCCGACTCCACTCGCCGAGTCTGAAGAACAACTCGGCGAGTCCCAGTAAATCTTCAAGCTACTCGCCGAGTCTGAAGAACAACTCAGCGAGTCCATGCCATGCAGACGAGCAACTGCTTCCTAAATTACGTTTGGTCCAGAGATATACAATCATGGGACTTTCTGGACTTCTAAACATCTTATTACTGGGGTATAAACGTCTGGGTAATAACATAATAACCCATCTAATCACTAAGTGGGTTTCATAAACCCTAGATTCGTATACACATCAAAATAACAGAAATGGTCCGAGTATTACCTGAAAACGCACTCTCTGTGTCCCCCAAACCTCAGGACTCGATCCTCCTTGATATCCCTTTGGCCAAATTCTTCTTCTTCTTGCCTAACAAGTTCCTCCAAGTTCCAATAGCTTTCTCTCCTGCTCTAGACATCCACAACGATTAGGGTTCTTCTCAATCGACCAAAAGACGGGCAATGAAGGCCTAAGAGGCGTTATATACGATCCAAAACCGAACGGTTAGGGTTTCTGCTGAACAGCGTCGACTCACCGAGTCCATATCTGGACTCGTCGAGTCCAGTCGCGAACCCGCGACCAAGTCTGCGATCCTACTCGGCGAGTCTAGGCTCCAACTCGCCGAGTCCCCTCTTAAATCACCCCCAAAAACATAATTTAATAATACCTGAGATTCCGGGCTGTTACAACACTCCCCCGCTAGGATTAGACTTTGCCCTCGAAGTCTCATTCTGGAAATAGTTCCGGATGCTGCTCCCGCATCTCACGTTCCGGCTCCCAAGTCATTTCCGATCCCTTACGGTGTTGCCATTGAACCAACACCAGAGGTACCTCCTTGTTCCTCAGAACCTTGATCTTCCGATCCCTGATAGCTACTGGTCTCTCCGCATAATTCAGGCTCGCATCCACCTGAATATCCTCTAATGGAACCACCGCCGATTCATCGGCTATGCACTTCCTTAATTGCGACACATGAAAAGTGTCGTGGATCTGTCCCAACTCCGCTGGCAACTCCAGCCGATAGGCTACCCGGCCTATCCTTGCGATCACACGAAATGGCCCAATATACCGGGGCCCCAACTTGCCCCTCTTCCTGAATCGAATCACTCCTTTCCAAGGAGAGACCTTCAGGAGAACGAAGTCGCCGACTTGAAACTCAAGCTCGGATCGGCGCCTGTCTGCATAACTCTTCTGTCGGCTCTGGGCGGTCAACAACCTCTGTCTAACTTGCTGAATCTGCTCTGTCGTCTGAAGCACGATCTCTATGCTACCCATCACTCTCTGTCCCACCTCTCCCCAGCAAATGGGGGTCCGACATCTCCTACCATACAACAGCTCAAAAGGTGGCATACCAATGCTCGAATGATGGCTGTTGTTGTAGGAAAACTCTGCCAATGGTAAATACGCATCCCAATTACCCCCAAAATCTAACACACACGCCCGGAGCATGTTCTCCAGCGTCTGAATCGTCCGCTCACTTTGACCGTCTGTCTAGGGATGGTATGCGGTACTGAAATGCAATTTAGTACCCAGCTCCTCATGGAACTTCTTCCAGAATCTGGAAGTGAAGCGCACATCACGGTCTGAAACAATCGAGGTCGGTACTCCATGCCGAGATACCACTTCTCTCACATATATCTCCGCCAACTTCTCCGCTGAAGAACTCTCACTGATGGAAAGGAAGTGTGCACTCTTCGTCAACCTATCCACGATCACCCAAATTGCATCAACTCCCCTGGCAGTCCTCGGCAATTTGGTGATGAAATCCATAGTGATTTGTTCCCACTTCCACTCGGGAATCTCCAATGGCTGTAACTTGCCATGCGGTCTCTGGTGCTCGGCCTTAACTCTACGGCAGGTCAAGCACCTCTCGACGAACCATGCAACGTCCCTCTTCATACAGGGCCACCAATACTCCTTCCTCAAGTCCAAATACATCTTCGTAGCACTTGGATGGATCGAGAATTTCGATCTATGTGCCTCTTCCATCAAAGTAGTACGCGTACCGCCCACAAACGGTACCCAAATCCGACCCTGAAACGTCATAAGCCCTCGCCCATCCTTAACGAACTCTGAAATTAACCCCACAACCCGCTCCTTCTTCTGCATCTCTGGTAGCACAGCCTAGGCCTGTGCCCCACGAATAGCATTCAACACTGGAGTCAACACAATCAGTCTCAAGCATACGTCTCGCAATGGAGTGCTCTCCGCCCTGCGGCTCAATGCATCGGCTACCACATTAGCCTTACCTGGGTGGTACAGGATCTCACAATCATAATCCTTGACCACATCCAACCACCTCCTTTGACGCATATTTAGGTTGGGCTGATCCATCAAATACTTCAAGCTCTTATGGTCCGTGTATATCGTACATCGAACCCCATACAAGTAGTGACGCCAAATCTTGAGAGCGAACACTACTGCCCCCAACTCTAAATCATGCGTGGGATATCTCGCCTCATGAGGCTTCAGCTGCCTCGACGCATAAGCTATCACATGACCCCTCTGCATCAAAACTGCACCCAGTCCCGAAATCGACGCATCGCAATATACCACAAAATCTTCCATCCCTTCTGGGAGAGCTAATACTGGGGCTTCGCACAACCTCTGGCGAAGTGTCTCAAAGGAGGTCTGCTGCTCGGGCCCCCATGAGAATGCAACACCCTTCCGGGTCAATCTGGTGAGTGGCACTGCGATCTTGGAGAAATCCTTGATGAATCTCCGATAATACCCTGCCAACCCAAGGAAGCTCCTGATCTCAGAGGGTGACTTCGGCACCTCCCAACTCATTACTGCCTCAACCTTGGCCGGATCGACCAATATCCCTTTCTGATTAACCACATGTCCTAGAAATTGGACCTCTCGCAGCCAGAAGTCACATTTGGAGAACTTTGCATAAAGCTTCTCCGACCTCAATACCTCAAGGACCTCCCTCAAATGCTGCTCATGCTGCTCTCTAGATCTAGAATACACCAGAATGTCGTCGATAAATACAATCACTGATCGATCCAACATCGGTCTGCATACCCTGTTCATGAGATCCATGAACACAGCCGGGGCATTGGTGAGCCCGAAAGGCATCACCACAAACTCATAATGCCCATAACGCGTCCTAAACGCTGTCTTCTGGACATCCTCATCTCGCACTCTCACCTGATGGTACCCTGACCTCAGATCGATCTTGGAAAACCAAGATGCTCCCTGCAACTGATCGAATAAATCATCGATCCTCGGTAACGGGTAACGGTTCTTGACCGTCAACTTGTTCAACTCCCGGTAATCAATGCACATCCGGTGTGAACCATCCTTCTTCTTGACGAACAGAATAGGTGCTCCCCACGGCGAGCTGCTCGGCCGAATGAATCCCTTCCCCAGCAACTCCTGGAGCTGCGAGGACAACTCTTGCATCTCTGGAGGTGCAAGACGATAAGGCACCTTAGCAATAGGCGCGGCCCCCGGAACCAGATCGATACCAAACTCTACTTGCCTCACAGGAGGTACTCCCGGCAGCTCCTCGGGGAAAACATCTGGGAACTCACGCACCACAGGGACCTCCTCAACTGATTTCGGTCTCTCGGAAACCTCCCGCGTATCCATCACATATGCCACAAAACCCTTACAGCCCTGCTGTAGACACTGCCTTGCCCTAGCGGCCGAACAAAAGCTGATCCCGCACGGGTACCCTCGCCGTACACCGAAAGAACTCCCCCACTATGGTCTCGTATAGTCACCAACTGACGCTCACAGTCGATGACAGCGCCGAATCGGCTCAACCAGTCCATGCCCACGATGACACAGACATCACCCATCGCAATAGGAATCAGGTCAATCGGGAATTCAACCCCGAAAATCTCTAGTACACATCCCCGAAGAACCTCCATGGCACAAATCACTTTCTCGTCAGCTATAGAAACTCTCAAAGGTCGACTCAACGACTCACGACTTACGCTGATATGCTGACTAAAGGCTAAGGACACAAAGGACCTACTCGCACCCGAGTCAAATAACACTAAGGCAGGCACAGAGTTCACAAGGAAAGTACCTACGCATATAATAACATAAGCATAACATCTCAACATTAAAATAAATACATGAATTACAACATACCTGCCACAACATCGGGCACAACGCGGACCTCCTCCGCAGTCAGCTGAAAAGCTCTTCCTCGAGCCCTCGGGGCCTCGGCCTTCACCGGTCGAGTCGCAATAGCTCCGGTAGCAGGTGCAGATCCCTGAAGAAGCTGAGGGCACTCGGCCTTCCTATGGCCAGTCTGGTTGCAATGAAAGCAAACCGTAAATCCCTTGGGGCACTCCCTAGCAATGTGCCCCTCCTTGCCACACTTGTAGCAAGCACCAGATCGACATACTCCATCATGACTCTTGCCGCACTTCCCGCAAGTGCGACCCTTCGAACCTCCTGTCCTCGAATCGGCGGACTTGGTCCGCTTGGCTGCCGGCTGGAACTGAGCCGGTCGCTGGTCCACCCGCTGAGACTCGGCCTCCTCCCTGGCCTGGGTCTCCAACTCGATCTCGCGCTTCCTGGCATTCGCCTGAAGCTCAGCAAAAGTATGGTAGGTGGAGTTCGACACAAACTCCCGGATATCCCTCCTCAACACTCCCAAGTACCGGCTCATCCGAGCCTGATCAGTGGACACCAGCTCGGGGCAGAACATCGCCCTCTCATGAAATTTCCGCGTGATCACCGCGACAGAATCAGTACCCTGCTTGAGGGTTAAGAACTCCTGAACCAATCGTTCCCTTTCCACTGGGGGAACGTACTCATCCCTGAACATGGCAGTAAACCCCTCCCATGTCACTGTTGTAGTCTCTGCCAACGTGAAGTTCGCCGTCACGAACTTCCACCAGTCTTTCGCTCCCAGACGGAGCTGGTTCAATGCGAACCGTACCCTCAGGTGCTCCGGGCATGAACAAGTGTAGAAGCACCCCTCTATATCTGAGATCCACCTCATCGCAGCAATCGGATCCTGCGTCCCATCGAACTCTGGTGGCTTCGTGTTGCTGAACTCTCGGAACAGCAACGAATCACCCCCTTGTGGCCTAGCAGCGGCCACAGCTGCGGTAGCTGCAGCGGTTGCAGCCTCAGTCAACGCGGCGTACCGCTCATCGAATGTCTCCATCAGAGTGGTCTTAATAGACCCAAACATCTCCGGGATCTCAGCCCGGATCGCCGCCGCCACCTCCTCGTGAATCATCTGACGAATATCCTCGTCACTCACACCGCTCGTACTCGCTCCGTGGCGTGGTCTAACCATGATGTCTCTGAAATACAACATAAAACTATCAGAGACTCCATCGAGTGTAATCGCACTCGATAACGCAACCCTACTCAGTCTCCGATATCTAGGGATTCTTACTTGGGTCTCCCACTGACCCGGTGTCTTCGGTAGTACGGGCCCAATACTACCGACCACACCGCATCAGCATTCATCCCAAGTCTTCCTCCCCAAACCCCGGATAGTGAGTACTCTACTTTTGATATGCACTATCTACCCGCATACTAGCAAAGCATCTTATATCGGCAAACTTCCCTAGACTAAGGCATCACAAATCAGGCCACTCTAGTCCTATCATGAATACCTAGTCTTCTAGCATGCATAACAATTTATATCATATAATATTGTAAGGTATTTTGGGGATCTTTACCGTTCGGGCGCTGACTGATCGTACACACTGCTTCTTTCGTGCTTACCACAAAACCATTTACAAAAGTTTATGCCTTTATTTAAAAAGTTTTCCTCAAATCCTCGGTTTGAGTTCAGTTACTCCCGAAGGTGCACCCGAATCTCTCAAACCAAGGCTCTGATACCAATTGTAACAACGCAAATTTTCAAACAAATTTTTCATTTAAAAAAAGCATTTATTTCCATTCATAACAAGGCATAAATAGTTTAAGTATTCTGTCAAATACAAATAGTCAAATCCCAAGATCATAAAGCATTCTTCAGTGTGTATCGATCATGCCGGCGCCTTCCCACGGTCCTCGCTAGTACCTGAAATACATGCACAACATCTGTAAGCATAAATGCTTAGTGAGTTCCCCAATATACAACTTACGCACATACGCCTTTCCAGGCCCCGACCTTCCGGTCCATGTGTCTCAGGGGACTTCCGTCCCTGCTGGGTAAACCTTCCGGTCCTACCCACGCCGACCTTCCGGTCCATCACACAACATATCGCCTTCCGGCACATAACATATTGCCTTCCGGCCCATAATATAATCGCCTTCCGGCCCATAACATACATAGCACATATAACAAATAACTTACCACATATAGCATACATATCACATATCATATCCGACCTTCCGGTCACATAGTCAAACCCTTCCGGGTACAGTATAGTGAGAAGACTCACCTCGTAAAAGCTGAAAGCTAGCAAATCCCGAAATGACTCGTGCACAATCCGACGAGCTACAACCTCCCTATAACATCACATATCTCATTAACACTTATATCTTCTAAGTGTGACTATCCCTAAGAAGTCAGACTTAGGTCAGCTCTGGTCAATGGTCAACGGTCAACTCGACCGGACTCGGCGAGTGCCATGGCGACTCGGCGAGTCTAGACGTCCTCCAACTCTCTGAGATTCCCTATCTACTCGTCGAGTATCCTCCTCGACCCGACGAGTTACTCTTAGAAGAATCGTGGGGCCACCCCGACTCCACTCGCCGAGTCTGAAGAACAACTCGGCGAGTCCCAATAAATCTTCAAGCTACTCGCCGAGTCTGAAGAACAACTCGGCGAGTCCATGCCATGCAGACGAGCAACTGCTTCCTAAATTACGTTTGGTCCAGAGATATACAATCATGGGACTTTCTGGACTTCTAAACATCTTATTACTGGGGTATAAACGTCTGGGTAATAACATAATAACCCATCTAATCACTAAGTGGGTTTCATAAACCCTAGATTTGTATACACATCAAAATAATAGAAATGGTCCGAGTATTACCTGAAAACGCACTCTCTGTGTCCCCCAAACCTCAGGACTCGATCCTCCTTGATATCCCTTTGGCCAAATTCTTCTTCTTCTTGCCTAACAAGTTCCTCCAAGTTCCAATAGCTTTCTCTCCTGCTCTAGACATCCACAACGATTAGGGTTCTTCTCAATCGACCAAAAGACGGGCAATGACGGCCTAAGAGGCGTTATATACGATCCAAAACCGAACGGTTAGGGTTTCTGCTGAACAGCGTCGACTCGCCGAGTCCATATCTGGACTCGTCGAGTCCAGTCGCGAACCCGCGACCAAGTCTGCGATCCTACTCGGCGAGTCTAGGCTCCAACTCGCCGAGTCCCCTCTTAAATCACCCCCAAAAACATAATTTAATAATACCTGAGATTCCGGGCTGTTACATCCTAGTCCAAAATGGACTTAAACAAGAACTTGTAGGGTTCCCAATTGCTTATTGACTACTTGAAATGCTTGTATGAGGTGTTTGATTGAAATTCTGTTGTTATAGAGTATGCATCATACATGCTCTCATGTCTTTGATTCATAATTTGGCTTAAGTGTTGTAGTTACAAGGCACAAAAATTTCTAGTTGTGACAGTTTAAGACCTTAAACAACAATCAAAACAACTCCCCATAAGATTTTACGGCCGTAATCACCTAAGGAAAGGGTCCTTAGGCCGTAAACTCTACTAGGTAGTGTTATTGTGCCCTTAATGTTACCCTAAGGCTTGGACTTGATCATTTGATGCCCAATCATGACTTGTAAGACCTCAAAACACAATTTGGCACTTAGTACCATGATTTTACGGCCCTAAACTCATGGGGAAATGGTCATGGGTCGTAAAGTCCATAAAGGGGTGGTTCATGGGCCATAAACTCCAATGTCATGTCATACAACCCTTAGGTGCAACCCTTTGGTACCTGTAGCACTTGAATCATAGTGTTTCTATGACCTAGGGTGTCTTAACTTGATTAATTAGTTATTAATTGACTAATTAGATTACATATATGTTTATTATATGATAACTAGGATCATTGTGTGTGTACAAGTCCTCACTTGACACCTAGCAATCCTACATCTTCTGTTCATCCAAACCACCAACTACAGGTGAGTTCACACCCTTTAATCAATGTTTTAAATGATTTTAAATGCTTTAATGGGGGGGGGGGAATACAAGTAGAAAACAATATGTTATACAATCAATCACATGTGATTTATAACTGTGTTTTCAACCAACTGATCTCACATACTTCAAAATGTGATACATGAAATGGTCTTCTGTCTTAAAATATTTTGTTATCAAATGAATTACTTTTGAAATGTTTTATAAAATGACATAAAGTCATTGTTATTTATTATTCAAAACTCTTAAATGCTTTACAAAACCTCTTTCATCCTCTTGATCAAAACTATATCTATACACTTATGTTCATATATATATATATATATATATATATATATATATATATATATATATATATGTATATGTATATATATATATATATGTATATGTATATGTATTGAGTAGCAAGGGTGTATAAACCTTCTTGGACAACAAATACATTCCAGTAAACTATCATAGGGATAATTTAGGGGATACAAAACATCACTCCTATTGTGACACCCGTAAAAATTCGAGTAAGTTCTAGATTTGACTAGACTTAGTTGCACATATAGGCACTACACATACTAGACTTAGTAACTAGAAGTTAAGTTATAACCTACTAGAAACTTGGAAGCAATTAGAATCAATGGATGGTGTACTTAGATTTCACATTGATATGTGAATTCTACAACTACGTAACTGTAGTGAATATCCATATTTAGGTCACTCTTTGACTCGAGCACCTTTTTATGAATCATATATACACACATTATGCACTTGACCTAGTAGTAGAAATTAGGTTAGAGCCTCATAGAAACTTAAGTCAGAGTTGGAAACTAGGACTAGTATACTTGATTCCTCAATTTCGCTTGAATCTCGAAACCACTACATAGAATGTCAATAAACCGATAAAATAAGTTACAAATATTATTTATAACTATAAAAGAGTTATAATACAATAAGATAAATTGAAGTCTCAAAGATTCTATTGATTTTGATATCTAAAGATCTATTAAATCTCAAAACTCTAAAAGCCCTAAAACCTAAATTTTATAAAATTTGACATCAAGAATTCTATAAAAATAGTTATGAAACTTATAATATTATCTTAAAACAATTAAATTCAGGGAAATATAATCAATGAAAATAAAAAGTTAAGTCATTAACATTCATCCTTAATTTATTTGTCAAAAATCAAGGTTTCATGAATAAAAACTTGATTTTAGTGCACATTTTATATAAAATTTAGATATTTTATAAAATAACTTAAATTTTATAAAAAAATGAATGAGAAAGGGTTATTATACTCAAAATTTCGGACCCCTCTCTTCCCATATCTCTCTCTCACACTCTCATTCTCCAACACACACACATCTCTCTTCTTTCTCTCTCTAGAAAACTCTCTGTACCTTCTCTCTAATTTTTTTTTCTCCAAACACCACAACCACAGCCTCTTAACCACGAAATTATGGAGATTCATAAGGGTTTTTCAAGCCACAAATAAATTTAAGGTAAAGAACATACATCTCTTGAAGATCCACAACAATGATTTAAGCCGTGCATGTGCATTTTACTTCAAAAACCGACTTCTACTTCTTCATCTTCTTCAAACTTGTTTTTTTTGTTAAAATGGTTTTTAGAACATCATGGACGTGTTTTAACACCATGCATGTATGATAAACAAGGTTGCATGTTCATGATCTTAGTGCAAAAATCGATTTTAAGGATTAAAACATCAAACTCAAGTTAAGAGTTTTTGAGAAAAAAAAATTGTTCATAAATGAATGTATACATTTTGATAAGTTTTAATGTTTTGATCTCTGGAAAAATGACTAGAATATAAGTTTATCATGATATATTTTAAAATATTTCAAAAGATTTACTCAAAGAAATGATGAAAATTCATTTTTCTAACCAATCATCATGTTGCAATCTGCCAGATTTCTTTACCTGACTTTAAACTACCATATCTCACTCATTTCTTAAACAAAATTCGAGATTCTTTTTCTGAAATATAATATTTTGAGTTAGCTTTCAAACCCGTCTGATCTCACTGTAAAATTCAAATATTTCGATTTTTAGAAATTTTTACAAAACTGTTGCTCAATCAACACCTTTTTGTGAATACTAGTTTTGTATTGCTTATTCAAAGATCTTATTCGTCACTAAAAATCAAGGAAAAATTAATTTGAGCACTTAACATCATGTATTAAGAGGTATAAAAATATCTTGATTCAAAAGCCTTTGGAACATGTTGCAAAAATTCTCAAGGCAAAATCAATAATTTTTACCAAAATCACAAGAATCAAGTTTTCTCTATAATTGTTTGAGACTTTAGGCATGTTTTTCGACATCAAAAATAAGAAAACAATTTTTCATTGTTATTAAATAGAGTGTTAAAGCATATAAAATATTTAAAATTGTAAATAAATTCTGGAAATATTTGTGGATGACCCATTAAGTTTATAAACATCTCTCATGAAGTTTCATCGATTTTTGTTACTGTTTAATATGGTTTTGAATTTTCTTTTTGTTTAGCCCCAATAAATCATAAAACCGCTTTAGATCATTTGAAAAGGGTATATAATACCTTTCGCAGCCTATAATCTCTGTGGCAGACTCAGAAAAGTATTTTCAGAATTTTTCATAATGTATTCCTATTTTTCTCCGAGTTTTGTATTTATAATGGACTAAAAACAGGAAAAATAGTTTTACTCATCCAAAAATTATGAAAATTTACCAGAACACCTTTTAGTACATTAGGAGGCTACATAAACATTTGATGATTTTTCTCTTCTGTATACTATTTTTCTTCTTTTTTCTAAAATTAAATACACTTAAATACACAAAATTGGATTCCATTAGATTAAAACCACCTTTGGGATTTTTTTACAGATTATTTACACTGTAAATGAACTTTAAAATTTTTTTGGTAATTTACTTCGACTGTTTAATAACTATTCTCCGATTAATGATTATTTAAGAGGATAAAACAAAGAAAAATTGAAAAATATCTTTTATATTATTCACAACTTCTAATTGTATAATAAAAGTGTTACAAAAATTTTGGGCAATTTTGGAAACTGTTTCCTATTTATTTCAATTTTTATTAGAATAAATGCTCAAAATCATAAGTTTTGGTTAAAAAGTTTAGAAATCAATTTTTATATTTTTCCCAGCTTAATAATGTTTAATAACAGTAATAAAAAAAGTTTGGATAATTTTTGAAACTAATTTCTATTTTTCATGAATTTGTATCTATTTAGAGATTTAAATATATGAAAAATGGTTATACATATTCATAATCCATGAAACTTTAGCTAGTAGTGTTTTAGAACATTTAGAACCAAAATCTGAAGTTTGGTAATTTTTATTAACTTTTTAGTATTTTTCATGATTTTATGGTTATTCAAGAAACTAAAATCGTGAAAAATAGTCAGACAAATCAAAAATTCAAGAAAATTTATTTTGAGGTCTTTGACTTCAATTAAAACTAAAATGCAAACTTTGGGAAATTTTATAACTAAATTAATTTAGTTTTTGAATATTTAATCTTTGGAACACCTCTTAAAATGTTAAATATTAGCATTTCAATAATGAGAAATTTCCACTTAAATTGTTATATAACAATTGATTCATTGAAATTAAATTTTCACAAAAAAATGTTTGTAACTTATCAATATTAAATTTTGACACACTATTGGCATAATTCTATTGTAGAAGTAAGTATACTAGTATTAGAATTTGATTAGAGACTCACTAGCGAATACCATTATTGTAGGAATCGATAGTGGTACGAGTGGCACCATTTGCATCATCTCAATGCATATTGTGAGTATTCATGTACTCCCCTATTTTCGGTTTTTATGTTTTGGGGTGGAAAAACATGTCCTAAACTACTTATGTTTGTTTTATTTAATTGACTCATATAAACTTGATTACTATATTTTGCATATTGTGAGTATTCACGACTTCCCCTATTTTCGGTTTTTAAATGTTTTGGGGTGGAAAAGCATGTTCTAAACTTTTTATGTTCGTTGTATTTATTTTGACTTGTATGAAACTTGGTTGCTATATTTTGTATTTATGTGTATGTTACTTTAATTCATGAGGACTGTATCGCGGTTAAGTCTCTGGAATCTCTAGACACAACTCATTAACTCTTTTGAGCCTATGGTTATTATGGATAACGCTATCAGGAGGTAGACAACTCCTCACTCGCACGATTCGCTTGAGTGCATTTTACCATTTTATATACACTATGTTTGCGATACACATAGTAGTCAATAGGGCACAATTCAGTCATTAGGCTTGGGTTGTGAACTCATAAATGGAAATTTGATGCACATACGAATCCTACATCGCATTTTAGCAACGAAACTCGTTACTCATTATAGCAATAAACTTGTTTATTAATTATAGCAATGAACTTTGTTTCTCATTACAACAACGAACTTTTATTACTGAAAACTTATATACATGTTTTAGTAATGAAATTGTTTGCTCATTGTAGCAACGAAATTGATTGCTCATTTTAGCAATGAAACTTGTTTACTCATTTGAGTAACGAACTTTATCTTCCATGAGAATATGAATGTTGCATATTATTTGGGCAACACACTTTATCTCTCATGATGACAAAGAACTCTGTTTTTTTTACAAACTTATTTACTCATTTTAACAATATACTTTTATTATTGGAAACTTTTATCAAAACTTTGATTTCAATTCATGGAACCAATATTGTTTTGTTTATTTGTGAGTACTCACCAACTATTTTTATAGTCGACGCTCATTTTACATGCTTTTTCAGGAATCATCGAGTAAGTGGCACTTAGGGACACTTCACTGATAGGAGCATTCGCATGTGTTGTATTCCAATTTTCATTGTAATTTCTTTTAAAAGTTGTTAAAACCCATTGTAAATTTGTAATGATTTTTAATACTATTGTGACAACCCAAGTTATTCTGTTACATTACCCCGTAACCGTTAACGGAATATTCCACTGTATCAAAGTTCCGTTAATAAGAGGTCATCAAATAAATAAATGTTTCATTTATTTATATCTTTATGTCGTTAAGTCGTGATAAGAGAAATAAAAACTCGTATTACACATTTCCATTTAAATGGAAAAGTTAGTTTTTATTATTACGACCACTAAATCGGTTGCGACCAAAAACCCCGTATAACGGCAGTATCGGGTAGAATTCCACTAAGCTCCAACTCCCACCCATATATAAAGGGGAGTAAACCCCATATCAACCTTTTTCACCCTCTCTCTCTCTATACTCTCTCTCTAGACTCGTTTTCGACTCAAAACCGCAACCAAACGCTTCCAAATCGTAAGTCCACTTACCCTAGTTTGTTCTAAACATTACTAGCTATAGTATTACCCCAAAAATCGTCCAAGAAGGCAAGGAGTAAGGAGTTTACGGCCCAAGAACACTCTAGGGCCGTAAACCCCTAAAATGATGCCAAACTTGCCTTTAAACTCATCCTTAAGCTTGGAAACTAATTGGGGATTTAGCCTAGGAGTGTTTAAACATCAAAACACAAGGTTTTAGAGCTTAAAAGAGAGTTTACGGCCCAAGCACATGCTTAGGCCGTAAACACCTCTAAACTTTGTCAAAATGCCCCAAACACACTCCCAAACCACCCTTAGGCTTAATACATGAATTAGGGGCTTGCTATTACGGGTTTAGATCATTCAAACACAAGGATTTAAGGGATTAAAAGGAGTTTACAGCCCAGACACATGTCAAGGCCGTAAACACCCCTAAACATGCTAAAATGATAGTTTTAATTCCCCCAAATGGCTTCATGCTTCATTATAAATTACTAGGAGGGTATTAGGGGCTTGAAACTTCATTAAACTCAAAGGATAAGAGTTCACGGCCATGAACTCCCTTAAGGATGGTTCATGGGCCGTAAACTCCATAATGGATCCCCTAAAGACCTTAAACTCACTCATGCCTTTCGAATTTGGACCTAGAATAATTCCACAAACAAGATTGAACCCTTAAAACACCCTAGAACCCCTCACCATGAGTTTACGGCCGTAAAGTCATGGGAGTTGTCCCAGGGCCGTAAACTCTAAGTTTAGAGTTTACTCTTGGAGAGTAAACTCCATTCCTAAGCCATTTGAGCCCTTAGTTGTTACCCGGGACACCCCAAACACTTAACCAAAGTGTTTTCCGCTCTTTAGGGTGCGTATACTTGTTTAATTAGTATTATATGTACTAATTGTATGTAAACATATGTTATCATATGTTAAATAGGTCACTAAGTGTGTCCAAGTCTTTACTTGACAGCGAGCACCCAACTGGCGCCTTTGTCGGATCCGCTTACACCAGTTGAGTTCATACCCCTGAATGAACCTTTTAATGTTTTTACATGTTTTATAGGGGGGAATACAAGTTAAATATGCCAGTTATCATATCAATCACATGTGATTGATAACCCGCATGCACGAGATTTTACCACACTGTACACTGTTTTACCGAGTAGAATACTATAATGGTTTTCAAAAAGGTTTTCAATTGCTTCAAAACTCTTACTTATACTGTTTTATCTAAATTCATTTTAAAACTGGTTTATAAAGGTTCCAAAGATTTCTAAAGGTTTTCACACTTATTTTATCAGAGAATACCAAATGTGATTTTCCCAGAATATAAAGGTTTTTCCAAGGTTTTCATCAAAGTTCCCTTCTCATGACGTATACTTTTACTTGTTAATTACTGCTGCTTCGCTTTCGTTCATTTTAAAACTCCTACTTGATAACGGTTTCACTTCCTGATACGCTTATACTTGTAGTCACTTATACTTGTTAGACGCTTCTACTTCACCAATTGTCGTTTCCACTTCGTGATACACTTATACTTGGTACACTTATACTTCACGAATCGGTTATCCCACACTGTATGATTTCACACCACGATTCGGTTATTCCACATTGTACGCTTATACTTCATGACTCGATTATTCCACACTATACGCTTATACTTCACGACTCGGATATTCCACTGTACGCTTATACTTCACAAGTCGGTTATTCCACACTGTACACTTATACTTCACGATATGATTCCACTTGATACACACTCAAGCGTAGTTAGATGTATGTATGTGCTTGTATAGATGCATATAAATAATGATTGAAGGACTTAGGAAGGCTTGTCCGCCCTATTTCCTTTTCTTCGTTGAGATGTGGTCTGGTGGGATCGGATGTCCATCCGAAGGTCGTTTGATTCATTAGTTATATACTATGTACACAAGCATAGATATATGGGTTTACTTCAGTCAGTTCAGTTATGAGTCTCTACCTCTAGTTCAACACTTACATTAGAAACCCACTACCCACTATTTGGAAGTCTCTACCCACTATTTGGGATGCATCTTCAGGACACGGCCTTCTCCGTCGTCTAGTTGGTAACCAGAGTCTCCTGTAGGGAGAGCGGACATTGTGTGTATAGATCTATACGGGATTGACACCCCCGCACCCTGACTGCTAGCTACAGTCCACGACCCACCAAGCCAAGGGGTGACAAATGTCATATTCTCTAGACGCTTGTAGGGCGTCTGGTACTCTAGTGTCGGTTAGTATGGTTACGAGTATCCCGGGTTACCTTATAATTCATGGTCTTAAGGTGACGGTATTTCACCGGCAATTTACACTGTATGCTGGTAACTCATTTTCAGAGTCACACTGTTTTGACCTTGCAAGATGTATCTTTCATTTGATACTGTCTGTGGTCTGTTTTCACTGTTTTGACCTTGCAAGATGTATCTTTCATTTGATACTGTCTGCGGTCTGTTTTCACTGTTTTGACCTTGCAAGATGTATCTTTCGTTTGATACTGTATGCGGTTTGTTTTCTCTGTTTTGACCTTGCAAGATGTATCTTTCATTTGATACTGTCTGCGGTTTGTATTCACTGTTTTAGACCTTACCAGTTGTACCTTTCATTTTGTACCTTCTGGGGTCTGTGTCTTCTTTTGTTAGACTGAACCAGGCATGTCGTTCGTTCGATACTCTCCTGGAGTCTATGATTCCTTTGCCTTAGTCAGTAGTCCTCACTGCTGAGGCATATGTGTTTCCCTGACTTCTCTTGCTTTCGTTAATAATCAAATTCCGTATTTTGATAATGATAGCGATTAAGGGAAAACTACTTTTTACCACGTAACTCCGTCCAGTCTTGGTAGAAGGCTGCTTTTATTAAAGAAAATATAGGATTTTCTGGAAAGAACTCTAATACACTGTAACCTCTTAAACTACTACTTACATATGCTTATGAACTCAACAGCATTTGTAAAAATGCTGATACTCGCTTTTCAAATAACTTGTATTCTCAGGTCAGCATCACACAGGTACATCCCGGAGCTGTTGATGAAGATAGCTTAGTACCTTGCTGTACTTATTATATTTACTTGTATTACCTTGATGTACTGTTATGTAAACCATGTAAAACTATTACTATTAATACAATGTTTTGTTGTACTTTGATTACTATAATGCATGTGTTGTGATACTTGACATGACGTCATCCACCCAGAACGTTTCCGCCGTTCCGATTTTGGGGTGTGACAACTATGGTTAGTGTTATCTTTTAACTTTTGTTATGAAACCTGTCACACCCCGAAAACCGAAGGCGGAAACATTTCTGGGGTTGACTCCATGTTGAGTATCAAATCCAATGTACATAGTAAGTAAAGTGAAACAAACATTACATTACATATTAAAAGTTTTACAATTTGTTTCAAAAGACATTGTTTATACAATTATGATACATAGTATAGATATGAACAAAACGAACGAGCCTTTCACGCACACCATCCTGGATCAAGTAAGTCTTCGGGTATCTGTACTAACGTTGACCTGAGAACACAAGCGGTTTGAAAATCAGCATAACGCTGGTGAGTTCATAAGTAGTTTTGTTTTGTGAAAATGTTTATGTTTCCCTTCTATTTCTGAAAATGTAACACACGCCAAGAAAATCCCATATTTTCTTAAAAGTTGGTTGTTGTTTCACAAAAGTAAAGTATAGTTTGGTTATCCAAATTCGTTGTTCTATTCCGTTTATGTACCAGTGTATTCCCAGGAAAGTCCCATACTTTCCTGAATGTTAGTTATTGTAAAAGATGTAATGTTATTCAGTTGGTTACACTTTTCTGGTTATGTATACGTTACCCAGGAATGCCCCATGCTTCCCTGTATGTTGGTTTTCGATGTGAAAGATGTATTCTGTTGGACCTGGTTATGTACAAGGTTTCCCAGGAAGGTCCCATACCTTCCTGAATGTTGGTTATCATTGTAAAAGATGTATACGTGTTATGATTAATGTTCTCCTCAGGAAAGTCCCATACTTTCCTGAATGTTGGTTACCTTATGTAAAAGATGTAAAAGATGTAAAGTATGTAAACCGAAACTTGGTTATCTGTAAAGTGTGTAAAATGGTTTATTATTACTATAAGTAAATCTTTGTTATCCTAGTTGCGAGTTCTATAACCATACAACAGACTAAAACCTGTGGCAATAAGTAGTCCACAACCTTGGGGCAATAAGTAGTCCACAATCCTTATGACTTTCGTCACCCTTGAACCATTTCGGTTCGGCTGTAGCTAGCAGACAGGTGTGGGGTAGTCAGCCCCGTATAGATCTATACACTCAAGCCACGCTCTCTAAATCCCAGAGATTCTGGTTACGGGTGTAGTCCTCTACTCGCGTATCTCTGTGGAGTGTTCGCCGAGGACGTGTCTCCAATCATACAGGAATAACAAATTTACTAATAATAATGGGATAATCCTCCATTTGCGTATCTCTGTGGAATGTTACCGAGGACAAGACAGTGTACAAATTATATGTTAAATTATTCTAATGTAATGCTTATAACTGATAAAATAGGAATATACCATTTGTGAAATATATAAAACATAACAGTTTATAAACCCATTTCACAAATAAATGTTTATGTGATCTGAATGTTCTACCTATTATCAGTTGCGTATATCAGTACACATAAATAAGTTTTGAGTACAAGAACCCTTGTACTTTGCTTGTGTTCCCCCCTGAAAACAGTAAAAATCAGTGAAAAAGGTAGGGGTATGAACTCACCGGACTCGGAAATATGTCGGTTTTGGATACTAGACGTTAGTTCGGGGCTTGATTACTCGCGATGTCCCTATGTAAAATGAAATAATGTCCATATATATTTAATTAGGGATACATTCACTAATTAAATGGAACATTACACTCCGACGAGGTTTAACACCTCAAAACGAGCGTTTGGAGTAACCCGGGTGACATCTACGGACGTGTATTGGCACTAGGGACTTGGGACTTGAGTTTACTCTCCAAAAGTAAACATTTAAATGAGTTTACAACCACAAAACACACCCACACATGAGTTTACGGCCGTAAACTCATGTTGGTGTGATTTTGAGGGTTTAATGGCTTGAATGGACTTGGGGATTGTTGGAATGACTTACTAAAATGCCTTGGAACAATTTGAATGAATTTATATCATTTAAAAAGGGAGTTTACGGCCTTAAACTTGGAGTTTACGGCCGTAAACTCGACTAGGTCATAGAAAATTGATTTGAGGCACAAGGGGTAATCACATGTGATTCTAACTAATTTTCTAAGGCTTGGTATCAATTTTAGGCTTCATTTAACACATCAACATGAGTTTACGGCCCAGATACATACTCTCTGGCCGTAAACTCTAATATGGCTAAGAAAAATTAGATTTTGATGTTTAAAACACTCATATGCAATTCTAGGAATTTTTCCAAGCCTTGTTGTGAATTTAGGTTACCATTAAACACATTTTTAGGAGTTTACGGCCTAGAGGCATGTTCTATGGCCGTAAACTCTCTCAAACTCATGAAAAATTAGTTTTTGATACTTAAAACAATCACATGTGATTTTAGAAATTTAAGCAAACCATTGGAATGAATTAAATGCACCATTTGTCATAGATATATGAGTTTACGGCCAAAGGGTATGTTCCTAGGCCGTAAACTCCTATATGTGGCATTTTTGATGTGTTTTAAACCCCAAAACTATTTTTAGATGGATCAAGAATTTACCACAAAGCTATTGGTTAAGTTACAAGGCATTTGGACATATTTAAAGGCACTTAATCCCCTTTTTAGAGGAGTTTACGGCCCAAGAACAAACCTTGGCCGTAAACTCTCTTTTGTCCCTTATAATTCATGTTTAATGTGTTCCAAGCCTAGATTTGCAAGCCTTAAAGTCATATCTAAGTCCCAACTATGATTTGGAAGGGTAAATTTGGCTTAAAAAACCCATTTTGAGGAGTTTACCGCCCAAGCTTGATCCTTGGCCGTAAACTCATGTTCTTGGTCCCAAAACTTAATTTAATCATGAAATTGAAGGCTAAAGAGGTTGTATAGCATGCTAGGGAAGTTACCTCAAAGATTTGAAGCCTTAAACTTGAGATTTGGACCTTTGATTCTAGTTTGAGGAGAGAGGTTGGAAGAGTTTTATGAGAAAATGGCCAAAGGCTTCAAATGGAGTCTTAAAACACTTTATATAGTGTCTATGTTTTGGACACGACGGAATTCTACCCGATACCGGCGTTAAGTGGGGCTTTAGGTCATACCCGACCAAATTGTCGTGACCCGATATGGTCGATTCTAGAATTATTCCGATAATTACTATGGGGTGTTAGAATGATTCCTATGGCATTAGGACACCCATTAAGTCATTTTAGGTCAATACAAGATAATGACTTAATAAAATAGCGAAATCGGAAACGAATTTAGAAACGACGTTTGGTTGATCGAGTTGGATTACAAGTTGCGTTACAAGAAGTTATATGAAATTTCGGGTTGTTACATTATCCCCCCGTTAGAGGGAATTTCGTTCCGAAATTCAAGACAAGATACAAGACAAAATACAAATCATGGATCTAGAAAGAGTTGTGGATACTTCTGTTTCATCGAGTCTTCTCGCTCCCAAGTGAACTCCGGTCCCCGCTTGGCATTCCAGCGAACCTTCACCAACGGGATGCGACTTTGTTTCGTACGTTTGACTTCACGATCCATGATTTCGATTGGTTCCTCCACGAAGTTGAGGTTTTCATCGATCTTAATCTCGTCTAACGGAATCACTAGGGTTTCATCGGATAGGCACTTCTTGAGGTTTGAAACATGAAAGACGGGATGGATGTTACTGAGTTCGTGAGGTAAACGAAGCTTATAGGCTACCGGACCAACCCTGGCGAGGATCTCAAAAGGTCCAATGTACCTAGGATTAAGTTTCCCACGCTTACCAAAGCGTATAGTGCCTTTCCAAGGCGAGACTTTCAATAGGACACGATCTCCAACCTGGAATTCTAGTGGTTTCCGACGGTTATCAGCGTAACTTTTCTGGCGATCACGGGAAGCTTTCAGTCGTTCTCGTATTTGGATGATCTTCTCGGTGGTTTCACGGATGATTTCAGGACCAGTGAGAGCACTATCGGGGGCTCGACTCTTGGGTAGCTGTGTATCTCCCACCTCGGCCCAACACAGAGGGGATCTGCACTTACGACCGTATAAGGCTTCGAACGGGGCAGCCCTAATGTTGGTGTGGTAACTGTTGTTGTATGAGAATTCGATCAAAGGTATATGTGCGTCCCACGACTTTCCAAAGTCAATGACACATGCCCTAAGCATGTCCTCCAGAGTTTGGATTGTTCTCTCACTTTGTCCATCGGTCTGAGGATGATACGCCGTGCTCATATCTAGTTTGGTTCCAAGAGCTTTCTGAAGAGACTGCCAAAATCGAGAGGTAAACCTGCTATCTCGATCAGAGATAATGGACGTAGGTACACCGTGCAGTCGGACTACCTCCTGGATATAAATCCGAGCGAGTCTTTCCATCTTGTATGATTCTTTGATCGGAACGAAATGAGCTGACTTTGTCAAACGATCGACAATCACCCAAATGGTATCATAACCACTCAAGCACTTGGGTAGTTTTGTGATGAAATCCATGGTGATCATCTCCCATTTCCATTCAGGTATCTCGGGTTGCTGGAGCAGACCCGAGGGTTTCTGGTGCTCGACTTTTACCTTGGTGCAAGTCAGACACCTGCCCACAAATGTAGCTATCTCAGCCTTCATATTTGGCCACCAATATCGTTTCTTGAGATCTAAGTACATCTTGTCAGAGCCCGGGTGAACAGAGTATCTGGTTCTGTGTACTTCCTCCATAACTAACTCTCTGAATCCTCCGAACTTGGGAATCCAGATCCGATCCATGAAACAATGGACTCCGTCACCTCTGATCTCAAGTTTCTTTTCCATTCCTCTCAAGGCTTCAGTTGACATGTTCTCGGGTTTGAGGGCTTCTAACTGAGCTTCTCGGATTTGTATGGGTAGATTGGAATGGATGGTCATCGACTGGCTCTTCACCTTGTGGCCTCGATTCTCCTTTTGGCTAAGGGCATCTGCTACCACATTGGCCTTACCGGGATGGTAACGAATTTCACACTCATAATCACTAAGTAATTCTACCCATCGCCGTTGTCTCATGTTCAAGTCTTTTTGGTCAAAGATGTGTTGTAGGCTCTTGTGGTCAGTGAAGATCGTGCACTTGGTTTCGTAGAGGTAATGCCTCCATATCTTCAATGCAAAGACTACGGCTCCTAGCTCCAAGTCGTGTGTGGTATAGTTGACTTCGTGTGCTTTCAACTGTCTAGATGCATAGGCAATTACTTTTCCTCTTTGCATAAGCACACAGCCTAAGCCTTGAGTAGACGCATCGCAGTAGACAACAAAGTCCTCTGTCCCTTCGGGTAGGGATAGGACAGGCACGCTACACAAAGCTTTCTTCAGTGTCTGGAATGCGGTTTCTTGTTTATCACTCCAACAAAAGGGTACACCTTTATGTGTTAAAGTGGTTAGAGGTTTGGCGATTTTGGAAAAGTTCTGGATGAATCTTCGGTAATAGCCAGCTAGTCCCAAAAATTGCCGGATTTCTGTGGGTGTCTTCGGTGCTGACCAATTCTCTATCGCCTTTATCTTGGAAGGATCTACATGAATACCTTCTTCGCTTACCACATGACCGAGGAAAGCTACCTTCCGAATCCAGAACTCGCATTTGGAAAATTTCGCGTACAACTTCTCGGATCACAGGGTCTCCAACACTAGCCTCAAGTGTTGTTTGTGGTCTTCTTCACTTTTGGAGTAGACTAGTATGTCATCAATGAACACAATGACGAACTTATCCAGATAAGGACGACACACCCGGTTCATCAGGTCCATGAACACTGCCGGTGCGTTGGTTAAACCAAAGGGCATCACTACGAATTCGTAGTGTCCATATCGAGTCCTGAAAGCTGTTTTGGACACATCACTTTCATGAACTCGTAGCTGATGGTACCCTGATCGAAGGTCTATCTTAGAGAAGTAACTGGCTCCCTGGAGTTGATCGAAGAGGTCACCTATTCGCGGAAGTGGATATCGATTTTTGACAGTCAACTTGTTCAGCTCGCGATTGTCGATACACATCCGAAAGGATCCATCTTTCTTCTTGACAAACAAAACCGGAGCTCCCCAGGGTGAGGAACTCGGTCTAATGAATCATTTACTAAGCAATTCGTTAAGTTGACTGGATAACTCCTGCATCTCTGCTGGAGCTAAGCGATACGGAGACTTCGCTACAGGAGTAGCTCCAGGAATTAGGTCAATACGGAACTCGACCTGACGTTTGGGAGGGATTCCTGGAAGCTCTTCGGGAAACACATCAGGAAAGTTACAGACTTCGGGGATTCTCGCGAGGTCTTTAACTTCCTGCTTCTCATTGATTACACGGTCCAAGAATGCAATACACTCCTTTCGCAGGAGTTTCTGAGCTTTGATGCAGGAAATGATACGAAGGTTGGAACTAAGTTTGTCGCCATAGATTACAAGAGTTTGATCCGAAGGAAGGTTGAGACGGATGGCTTTTTCAAAACAAAGGATATCCGCATGACTGAGACTCAGCCAATCCATGCCAACGATGACATCAAAGCTCTTTATGGATACTGACATGAGATCGATAGGAAACGAATGGTCGTTCAGGGTTAAGGTACAACCTACAAATACCTCACTAGCACTTTCTTTCTCTCCGTTTGCCATCTCAACGGTAAATATTTTGGTTAAAGGTTGGGAATTATGTTTTAGGTTATGTTTGAATGCATGACTAATAAAACTCCTCTCAGCACCCGAATCGAAAAGAATACTAGCATATGAGTTGTCGAGAAGGAACGTACCCGAGACAACAGTGGGATCAGCGACTGCTTCCTCCCGTCCCATGGCTAGGACACTTCCAGTGTTATCAGCAGTAGTCTTCTTGGGGCAGTTCCTTTTAAAGTGCCCAGCTTCACCACAGTTATAACAGGCTTGACCAACGCCCGTTCCCGAAGATTGATTTGCTGATTGTATCAGAGCTTTGCAGAATCGAACCGTGTGCCCCTTTTTACCACAATTGGTACAGGAAAGTTCGCGACAGGGGTCGGGATTGTTGTGATACTTGCACTTATCACAAAGAGGGAGATTACCAACATATCGGCTGGTAGGAGTTGGAGCTGTGGATCCCACAACAGAGGCAGCAGCAATGGGGGTAGTAGCAGCATGGACTGCTACTGTTTGCTGTCTTTTGGAGGACCCTTGGGAAGATTGGCCCTTCTTCTTCCAGAATTTTCGTTTCTCACCGCTCCTTTTGGTCGGCTCAGGAGTGGTAGTGATTTCTTCAACATCATCACTGTGGTGAATTATAGCTTGAGCTAAAGTCTTAGCACTATCATACGTATCCGGGCGAGCAGCTAAGACATGACCCTTCGTCGGATTGGATAGCCCCCAAATAAACCTCTCAATCTTCTTGCCTTCAGGAGTGACTAGGCCAGGGCAAAGGAGAGCAAGATCATCAAATCGGGAAGTGTATGCAGCAATATCGGAACCTTTCATCTTCAAATTCCAGAGCTCGTGCTTCAGTTTCTGCATTTCACCTCGGGGACAATACTCAGCAAGGAGGAGTTCTTTCATAGCTTCCCAGCTCATAGCATTTGCCACGGGGAGGGTCAAGGATTTCACTCGGCCATTCCACCAAGTTAATGCTTTATCGAGGAAGGTACAAGCTGCGAACTTGACCTTATCAGACTCAGCGCAGGCACAGATTTCGAAAATAGATTCGATTCTCTCGAACCATCGGGACAAGGAAATGACACCACCAGTGCCATTAAAGAAAGAAGGCTTCGCATTCATGAAGTCCTTGTAGGAACCCTCCTTACGGCGTTCCTGGTTACTGTCTTGATTCTGATTAATGCCTCCTGAACCACTAGTGTTTAGCTGGGACATGGCAGCTGTCACCGCGACGGTAACAACTGTTTGAAATAACACGGGATCGATTTCAGGAGGAGGTGGCGGAGGGTTGTTGGTCTTTGAGCTGGGTCTCTTTCTGGGAGGCATCTTGATCTAATAAGATCAAGAAAGAGAGGATGATAAGTCCTCTGAATTGAATCGAGAGATAGGACAGATATATATTCCAAACAAGCGATAAAGCGGGAAAGAGTTATCGAAGCAAGTAAACTATCGCTAATGGAATGATCGAGGATCTATACGTGTACGAAGATTTCTACAAAGAATTGATTCGAGAAATACTCCCATAGTATTTCATGATTCGTTACGATACTGGCGCGTTGGTTGTCGTATTAGGGTAAGTTTTAGGCATGCCGCATACCACAGTCACTCCCAAGCACATGTTGGTCGTGTCTCGAATGAATATAGTTGGCCAGGCTATATTGACCCTAGACACGACTACATAACTGCTCGGGTTTAACCGCAACGTACAACACCCATTTACTTATGTTCTGTTCTACTTATAGTTACGGATCTCGACGAGTCAGTATACTTATATATTTTTGAAAATACTTGTAGTTTGAAAATACTTTTAATTCAGAGCATTGAGGTCCTTTAGTGTTTATAGTTTTATACCATGTAAGGTTTGGTATACTTTATTCACTATAAACAAGGGCTCTGATACCAATCTGTCACACCCCGAAAACCGACGGCGGAAACATTTCCGGGGTTGACTCCATGTTGAGTATCAAATCCAATGTACATAGTAAGTAAAGTGAAACAAACATTACATTACATATTAAAAGTTTTACAATTTGTTTCAAAAGACATTGTTTATACAATTGTAATACATAGTATAGATATGAGCAAAACGAACAAGCCTTTCACTCACACCGTCCTGGATAAAGTAAGTCTTCGGGTACCTGTACTAACGTTGACCTGAGAACACAAGCGGTTTGAAAATCAGCATAACGCTGGTGAGTTCATAAGTAGTTTTGTTTTGTGAAAATGTTTATGTTTCCCTTCTATTTCTGAAAATGTAACACATGCCAAGAAAATCCCATATTTTCTTAAAAGTTGGTTGTTGTTTCACAAAAGTAAAGTATAGTTTGGTTATCCAAATTCGTTGTTCTATTCCGTTTATGTACCAGTGTATTCCCAGGAAAGTCCCATACTTTCCTGAATGTTAGTTATTGTAAAAGATGTAATGTTATTCAATTGGTTACACTTTTCTGGTTATGTATACGTTACCCAGGAATGCCCCATGCTTCCCTGTATGTTGGTTTTCGATGTGAAAGATGTATTCTGTTGGACCTGGTTATGTACAAGGTTTCCCAGGAAGGTCCCATACCTTCCTGAATGTTGGTTATCATTGTAAAAGATGTATACGTGTTATGATTAATGTTCTCCTCAGGAAAGTCCCATACTTTCCTGAATGTTGGTTACCTTATGTAAAAGATGTAAAAGATGTAAAGTATGTAACCCGAAACCTGGTTATCTGTAAAGTGTGTAAAATGGTTTATTATTACTATAAGTAAATCTCTGTTATCCTAGTTGCGAGTTCCATAACCATACAACAGACTAAAACCTGTGGCAATAAGTAGTCCACAACCTTGTGGCAATAAGTAGTCCACAATCCTTATGACTTTCGTCACCCTTGAACCATTTCGGTTCGGCTGTAGCTAGCAGCCAGGTGTGGGGTAGTCAGCCCCGTATAGATCTATACACTCAAGTCACGCTCTCTAAATCCCAGAGATTCTGGTTACGGGTGTAGTCCTCTACTTGCGTATCTCAGTGGAGTGTTCGCTGAGGACGTGTCTCCAATCATACAGGAATAACAAATTTACTAGTAATAATGGGATAATCCTCCATTCGCGTATCTCTGTGGAATGTTACCGAGGACAAGACAGTGTACAAATTATATGTTCAATTATTCTAATGTAATGCTTATAACTGATAAAATAGGAATATACCATTTGTGAAATATATAAAACATAACAGTTTATAAACCCATTTCACAAATAAATGTTTATGTGATCTGAATGTTCTACCTATTATCAGTTGCGTATATCAGTATTAAAAGCATATAAATTGTGAAACACACACACACGTAAATAACTTTTGATTACAAGAACCCTTGTACTTTGCTTGTGTTCCCCCTGAAAACAGTGAAAATAAATGAAAAAGGTAGGGGTATGAACTCACCGGACTCGGAAATATGTCGGTTTTGGATACTAGACGTTAGTTCGGGGCTTGATTACTCGCGATGTCCCTATGTAAAATGAAATAATGTCCATATATATTTAATTAGGGATACATTCACTAATTAAATGGAACATTACACTCCGACGAGGTTTAACACCTCAAAACGAGCGTTTGGAGTGACCCGGGTGACATCTACGGACGTGTATTGGCACTAGGGACAGGACTTGAGTTTACTCTCCAAAAGTAAACATTTAAATGAGTTTACAACCACAAAACACACCCACACATGAGTTTACGGCCGTAAACTCATGTTGGTGTGATTTTGAGGGTTTAATGGCTTGAATGGACTTGGGGATTGTTGGAATGACTTACTAAAATGCCTTGGAACAATTTGAATGAATTTATATCATTTAAAAAGGGAGTTTACGGCCTTAAACTTGGAGTTTACGGCCGTAAACTCGACTAGGTCATAGAAAATTGATTTGAGGCACAAGGGGTAATCACATGTGATTCTAACTAATTTTCTAAGGCTTGGTATCAATTTTAGGCTTCATTTAACACATCAACATGAGTTTACGGCCCAGATACATACTCTCTGGCCGTAAACTCTAATATGGCTAAGAAAAATTAGATTTTGATGTTTAAAACACTCATATGCAATTCTAGGAATTTTTCCAAGCCTTGTTATGAATTTAGGTTACCATTAAACACATTTTTAGGAGTTTACGGCCTAGAGGCATGTTCTATGGCCGTAAACTCTCTCAAACTCATGAAAAATTAGTTTTTGATACTTAAAACAATCACATGTGATTTTAGAAATTTAAGCAAACCATTGGAATGAATTAAATGCATCATTTGGCATAGATATATGAGTTTACGGCCAAAGGGTATGTTCCTAGGCCGTAAACTCCTATATGTGGCATTTTTGATATGTTTCAAACCCCAAAACTATTTTTAGATGGATCAAGAATTTACCACAAAGCTATTGGTTAAGTTACAAGGCATTTGGACATGTTTAAAGGCACTTAATCCCCTTTTTAGAGGAGTTTACGGCCCAAGAACAAACCTTGGCCGTAAACTCTCTTTTGTCCCTTATAATTCATGTTTAATGTGTTCCAAGCCTAGATTTTCAAGCCTTAAAGTCATATCTAAGTCCCAACTATGATTTGGAAGGGTAAATTTGGCTTAAAAACCCCATTTTGAGGAGTTTACGGCCCAAGCTTGATCCTTGGCCGTAAACTCATGTTCTTGGTCCCAAAACTTAATTTAATCATCAAATTGAAGGCTAAAGAGGTTGTATAGCATGCTAGGGAAGTTACCTCAAAGATTTGAAGCCTTAAACTTGAGATTTGGACCTTTGATTCTAGTTTGAGGAGAGAGGTTGGAAGAGTTTTATGAGAAAATGGCCAAAGGCTTCAAATGGAGTCTTAAAACACTTTATATAGTGTCTATGTTTTGGACACGGCGGAATTCTACCCGATACCGACGTTAAGTGGGGCTTTAGGTCATACCCGACCAAATTGTCGTGACCCGATATGGTCGATTCTAGAATTATTCCGATAATTACTATGGGTGTTAGAATGATTCCTAATGGCATTAGGACACCCATTAAGTCATTTTAGGTCAATACAAGCTAATGACTTAATAAAATAGCGAAATTGGAAACGAATTTAGAAACGACGTTTGGTTGATCGAATTGGATTACAAGTTGCGTTACAAGAAGTTATATGAAATTTCGGGTTGTTACAAAACCCTTTATACTGCCACGCCTCGTGTTTCCGCTTTAGCGGGGTGTGACACCTATTACAAGGAATTACACCAGAGTCAGTTCATTCATGGGTCTATACTAAATGCTATATGAAGAGATACACTTACCTGGATCCTTTTACATGGATACACTTACATGGATACTTGTACCTAGATACTATATGATGAGATACTATTACATACTATACGTGTAGATTAGTTCTGTCTATCCTAGTACAAAAGGATACTATACGGGACTAACCATTCCGGAACCCAACTGTTAGCAACATGGGTAATGAACATCTACGGATGCCTATAGTTAATTCTTATACTAGGGTACCTTTACGGGACTAACCATTCCTACACCCTGCTGTTAACTACAGAGGATAATGAACATCTACAGATGTTCAAGGTTAATAATATTCGACAGTCGTGATGTCAGGTTTATCCTAATACAAAAGGATAATACTTATATGGCTATATTTTCCCTATTACTTTTATTTTGTGATACGTTCACATAAACGATGAGGTACACTATATATTGTTAATAGTAGTCACACAGGGGAAAAACCATCTTTGTTACAACAAAACATTCAAGTCTTGGTAGAAGACTACTTTCAAAACATTCGGGTCTTGGTAGAAGACTACTTTTATACTAGTAGGAAATATGGGATTTTCTAGGGTTTTCACACTTATATCAAATGTTTCATTCAAAGGTTTACATGGCATTCATAACAGCTTTCCAAAACAGAGTAATGACACTTAAATACTTATGAATTCACCAACTTTATGCTGATCTACACTTTCAAAATAACTTGTATTCTCAGGTCACCAGTAGACAGGTACGATGACCAGGGTTTGAGAAGACGGAGCACAGACAAGACTCATCTTTTATTTTGATTACATATTTTGGTGTCTTTTTACAATGAAAGAACACACATGTATTAAAACTTTACTTTTAATGCAATGGATGATGTTGTTGCTTGTTTACTACTTTACACTATTATGATACTTCACATGACGTCCTCCACCCTAAACGTTTCCGCCGTTCTTGGTTTCGGGGTGTGACACAATGCTCATCAAAGCTTTGCTAAATTGCGTAGACTTCTAATGTGGAACTCAAGAATGAAACAATGCTCATCAAAGCTTTGCTTAAATTACATACACTTCTATTGTTGAAATCAAGAATTAAACAATGCTCATAAAAGCTTTGCTTAATTGAGAAGAATACTTCTATTGTGGAACTCAAGAATTAAACGATGCTCATGAAAGCTTTGCTAAATTGCATAGACTACTAATGTGGAACTCAAGAAAGAAACAATGCTCATCAAAGCTTTGCTTAAATTGCATACACTTCTATTATGGAACTCAAGAATTTTACAATGCTCATCAAAGCTTTGCTAAATTGCAAAGACTACTTCTATTGTGGAATTCAACAATTAAACAATGCTCGTAAATGCTTTGCTAAATTGCATAGACTTCCAATGTGAAACTCAAGAATTAAACAATGCTCATCTAAGCTTTGCTAAATTGCAAAGAATACATCTATTGAGGAGCTCAAGAATTAAACAATGCTCATAAAAGCTTTCTTAAATTGCATAGACTTCTAATGTGGAACTAAAGAATGAAACAATGCTCAATTAAAGCTTTGCTTAAATTGCATACACTTCTGTTGTGGAACTCAAGAATTAAACAATGCTCCTAAAAGATTTGCTAAATTGCAAAGACTACTTCTATTGTGGAACTCAAGAATTAAACAACGCTCTCAATGCTTTGCTAAATTGCATAGACTTCCAATGTGGAAACCAAGAACGAAACAATGCTCATTAAATCTTAGCTAAATTACATAGACTTCTATTGTGGAACTCAAGAATAAAACAATGCTCATCAAACCTTTGCTAAATTACGAAGACTACTTCTGTTGTGGAACTCAAGAATTAAACAATGCTAATCAAATATTTTCTAAATTGCATAGACTTCTAATGTGGAACTCAAGAATGAAACAATGTTGATCAAAGCTTTGCTTAAATTGCATAGACTTTTTATGGAACTCAAGAATCAAACATTGCTCATTAAAGCTTTGCTAAATTGCGAATACTACTTCTATTGTGGAACTCAAGAATTAAACTTTGCTCATCAAAACTTTGCTAAATTGCATAGACTTCTAATTTGGAACTCAAGATAAAACAATGCTCATCAAAGCTTTTCTTAAATCACATACACTTCTACTGTGGAACTCAAGAATTAAACTATGCTCATAAAAGCTTTGCTAAATTGCAATGACTACTTCTATTGTGGAATTCAACAATTTAACAATGCTCATCAACGCTTTGCTAAATTTCATAGACATCTAATGTGGAACTCAAGAATTAAACACTACACATAAAAGCTTTGCTAAATTGCAAAGACTACTTCTATTGTGGAACTCAAGAATTAAACAATGCTCATCAATGCTTTGCTAAATTGCATAAACTTCCAATGTGGAAACAAGGAATGCAACAATGCTCATCAAAGTTTTGCTAAATTGTATAGACTTCTATTGTGGAACACAAGAATCAAACAATGCTCATGAAATCTTTACTTAAATTGTATAGATTTCTATTGTGAAACTCAAGAATCAAATAATGCTTATAAAAGCTTTGCTTAAGTTGAATACACTTCTATTTTGGAACTCACGAATAATACAATGCTCATCAAAGCTTTGGAAAATTGCATAAACTTCTAATGTGGAACTCAAGAATGAAATAATGCTCATCAAAGCATTACTTAAATTGTATAGACTTCTATTGTGGAACTCAAGAATAAAACAATGCTCATAAAACCTTTGCTAAATTATGATGACTACTTCTATTGTGGAACTCTAGAATTAAACAATGCTCATGAAAGCTTTGCTAAATTGCATAGACTTCTAATGTGGAGCTCAAGAATGAAACAATGCTCATCAAAGCTTGGCTTAAATTTCATAGATTTTTATTAGGGAACAATGCTCATCAAAGCTTTGCAAAATTGTCTAGATTTCTATTGTGGAATTCAAGTATTAAACAATGCTCATGAAAGCTTTGCTCACTTACATAGACTTCTACTTTGGAACTCAGGAATTAAAAAATCCTCATCAAATCTTTGATTAAATTGCATAAAATTCTATTGTGGAACTCAAGAATTAAAAAATTCTCATCAAAGCTTTGTTTAAATTGCATAGAATTCTATTGTGGAACTCAAGAATGAAACAATGCTCATCAAACCTTTGCAAAATTACGAAGACTACTTCTATTGTGGAACTCTAGAATGAAACAATGCTCATCAAAGCTTAGCTAAATTACAAAGACTACTTCTATTGTGGAATTCAACAATTAAACAATGCTCATCAATGCTTTGCTAAATTGCATAGACTTCCAATTTGGAACTCAAGAATTAAACAATGCTCATCTAAGCTTTGCTAAATTGCAAAGAATACATCTATTGAGGAACTCAAGAATTAAACAATGCTGATCAATGTTTCTTAAATTGCATAGAATTCTAATGTGGACTCAAGAATGAAACCATGCTCATCAAAGCTTTGCTTAATTTGCATACACTTCTGTTGTGGAACTAAAGAATTAAATAATGCGACTAAAAGCTTTGCTAAATTGCAAAGACTACATCTACTGTGGAACTTAAGAATTATACAATACTCATCAATGCTTTGCTAAATTACATAGACTTCGAATGTGGAAACCAAGAATGTAACAATGCTCATCAAAGCTTAGCTAAATTGCATAGACTTCTATTGTGGAACTCAAGAATAAAACAATGCTCATCAAAACTTTGCTAAATTACGAAGACTACTTCTGTTATGGAACTCTAGAATTAAACAATACTAATCAAAGCTTTGCTAAATTGCACAGACTTCTAATGTGGAACTCAAGAATTAAACATATCTCATTAAAGATTTGCTAAATTGCGAAGACTACTTCTATTGTGGAACTCAAGAATTAAACTATGCTCATCAAAGCTTTGCTAAATTGATAGACTTCTAATGTGGAACTCAAGAATAAAACAATGCTCATCAAAGCTTTGCTTAAATTGCATACACTTCTATTGTGGAACTCAAGAATTAAACAATGCTCATCAAAGGTTTGCTAAATTGCAAAGACTACTTTTGTTATGGAATTCAACAATTTAACAATGCTCATCAATGCTTTTCTAAATTGCATAGCATCTAATGTGGAACTAGAGAATTAAAAAATGCACATAAAAGCTTTGCTAAATTGCAAAGACTACCTCTATTGTGGAACTCAAGAATTAAACAATGTTCATTAATGCTTTGCTAAATTGCATAGACTTGCAATGTGGAAACAAGGAATGAAACAATGCTCACTAAAGGTTTGCTAAATTGCATAGACTTCTATTGTGGAACACAAGAATCAAATAATGCTCATGAAAGCTTTGCTTAAATTGTATAGACTTCTATTGTGAAACTCAAGAATCAAATAATGCTTATAAAAGCTTTGCTTAATTTGAATACACTTCTTTTTTGGAACTCACAAATAATATGATGCTCATCAAAGCTTTGCTGTGACAACCCGAAATTTCCATTCGGTCAAACCCTAAAAGTCAACCCCTTCGTATCATAAGTCAACGTCATTATTTCTTTTTTTAAGGAATATAAAGTTCGTTTGATTTTTTTTTAATATTATTTTTAAACGAACGGGTGAAAGAAAGTGTCGTCTCGGGTTTTGATTTTTGAAAAAACGCAAACACTTCGCGTATTAGAAACACCCGACCAAACTTTTATGTTTTGGGTTTTGAAGTCACCAAAACTTTAAACTCATACCTATGTATGAGTTTACTCCCCAAGTAACTAGTCATTTGTGTTTACTCCCTAAAAAGTCAAAAGAGTAAACTCCAAGTTTTCTCTCAAGTATCATCCAAGATTTAATTCCAAATCTTCAATCTTGTAAGTGTTTTAACCCTTTCAAGTTAGTAAAACACTTAATCTAGTGTTTGTGCATCTATTCATCCATTTATTTCCGGTTTTTGTTTAGATTTTCCAAAACACCAAGAACACACACTACGTGTTCTTGGCCTTTTAGCTCAAATCAAGCCTTCTAATAGTAAGTACTTCCATCCTTGAGTGATTCAAAGCTAGTATTACATTTAAACATCAAGAAAATATGTCAAAAACACAAGATTGAAGGTGTTCACGGTCCAAGAATGTTCTTGGGCCGTAAACACCATAAAATGCACCAAAGTGTGCCTAAGTCCTGATTTAAGACCTAATTTGATGTTTAATCCCTCCTTGACATGTTTAAACCTTCCTTTGTTGTGTTTAAGCCTTGAAAAACATAAAATGCCCACAAATATAGGTGTTTACGGTTTGGGGATCTCCCAAAACCGTGAACACCCAAAAGTATGTCTAAATGGGTTAATTTCCTTCCTTAGGCTTAGAAACTAGCACATA
The DNA here is from genome assembly GCF_002870075.4 of Lactuca sativa. Taxonomy (NCBI): domain Eukaryota; kingdom Viridiplantae; phylum Streptophyta; class Magnoliopsida; order Asterales; family Asteraceae; genus Lactuca; species Lactuca sativa. The sequence continues at coordinate 264,738,751 of NC_056630.2, forward strand.
CACTTACCTAATTGTGTTAGGGACTTGAAAACATGGCTTTACACTCTTCCATATGGGTTTACAGTTTATGAACCCAAAGGAAAATGCCTTAGGCCGTAAACTCCTCAAAGGAGGTGTTTTGTTGCCCTAGTCCCTTCCAAAGGCCAAACCACTTAGTAGAATTGCTCCTAGAGGCTTGTTAAACCACCAAGCAACACCTAGTCATTAGGACTAGAGTTTACGACCGTAAACTCTTGGTGTCATGACCATCAAAACCATAAACTCCAAGGGAGTTTAGCCTTGGACCCCAAACACATTAGCCTTTCCCTACAATACTTAGATGCAACCCTTGAGACTTATAACACTTGTATAAAGTGTTTAACAAGTCCTAGAGTGTCTTAAACTTTGTTTATTAGTTGTTTAAAGACTAATTGTGTATATACATATATCCTTATATGTTATTAGGATCTTCGTGCGTGTCTAAGTCTTCACTTGAACTTATCCGACATTTCCTTCCGATCCAGTTTCCACAGGTGAGTTCGTACCCCTTAATCAATGTTTTAAACTGTTTTTAAATGTTTTATGGGGGGGATACAAGTAGAATTATGCTAATTATTATATCAATCACATGTGATTAATAAGCAGCATTCAAATGATTGGCTACTCATTAGCCGTTTTACTAAACAGTTTCCTTCAAATGTCTTTCATAAACACTTTATGTGTTTAAAACTCCTTATTTCTCTGTACATTTTACTCTATATATTACTTTTCAAACTTATTTACAATTGTGTTTCAAACAAATGTTTCTTTATACTAAACCGTTTTATCAAACCCATGCCTTCAAATCGTTTTATAGATTGACATCAAGTCGATCTTTTCTTAAGATAATAATTATGTTCAAAGGTTTTACAAAACTTATTTATGCTTTTATATTATAAATTTCATGCCTCTATATGTATAGTTATATAAGAAATGTTTAAAAGATTTAGGAAGGCTATCCACCCTATTTCCTTTTCGTGCTTGAGATGTGGTCTGGTGGGATATCGGGTACTCGTCCGAAGGTCGTTTAAATATTAGTTATATAACATATGTACATATATAGTCATAAAGGCCCTTCCAGTTCATCCCATGCCCTTGGGTAGCAAGGGTATACATCCATGTCCATACGTACCAGTTAGATTACTAGTAAACTACCATACGGGTAGTTTAGGAAGATACTAGAACTATTACTAGAACGCGATACCATACAATGAGTCAGTTCATTCATGAGTCAATACTTGCTAGATAGAGAGCACGTACACTACAGCTAGAAAATTACAGTACATTACTATACTTGCTAGATAGAGAGCACGTACACTACATCTAGAACATTACAGTACATTACTATACTTGCTAGACAGAGGGAGAACACACATTACAGCTAGCACACGTAGAACTTTTCCGTACATTACATATACATTAATACGTTGACATAATTATGATCCACTGTATCGGAGCATGCCTTAAATGCCATGGCCCGAGTTGTAGCCAGAATTCTCTTGGAGGGAGAGCGTGAGTTTGCGTATAGATCTATACTGGATTGACTATCCTACACCTTGCTGCTAGCTACAGCCGGACCTACAGGTCTGCGGGTGCCAAACATCATTCCTTTTTACAACCATACTTATGTTGTTGTTACCAGTCAGTAGCATGGTGCAATTAATCACACGATGCCTTAATATAAATCCGGTTTAAGGTAGTTAGTACAACAGTAGTTCTTATAGCACTACACTACAGTACTACATTAATTTTTCCCTTTTCATATACTTAAGTGATCTTTCACTTAAGCATTAAATGTAAAACTATATTTTGTTAATGATAGTTACACTTGGAAAATTACACACTTTTACAAGAAACGAACATTTAGAGCAGTTAGGTCTTGGTAGAAGACTACATTCAGAGCAGTTAGGTCTTGGTAGAAGACACCTAACTATAATAGTAGGAATTATAGGGATTTCTAGGGTTTTTCAAACATTTGCAAGTTTTACAAACATTTTTATACTTACAGTTCATATACACTTTCAATACTTACAATTCATATACTTACAAATTCTTACATACAAATTCATACATACAAATACTTACTTACAAATTAAGACACTAAAATACTTATGATCTCACCAGCTTCAAAGCTGATACTCGCTTTCAAAATTACTTGTATCCTCAGGTCATCTTTAGACAGGTACCGATGCAAGGTTTAGAGAAAATGGAGCTTGTTCAAGACTCATCTTTCATTTTGATATATGCTTTAGTGTCTATTATAAATTGACAGAACACACTTGTATAATAATTATTTTATTAATGCAATGGATTATGTTGTTGCTTGTTTACTACTTTACATTGTTGTGATACTGTACATGACGTCCTCCGCCCCAGAACGTTTCCGCCGTTCTTGGTTTTGGGGTGTGACAGATTGGTATCAGAGCATTGTTTATAGTGAATTAAGTATATCAACCCATAAACGATATACTAACTATAAATACATAAAGGATTAAAAATACTCTGACCAAGAGTTTATACTTTAAATAATAAAATATTTTAGAAAGTATACGTGCCTGCATTCATACTAAAATCAGTGTCACTAGGACAAGTACAAAAGAATTACGATTGTTGGGAAGATATAGCCTGATCACCTATATTATCCGAGGGTTGACTAGCATGTGCCTAAGTGTAGTTGTGTGGTTGCAACGATGCTAAAATCTTACCAACCCTACCACAATGAGAACAGTAGAACATAACATTAAACTTAAAATACTATAGGAGTATTTGGTGTTACTATAAGTACTTCATACTTGAGAACTAAAACGGGATCTTCATTACTAAGTTGATAGTTGCTAAGTGGATACGCTAAGGCTATATGTAATTTGGATGTTATAGACTTAGAATCTGTGGAAATTTTACTTTACCCCTATTCTGTGTGAATTTGGAGTTAAGGTCACTTATTCAAAGGCCTATCGTGTTTCGATTACATATAACCGGTATGCACTTCACAAAGCTTTGATGAGCATTGTTTGATTCTTGAGCTCCATAATAGAAGTCTATGCAATTTAGCAAAGCCTTGATGACATTATTTCATTCTTGGTTTCCACATTAGAAGTCTATGCAATTTAGCAAAGCATTGATGCGCATTGTTTAGTTCTTGTGTTCCACAATAAATGTCTATACTATTTTAGCAAAGCTTTGATTAGCTTTTTTTAATTCTTGAGTTCCATAATAAAAGTCTATGCAGTTTTTGCAAAGCTTTTATGAGCATAGTTACATTCATGAATTCCACATTAGAAGTCTATGCAATTTAGCACAACTTTGATGAGCATTGTTTAATTCTAGAGTTCCAAAATAGAAGTAGTCTTCGCAATTTATCAAAACTTTGATGAACATTGCCTAATTCTTGATTTCTACAATAGAAGTCAATGCAATTTAAGACAAGCTTTGATGAGCATTGTTTCATTCTTAAGTTCCACATTAGAAATTTATGCAATTTAGTATAGCTTTGATGAGCGTCGTTTGATTCTCAAGATTCATAGTTGAAGTCTATGCAATTTAAGCAAAGCTTTGATGAGCATTGTTTGATTCTTGAGTTCCATAATAGAAGTACATGCAATTTAAGCAAAGCTTTGATGAGCATTGTTTAATTCTTGAGTTCCACAATAAAAGTCTATGCCATTTAGCAAAGCTTTGATGAGCATTGTTTCATTCTTGAGTTCCATAATAAAAGTAGTCTTTGGAATTTATCAAAGCTTTGATGAGCATCCTTTAATTCTTGAGTTCCACAATAGAAGTGTATGCAATTGATGCATAGCTTTGATGAGCATTGTTTTGAGTTCCACATTAGAAGTCAATGCAATTTAGCAAAGCTTTGACGAGCATTGTTTAATTCTAGAGTTCCACAATTCAAGTAGTCTTCAAAATTTAGCAAAGGTTTGATGAGCATTGTTTAATTCTTGAGTTCCACAAAAGAAGTCTATGCAATTTAAGCAAAGCTTTGATGAGCAATATTTAATTCTTGAGTTCCACATTAGAAGTCTATACAATTTAGCAAAGCTTTGATGAACATTGTTTAATTTTTGAGTTCCACAATAGAAGTAGTCTTCGAAATTTAGCAAAGCTTTGATAAGCATTGTTTTAATCTTGAGTTCCACAATAAAAGACTATGCAATTTAAGCAAAGCTCTGATGAGCATTGTTTCATTCTTGAGTTCCACATTAGAAGTCTATGCAATTTCGCATAGTTTTGATGAGCATTGTTTAATTCTAGAGTTCCACAATAGAAGTATTCTACACAATTTAGCGAATGTTTGATGAGCATTGTTTTATTCTTGAGTTCCACAGTCGAAGTCTTTGAAATTTTATCAAAGCTTGGATGAGCAATGTTTTATTCTTTAGTTCCACATTAGAAGTTTTTGTAATTTAGCAATGCTTTGATGAGCATCGTTTTTGTCACACCCCGTTAAAGCGGAAACACGAGGCGTGGCAGTATAAAGGGTTTCATAGCAAAAGTTAAAAGACAACACCAACCATAGTATTAAAAATCATTACAAATTTACAATGGGTTTGAACAACTTTAAAAAGAAATTACAATAAAAATTGGAATACAACACATGCAAATGCTCCTGACAGTGAAGTGTCCCTAAGTGCCACTTACTCGATGATTCCTGAAAAAACATATAAAACGAGCGTCAAATAGGTAGGGAGATAAAGGATCTCCCTGCTTAAGCCCTCTCTTTCCTTCAAAATACCCATGATCTTCACCATTAAAATTGAGCATGAACCACGGAGAAGAAACACAAGCCATAATCCATTTAACCATAACTGGATGAAACCCAAATCCCTGCCAAATTCTATTAAGAAAACTCCAATCCACCGTATCATATGCCTTTTGTATATCAATCTTTATGGTACATTTAGGAGCTCCCCTCTTTTTTTCGTACCCCACCATCAGCTCCTGAGCAAGGAGAATATTGTCCAAAATAGATCTGCCAGGAATGAAAGCTGATTGATTTTTACTAACAATATCACCCAAACAATTTCTGATCCTGTTCACTATAATCTTACTGATACACTTATAAAAAGTATTACAGCAAGCTATAGGCCTAAAATCATAAATTTTCCTCGAGACCTCCACTTTAGGAACCAGAACTATTCTCGTAGCATTGATCCCCTTCAACATTTTCCAGACCAAAAGAATTCCCTTACAGCCTTACACACCTCCGGACCAACTATGTTCCAAGAACTTTAAATTTTTTTTGAAGAATACCCATCAGGGCCAGGGGCACGATTGTCATCTATATCAAACATCGCAGCTTTGATTTCTTCATCAGTAACCACTCTAATCATATTAACAGCCACCCTACTATCCAATTTTTTTGGAAAAAAATCATCATTTAATCCCGACAGATCAGTAACTTCCTTACAACCCAAAAACTTATTAAAATGAGAAACAAACTTATCTTTCATAGCCTTCCCACTCACCCATCTGCCATCTTCATTCAGAACCATCTGAATACGATTACTATTACCCCTGCTCTTCACAATTCTATGAAAGAACTTAGAATTATTGTCCCCTTCCTGTAACCATTTAATCTTAGCACGCTGAGCAAGAAGTTTTTCTTCATCATTACAAACAACATTAAAATCAAAGAGAATATTAGCATGCTCTTCCCTAATCTTGCAATCAAAAGGATTACTATCAATTTCTTGTTGTTTACATTCCAACTCTTTTCTTAACTTCTGAATTCTTTTCCCAGCACCCCAATGTTTATTACACAGTTCCCTGCAATGTTTTTTGAGAATCTTCAACTTTTGACTCACTTTAAACATAAAGAAGCCATCAATATTAATATCCCAAACTTCCTTAACCAAAGGTAAAAACTCCTCCTTCTCAGTAATAAAATTAGCAAATCTAAAAGAAGGCTTCCATTTCACGTTATCAACAGGTAAATTTAAAATAGCTGGACAATGATCTGAATTTCTATATGGTTTAAAAACAGCATGGGCTAGAGGATGATCCGAAATAAATTTCAAATTGACCATAACTCTATCAAGCTTTTTCAAAAGACCCTTATTCCCAGCAGGGGTTTTGTTCCATGTAAATTGAAACCCATAAGAATTCAGGTCCTCCACTTCAATAAAACTTAAACAATCAACAAAATCTTCAACTCCTTTGGGGGTTTTAGAACCGCCTTCAGAATACTCCGATGGTTTTAAAGCAACATTAAAATCACCTAATAAACCCCAAGCTTCCTTTTTAACAACCAAGCTATGTTTCTTCAAATTATCCCAAAGCAATCTTCTTTCAAGGTAATTCGAAGCAGCATATATAAAAGACAAATACATGCCAACATCAGAATCACAAAATTTAACATAACAGTGAATAACCTGCTTTGATTGAGAAATCATCATTACATCAAAAAGTCTAGGATTCCACCCCACTATAATTCTAGTACCAGCCTCACAACTATTATTATTAGAAACCCAATCCCACTGCCCAAAAGTCTTAACACAAACATTTTTAAGATTTAAGACCTTGACATGAGATTCTACCACAGCACAAATACCAAGGTTATTACTCCTAATAACATCAATAACCTCCTTCTGCTTAACAGATTTATTCAAACCCCTAACATTCCAAGCACCTATAAACATCATTGGGAAATAATAGAATTTTTGGCATTTACCTCCTCAAATGCCAGAGAAATCCCCATTTTGTTGTTATTGTTTTCCAATTCCATTCTGCCTTTCTTCATTTTATTACTTTCATTTCCTTTTTTCTCCCCCTCTCCCTTAATTGATGGCAGTATTTTATTATTCACTATTTCTTTAGCACCCACATCAGCACCACCATAATCTTCAATCTAATGGATAACTAACTTCTCACTCTTAGCATCCTCTTCCATTTTATCCAAAACTTCCTCTTCAATCTCTCCCAAAATATCAAATCTGTTTTTATTACTAACGCCATCACCTGTTTTTGTCACACTTACAAGACTTTTATTACCCTCCTCTCTTTTATTATCCTTTTTAATAACATACTCCTTCATTTTATTCTCCTTTAACCCCTGACTATCAAACAAATTCTGCCCATTAGCAAACTTCTCATAATTTTTGTTCTTTTCTAAATTCCAATGACTTATTCCTTTATTGTTCCAATTCCAATTCTGCCCTTTACCATTACCACCTCTATACCCATTATTGCCTTTTGAATTATTACCCCTGCTCCAATTCCCCTTCTTCCCATTATTCCTCTGACTATACGATTGAGTATAACCCTCCTGAGCCTTACTAGTGCCTTCACCATTATTGCTACCTATCACCTTCTTATGACTGACTTCAATAAATCCATCCCCACTAACCACTTCCTTCCCTTTATTGTTCTTTAAGTTCCTCTCATCCCCATTCTTAACCACTTTCTCAACATTCATAGCTGCAGCACAAACTTTATCCATATGCCCATAAACTTTACAATGATTACATCTAGAAGGAATCCAAGCATATTCAACATCAAAACTTTGAATCACAGCAGAATTAGAAACAAAATCCCATGTAGAAATATCTATCTTCCTTCTCAGCTGCCATTTCAACAAGAATTCTAGCATAAGCATTCCTTCCTTTATGTTCCAAACACATTTCCTCCGTAAAAGAGTCAAAAGCCAATGGAATCCCTATCTTGCTAGCAATTATACATAAATGTTCACCACTCCATACTTCCAAAGGCAAATCAAAAATTTTAATCCACACCGGAATTTTATCATGCTTATTCTTAGTTAATGTCAATCCTGGTCTCCACCTTTGCAGAAATAATGGCATATTATTAAACAATAACCAAGGACTACCCTCCAGAATAGATAACATCCCCTTCTCATCACTGAATTTAAAAAAGAAAAAGCCTTTACTGTTCATGAATACCTCTTCCAGACCCACATTCTTCCACAACCTTCTAACTTCTTTCTGAATCACAGGAAACGCTAGCTTATCAATCATATATCCATATAGAGTATTAGTATATGGAACACTCGCATTCTTCAGATTCTCAATCGGTATAATTACAGGACCGTCATCTTCACCATTTTCCCCTGGAATGAATCTAACATCAATCTTACCCTTATGTCTATTACCCTTTAGCACACCCGCATAAGAATTCAACAAATTCCCCTGCATTTCACCTTCCACCTTTTTGCAATTATTAGCATCCCCCAAAATAGAGGTAAGCATATTAATGCTATTGATAACAGTACCAGACTTCATCTTGCAACTAGTTTCAATATTTATCTTAGCATTAGCCTCTTCTTCCATTTCAATTTCCTCATCAACACTAGTTTCATCCTCACTTGAATCATTTTCCCCCTCCTCTTCAGAAGAACCATCATCATCAGTATTACTTTCCTTCTCATTGTCTTGCTTTTTCAAATTTGACATATCAACATCCATTTCCTGATTCTTCTCACTGTCTAAATCCTTCCCCATAGACTTCTCCACCTTCAAATCACTAAGAAATTGAAAGCCAATCCCCGGAATAAATTCTTCATTACTGATAACAATTTTATCCCCATCAGCTCTAGATTTCACAATTTCATTTTCAACCAACTTAGAACTATCATGTTTATTGACATCAATCACCGCAATATTAGGATTCACCCTAATCATTTCACTAGTAACATTCTTCAATTCCAAATTAGGATCCTATAAATCATTACTCAATTTCGACCCATCCCAATTTTTCATCAAATTAGCAGTGTTACCTGAAGGAATAGACACAACTTGAGCTCCATCATTTTTCACCTCCCCAGCACCAACATACTTCAATCCCTTCACTTTACAATCAGATCCAGGAATAGAAATGTTAGAATCCGAATCCCAGGCTGATATAGATTCCAAATCATCTCCCGATACCTATTCATAACCTTCTTCATTGTCGTAATCCTCAGCATCCATCGGTGATAACCCATCCACCAACTTCCGAACTCTGTTCTTAACTCTGAAAGCTTTCCCCTCCATTTTCCATTCAGCTTTACCAATCCCTGACGCAACAGCTCCAGACACACTTGGCTTACGACGAGCTTTATAGATCGTAGCTAAAGTTTGATCAATAACCCCAGGAGGAACTAACTCATTCACATCCACTTCAGTCCTAACATACCGGACAACAACACTTTTATCCAGAGGTTTAACTTTCACTTCCTTCAATCGATCCGCTTTGGATGATGCACCCATTAGGACAACGGAAATAGAGGAGAAATTGCTTCAGCAATTAAATGAAATACATCTGTAACAGCCCGGAACCTCAGGTATTATTAAAATTATGTTTTGGGGTGATTTAAGAGGGGACTCGGCGAGTTGGTGCCTAGACTCGCCGAGTAGGATCGCGGACTTGGTCGCGGGTCCGCGACTGGACTCGACGAGTCCAGATATGGACTCGGCGAGTCGACGCTGTTCAGCAGAAACCCTAACCGTTCAAGGTTGGGACGTATAAAAGGGGTCCATTGGCCGTCATTGTTCGTTTTTGCCTTCTGAGAAGAACCCTAAATCGATTTAGTGCAGCAGGAGCAAGGATCTTAGGCCATTATTGGTTAGAGAAGAGTGGGTGTGCAAGGAAGAGGGAGGATTGGCTAAAAGAGCAGCAAGGGGGTCACATTCTGAGGTTGGGAATACAGAGAACACATCATCCAGGTAAGAATTCGTGTTTGCTCTGTTATTTTGATGTATTTATGAAATTAGGGTTTATAGAACCCATTTGGTGATTTGTTGAAGTAATGCCTTGTTACCCCACGATTATAGTATTGTATTAGGACCTTTAGAGGTCCAGAAGGTCCCATGCATGTGTACTTCGGGACGAGACATATCCCAGGAAGCAGTTACTCGTCTGCATGGCATGGACTCGCCGAGTTGTTCTTCAGACTCGGCGAGTAGCTTGAAGATGTGCTGGGACTCGCCGAGTTGTTCATCAGACTCGGCGAGTGGAGTCGGGGTGGCCCCGCGATTCTTCCACGAGGACCTCGTCGAGTCAAGAGGTATGCTCGACGAGTAGAAAGGGAATATTCAGGAATCTGTGAGGACGACCAGACTCGCCGAGTCGCCATGGTACTCGCCGAGTCCAGTCGAGTTGACCGTTGACCGTTGACCAGAGTTGACCTAAGTCTGACTTCTTAGGGATAGTCACACTTAGATGATATGAGTGTTAATGAGTTATGAAATGTTATAGGAGGATTGTAGCTCGTTGGTTGGTGCGCGGGTGATTTCAGGAGTTGCTAGCTTTCAGCACTTACGAGGTGAGTCTCCTCACTATACTGTACCCGGAAGGGTTTGACTGTGTGACCGGAAGGTCGAGTATGTTGTATGGATATGTATGTCATAAGTGGTAAGTTAAGTGTTATGTGATATGTATGCTATAAGCGGTAAGTTAAGTGTTATATGGATATGTATGCTATATGTGGTAAGTTAAGTGTTATATGTGCTATGTATGATATGTGGGCCGGAAGGCAATATGTTATGGGCCGGAAGGCGATTATGTTATGGGCCGGAAGGCGTTGTAATGAGGACCAGAAGGTCAGGGCCTGGAAAGGCGTATGTGTGTAAGTGTATATTGGGGAACTCACTAAGCATTTATGCTTACAGTTGTTGTGTGTGTACGTATTTCAGGTACTAGCGAGGACCGTGGGAAGGCGCCGGCATGATCGATACACACTGGAGATTGTTTTAGGATCTTGGGAGTTGAATAATTGTATTGATCAAATAACTAAACTATTTATGCCTTGTTTTTAATGGAAAATATTATGTTTTAAAAATGAAAAATTTGTTTGAAAAATTTGAGTTGTTACAATTGGTATCAGAGCCTTGGTTTGAGGGATTCGGGTGCACCTTCGGGGGTAACTGAACTCAAACTGAGGATTTGAGGAAACTTTTCAAATAAAGGCATAAACTTTTGTAAATGGTTTTGTGGTAAGCAAGAAAGAAGCAGTGTGTACGATCAGTCAGCGCCCGAACGGTAAAAGATCCCCAAAATACCTTACAATATTATATGATATGAATTGTTATGCATGCTAGAAGACTAGGTATTCATGATAGGACTAGAGTGGCCTGATTTGTGATGCCTTAGTCTAGGGAAGTTGCCTATATGTGATGCTTTGCTAGTATGCGGGTAGCTTGAGCGTATCAGAAGTAGAGTACTCACTATCCGAAGTTTGGGGAGGAGGACTTGGGATGAACACTGATGCGGTGTGGTCGGTAGTATTGGGCCCGTACTACCGAGGACACCGGGTCAGTGGGAGACCCAAGTAAGAATCCCTGGATGTCGGGGACGGGGTAGGGTCGCGTTATCGAGTGCAATTACACTTGATAGAATCTCTGATAATTTTATGTTGTATTTCAGAGATACCATGGTTAGACCGCGACACGGGGCGAGTACGAGCGGTGTGAGTGACGAGGATATTCGTCAGATGATCCACGAGGAGGTGGCGGCGGCGATCCGGGCCGAGATCCCGGAGATGTTTGGGTCTATCAAGACCACCCTTATGGAGACGTTCGACGAGCGGTACGCCGCATTGACTGAGGCTGCAACCGCTGCAGCTACCGCAGCTGTGGCCGCTGCTAGGCCACAGGGGGGTGATTCATTGCTGTTCCGAGAGTTCAGCAACACGAAGCCACCAGAGTTCGACGGGACGCAGGATCCGATTGCTGCGATGAGGTGGATCGCAGATATAGAGGGGTGCTTCTACACTTGTTCATGCCCGGAGCACCTGAGGGTACGGTTCGCTTTGAACCAGCTCCGTCTGGGAGCCAAGGACTGGTGGAAGTTCGTGACGGCGAACTTCACTTTAGCAGAGACTACGGCAGTGACATGGGAGGGGTTCACTACCATGTTCAGGGATGAGTACGTTCCCCCGGTGGAGCGGGAACGATTGGTTCAGGAGTTCTTAGCCCTCAAGCAGGGTACTGATTCGGTGGCGGCGATCACGCGGAAGTTCCACGAGAGGGCGATGTTTTGCCCTGAGCTAGTGGCCACAGAGCAGGCTCGGATGAGCCGGTACTTGGGTGTTCTGAGGAGGGAGATCCGGGAGTTTGTGTCAAACTCCACTTACCATACTTTTGCTGAGCTTCAGGCGAATGCCAGGAAGCGTGAGATCGAGTTAGAGACTCAGGCCAGGGAGGAGGCCGAGTCTCAGCAGGCAGACCGGCGACCGGCTCAGTCTCAGCCGGCAGCTAAGCGGATCAAGTCCGCCGATTCGAGGACGGGAGGTTCGAAGAACCGCACTTGCGTAAAGTGCGGTAAGGGTCATGATGGGGCGTGTCGAGCCGGTGCTTGCTACAAGTGTGGCAAGGAGGGACACATTGCTAGGGAGTGTCCCAAGGGATTTATGGTTTGCTTTCATTGCAACCAGACCGGCCATCGGAAGGCCGAGTGCCCTCAGCTTCGTCAGGGATCTGCACCTGTTGCCAGGACTACTGAGACTCGACCGGTGAAGGTCGAGGCCCCGAGGGCTCGTGGGAGAGCCTTTCAGCTGACTGCGGAGGAGGTCCGCGCTGCGCCCGATGTTGTGGCAGGTATGTTTTAATTCATGTACTTATTTTAATGTCAAGATGTTATGCTTATGTTATTATATGCGTAGGTACTTTCCTTGTGAACTCTGTGCCTGCCTTAGTGTTATTTGACTCGGGTGCGAGTAGGTCCTTTGTGTCCTTAGCCTTTAGTCAGCATATTGGTGTTAGTCGTGAGTCGTTGAGTCGACCTTTGAGAGTCTCTATAGCTGACGAGAAGGTGATTTGTGCTACGGAGGTTCTTCGGGGATGTGTACTAGAGATTTTCGGGGTTGGATTCCCGATTGACCTGATTCCTATCGCGATGGGGGATGTCTGTGTCATCGTGGGCATGGACTGGCTGGGCCGGTTCGGCGCTGTCATCGACTGTGAGCGTCAGTTGGTGACTATACGAGACCCTAGAGGGGGAGTTCTTTCGGTGTACGGCGAGGGTACCCGTTCGGGATCAGCTTTTTGTTCGGCCGCTAGGGCGAGGCAGTGTCTACGGCAGGGCTGTAAAGGTTTTGTGGCGTATGTGATGGATACGCGGGAGGTTTCCGAGAAACCGAAGTCAGTTGAGGAAGTTCCGGTGGTGCGCGAATTTTCAGATGTCTTTCCCGAGGAGTTGCCGGGAGTACCGCCTGTGAGGCAAGTAGAGTTTAGTATTGATCTGGTTCCGGGGGCAGCACCTATTGCTAAAGTGCCCTATCGTCTTGCACCTCCAGAGATGCAAGAGTTGTCCTCGCAACTCCAGGAGTTGCTGGGGAAGGGGTTCATTCGGCCGAGCAGCTCGCCATGGGGAGCACCTATTTTGTTCGTCAAGAAGAAGGATGGTTCACACCGGATGTGCATTGATTACCGGGAGTTGAACAAGCTAACGGTCAAGAACCGTTACCCGTTGCCGAGGATCGATGATCTATTCGATCAGTTGCAGGGAGCATCTTGGTTTTCCAAGATCGATCTGAGGTCGGGTTACCATCAGGTGAGAGTACGGGATGAAGATGTCCAGAAGACAGCGTTTAGGACGCGATACGGGCATTATGAGTTTGTGGTGATGCCTTTTGGACTCACCAATGCCCCGGCTGTGTTCATGGATCTCATGAACAGGGTATGCAGGCCGATGTTGGATCGGTCAGTGATCGTATTTATCGACGACATTCTGGTATATTCGAGATCGAGAGAGCAGCATGAGGAACATTTGAGGGAGGTCCTTGAAGTATTAAGGTCGGAGAAGCTTTATGCAAAGTTCTCCAAATGTGAATTCTGGTTGAGGGAGGTCCAGTTTCTAGGACATGTGGTTAATCAGAAAGGGATATTGGTCGACCCGGCCAAGGTTGAGGCGGTGATGAGTTGGGAGGTGCCGAAGTCACCCTCTGAGATCAGAAGTTTCCTTGGGTTGGCAGGGTATTATCGGAGATTTATCAAGGATTTCTCCAAGATTGCAGTGCCACTCACCAGATTGACCCGGAAGGGTGTTACGTTCTCATGGGGGTCCGAGCAGCAGACCTCCTTTGAGACACTTCGCCAGAGATTGTGCGAAGCCCCGGTATTAGCTCTCCCAGAAGGGATGGAAGATTTCGTGGTATATTGCGACGCATCGATTTCGGGATTGGGTGCAGTGTTGATGCAGAGGGGTCATGTGATAGCTTATGCATCGAGGCAGCTGAAGCCTCATGAGGCGAGATATCCCACGCATGATTTAGAGCTGGGGGCAGTAGTGTTCGCTCTCAAGATTTGGCACCACTACTTGTATGGGGTTCGATGTACGATATACACGGACCATAAGAGTTTGAAGTATTTGATGGATCAACCCAACCTAAATATGCGTCAGAGGAGGTGGTTGGATGTGGTCAAGGATTATGATTGCGAGATCCTGTACCACCCAGGCAAGGCTAATGTGGTAGCCGATGCATTGAGCCGCAGGGCGGAGAGCACTCCATTGCGGGATGTGTGCTTGAGACTGACCGTGATGACTCCTGTATTGGACGATGTTCGTAGGGCACAGGCTGAGGCTGTGCGACCAGAAATGCAGAAGAAGGAGCGGGTTGTGGGGTTAGTCTCAGAGTTTGTCAAGGATGGTCGAGGCCTTATGACGTTTCGGGGTCGGATTTGGGTGCCGTTTGTGGGCGGTACGCGTATTACGTTGATGGAAGAGGCTCATAAATCGAAATTCTCGATCCATCCCGGTGCTACAAAGATGTATCTGGATCTAAGGAAGGAATATTGGTGGCCCTGTATGAAGAGGGACGTGGCATGGTTCGTTGAGAGGTGCTTGACCTGCCGTAGGGTTAAGGCTGAGCACCAGAGACCGCATGGCAAGTTACAGCCATTGGAGATCCCCGAGTGGAAGTGGGAGCAGATTACTATGGATTTTATCACCAAATTGCCGAGGACTGCTAGGGGAGTTGACGCAATTTGGGTGATCGTGGATAGGTTGACAAAAAGTGCACACTTCCTTGCCATCAGTGAGAGTTCTTCGGCGGAGAAATTGGCGGAGATATACGTGAGGGAGGTGGTGTCTCGGCACGGGGTGCCGATCTCGATTGTGTCAGACCGTGATGTGCGCTTTACTTCCAGATTCTGGAAGAAATTCCATGAGGAGCTGGGTACTAAATTGCATTTTAGTACCGCATACCATCCCCAGACAGACGGTCAGAGCGAACGGACAATTCAGACGCTGGAAGACATGCTCCGAGCGTGTGTGTTAGACTTCGGGGGTAGTTGGGATGCGTACTTACCATTGGCAGAGTTCTCCTACAACAACAGCCATCATTCGAGCATTGGTATGCCACATTTCGAGCTGTTGTATGGTAGGAGGTGTCGGACCCCCATTTGCTGGGGAGAGGTGGGACAGAGAGTGATGGGCAGCACGGAGATCATACTCCAGACGACAGAGCAGATTCAACAAGTGAGACAAAGATTATTGACTGCCCAGAGCCGACAGAAGAGTTACGCAGACAGACGCCGATCCGAGCTTGAATTTCAAGTCGGCGACTTCGTTCTCCTGAAGGTCTCTCCTTGGAAAGGAGTGATTCGATTCAGGAAGAGGGGCAAATTGGGGCCCCGGTATATTGGGCCATTTCGTGTGGTTGCAAGAGTAGGCCGGGTAGCCTATCGGTTGGAGTTGCCAGCGGAGTTGGGTCAGATCCATGACACTTTTCATGTATCGCAGTTGAGGAAGTGCATAGCCGATGAGTCGGCAGTGGTTCCATTGGAGGATATTCAGGTGGATGCGAGCCTGAGTTACGCGGAAAGACCAGTGGCTATCAGGGATCGGAAGATCAAGGTTCTGAGGAATAAGGAAGTGCCTCTGGTGTTGGTTCAATGGCAACACCGTAAGGGATCAGAAATGACTTGGGAACCGGAGCGTGAAATGCGGGAGCAGCATCCGGAACTATTTGCAGAATGAGACTTCGAGGGCGAAGTCTAATCCAAGTGGGGGAGAATTGTAACAGCCCGGAACCTCAGGTATTATTAAAATTATGTTTTGGGGTGATTTAAGAGGGGACTCGGCGAGTTGGTGCCTAGACTCGCCGAGTAGGATCGCGGACTTGGTCGCGGGTCCGCGACTGGACTCGACGAGTCCAGATATGGACTCGGCGAGTCGACGCTGTTCAGCAGAAACCCTAACCGTTCAAGGTTGGGACGTATAAAAGGGGTCCATTGGCCGTCATTGTTCGTTTTTGCCTTCTGAGAAGAACCCTAAATCGATTTAGTGCAGCAGGAGCAAGGATCTTAGGCCATTATTGGTTAGAGAAGAGTGGGTGTGCAAGGAAGAGGGAGGATTGGCTAAAAGAGCAGCAAGGGGGTCACATTCTGAGGTTGGGAATACAGAGAACACATCATCCAGGTAAGAATTCGTGTTTGCTCTGTTATTTTGATGTATTTATGAAATTAGGGTTTATAGAACCCATTTGGTGATTTGTTGAAGTAATGCCTTGTTACCCCACGATTATAGTATTGTATTAGGACCTTTAGAGGTCCAGAAGGTCCCATGCATGTGTACTTCGGGACGAGACATATCCCAGGAAGCAGTTACTCGTCTGCATGGCATGGACTTGCCGAGTTGTTCTTCAGACTCGGCGAGTAGCTTGAAGATGTGCTGGGACTCGCCGAGTTGTTCATCAGACTCGGCGAGTGGAGTCGGGGTGGCCCCGCGATTCTTCCATGAGGACCTCGTCGAGTCAAGAGGTATGCTCGACGAGTAGAAAGGGAATATTCAGGAATCTGTGAGGACGACCAGACTCGCCGAGTCGCCATGGTACTCGCCGAGTCCAGTCGAGTTGACCGTTGACCGTTGACCAGAGTTGACCTAAGTCTGACTTCTTAGGGATAGTCACACTTAGATGATATGAGTGTTAATGAGTTATGAAATGTTATAGGAGGATTGTAGCTCGTTGGTTGGTGCGCGGGTGATTTCAGGAGTTGCTAGCTTTCAGCACTTACGAGGTGAGTCTCCTCACTATACTGTACCCGGAAGGGTTTGACTGTGTGACCGGAAGGTCGAGTATGTTGTATGGATATGTATGTCATAAGTGGTAAGTTAAGTGTTATGTGATATGTATGCTATAAGCGGTAAGTTAAGTGTTATATGGATATGTATGCTATATGTGGTAAGTTAAGTGTTATATGTGCTATGTATGATATGTGGGCCGGAAGGCAATATGTTATGGGCCGGAAGGCGATTATGTTATGGGCCGGAAGGCGTTGTAATGAGGACCAGAAGGTCAGGGCCTGGAAAGGCGTATGTGT
This sequence comes from Lactuca sativa, assembly GCF_002870075.4. Lineage (NCBI taxonomy): Eukaryota > Viridiplantae > Streptophyta > Magnoliopsida > Asterales > Asteraceae > Lactuca > Lactuca sativa. Next base: position 264,756,027 of record NC_056630.2, read on the forward strand.
GTAAGTGTATATTGGGGAACTCACTAAGCATTTATGCTTACAGTTGTTGTGTGTGTACGTATTTCAGGTACTAGCGAGGACCGTGGGAAGGCGCCGGCATGATCGATACACACTGGAGATTGTTTTAGGATCTTGGGAGTTGAATAATTGTATTGATCAAATAACTAAACTATTTATGCCTTGTTTTTAATGGAAAATATTATGTTTTAAAAATGAAAAATTTGTTTGAAAAATTTGAGTTGTTACAACATCGGAAAAGCATCATCGATGAATCGAAAACTAGATCGCACCACCGTTAGAGAGAATCAGGGAAAGAGAGAGAAAGAAGAGAGAGAAAACGAAAAAGTTAGCAATGTTTTATTCTTGAGTTCCACATTAGAGGTTTTTGTAATATAGCAAAGCTTTGATGAGCATCATTTAATTCTTGAGTTTCACAATAGAAGTCTATGCAATTTAAGCAAAGCTTTGATGAGCATTATTTGATTCTTGAGTTCCACAATAGAAGTCTATGCAATTTAGCAAAGCTTTGATGACATTCTTTCATTCTTGGTTTCCACATTAGAAGTCTATGCAATTTAGCAAAGCATTGATGAGCATTGTTTAATTCTTGAGTTCCACAATTTAATGTCTATACTATTTTAGCAAAGCTTTGGTTAGCATTTTTTAATTCTTGAGTTCCATAATTAAAGTCTATGCAATTTTCGCAAAGCTTTTATCAGCATAGTTACATTCAGGAATTCCACATTAGAAGTCTATGCAATTTAGCACAACTTTGATGAGCATTGTTTAATTCTAGAGTTCCAAAATAGAAGTAGTCTTCGCAATTTATCAAAACTTTGATGAATATTGCCTAATTCTTGAGTTCTACAATAGAAGTCAATGCAATTTAACACAAGCTTTGATGAGCATTGCTTCATTCTTGAGTTCCACATTAGAATTTTATGCAATTTAGTATAGCTTTGATGAGCATTGTTTTAATCTTGAGTTCCACAATAGAAGACTATGCAATTTAAGCAAAGCTCTGATGAACATTGTTTCATTCTTGAGTTCCACATTAGAAGTCTATGCAATTTCGCATAGCTTTTATGAGCATTGTTTAATTCTAGAGTTCCACAATAGAAGTAGTCTACACAATTTAGCGAATGTTTGATGAGCATTGTTTTATTCTTGAGTTCCACAGTCGAAGTCTTTGAAATTTTAGCAAAGTTTGGATGAGCAATGTTTTATACTTTAGTTCCACATTAGAAGTTTTTGTAATTTAGCAATGCTTTGATGAGCATCGTTTTTGTAACACCCTGCTAAAGCGGAAACACGAGGCGTAACATTATAAAGGGTTTCATAGCAAAAGTTAAAAGACAACACCAACCATAGTGTTAAAAATCATTGCAAATTTACAATGGGTTTGAACAACTTTTAAAAGAAATTACAATGAAAATTGGAATACAACACATGCGAATGCTCCTAACAGTGAAGTGTCCCTAAGTGCCACTTACTCGATGATTCCTGAAAAAGCATGTAAAACGAGCGTCAACTATAAAAATAGTTGGTGAGCACTCACAAATAAACAAAATAATATTGGTTCCATGAATTGAAATAAAAGTTTTAATAAAAGTTTCCAATAATAAAAGTATATTGTCAAATGAGTAAATAAGTTTGTAGAAACAACGTTCAGAGTTCTTTGTCATCATGAGAGATAAAGTATGTTGCCCAAATAAGATGCAACATTCATATTCTCATGGAAAATAAAGTTTGTTACTCAAACGATTAAACAAGTTTCATTGCTAAAATGAGCAATAAATTTTGTTGCTACAAGGAGCAAACAATTTCATCGCTAAAACATGTATATAAGTTCTTAGTAATAAAGTTCGTTGTTGTAATGAGAAACAAAGTTCATTGCTATAATTAATAAACAAGTTTATTGCTATAATGACTAACGAGTTTGTATGTGTATGAGCAAACAATGAGTTCTCAACAAAACCTATGACTGAAGACCTTTCAAGATCTATGCGTATCCTTCCATAGATTAATATGGTATCATGCACTCCAGCAATCGGGCGAGTGAGGAGTTGTCAATTTAAGCAAAGCTTTGATGAGCATTGTTTCATTCTTGAGTTCTACATTAGAAGTCTATGCAATTTAGCATAGCTTTGATGAGCATTGCTTAATTCTAGAGTTCCACAATAGAAGTAGCCTTCGCAGTTTAGCAAAGGTTAGATGAGCATTGTTTTAATCTTGAGTTCCACAATCGAAGTCCATGTAATTTTAGAAAAGCTTTGATGAGCATTGTTTTATTCTTGAGTTCCACATTAGAAGTTTTTGTAATTTAGCAAAGCTTTGATGAGCATCGTTTAATTCTTGAGTTCCACAATAGAAGTAGTCTTCGCAATTTAGCGAAGGTTTGATGCGCATTGTTTTATTCTTGAGTTCCATAATCGAAGTCTGTGCAATTTTAGCAAAGCATTGATGAGCATTGTTTTATTCTTGAGTTCCATATTAGAGGTTTTTGTAATTTAGCAAAGCTTTGATGAGCATCATTTAATTCTTGAGTTCCACAATAGAAGTCTATGCAATTTAAGCAAAGCTTTGATGAGCATTGTTTGATTCTTGAGTTCCACAATAGAAGTCTATGCAATTTAGCAAAGCTTTGATGACATTATTTCATTCTTGGTTTCCACATTAGAAGTCTATGAAATTTAGCAAAGCATTGATAAGCATTGTTTAATTCTTAAGTTCCACAATAAATGTCTATACTATTTTAGCAAAGCTTTGATTAGCATTTTTTAAGTTTTGAGCTCCATAATAAAAGTTTATGCAATTTTCGCAAAGCTTTTATGAGCATAGTTACATTCATGAATTCCACATTAGAAGTCTATGCAATTTAGCACAACTTTGATGAGCATTGTTTAACTCTAGAGTTCCAAAATAGAAGTAGTCTTCGTAATTTATCAAAACTTTGATGAATATTGCCTAATTCTTGAGTTCTACAATAGAAGTCAATGCAATTTAACACAAGCTTTGATGAGCTTTGTTTCATTCTTGAGTTCCACATTAGAATTTTATGCAATTTAGTATAGCTTTGGTGAGCGTCGTTTAATTCTCGAGTTCTATAGGAGAAGTCTATGCAATTTAAGCAAAGCTTTGATGAGCATTGTTTGATTCTTGAGTTCCACAATAGAAGTCCATGCATTTTAAGCAAAGCTTTGATGAGCATTGTTTAATTCTTGAGTTCCACAATAGAAGTCTATGCCATTTAGCAAAGCTTTGATGAGCATTGTTTCATTCTTGAGTTCCGTAATGAAAGGAGTCTTTGGAATTTATCAAAGCTTTGATGAGCATCCTTTAATTCTTGAGTTTCACAATAGAAGTGTATGCAATTGATGCGTAGCTTTAATGAGCATTGTTTTGAGTTCCACATTAGAAGTAAACGGAATTTAGCAAAGCTTTGACGAGCATTGTTTAATTCTAGAGTTCCACAATACAAGTAGTCTTCAAAATTTAGCAAAGGTTTGATGAGAATTGTTTAATTCTTGAGTTCCAAAAAAGAAGTCTAAGCAATTTAAGCAAAGCTTTGATGATTAATGTTTAATTCTTGAGTTCCACATTAGAAGTCTATACAATTTAGCAAAGCTTTGATGAACATTGTTTAATTTTTGAGTTCCACAATAGAAGTAGTCTTCGAAATTTAGGAAAGCTTTGATGAGCGTTGTTTTAATCTTGAGTTCCACAATAAAAGACTATGCAATTTAAGCAAAGCTCTGATGAGCATTGTTTCATTCTTGAGTTCCACATTAGAAGTCTATGCAATTTCGCATAGCTTTGATGAGCATTGTTTAATTCTAGAGTTCCACTATAAAAGTAGTCTACACAATTTAGCGAATGTTTGATGAGCATTGTTTTATTCTTGAGTTCCACAGTCGAAGTCTTTGAAATTTTAGCAAAGTTTGGATGAGCAATGTTTTATTCTTTAGTTCCACATTAGAAGTTTTTGTAATTTAGCAATGCTTTGATGAGCATCATTTTTGTAACACCCCGCTAAAGCGGAAACACGAGGCGTAACAGTATAAAGGGTTTCATAGCAAAATTTAAAAGACAACACCAACCATAGTGTTAAAAATCATTGCAAATTTACAATGGTTTGAACAACTTTTAAAAGAAATTACAATGAAAATTGGAATATAACACATGCGAATGCTCCTAACAGTGAAGTGTCCCTAAGTGCCACTTACTCGATGATTCCTGAAAAAGCATGTAAAATGAGCGTCAACTATAAAAATAGTTGGTGAACACTCACAAATAAACAAAATAATATTGGTTCCATGAAATTAAATAAAAGTTTTAAGAAAAGTTTCCAATAATAAAAGTATATTGTCAAATGAGTAAATAAGTTTGTAGAAACAACGTTCAGAGTTCTTTGTCATCATAAGAGATAAAGTATGTTGCCCAAATAAGATGCAACATTCATATTCTCATGGAAAATAAAGTTTGTTACTCAAACGAGTAAACAAGTTTCATTGCTAAAATGAGCAATAAATTTTGTTGCTACAAGGAGCAAACAATTTCATCGCTAAAACATGTATATAAGTTCTTAGTAATAAAGTTCGTTGTTGTAATGAGAAACAAAGTTCATTGCTATAATTAATAAACAAGTTTATTGTTATAATGAGTAACGAGTTTGTATGTGTATGAGCAAACAATGAGTTCTCAACAAAACCTATGACTGAAGACCTTTCAAGATCTATGCTTATCCTTCCATAGATTAATATGGTATCATGCACTCCAGCAATCGGGCGAGTGAGGAGTTGTCAATTTAAGCAAAGCTTTGATGAGCATCGTTTCATTCATGAGTTCTACATTAGAAGCCTATGCAATTTAGCATAGCTTTGATGAGCATTGCTTAATTCTAGAGTTCCACAATAGAAGTAGCCTTCGCAGTTTTGCAAAGGTTAGATGAGCATTGTTTTAATCTTCAGTTCCACAATCGAAGTCCATGTAATTTTAGAAAAGCTTTGATGAGCATTGTTTTATTCTTGAGTTCCACATTAGAAGTTTTTGTAATTTAGCAAAGCTTTGATGAGCATCGTTTAATTCTTGAGTTCCACAATAGAAGTAGTCTTCGCAATTTAGCGAAGGTTTGATGAGCATTGTTTTATTCTTGAGTTCCATAATCGAAGTCTGTGCAATTTTAGCAAAGCATTGATGAGCATTGTTTTATTCTTGAGTTCCGTATTAGAGGTTTTTGTAATTTAGCAAAGCTTTGATGAGCATCATTTAATTCTTGAGTTCCACAATAGAAGTCTATGCAATTTAAGCAAAGCTTTGATGAGCATTGTTTGATTCTTGAGTTCCACAATCGAAGTCTATGCAATTTCTCAAAGTTTTGATGACATTGTTTCATTCTTGGTTTCCACATTAGATGTCTATGCAATTTAGCAAAGCATTGATGAGCATTGTTTAATTCTTGAGTTCCACAATAAATGTCTATACTATTTTAGCAAAGATTTGATTAGCATTTTTTAATTCTTGAGTTCCATAATAAAAGTATATGTAATTTTCGCAAAGCTTTTATGAGCATAGTTACATTCATGAATTCCACATTAGAAGTCTATGCAATTTAGCACAACTTTGATGAGCATTATTTAATGCTAGAGTTCCAAAATAGAAGTAGTCTTCGCAATTTATCAAAACTTTGATGAACATTGCCTAATTCTTGAGTTCTACAATAGAAGTCAATGCAATTTAAGACAAGCTTTGATGAGCATTATTTCATTCTTGAGTTCCACATTAGAATTTTATGCAATTTAGTTTAGCTTTGATGAGCGTCGTTTAATTCTCGAGTTCCATAGTTGAAGTCTATGCAATTTAAGCAAAGCTTTGATGAGCATTGTTTGATTCTTGAGTTCCACAATAGAAGTCCATGCAATTTAAGCAAAGCTTTGATGAGCATTGTTTAATTCTTGAGTTCCACAATAGAAGTCTATGCCATTTAGCAAAGCTTTGATGAGCATTGTTTCATTCTTGAGTTCCATAATAAAAGTAGTCTTTGGAATTTATCAAAGCTTTGATGAGCATCCTTTAATTCTTGAGTTCCACAATAGAAGTGTATGCAATTGATGCGTAGCTTTCATGAGCATTGTTTTGAGTTCCACATTAGAAGTCAATGCAATTTAGCAAAGCTTTGATGAGCATTGTTTAATTCTAGAGTTCCACAATACAAGTAGTCTTCAAAATTTAGCAAATGTTTGATGAGCATTGTTTAATTCTTGAGTTCCACAAAAGAAGTCTATGCAATTTAAGCAAAGCTTTGATGAGCAATGTTTCATTTTTGAGTTCCACATTAGAAGTCTATACATTTTAGCAAAGCTTTGATGAAGATTGTTTAATTTTTGAGTTCGACAATAGAAGTAGTCTTCGAAATTTAGCATAGCTTTGATGAGCATTGTTTTAATCTTGAGTTCCACAATAGAAGACTATGCAATTTAAGCAAAGCTCTGATGAACATTGTTTCATTCTTGAGTTCCACATTAGAAGTCTATGCAATTTCGCATAGCTTTTATGAGCATTGTTTAATTCTAGAGTTCCACAATAGAAGTAGTCTACACAATTTAGCGAATGTTTGATGAGCATTGTTTTATTCTTGAGTTCCACAGTCGAAGTCTTTGAAATTTTAGCAAAGTTTGGATGAGCAATGTTTTATTCTTTAGTTCCACATTCGAAGTTTTTGTAATTTAGTAATGCTTTGATGAGCATCGTTTTTGTAACACCCTGCTAAAGCGGAAACACGAGGCGTAACATTATAAAGGGTTTCATAGCAAAAGTTAAAAGACAACACCAACCATAGTGTTAAAAATCATTAAAAATTTACAATGGGTTTGAACAACTTTTAAAAGAAATTACAATGAAAATTGGAATACAACACATGCGAATGCTCCTAACAGTGAAGTGTCCCTAAGTGCCACTTACTCGATGATTCCTGAAAAAGCATGTAAAACGAGCGTCAACTATAAAAATAGTTGGTGAGCACTCACAAATAAACAAAATAATATTGGTTCCATGAATTGAAATAAAAGTTTTAATAAAAGTTTCCAATAATAAAAGTATATTGTCAAATGAGTAAATAAGTTTGTAGAAACAACGTTCAGAGTTCTTTGTCATCATGAGAGATAAAGTATGTTGCCCAAATAAGATGCAACATTCATATTCTCATGGAAAATAAAGTTTGTTACTCAAACGATTAAACAAGTTTCATTGCTAAAATGAGCAATAAATTTTGTTGCTACAAGGAGCAAACAATTTCATCGCTAAAACATGTATATAAGTTCTTAGTAATAAAGTTCGTTGTTGTAATGAGAAACAAAGTTCATTGCTATAATTAATAAACAAGTTTATTGTTATAATGAGTAACGAGTTTGTATGTGTATGAGCAAACAATGAGTTCTCAACAAAACCTATGACTGAAGACCTTTCAAGATCTATGCGTATCCTTCCATAGATTAATATGGTATCATGCACTCCAGCAATCGGGCGAGTGAGGAGTTGTCAATTTAAGCAAAGCTTTGATGAGCATTGTTTCATTCTTGAGTTCTACATTAGAAGTCTATGCAATTTAGCATAGCTTTGATGAGCATTGCTTAATTCTAGAGTTCCACAATAGAAGTAGCCTTCGCAGTTTAGCAAAGGTTAGATGAGCATTGTTTTAATCTTGAGTTCCACAATCGAAGTCCATGTAATTTTAGAAAAGCTTTGATGAGCATTGTTTTATTCTTGAGTTCCACATTAGAAGTTTTTGTAATTTAGCAAAGCTTTGATGAGCATCGTTTAATTCTTGAGTTCCACAATATAAGTAGTCTTCGCAATTTAGCGAAGGTTTGATGAGCATTGTTTTATTCTTGAGTTCCATAATCGAAGTCTGTGCAATTTTAGCAAAGCATTGATGAGCATTGTTTTATTCTTGAGTTCCATATTAGAGGTTTTTGTAATTTAGCAAAGCTTTGATGAGCATCATTTAATTCTTGAGTTCCACAATAGAAGTCTATGCAATTTAAGCAAAGCTTTGATGAGCATTGTTTGATTCTTGAGTTCCACAATCGAAGTCTATGCAATTTCTCAAAGTTTTGATGACATTGTTTCATTCTTGGTTTCCACATTAGATGTCTATGCAATTTAGCAAAGCATTGATGAGCATTGTTTAATTCTTGAGTTCCACAATAAATGTCTATACTATTTTAGCAAAGATTTGATTAGCATTTTTTAATTCTTGAGTTCCATAATAAAAGTATATGTAATTTTCGCAAAGCTTTTATGAGCATAGTTACATTCATGAATTCCACATTAGAAGTCTATGCAATTTAGCACAACTTTGATGAGCATTATTTAATTCTAGAGTTCCAAAATAGAAGTAGTCTTCGCAATTTATCAAAACTTTGATGAACATTGCCTAATTCTTGAGTTCTACAATAGAAGTCAATGCAATTTAAGACAAGCTTTGATGAGCATTATTTCATTCTTGAGTTCCACATTAGAATTTTATGCAATTTAGTTTAACTTTGATGAGCGTCGTTTAATTCTCGAGTTCCATAGTTGAAGTCTATGCAATTTAAGCAAAGCTTTGATGAGCATTGTTTGATTCTTGAGTTCCATAATAGAAGTCCATGCAATTTAAGCAAAGCTTTGATGAGCATTGTTTAATTCTTGAGTTCCACAATAGAAGTCTATGCCATTTAGCAAAGCTTTGATGAGCATTGTTTCATTCTTGAGTTCCATAATAAAAGTAGTCTTTGGAATTTATCAAAGCTTTGATGAGCATCCTTTAATTCTTGAGTTCCACAATAGAAGTGTATGCAGTTGATGCGTAGCTTTCATGAGCATTGTTTTGAGTTCCACATTAGAAGTCAATGCAATTTAGCAAAGCTTTAATGAGCATTGTTTAATTCTAGAGTTCCACAGTCGAAGTCTTTGAAATTTTAGCAAAGCTTGGATGAGCAATGTTTTATTCTTTAGTTCCACATTAGAAGTTTTTGTAATTTAGCAATGCTTTGATGAGCATCGTTTTTGTCACACCCTGCTAAAGCGGAAACACTCGGCGTGGCAGTATAAAAGGGTTTCATAGCAAAAGTTAAAAGACAACACCAACCATGGTATTAAAAATCATTACAAATTTACAATGGGTTTGAACAACTTTTAAAAGAAATTACAATGAAAATTGGAATACAACATTTTTGGATTTAAAACCCATTTTTGGGCTCAAATTGTCAAAAATACAAAACTAAGGGCTCAAAACGACAAATGATAATTTCTGGAGGTTGTAATGAGTCCAAACAGTTTCTAATATAAATTTTCTGAATATCAACACTTTTGAGGAGGTTAAAATGTAAATTTTTAACATAATGGGCTAAATTGGGTTTTTCTGCCCAATAAGCCCCAGATTGCGAGATTTTTGAAATTGAGGGGCTGAAAATGCAAGTTTCTGTAAACCAGGGGATTACAAGTGTAATAAAACTATTTCAAGGGTCAAAAAAGTTTTTCAAAGTCAAAAGGGATCAAAAATGCAAAATTTTCCATTTTGCGCCAAAACTGTAAAGGTTGCGAAAATTGGGGTTCCAACCGAGAAAATTTCACTTTTGAAGGACTTAAGCTGTTTATCAAGTAAATCTGGGCTGAAATTGTCTTTTCAATAAGTTTTGATACTAAAGTGTCAAGAAAAAAAATGGTTTAAGGACTAAAATGGAAATTCTTTTATATAAAGGGTTAAAAGTGTACATTTTATCCAAGAAGGGTCATGAAAAGGTAAACTCTTATTTTTAAACAATAAATCCCTTAAGATAAAATATGTGCACCACGGCTACCGGCGAAACGTAATAACAAATTCACTTTCAACACCAATATCGTTACCAAACGAATTGATTCGGTCTCGAATCAATAACGAATCAAAAATCAATAAACAATAGTACTTCAATAAACACGCGAAATTTACGAGAAGTCAATATTCAATCTTTGGGCTTGAAAATTTCAAATCGTGCTTGTTGGGCCTAGCTAGCCCAATAACATGATCTTTAGGCACGAAGGGAACGCGCTTACATGTTATTGGGCCTTCTATGACCTAATTCCATGTAAAAGGACTTTCAATAGCTTTATTGTGCTGTTGGGCCCCAAGGGCCCATTGGTACTACTAGCAAAGTCGAGAAGTCAAATGCGAGTCGGGCCAAGTGCCTTTCGTATTCCCGATAGCCTTGAACGACTTATGGAAATAACGGGGGATTCGTAGAAGGCCTAAGGGATCGTTTGTATTTGGTAGTTATAAACTAGACATTTTCATTAATGCGTGATTATAACGACTCACAGCCCATAATTAATCCAATGTCACCTGGAATTATCGAAAACAATCGTCATATCGATATAACAATAAACAAGACACGAAATTTTATGTATGAGGAAAACATCGGGTTTTCCCGAAAAGTTTAACACTTTTACCTAAGTGATGTATACAAGGTTTAACAATTATACACGTTTACAAAGATCGACAAGCATACTACGGATCTCCACACTTTTTCTTATATACAATATTCGTTTCAGAAAATATCGGATTTTCTAGGTTTTCAAACTACACAAAAATCATTATTTTTCAAACATGACTTATGAACTCACCAACATTTCACATGTTGATGTTTTTCCAAAATACTTGTATTCTCAGGTAACAAGTAAATTGAAGAATATGTATCCAGTGATGTCACGGTGTTTTGTTTAAATTAGTATCGAACGGTTTAAGTTATGGAAATGTAATGTTTAAAACAATGTACTGAATGTAAGCAATATCAGTTGTAATATTACAATGCATGGTGATGAATGATGTTATGATTCATGTATAATCATTGTGATGGTATTCAATTGAGTCACAATAGCCCTCGGACATTTCCGCCGTCTGGTTCGGGGTGTGACAGGTTGGTATCAGAGCTCTGTTTATAGCGAACTAGCATATCTAACCACACATTGATATGCAACTATAAGCCAAAAGAGGGACTAACACAACTCTGAACAAAACAAGTAAAACATAACAACAAAAACACCCTTGCTTGTATTAGGAAAAAGAACATAACACCGAACCAAACAAGATAATGCTAGTATCCAGGTTAATCCAGGACTGTTCTTAGTTGTATCAAGGAGTGGATGTAGCCTGATCAACTACATTCCTTCCAAAGTATAACTATCACGTCCAGAGAAGATCGCGATAGCTAGGGAACCTAAAAACGTACCCCTTTATCACCAAAAAGAGAACATCCGTTTAGTCCGTACAATAGTTGTAACATCCTAGGAATAATGTTAGCATATTTATACACTCTCGCAGACAGCATGGCTGGTTTCCATCACCCCGGAGATCCTTACTTCCCTAACCAGGGAAATAACGGATGGCTTGACAAGGAACCTGAGGAAGAGCCTGAGGAAGACCCCGAGGAGGAATCTGAAGGGGAACCGGAGGCAGGAGCCGAGGGCGAACCTGCCGAACCAGAAGAAGAGCAGGAGGAGGAAGAAGATGAAGGAAGCTTTGAGGAGGAACCCGACGACGGCGAAGGGGGTGATTCGGATGCGGAGTCCGAAGTCATCAACCCCCCTTACCCGATTAGGGTGCCCGCTTACAAGGTAGGCCCCACTGGTCCTACGACTCCCTGGGGTATTGATCTTTGGAGATGGAGCAGACAGCAGGGACAGCGACCCCCGTTCGGCATGTCACGCGAGTTCTTTGACCTAAGGGACGGAGGACCGGCCGATCGAGCCCTTCCGGTTATGGTGAGACGGTTACGGAACACCGGCGACCTCGCTCAGAGCACCGCCGACCAGGTACGCCAGCTGTGGACTAGGGTCGAGCGTGCAGAGCAGGAGACACGTGACGTTCTTCGAGAGTTCCATATGAGGCAGGTGAGGTGGGAGTCTCGACTCCAGGACGTAGAACAACTGGTGGCTCGCCTTCAGGGAGCATCCACTTCCTCAGCACCACCCCCGAGCACAGCTCATCGCGATTAGGGCTGGACTTATCTTACTAGGTCATTAGGATCTATGTTATGTACCCGACTCTATGTTTAAGTGACTACACTACTCATAGAGCCGTTATGCTGTCGAACTAATATCACTCATGTATGCTCTTACGAGCAAAATTTTCATGTATCAAATGCGGATAATATTAGTAAACTTTTATGTGTTTTATTATGACATTATAATCTGCTATGTGTTGTGAATCCATGATTGTATGCTAATTTGTAGAAGTACTTAAGTTCGTACCATGCACCTAGTCGGTAGGATCACAACCTCACAGAAACCACATACACTCAACATCTTTCCGTTTCATGACAGAAAGATGCCTCGACGACCTACTTGCGGAAACCCTGGACCAACCCCACCCGAAGTTGACTCAACTGCATTTCAGGCAGTCGTATCTGCTGCGGTGAGCAAGGCACAAATTCACCAAGGGAACAATGGAGGAGTCAACGGACAAGGGGCCGGGAGTTCGAACAACGGAATGAATTAAGGACCCACCAAAACATGTACCTACAAAGACTTCACAAATGCCAAACCACGGACCTTTAACGGCGCTGGAGGAGTGATCACCCTGAAACATGGATCGAAAAGGTGGAATCGGTGTTCGAGATATGTGATTGCCCTGAAGAGATGAAGGTGAAGTTTGCTGCATGCACTTTTGTTGACCAAGCGCTCACTTGGTGGAACGGACACGTGGAAGCCATGACACTCCCCGTAGCCAATTCCATGCCATGGATAGAAATGAAAGAAATGCTGATGGCCGAATACTGCCCTCGCGGTGAAATTCAGAAAATGGAGCAAGAGCTGTGGAACCTCACTGTCCGGAATGTTGATATAGATGCCTACATATCAAGGTTTAGCGAACTATCTCTGTTGTGTTCTGGCATGATCACCTCGGAAGGAAAGAAGATCGAGCGATTCATCTGGGGACTAACCTCCCCAATCCAAGGAAACGTGATAGCTGCAAATCCTGAAACTTTCGACAGTGCTAAGAGATTGGCCAAGAAGCTTTATGACTACAACAACAAGAAGGGTGAGAAGCCAGCGGAGACCGAGGCCAAGAAGGAAAGTGATGGCAAGAAGGGGAAGAACAACAAGAGAAAGGGGCGTCAAGGCTCCGAGACTTCCAAGAAGCAGCAGACAGTGGCGGTTAATGCTGCCACCGCGCAAGTTCTGGCCACACCACATGCTCCAGCCTCAGCTGCTCCAAATGCTCCTAGACCTTATTCCGATAATCTTTCCAAGTGCAACAAGTGCAGCCTCCATCACAATGGAGAATGCAGGGAGATGCAGTGCACCAGTTGCAATCGGAAAGGGCACACGGCAAGGTACTGCAGGACTTACCCTCCTCAGAATCAACAACAGGGAAGCAACAACAACACCAACACCGGCGGCGACAATGTCGGACCTAGCCACACCTGCTATGGGTATGGAAGGACTGGGCATTTCTTTCGAGATTTCCCTAACAACAACAATCCCGGAAATGGAGGGACAAGAAGGGTGCTGGCCATGGGTCAGGGGGAGGCAATTCAGGATCCCGCTGTTGTTACCGATACGTTTCCCCTAAACCACACTTATGCATGCATCCTATTTGACACCGGAGCAGAGCGAAGCTTTGTGAGCAATAAGTTTAAACATTATTTAAAACAACAACCCCAGAAGCTCAATGAAACCTTTACGGTGGAAATGTCCAATGGGAAAACCGAATCCACTGGGGAAATCTACATCGGATGTACCCTAACCCTGAACCAACACGTCTTTCGAATAGACTTAATGCCTGTTTCCATTAGGAGTTTCGATGTGATTATTGGCATGGACTGGTTAAGCCCCTACCATGCTGAAATTATGTGTCACGAGAAGGCCGTTCGCCTTCGGCTTCCCAATCACGAAACCCTAGTTATTTACGGAGATAACCCCAGCACGAGCCTTCGCCTCATCTCGTGCGTCCAGGCACAGAAGCATCTACGAAAGAAAGATTTGACGTTCTTGGCTCACATAGTGGATAAGACCAAGGAAGAGGTTAACATTCAATACATTCCAGTAGCCCGTGAATTCCCAGGCGTATTTCCTGAAGATCTTCCTGGAGTACCCTCAGAGAGACAAGTTGAGTTCCGAATTGGCCTCGTTCCAGGAGCAACCCCTCTCGCTAAAACACCTTACCGGCTAGCTCCTGCTGAAATGCAGGAATTGTCCAGCCAACTCAGCGAACTCATGGGCAAAGGATTCATCCGACCCAGCTATTCGCCATGGGGAGCTTCGGTCCTCCTTGTCAAAAAGAAGGACGAATCTTTTAGAATGTGCATCGATTACTGAGAGTTAAACAAACTCACCATCAAAAATCACTATCTACTCCCACGAATCGACGATCTATTTGACCAGCTCCAAGGGGCTAGTTACTTTTCTAAGATAGATCTACGGTCCGGGTACCATCAGCTCAAGGTCCGAGAAGAGGATATTCCCAAAACCGCTTTTCGAACTCGTTACGGACATTATGAATTTGTCGTAATGCCCTTCGGTCTAACAAATGCCCCTGCCGCATTTATGGACCTGATGAACCGAATCTGTCGACCATTCCTCGACAACTTTGTCATCGTCTTCATTGACGACATTCTAGTCTATTCCCGAAGCGAAGAAGAGCATGGCCAACATCTCAGACAAATCCTCGAAACCCTGCAAACGGAAAAGCTATACGCAAAACTCTCTAAGTGTGAGTTCTGGCTCCGTAGCGTGAACTTCTTAGGTCATGTTGTTAGTCGGGAAGGAATTCATGTGGATCCTTCTAAGGTCAAAGTCGTCGAAGGATGGGCAGTCCCGACGACACCCACAGAAATCCGCCAATTCTTAGGCCTAGCAGGCTACTATAGGAGGTTCATTCAAAACTTCTCGAAGATCGCCAAGCCACTTACCTCGCTTACACAAAAGGGCATACCATTCAAATGGATGGACAAACAAGAAGTTGCATTCCGAACCCTGAAGCAAGCCCTCTGCAGTGTCTCGATACTATCTCTACCAGAGGGAACAGAAGGTTTCGTGGTCTACTGTGACGCGTCGAATCAGGGTTTAGGTCGCGTTCTCATACAGCGTGGAAGAGTCATAGCTTACGCATCCCGCCAATTAAAAACACACGAAGTAAATTATACAACTCATGATTTGGAATTGGGAGCAGTAGTCTTTGCTCTAAAGATTTGGAGGCATTACCTTTATGGTACGAAGTGCACCATCTTCCCGGACCACAAAAGTCTCCAGCACATCTTGAATCAGAAAGAGCTGAATATGAGGCAACGAAGATGGGTTGAACTATTAAACAATTATGAGTGTGAAATCAAGTACCATCCGGGCAAGGCCAACGTGGTAGCTGATGCCTTGAGCCGGAAGGAGTACTCTAATCGTCCTGCGAAAACTCTCTCAATAACCATCCAATCTCTCCTAACCACTCAGATCGGGGTAGCCCAGTCAGATGCCATGGAGATGGAAAACAGAACAAGCGAAGCCTTACGCGGGATGGAGAAGAATCTAGAGGTAAAGGAGAACAGAGTATACTATTTCATGAACCGTATTTGGGTCCCTAAACTCGGAGGATTTAGGGAGGTAGTCATGAATGAAGCTCACACGACGCGATACTCCATCCATCCCGGTTCGGACAAGATGTACTTGGATATTAAACAACATTATTGGTGGCCTAACATGAAGGCATAAATTGCCACCTATGTCAGCAAATGCCTTACTTGTGCCAAAGTAAAGGTGGAGTACCAGAAGCCCTCGGGGTTATTACAGCAACTGGTGATCCCCGAGTGGAAATGGGAAGGGATTTCTATGGACTTTGTGACCAAGCTACCCAAGACGTCAGATGGATTAGACACCATATGGGTAATAGTTGACCGACTGACGAAATCCGCCCATTTCCTGCCAATAAAAGAATCCTACAAGATGGAGAGACTGACACGATTATACATTTGAGAAATCGTGAGACTTCATGGAGTACTAGTGTCTATTATCTAAAATACAGACAGTAGATTCACTTCACGTTTTTGGCAATCACTTCAGAAAGAAGTTGGAACCCATCTCGACATGAGCACCGCTTATCACCCACAAACAGACGGTCAAAGCGAACGAACCATCCAGACGCTCGAAGACATGCTTCGCGCATGTGTGATAGACTTTGGGAAGTCTTGGGATACCCACTTACCCTTAGTTGAATTCTCCTATAACAACAGTTATCATTCGAGCATCAAAGTCGCTCCTTTCGAAGCACTATATGGACGTAAGTGTAGATCACCGTTGTGTTGGGCTGAGGTGGGCGACACCCAGCTAGCAAAGAACCTGGCATCGGTCGAGGCAGTAACGGGACCGGAGTTCATTCGTTAAACCACGGAAAAGATAGTTCAAATCAGAGCTCGACTACAAGCATCGCGCGACCGACAAAAGAGCTACGCTGATAGACGGCAAAAGCCCTTAGAGTTTTAGGTCGGGGATCGAGTGCTGTTAAAAGTTTCACCTTGGAAGGGGGTCATTCGTTTCGGAAAACGGGGAAAACTGAACCCACGATACATTGGACCTTTCGAGATCGTTGCCTGAATAGGTCCAGTGGCGTACAAACTGCAGCTACCCGCTGAGCTAAGCAGTGTACACCCCGTGTTCCATATTTCCAATCTAAAGAAGTGCCTATCAGATGAAACTCTCGTCATTCCCCTTGACGAGATTGAAATCAACGAGAATCTCCTGTTCGTCGAAGAACCAGTCGAAATCATGGACAGTGAGGTGAAGCGTACTAAGCAAAGTCGCATCCCGATCGTGAAAGTACGGTGGAACGCAAAGCGTGGACCAGAATTCACGTGGGAACGCGAAGACCAAATGAAGCAAAAGTACCCTCACCTATTCTAGCATTCTCAAATCTAGCTTTCAAAAGAATTTCGGGATGAAATTCCCTCTAACGGGGGGATGATGTCACACCTCGAAAACCGAATGCGGAAACATTTCCTAGGTTGACTCCAATGTTGAGTATAAAATGTAATGTACATAGTTAGTAAAGTAGAACAACCATTACATTACATATAAAAGTTTTACAATTGTTTTCAAAAGTAAAGTTGTACAGTTGTGATACATAGTATAGATATGAACAAAACGAACGAGCCTTTCACGCACACCGTCCTGGATCAAGTAAATCTTCGGGTACCTGTACTATTGTTGACCTGAGAACACAAGCGGTTTGAAAATCAGCATAACGCTGGTGAGTTCATAAGTAGTTTTGTTTTGTGAAAATGTTTATGTTTCTTTTCTGTTTCTGAAAATGTAACACACGCCAAGAAAATCCCACATTTTCTTAAAAGTTGGTTGTTGTTTCACAAAAGTAAAGTATAGTTTGGTTATCCAATTCGTTGTTCTATTCCGTTTATGTACCAGTGTATTCCCAGGAAAGTCCCATACTTTCCTGATTGTTAGTTATTGTAAAAGATGTAATGTTATTCAGTTGGTTACACTTTTCTGGTTATGTATACGTTACCCAGGAATGCCCCATGCTTTCCTGTATGTTGGTTTTCGATGTGAAATATGTATTCTGTTAGACTTGGTTATGTACAAGGTTTCCCAGGAAGGTCCCATACCTTCTTGAATGTTGGTTATCATTGTAAAAGATGTATACGTGTTATGATTAATGTTCTCCCCGGGAAAGTCCCATACTTTCCTGAATGTTGGTTACCTTATGTAAAAAGATGTAAAGTATGTAAACCGAAACCTGGTTATCTGTAAAGTGTAATAAGTGATTCATTATTACTATAAGTAAATCTCTCTTATCCTAGTTGCGAGTTCCATAACCATACTAAAGACTGAACCTGTGGCAATAAGTAGTCCACAACCTTGTGGCAATAAGTAGTCCACAACCTTATGACTTTCGTCACCCTTGAACCATTTCGGTTCGGCTGTAGCTAGCAGCCAGGTGTAGGGTAGTCAGCCCCGTATAGATCTATACACTCAAGTCACGCTCTCTAAATCCCAGAGATTCTGGTTACGGGTGTATCTCTGTGGAGTGTTCGCTGAGGACGTGTCTCCAATCATACAGGAATAACAAATTTACTAGTAATAATAGGATAATCCTCCATTCGCGTATCTCTGTGGAATGTTACCGAGGACAAGACAGTGTACAAATTTTATTGTTCATGTGATCTAATGTCATGCTTTTAACTGATAAAATGTGGAAACCATTTGTGAAATATATAAAACATAACAGTTTATAATACTCATTTCACAAATAAATGTTTATATGATCTGTATGTTCTACCAATTATCAATTGCGTATATCAGTATTAAAAGCATATAAATAGTGAAACACACACACACGAAAATAAGTTTTGAGTACAAGAACCCTTGTACTTTGCTTGTGTTCCCCCCCCCCTGAAAACAGTGAAAAGCAGTGAAAAAGGTAGGGGTATGAACTCACCGGACTTGGAAATATGTCGTTTTTGGATACTAGACGTTGGTTCGGGGATTGTTTACTCGCGATGTTCCTATGTAAAATGAAATATGTCCATATATATTTAATTAGGGATACATTCACTAATTAAATGGAACATTACACTCCAACGAGGTTTATCACCTTAAAACGAGCGTTTGGAGTGACCCGGGTGACATCTACGGACGTGTATTGGCACTAGGGACTTGGGACTTGAGTTTACTCTCCAAAAGTAAACATTTAAATGAGTTTACAACCACAAAACACACCCACAAATGAGTTTACGGCCGTAAACTCATGTTGGTGTGATTTTGAGGGTTTAATGGCTTGAATGGACTTAGGGATTGTTGGAATGGATTTCTAAAATGCCTTGGAACAATTAGAATGAATTAATACCATTTAAAAGGGAGTTTACTGCCACACACTTGGAGTTTACGGCCGTAAACTCACCTATGGCCAAGAATGATTAATTTGAGCTACAAAGGACAATCACATGTGATTCTAACTAATTTTCTAAGGCTTGGTATCAATTTTAGGCTTCATTTAACATCTCAACATGAGTTTACGGCCCAGATACATACTCTCTAGCCGTAAACTCTAATATGGCTAAGAAAAATTAAATTTTGATGTTTAAAACACTCATATGCAATTCTAGGAATTTTTCCAAGCCTTGTTATGAATTTAGGTTACCATTAAACACATTTTTAGGAGTTTACGACCTAGAAGCATGTTCTATGGCCGTAAACTCTCCCATACTCATGAAAATTTAGATTTTGGTACACAAAACAATCACATGAGATTTTAGAAATTTAAGCAAACCATTGGAATGAATTAAATGCATCATTTGGCATAGATATATGAGTTTATGGCCAAAGGGTATGTTCCTAGGCCGTAAACTCCTATATGTGGCATTTTTGATGTGTTTCAAACCCCAAAACTATTTTTAGATGGATAAAGAATTTACCACAAAGCTATTGGTTAAGTTACAAGGCATTTAGACATGTTTAAAGGCACTTAATCCCCATTTTAGAGGAGTTTACGGCCCAAGAACAAACCTTGGCCGTAAACTCTCTTTTGTCCCATAAAATTCATGTTTTAATTGTTTTAAGTCTAGATTTGCAAGCCTCAAGGTCATATCTAAGTCCCAACTATGATTTGGAAGGGTAAATTTGGCTTAAGAACCCCATTTTGAGGAGTTTACGGCCCAAGCTAGCTCCTTGGCCGTAAACTCATGTTCTTGGTCCCAAAACTTAATTTAATCATCAAATTGAAGGCTAAAGAGGTTGTATGGCATGCTAGGGAAGTTACCTCAAAGATTTGAAGCCTTAAACTTGAGATTTGGACCTTTGATTTTGGATGAGGAGAGAGGTTGGAAGTGATTATGGAAGAAATGGCCAAAAGCTTCAAATGATAGCTTAGAGTCACTTATATAGTGCTCGGGAATTGGACACGACAGAATTCCACCCGATACCGACGTTAGACGAAGCTTTTGGTCATACCCGACCAATTTGTCGTGACCCGATATGGTCGATTCTAGAATTATTCCGATAACTATAATGGGGTGTTAGAATGATTTCTAATGGCATTAAGACATCCATTATGTCATTTGAGATGCGTACAAGATAATGACTTAATAAAATGGCGAAATCGGAAACGAATTTGGAAACGACGTTTGGTTGATCGAATTGGATTACAATTGAGTTACAAGATGTGGTATGAAGTTTCGGGTTGTTACATTATCCCCCCGTTAGAGGGAATTTCGTCCCGAAATTCAAGACAAGATACAAGACAAATACAAATCATGGATCTAGAAAGAGTTGTGGATACTTCTGTTTCATCGAGTCTTCTCGCTCCCAAGTGAACTCCGGTCCCCGCTTGGCATTCCAACGAATCTTCACCAATGGGATGCGACTTTGTTTCGTACGCTTGACTTCTCGATCCATGATTTCGATTGGTTCCTCCACGAAGTTGAGGTTTTCATCGATCTCAATCTCGTCTAATGGAATCACTAGAAATTTTTGTGCCTTGTAACTACATCACTTAAGCCAAATTTCAAACAAACACTCCATGCAAGCATTTCAAGTAGTCAATAAGCAATTGGAAACCCTAGGAGTTCTTGTTTAAGTCCATTTTGGACTAGGAATTCCTTATTGGGCCCAATGGACCAATAAGCTTCCAATTTGAACATCTTGGGCTTAGAACTCTTAATTGGGCTCTAGTTGGACCCACTTCCATGTATTTCAATATTTTGGGCCATATTGGGCCTAAAGTGAAATAAATTAATTACATGAACCATTTTGGGGCATAATTTACCTAATTTAGCCCTAATAGGTCATAAAAATTATACTTTGATTTATTTGAGTCAAGCATCATCTATAATATGGGCTTAAGGGCAAAAAGCCCAAAAATCTCCTCTTTCCCTCTCCATTCTCGGCCCAAGCCCAAAGGAAGGAAGAGTTGACTTTGTGTGTGCCACCTCACAATTATTCAAGGGACTTCCATGCAAGAGGACTCATACTTCCATGCACTATCCTTTCACACATCTCTCTTCTCTCCTTTCTTCTTGATTCTCGGCCGAACCCAAACACACACACACACACACTTCACTCAAACTCTCTCAAAAGAAACTCTCTCCACTCCTCTCCAAGTGTTCGAAAATTAGGAAGCTTTCAAGGAGGTTTTTCCCACAAACACATCATCTAAGGTAAGTTGATGTTAGATTTATAAGCTAGTTATTTCATTCCATTCAAGAATCATCTCTTAATCCATTCAAACTTATGATTTAGCACCTTAGAAGCATCTAAGTTCGAGATCTTCCAAGGAAGGTTGCTAGGGCCGAATTTTTCTCATTTTTCCTTCCAAAACCGAAACCACACCCAAGGTGAGCTTCATACCCCCTCTTTTTCGGTTTTTATGAGTTTTTGTTGGGGAGAATACAAGCAAATGTGTAGATCTATGAGTAAATGTATGCCTTGTGTGATTTTTATGCTTGTATGTATGATCTTATGTGTTTTGTGATGAATATGTTAGCCAAAAAGAACCTAAAAACCGAGATCTACAATATGAGGAATGAACTAAACATAACTTATACCATTTTACACTAATCAAGTCTAGAAAAATAGTTTATTTGGTTAGAATGAAGATTTTTGGACTTAAAACCCATTTTTGGGCTCAAATTGTCAAAAATACAAAACTAAGGGCCCAAAACGAGAAATGATAATTTCTGGAGGTTGAAAAGAGTCCAAACAGTTTCTAATATAAATTTTCTGAATATCAACACTTTTGAGGGGCTTAAAATGTAAATTTTGAACATAATTAGCTAAATTGGGCTTTTCGGCCCAATAAGCCCCAAAGTGCGAGATTTTTGAAATTGAGGGGCTGAAAATGCAAGTTTCTGTAAAACAGGGGATTACAAGTGTAATAAAACTATTTCAAGGGTCAAAAAAGTTTTTCAAAGTCAAAAGGGATCAAAAATGCAAAAATTTTCCATTTTGGGCCAAAACTGTAAAGGTTGCGAAAATGGGGGTTCCAACCGAGAAAATTTCACTTTTGAAGAACTTAAGCTGTTTATCAAGTAAATCTGGGCTGAAAATGTCTTTTCAATAAGTTTTGATACTAAAGTGTCAAGAAAAAAAATGGTTTAAGGACTAAAATGGAAATTCTTTTATATAAAGGGTTAAAAGTGTAAATTTTATCCAAGAAGGATCATGAAAAGGTAAACTCTTATTTTTAAACAATAAATCCCTTAAGATAAAATACGTGCACCACGGCTACCGGCGAAATGTAATAACAAATTCACTTTCAACACCAATATCGTTACCAAATGAATTGATTCGGTCTCGAATCAAAAATCAATAAACAATAGTACTTCAATAAACATGCGAAATTTACGAGAAGTCAATATTCAATCTTTGGGCTTGAAAGTTTCAAATCGTGCTTGTTGGGCCTAGCTAGCCCAATAACATGATCTTTAGGCCCGAAGGGAACGCGCTTACATGTTATTGGGCCTTCTATGACCTAATTCCATGTAAAAGGACTTTTAATAGCTTTATTATGTTGTTGGGCCCCAAGGGCCCATTGGTACTGCTAGCAAAGTCGAGAAGTCAAATGCGAGTCGGGCCAAGTGCCTTTCGCATTTCCGATAGCCTTGAACGACTTATGGAAATAATGGAGGCTTCGTACATTCCTTTCTCATCGGGTGTGGGGCTATGAGAAGTCAAACTGGTTGGATTAAGTGAGTAGTACGGACGAAACCTAAGGGATCGTTTGTATTTGGTAGTTATAAACTAGTCATCTTCATTAATGCGTGATTATAACGACTCACAACCCATAATTAATCCAATGTCACCTGGAATTATCGAAAACAATCGTCGTATCGATATAACAATAAACAAGACACGAAATTTTATGTATGAGGAAAACATCGGGTTTTCCTGGGAAGTTCAACACTTTTACCTAAGTGATGTATACAAGGTTTAACAATTATACACGTTTACAAAGATCGACAAGCATACTACGGATCTCCACACTTTTTCTTATATACAATATTCGTTTCAGAAAATATCGGATTTTCTGGGTTTTCAAACTACACAAAAATCATTATTTTTCAAACATGACTTATGAACTCACCAACATTTCACATGTTGACGTTTTTCCAAAATACTTGTATTCTCAGGTAACAGGTAAATTGAAGAATATGTATCTAGTGATGTCATGGTGTTTTGTTTAAATTAGTATCGAATGGTTTAAGTTATGGAAATGTAATGTTTAAAACAATGTATTGAATGTAAACAATATCAATTGTAATATTACAATGCATGGTGATAAATGATGTTATGATTCATGTATAATCATTGTGATGGTATTCAATTGAGTCACAATAGCCCTCGGACGTTTCCGCCGTCTGGTTCGGGGGTGTGACAGCTTTGATGAGCATTCCTTAATTCTAGAGTTCCACAATAGAAGTAGTCTTCGCAATTTAGCGAAGGTTAGATGAGCATTGTTTTATTCTTGAGTTCCACAATCGAAGTCCATGGAATTTTAGAAAAGCTTTGATGAGCATTGTTTTATTCTTAAGTTCCACATTAGAAGTTTTTGTAATTTAGCAAAGCTTTGATGAGCATTGTTTAATTCTTGAGTTCCACAATAGAAGTAGTCTTCGCAATTTAGCGAAGGTTTGATGAGCATTGTTTTTTTCTTGAGTTCCATAATCGAAGTCTATGCAATTTTAGCAAAGCATTGATGAACATTGTTTTATTCTTGAGTTCCACATTAGAGGTTTTTGTAATTTAGCAAAGCTTTGATGAGCATCATTTAATTCTTGACTTCCACAATAGAAGTCTATGCAATTTAGCAAAGCTTTGATGACATTGTTTCATTCTTGGTTTCCACACTAGAAGTCTATGCAATTTAGCAAAGCACTGATGAGCATTGTTTAATTCTTGAGTTCCACAATAAATGTCTATACTATTTTAGCAAAGCTTTGATTAGCATTTTTTAATTCTTGAGTTCCATAATAAAAGTCTATGCAATTTTTGCAAAGCTTTTATGAGCATAGTTACATTCTTGAATTCCACATTCGAAGTCTATGCAATTTAGCACAACTTTGATGAGCATTGTTTAATTCTAGAGTTCCAAAATAGAAGTAGTCTTTGCAATTTATCAAAACTTTGATGAACATTGCCTATTTCTTGAGTTCTACAATAGAAGTCAATGCAATTTAAGACAAGCTTTGATGAGCATTGTTTCATTCTTGAGTTCCACATTACAATTTTATGCAATTTAGTATAGCTTTGATGAGCGTCGTTTAATTCTCGAGTTCCATAGTAGAAGTCTATGCAATTTAAGCAAAGCTTTGATGAGCATTGTTTGATTCTTGAGTTCCACAATAGAAGTCCATGCAATTTAAGCAAAGCTTTGATGAGCATTGTTTAATTCTTGAGTTCCACAATAGAAGTCTATGCCATTTAGCAAAGCTTTGATGAGCATTGTTTCATTCTTGAGTTCCATAATAAAAGTAGTCTTTGGAATTTATCAAAGCTTTGATGAACATCCTTTAATTCTTGAGTTCCACAATAGAAGTGTATGCAATTGATGTGTAGCTTTGATGAGCATTGTTTTGAGTTCCACATTAGAAGTCAATGCAATTTAGCAAAGCTTTGATGAGCATTTTTTAATTCTAGAGTTCCACAATACAAGTAGTCTTCAAAAGTTAGCAAAGGTTTGTTGAGCATTGTTTAATTCTTGAGTTCCACAAAAGAAGTCTATGCAATTTCAGCAAAGCTTTGATGAGCAATGTTTAATTCTTGAGTTCCACATTAGAAGTCTATACAATTTAGCAAAGCTTTGATGAACATTGTTTAATTTTTGAGTTCCACAATAGAAGTAGTCTTCGAAATTTAGCAAAGTTTTGATGAGCATTGTTTTAATCTTGAGTTCCACAATAAAAGACTATGCAATTTAAGCAAAGCTCTGATGAGCATTATTTCATTTTTGAGTTCCACATTAGAAGTCTATGCAATTTCACATAGCTTTGATGAGCATTGTTTAATTCTAGAGTTCTACAATAGAAGTAGTCTACACAATTTAGCGAATGTTTGATGAGTATTGTTTTATTCTTGAGTTCCACAGTCGAATTCTTTGAAATTTCAGCAAAGCTTGGATGAGCAATGTTTTATTCTTTAGTTCCATATTAGAAGTTTTTGTAATTTAGCAATGCTTTGATGAGCATCATTTTTGTCACACCCCGCTAAAGCGGAAACACGAGGCGTGGCAGTATAAAGGGTTTCATAGCAAAATTTAAAAGACAACACCAACCATAGTATTAAAAATCATTAAAAATTTACAATGGGTTTGAACAACTTTTAAAAGAAATTACAATGAAAATTAGAATACAACACATGCGAATGCTCCTAACAGTGAAGTGTCCCTAAGTGCCACTTACTCGATGATTCCTGAAAAAGCATGTAAAACGAGTGTCAACTATAAAAATAGTTGGTGAGCACTCACAAATAAACAAAATAATATTGGTTCCATGAATTGAAATCACAGTTTTGATAAAAGTTTCCAATAATAAAAGTATATTGTCAAATGAGTAAATAAGTTTGTAGAAACAACGTTCAGAGTTCTTTGTCATCATGAGAGATAAAGTATGTTGCCCAAATAAGATGCAACATTCATATTCTCATGGAAAATAAAGTTCGTTACTCAAACGAGTAAACAAGTTTCATTGCTGAAATGAGCAATCAATTTTGTTGCTACAAGGAGCAAACAATTTCATCGCCAAAACATGTATATAAGTTCTCAGTAATAAAGTTCTTTGTTGTAATGAGAAACAAAGTTCATTGCTATAATTAATAAACAAGTTTATTGCTATAATGAGTAACGAGTTTGTATGTGTATGAGCAAACAATGAGTTCTCAACCAAACCTATGACTGAAGCCCTTTCAAGATCTATGCTTATCGTTCCATAGATTAATATGGTATCATGCTCTCCAGCAATCGGGCGAGTGAGGAGTTGTCAATTTAAGCAAAGCTTTGATGAGCATTGTTTCATTCTTGAGTTCTACATTAGAAGTCTATGCAATTTAGCATAGCTTTGATGAGCATTGCTTAATTCTAGAGTTCCACAATAGAAGTAGTCTTCGCAATTTAGCGAAGGTTAGATGAGGATTGTTTTATTCTTAAGCTCCACAATCGAAGTCCATGTAATTTTAGAAAAGCTTTGATGAGCATTGTTTTATTCTTGAGTTCCACATTAGAAGGTTTTATAATTTAGCAAAGCTTTGATGAGCATCGTTTAATTCTTGAGTTCCACAATAGAAGTAGTCTTCGCAATTTAGCGAAGGTTTGATGAGCATTGTTTTATTCTTGAGTTCCATAATCGAAGTCTATGCAATTTTAGCAAAGAATTGATGAGCATTGTTTTATTCTTGAGTTCCACATTAGAGGTTTTTGTAATTTAGCAAAGCTTTGATGAGCATCATTTAATTCTTGAGTTCCACAATAGAAGTCTATGCAATTTAAGCAAAGCTTTGATGAGCATTGTTTGATTCTTGAGTTCCAAAATAGAAGTCTATGCAATTTAAGCAAAGCTTTGACGAGCATTGTTTGATTCTTGAGTTCCACAATAGAAGTCTATGTGTGACAACCCGAAACTTCTAATCTATGTAATTGATCCGTGTATCAGCTAAAACTGGAATTCATTATCTTGTATTAAATCTTGTGGTTCCATATGGGTGCTCTAGAGTTAGTATAATCTAGATATGAGTCTTAGGAAGGGTTGGAGAGTGTTTAGTATCACAAAAATCGGTCCAAACTCATCAAATAAGGTGTGTGCGGCCACACACCTGTGTGTACGGCCACACATCCATGTGTGCGGCCACACACCCAACCGCAAACACCCTCAACCTCACACCCAATTCAATTTATGGATGGATACCCCCTTCATTCATTCATTTAGATGTTTCTCTTCCCTCTCTCTACTTTCTCTCTCTAAATCATCAACCAAGAACACTTGGAAGGCTTCATAATCGTGATCTACTTTATCTTCAAGCTGATTATAGTGGTGAACACTTGAATCCCAAGCTTAAAACTCATCATGTTCATCATATGCATCGTCCCTTGAAGGTGTACGGCCACACACCTTCATATGGGGGCAGCACACATTCAAATCTCCCAAGTATGAAGAGCATACACTTCGAAAATCAACATATGAACTCAAATGAGGAGTGTACGGCCGCACACTCCTGTGTACGGCCGCACACACCCTCTGTACGGCCGCACACTCCCTCTGTGCTGCCTCACACACACTCCTGGCCACACTCCCCAGCCGCACACCCATTTTCAAGACCATACACCCACTCTAATACCCATATTTGGCCCTAAACTTGCATAAATCATTAAGTTTGGATCATAGGACACTTATTCTTAGTAATTCCAAGCCCTAAGGATGTTTTCCCATCATGTTTATTCATGAAACACCTTAGTTCTAACTCATTTATATGTCGTCACATGAAAAATAGGGGCCATAGGAGTTCAGGACATCCGTTGACACTCGAACTCTACATTAAGCGGTGAGTTCATACCCCTACTCTTTTTCTCTGTTTTCACTATTTTCAGGGGGAATACAAGCAAAGTACAAGGGGTTACTTGTACTCAAAACTTGCTTTCATGTGTGTGTTTCACATTTTATATGTTTTTAACACTGATTGTTACAATTGAATACCGTTTGAACATGCAGAACACGTAAACATATATTTGTGAAATGGATTCTTAAACCGTTATGTTTTATATATATTTCACAAATGGTTTTCCACATTTTATCAGTTAAAAGCATGACATTAGAACCTTTGAACATAAAACTCTGTACACTGTTTTGTCCTCGGTAACACTCCACAGAGATACGCGAGTGGAGGACTATCGTATTATTACTAGTAAATTTGTTAGTCCTATATGATTGGAGACACGTCCTCGGTGAACACTCCACAGAGATACGCGAGTGGAGGACTGCACCCGTAACCAGAATCTCTTGGATAGGGAGCGTGACTTGAGTGTATAGATATATATGGGGCTGACTACCCCGCACCTGGCTGCTAGCTACAGCCGAACCGAAATGGTTCAAGGGTGACGAAAGTCATAAAGTGATGTGGACTACTTATTTCCATATCTAGTCTATCGTATGGTTATGAAACTCGCAATTAGGATAACAGAGATTTACTTAATAGTAATAATAAATAACGTAATACATTTCACAAGATAACCAGGTTTCCGTAAACATCTTTCACATTGGTAACCAACATTCAGGAAAGTATGGGACTTTCCTGGGGAAACGTCGTACGTAATCAGAAAAGTGTAACCAACCGGATATCTTTACATTTTCATATGGGTCAATATGTCAGGAAAGTATGGGACTTTCCTGGGAATACATTTGTACATAACCAGAAAAGTGTAACAAGCCAGATAACTTACATTTCATAAGAGTAAACATGTTTTTTTTAGTGTACAACTTTACATTACGTTTTGGGAATCAATAACCAACCTTTTTAAGAAAATATGGGATTTTCTTGGTGTGTGTAACATTTTCAGAAAACGGAAAGGAAACTTGTACATTTTTCACAAAACAAAATCGCTTATGAACTCACCAGCGTTATGCTGATTTTCAAACCGCTTGTATTCTCAGGTCAGCGTTAGACAGGTACCCGAATATACTTTTGTTCGAAGACGGTGTGTTCAGAAGACTTGTTTCTTTTTGTCTATATATATACTATGTATCACACCTGTACAACTTACTTTTGAAATAAATGTAAACTTTTCTATATGTAATGTAATGGTTGTTTTACTTTACTTACTATGTGCATTGGATTTGATACTCAACATGGAGTCAACCCTGGAAATGTTTCCGCCTTCGGTTTTCGGGGTGTGACAGATTGGTATCGGAGCCCTTGTTTATAGTGAATAAAGTATACCAAACCTTACATGGTATAAGACTATAAACACTAAAGGGCCTAAGTGCTCTGAAATAAAAGTATCTTCAAACTATAAGTATTTTCAAAAGTATATAAGTATACCGAACCGTCGAGATCCATAAATACAAGTAAAACAAAACATAAGTAAATGGGTGTTGTGTACTGTGGTTAAACCTGGGCAGTATGTAGTCGTGTCTAGGATTAATATAGCCTGGCCAACTATATTCATTGAGCATTCTTTTATTCTTGAGATCCATAATCGAAGTCCATGCAATTTTAGAAAAGCTTTAATGAGCATTGTTTTATTCTTGAGTTCCACAATAGAAGTCTTTGTAATTTAGCAAAGCTTTGATGAGCATCGTTTAATTCTTGAGTTCCACAATAGAAGTCTATGCAATTTAAGAAAAGCTTTGATGAGCATTGTTGTATTCTTGAGTTCCACAATAGAAGTCTATGCAATTTAAGCAAAGCTTTGATGACCATTGTTTCATTCTTGAGTTCCACATTAGAAGTTTATCCAATTTAGCAAAGCTTTGATGATCATCATTTAATTCTTGAGTACCACAATAGAGGTTTATGCAATTTAAACAAAGCTTTGGTGAGCATTGTTTGATTCTTGAGTTCCATAATATTAGTCTATGCAATTTAAGCAAAGCTTTGATGAGCATTGTTTGATTTTTGAGCTCCACAATAGAAGACAATGCAATTTAGCAAAGGTTTGTTGAGCTCCGTTTCATTCTTGAGTTCCACATTGGAAGTCTATGCAATTTATCAAAACATTGATGGGCATTGTTTAATTCTTAAGTTCCACAATAGAAGTAATATTTGCAATTTAGCAAAACTTTAATGAGCATTCTTTAATTCTTGAGTTCCACCATAGAAGTGTATGCAACTTAAGCAAAGCTTTGATGAGCATTGATTCATTTTTAAGTTCCACATTAGAATTTTATGCAACTTAGCATAGCTTTGATGAGCATTGTTTAATTCTAGAGTTCCACAATAGAAGTAGTCTTTGCAATTTAGTGAATGTTAGATGAGCATTCTTTTATTCTTGAGATCCATAATCAAAGTCCATGCAATTTTAGAAAAGCTTTGATAAGCATTGTTTTATTCTTGAGTTCCACAATAGAAGTCTTTGTAATTTAGCAAAGCTTTGATGAGCATCGTTTAATTCTTGAGTTCCACAATAGAAGTCTATGCAATTTAAGAAAAGCTTTGATGAGCATTGTTGTATTCTTGAGTTCCACAATAGAAGTCCATGCAATTTAAGCAAAGCTTTGATGACCATTGTTTCATTCTTGAGTTCCACATTAGAAGTTTATCCAATTTAGCAATGCTTTGATGATCATCGTTTAATTCTTGAGTACCAAAATATAGGTTTATGCAATTTAAGCAAAGCTTTGGTGAGCATTATTTGATTCTTGAGTTCCACAATAGTAGTCTATGCAATTTAAGCAAAGCTTTGATGAGCATTGTTTCATTCTTGAGTTCCACAACAGAAGACAATGCAATTTAGCAAAGGTTTGTTGAGCATCGTTTCATTCTTGAGTTCCACATTGGAAGTCTATGCAATTCATCAAAACATTGATGAGCATTGTTTAATTCTTAAGTTCCATAATAGAAGTGTATGCAACTTATGTGTAGCTTTGATGAGCATTGTTTTAAGTTCCACATTAGAAGTCTATGTAATTTAGCAAAGCTTTGATGAGCATTGTTTAATTTTAGAGTTCCACAATAGAAGTAGTCTTCTGATCCATGCATGGATTATGAAAGCCCAAAAGGTGATGGATTAGTGATTACTAGTGGGCTAGAAGGTGGCTTGGGCTCAATGGTTGGGTTATGCATGGTAACCCACAAATTGAATTAGGGTTGCATGAAGGCTAGGGCAACATTTTTAAGGATTCATAAGTGCTAGAAACGTTACTTTTTGCTTCATAAAGCCTCCTAGCCGTTTTTATCACTCTTTGGTGCATTAGGGTTACACTTTAATGCTTCTGATGGCTCATTAATGCTTCTTATGGCTCCTTAATGAAGCATAGACGTTTTTTCTTCATCCTCAAGTGTCTTGGACGTTTTTTTTGTGTTATTTCAAGAGTTTCCTTAAATTTCATTTACTAGTTTTAATGAATAAGTGGTTGGTTGGCTTGTAACCACCAAGTTTGTAATAAAGGCTTCATATAAAGCCAAGTTTATGCATGGGAAAGATAATAGACGAATTTTTAAGAAAAAAAACCTTTGTTCAATTGGAATTATTGTTATAATTCACAAATTATCTTGTTAGGACGTGTTCTTGACTGTATATGAACTCAATCCAATAGGTCTTGGATTGTTTTCACCGGTATCCATTTCTTTCCATTCATATATCATTTGTGGTTACTATTCTCTCTTAATTTACCTAAACACTACCTTACTCACCAAATCAAGCCCATACACGCATCATCTTCGAAATTTAGCAAAGCTTTGAAGAGCATTGTTTAAATCTTGAGTTCCACAATAAAAGTCTATGCAATTTAAACAAAGCTTTGATGAGCATTATTTCATTCTTGAGTTACACATTAGAAGTCTATGCAATTTAGTGTAGATTTGATGAGCATTGTTTAATTCTAGAGTTCCACAATAGAAGTAGTCTTCGTAATTTAGCGAAGGTTAGATGAGCATTGTTTTATTCTTGAGTTCCACAATCGAAGTCCATGCAATTTTAGAAAAGCTTTGATGAGCATTGTTTTATTCTTCAGTTCCACATTAGAAGTTTTTGTAATTTAGCAACGCTTTGATAAGCATCGTTTAATTCTAGAGTTCCACAATAGAAGTCTATGCAATTTAAGCAAAGCTATGATGAGCGTTGTTGTATTCTTGAGTTCCACAATAGAAGTCTATGAAATTTAAGCAAAGCTTTGATGACCATTGTTTAATTCTTGAGTTCCACATTAGAAGTTTATCCAATTTAGCAAAGCTTTGATGATCAACGTTTAATTCTTGAGTACCAGAATAGAGGTTTATGCAATTTAAGCAAAGTTTTGGTGAGCATTATTTGATTGTTGAGTTCCACAATAGTAGTCTATGCAATTTAAGCAAAACTTTGATGAGAATTGTTTGATTCTTGAGCTTTATAATCGAAGACAATGCAATTTAGCAAAGGTTTGTTGAGCACCGTTTCATTCTTGGGTTCCACATTGAAAGTCTATGCAATTCATCAAAACATTGATGAGCATTGTTTAATTCTTAAGTTCCACAATAGAAGTAATATTTGCAATTTAGCAAAAGTTTAATGAGCATTCTTTAATTCTTGAGTTCCACAATAGAAGTGTATGCAATTTAAGCAAAGCTTTGAGGAGCATTGATTCATTCTTGAGTTCCACATTAGAAGTTTATGCAATTTAGCAATGCTTTGATGAGCATTGTTTAATTCTAGAATTCCACAATAGAAGTAGTCTTCGCAATTTAGCGAATGTTAGATGAGCATTCTTTTATTCTTGAGATCCATAATCGAAGTCCATGCAATTTTAGAAAAGCTTTGATGAGCATTGTTTAATTCTTGAGTTCCATAATAGAAGTCTTTGTAATTTAGCAAAGCTTTGATGAGCATCGTTTAATTCTTGAGTTCCACAATAGAAGTCTATGCAATTTAAGAAAAGCTTTGATGAGCATTGTTGTATTCTTGAGTTCCACAATAGAAGTCTATGCAATTTAAGCAAAGCTTTGATGACCATTGTTTCATTCTTGAGTTCCACATTAGAAGTTTATCCAATGTAGCAAAGCTTTGATGATCATCATTTAATTCTTGAGTACCACAATAGAGGTTTATGCAATTTAAACAAAGCTTTGGTGAGCATTGTTTGATTCTTGAGTTCCATAATATTAGTCTATGCAATTTAAGCAAAGCTTTGATGAGCATTGTTTGATTTTTGAGCTCCACAATAGAAGACAATGCAATTTAGCAAAGGTTTGTTGAGCTCCGTTTCATTCTTGAGTTCCACATTGGAAGTCTATGCAATTTATCAAAACATTGATGGGCAATGTTTAATTCTTAAGTTCCACAATAGAAGTAATATTTGCAATTTAGCAAAACTTTAATGAGCATTCTTTAATTCTTGAGTTCCACCATAGAAGTGTATGCAACTTAAGCAAAGCTTTGATGAGCATTGATTCATTTTTAAGTTCCACATTAGAAGTTTATGCAATTTAGCATAGCTTTGATGAGCATTGTTTAATTCTAGAGTTCCACAATAGAAGTAGTCTTCGCAATTTAGTGAATGTTAGATGAGCATTCTTTTATTCTTGAGATCCATAATCAAAGTCCATGCAATTTTAGAAAAGCTTTGATAAGCATTGTTTTATTCTTGAGTTCCACAATAGAAGTCTTTGTAATTTAGCAAAGCTTTGATGAGCATCGTTTAATTCTTGAGTTCCACAATAGAACTCTATGCAATTTAAGAAAAGCTTTGATGAGCATTGTTGTATTCTTGAGTTCCACAATAGAAGTCTATGCAATTTAAGCAAAGCTTTGATGACCACTGTTTCATTCTTGAGTTCCACATTAGAAGTTTATCCAATTTAGCAATGCTTTGATGATCATCGTTTAATTCTTGAGTACCACAATAGAGGTTTATGCAATTTAAGCAAAGCTTTGGTGAGCATTATTTGATTCTTGAGTTCCACAATAGTAGTCTATGCAATTTAAGCAAAGCTTTGATGAGCATTGTTTCATTCTTAAGTTCCACAACAGAAGACAATGCAATTTAGCAAAGGTTTGTTGAGCACCGTTTCATTCTTGAGTTCCACATTGGACGTCTATGTAATTCATCAAAACATTGATGAGCATTGTTTAATTCTTAAGTTCCATAATAGAAGTGATATTTGCTATTTAGCAAAACTTTAATGAGCATTCTTTAACTCTTGAGTTCCACAATAGAAGTGTATGCAACTTAAGCAAAGCTTTGATGAGCATTGATTCATTCTTGAGTTCCACATTAGAAGTTTATGCAATTTAGCACAGCTTTGATGAGTATAGTTTAATTCTAGAGTTCCACAATAGAAGTAGTCTTTGCAATTTAGCGAATGTTAGATGAGCATTCTTTTATTCTTGATATCCATAATCGAAGTCCATGCAATTTTAGAAAAGCTTCGATGAGCATTGTTTTATTCTTGAGTTCCACAATAGAAGTCTTTGTAAATTAGCAAAGCTTTGATGAGCATGTTTAATTCTTGAGTTCCACAATAGAAGTCTATGAAATTTAAGCAAAGCTTTGATGAGCATTGTTTTATTCTTGAGTTCCACAATAGAAGTATATGTTATTTAAGCAAATGTTTGATGAGCATTGTTTGATTCTTGAGTTCCACAAGAGAAGTCTATGTAATTTAAGCAATGCTTTGATGAGCGTTGTTTGATTCTTGAGTTCCACAATTGAAGACTATGCAATTTCGCAAAGCTTTGTTGAGCATTGTTTCATTCTTGAGTTCCATAATAAAAGTGTATGGAATTTATGTGGAGCTTTGATGAGCATTGTTTTAAGTTCCACATTAGAAGTATATGCAATTTAGCAAAGCTTTGATGAGCATAGTTTAATTCTAGAGTTCCACAATAGAAGTAATCTTCGAAATTTAGCAAAGCTTTGATGAGCATCGTTTAAATCTTGAGTTCCACAATAAAAGTCTATGCAATTTAAACATAGCTTTGATGAGCATTATTTCATTCTTGAGTTACACATTAGAAGTCTATGCAATTAGTATAGCTTTGATGAGCATTGTTTAATTCTAGAGTTCCACAATAGAAGTAGTCTTCGCAATTTAGCAAAGGTTAGATGAGTATTGTTTTATTCTTGAGTTCCACAATCGAAGTACATGCAATTTTCGAAAAGCTTTGATGTGCATTGTTTTATTCTTGAATTCCACATTAGAAGTTTTTGTAATTTAGTAACGCTTTGATTAGCATCGTTTAATTCTAGAGTTCCACAATAGAAGTCTATGCAGTTTAAGAAAAGCTTTGATGAGCATTGTTGTATTCTTGAGTTCCACAATAGAAGTCTGTGCAATTTAAGCAAAGCTTTGATGACCATTGTTTCATTCTTGAGTTCCACATTAGAAGTCTATCCAATTTAGCAAAGCTTTGATGATCATCGTTTAATTCTTGAGTACCACAATAGAGGTTTATGCAATTTAAGCAAAGGTTTTGTGAGCATTGTTTGACTCTTGATTTCCACAATAGTAGTCTATGCAATATAAGCAAAGCTTTGATGAGCATCGTTTGATTGTTGAGTTCCACAATAGAAGACAATGCAATTAAGCAGAGGTTTGTTGAGCACTGTTTCATTCTTGAGTTCCACATTGGAAGTCTATGCAATTTATCAAAGCAATGATGAGCATTGTTTAATTCTTAAGTTCCACAATAGAAGTAATATTTGCAATTTAGCAAAACTTTAATGAGCATTCTTTAATTCTTGAGTTCCACAATAGAAGTGTATGCAACTTAAGCAAAGCTTTGATGAGCATTGATTCATTCTTGAGTTCCACATTAGAAGTTTATGCAATTTAGCATAGCTTTGATGAGCATAGTTTAATTCAAGAGTTCCACAACAGAATTAGTCTTCGCAATTTAGCGAATGTTAGATGAGCATTCTTTTATTCTTGAGATCCATAATCGAAGTCCATGCAATTTTAGAAAAGCTTTGATGAGCACTGTTTTATTCTTGCGTTCCACAATAAAAGTCTTTGTAATTTAGCAAAGCTTTGATGACCATCGTTTAATTCTTGAGTTCCACAACAGAAGTCTATGCAATTTAAGAAAAGCTTTGATGAGCATTGAGAGAGTTCCACAATAGAAGTCTATGCAATTTAAGCAAAGCTTTGATGACCATTGTTTCATTCTTGAGTTCCACATTAGAAGTCTATCCAATTTAGCAAAGCTTTGATGATCATCGTTTAATTCTTGAGTACCACAATAGAGGTTTATGTAATTTAAGCAAAGCTTTTGTGAGCATTGTTTGACTCTTGATTTCCACAATAGTAGTCTATGCAATTTAAGCAAAGCTTTGATGAGCATCGTTTGATTCTTGAGTTCCACAATAGAAGACAATGCAATTAAGCAGAGGTTTCTTGAGCACTGTTTCATTCTTGAGTTCCACATCGGAAGTCTATGCAATTTATAAAAGCAATGATGAGCATTGTTTAATTCTTAAGTTCGACAATAGAAGTAATATTTGCAATTTAGCAAAACTTTAATGAGCATTCTTTAATTCTTGAGTTCCACAATAGAAGTGTATGCAACTTAAGCAAAGCTTTGATGAGCATTGATTCATTCTTGAGTTCCACATTAGAAGTTTATGCAATTTAGCATAGCTTTGATGAGCATAGTTTAATTCAAGAGTTCCACAACAGAATTAGTCTTCGCAATTTAGCGAATGTTAGATGAGCATTCTTTTATTCTTGAGATCCATAATCAAAGTCCATGCAATTTTAGAAAAGCTTTGATGAGCACTGTTTTATTCTTGCGTTCCACAATAAAAGTCTTTGTAATTTAGCAAAGCTTTGATGACCATCGTTTAATTCTTGAGTTCCACAACAGAAGTCTATGCAATTTAAGAAAAGCTTTGATGAGCATTGAGAGAGTTCCACAATAGAAGTCTATGCAATTTAAGCAAAGCTTTGATGACCATTGTTTCATTCTTGAGTTCGACATTAGAAGTCTATCCAATTTAGCAAAGCTTTGATGATCATCGTTTAATTCTTGAGTACCACAATAGAGGTTTATGCAATTTAAGCAAAGCTTTTGTGAGCATTGTTTGACTCTTGATTTCCACAATAGTAGTCTATGCAATTTAAGCAAAGCTTTGATGAGCATCGTTTGATTCTTGAGTTTCACAATAGAAGACAATGCAATTAAGCAGAGGTTTGTTGAGCACTGTTTCATTCTTGAGTTCCACATCGGAAGTCTATGCAATTTATAAAAGCAATGATGAGCATTGTTTAATTCTTAAGTTCGACAATAGAAGTAATATTTGCAATTTAGCAAAACTTTAATGAGCATTCTTTAATTCTTGAGTTCCACAATAGAAGTGTATGCAACTTAAGCAAAGCTTTGATGAGCATTGATTCATTCTTGAGTTCCACATTAGAAGTTTATGCAATTTAGCATAGCTTTGATGAGCATAGTTTAATTCAAGAGTTCCACAACAGAAGTAGTCTTCGCAATTTAGCGAATGTTAGATGAGCATTCTTTTATTCTTGAGATCCATAATCGAAGTCCATGCAATTTTAGAAAAGCTTTGATGAGCACTGTTTTATTCTTGCGTTTCACAATAAAAGTCTTTGTAATTTAGCAAAGCTTTGATGAGCATCGTTTAATTCTTGAGTTCCACAATAGAAGTCTATGCAATTTAAGCAAAGCTTTGATGAGCACTGTTTTATTCTTGAGTTCCACAATAGAAGTCTATGCAATTTAAGCAAATCTTTGATGAGCATTTTTTGATTCTTGAGTTCCACAAGACAAGTCTATGTAATTCAAGCAATGCTTTGATGTGCGTTG
Source organism: Lactuca sativa (assembly GCF_002870075.4). Taxonomy (NCBI): domain Eukaryota; kingdom Viridiplantae; phylum Streptophyta; class Magnoliopsida; order Asterales; family Asteraceae; genus Lactuca; species Lactuca sativa. Next base: position 264,793,483 of record NC_056630.2, read on the forward strand.
TTTGATTCTTGAGTTCCACAATTGAATACTAGGCAATTTCGCAAAGCGTTGTTGAACATTGTTTCATTCATGAGTTCCATAATAGAAGTGTATGCAATTTATGTGGAGCTTTGATGAGCATTGTTTTAAGTTCCACATTAGAAGTCTATGCAATTTAGCAAAGCTTTGATGAGCATGGTTGAATTCTAGAGTTCCACAATAAAAGTAATCTTCGAAATTTAGCAAAGCTTTGATGAGCATTGTTTAAATCTTGAGTTCCACAATAAAAGTCTATGCAATTTAAGCAAAGCTTTGATGAGCATTATTTCATTCTTGAGTTCCACATTAGAAGTCTATGCAATTTAGTATAGCTTTGATGAGCATTGTTTAATTCTAGAGTTCCACAATAGAAGTAGTCTTCGCAATTTAGCAAAGGTTAGATGAGCATTGTTTTATTCTTGAGTTCCACAATCGAAGTCCATGCAATTTTAGAAAAGCTTTGATGAGCATTGTTTTATTCTTGAGTTCCACATTAGAAGTTTTTGGAAGTTTTTGGAATCGAAGTCCTGCACCTTCCTAGACAAAGCCCTGACTTGGTGGAATGGTCGAGTCAAATCCTTAACTTTACCTATAGCCAATGCTATGGGTTGGGAAGCTATGAAGGAGCTTCTCCTCGTAGAGTATTGCCCTCGGGGCGAGCTTCAGAAGCTAGAACACGAACTTTGGAACCTTAAGATGAAAGGTTCTGACATAGCTGCTTATACCTCAAGGTTCGACGATTTGGCGTTACTTTGTCCGGGAATGGTTACCCCGGAAAGTAAAAAGATAGAGAGGTTCATCTGGGGGTTGACCCAGCCAACAAAAGGGAATGTCTTAGCTGCGAAGCCAGACACATATGACAGTGCTAAGTGCCTTGTGAAAATCTTAATCGATCATGAGGACAACTCCGATGAGGAAGCTACTACCCCCGAGCCAGTCGCCAGTGGAGGCGGAAGTAAAAAGAAATCCTGGAACAAGCGGAAGGCCCAGAGTACGCAAGGGTCTTCTAAGAAACAGCAAACGGTAGCAGTCCATGCTGCTACTGCCCCTGTTGTTGTTTCAGCTGTAGGTTCCACAGCCCAAACTCCCGCCAGTGGATACACTGGTACCCTTCCTTGGTGTAGTAAGTGTAACTACCACCACCGCATTCCTGGACCATGTCGTGAAAGGATCTGCGACAAGTGTGGCAATAAGGGCCATCTTGCGCGAACCTGCAGAAAACCAGCCAAACCAACGAACCAATCATCCGGAGCGGGAATCAGTCCGACCTGCTACAATTATGGTGAAGCTGGGCACTTCAAAAGGAATTGTCCCAAGACAGCTACAACCACAAATCTCTCTGCTACCGCAGGTATATCTCTCTTTGAAAATTCTTATACTTACAACTCTTTTTGATTTTGGGTGCAAAGGGGAAATCTGTTATCTATCTATTCGAACGTTTTCTAAACTCAATCCTTCGTATGTAATCGAGACGTGTACCGTCGAGACGACTAACTAGTGAGATAGAGAACACTAACTTCGTATCTATAGATTGAATCCTCGGTCCGGAGGACTATTCTATTCCATTCGATTTATAAAGGGGGAAACTTTCCATGAAAATACTTTGATGCCATGTTTAACCAGAAATGACCGAGTTTTCGTTCGCGTTGTTATCTTTGTTTTCGAAAGGGTCGCTCGTATAGATTTCTTTCTCGACCATGTTCTCGTGATCTTCGGCATCAAACTTTCGTATCATTCTATGCCTTAGAACTCAAAAGTTTTCCCAATGTAAATTATCACGCATCCCTCGTTTCTGTGATTATTGAGAAACGGGAAGTTAGCAACTATTCCCTCTAAATGTCTATCCCGAAGGACTCCCGGAAGTTTCTTTCGAGCATCCAGTTTAGTCTCACATCAGACCTTTCAAGATCTTCGTAGAGATCGATTCAGCAACCTTCAAGTTTCGGATGACCTTAGAGCTTGGTAATATCTATCTAGACCATCACGTCTCGAATCCTTAGAAGCGTCTGCCCAGCGAAACCCTAGTGATTCCTTTGAGGAAACCGAAGTCGTTCAGGGTTAGAACTTCCACGAGAAAGCAGATTGATATAGTAGATTGAGAGAGAGTCAAAGTACGAAACCAAGGCATGTCTCGATAATAAGAATTCGTTAGAACGCCCAGTAGAGACCTGATTCCACTTGAGAAAGTGAAGATCCGAAGCAACAAATCCATTCGTATCTCATTCCAATCCATGATCAGTATCTTATTCTTTGAATTTCGGGACGAAATTCCCTCTAACGGGGGGATAATGTAACAACCCGAAGATGTTCATCGCCGAAAACCCGTTCTACCCGTATAACTCGTCGGAAATCGAAATGTCCCGTTATCATTTTTGGGCTTAGTTATCTAAAATTATATGTTTATTATCATTCAATGAGGGTCCAAATCATCTAGGAACTCATGAATTTAGCCCAAAACATTTATTTCTTAAGTTTTAGAAATATCCTCGTCGGGTGACGAAAACTCAATCGGGTGCGACCCAAAGCATCGTTTAAGGCCGGTATCGGGTAGAATTCCACCGTGTCCAAGTTTTAGGGACTATATAAGAGTGTTTAAACGCTCATTTGAAGCTTTTTCCTTCTCTCTCTACTCTCTCTCTAACCTCTCTCCTAAATCCAAAGATTAAGTGTCCAAAACTCAAATTTAAGGCTTCAAATCCTTAAGGTACCTTCCTAGCCTTAATCTATAGCATGTTTAGCTTCCAAATTAGACACTTAATCATAAAATTGGACATTATATGTGAGTTTACGGCCCAGGAGGCAGCCTAGGCCGTAAACACCATTTTGAAGGGTTTTTAGCCCTTAAACTCCTTCCTAGACTTGTTTGGACTTTAGATATGGCTAAGGGACTTCAAGATATGGACTTAGAACACCTAAAACTATAAATTTTGTGGACTTTGAAGGAGTTTACGGCCAAGGCATAAGCTTGGGCCGTAAACTCATGTTAATGGGGTTTTTCATGCCCTTAAACCCTTCCAAATCACCTCTATGGCTTAGATATGAATTATAGGACCTTGGTATTAGCATTTGGACACTTGAAACATGAATTTTGGGGGATTTAGATGAGTTTACGGCCAAGGATAGTGCTTGGGCCGTAAACTCCCCAAAACTTAGCATAAATCCAATTCTAAGGTGTTAGAAAGCCATCCAACACCACCAAAAGCCTTGGAATAAATCAAGGGCCAACCAAAAATACTTTGAAGGCCTTAAACACATCTTTTATGGGGTTTCTAAGAGTTTACGGCCAAGACCTGTTCTTGGGCCGTAAACTCCAAAATTTTTGGTGTTAGAATGCAAACTAAACACCCCTACAGCCTTTAGATGAATTTTAGAAGTCCATTCATGCAAGTTTTAGGCCTTGAAACACCTTGTAGCACCATATAATAGAGTTTACGGCCAAGAGGGGGTTCTCATAGGCCGTAAACTCCATAAAAGCCTCATATATTCCATATAAACTCATTTCTAGGCTTGTGGGAATTTTTAGAATCACATGTGATTGATTTTAACAACTTAAAAACACTAAATCTTAGAGAATTGAGAGTTTACGGCCAAAGAACCCATGCCTAGGCCGTAAACTCCCTTATGTAGTGTATATAATGTTTTTAATTCAATCCAAGCCTTAAGAAAAATTAATCCAAGCAATTTCAAGTGTCCATATCCATTTATAACCCAAATTTGCACCTTAAACCACCCTACCATGAGTTTACGGCCGTAAACTCATGGGGAATGGGTGTTTTGGACCTAAAACTCTTGTATAAGTTTACTCATGGGGAGTAAACTCAAGTCCCAAGTCCCTAGTGACATTTCACATCTTTAAACGCCACCCGGGTCCTTCCAAACACTCGTATCGGAGTGTTTTCGCGACTTGAAGCAATTGTCCCTATCCAACAATCAATCTAAGTCCTAATTAGATACAAATGTGTATCTTTACATTATAATTAGGAACCTCGAGTATTTACAAGCCCCGGATCAACTCTTAGCATCCAAATCGTCCTACTTCTCGTTCGGTGAGTTCATACCCCTATGCCTTTTTTTCACTGTTTTTAACTGTTTTCAGGGGGGGAATACAAGCAAACCAAAACTGTTTTCAAATCATAACATTTATGTGTTTCAAATAGTATCTGGCAAACTTATAAACTCTTATTCTCCTTATGTATTATGTTGAGCATAAGGAATGATTTATCAATTACAACTAAATGGATTTTAGTTAAGAAAATAATCAAACTAATCAAATTATTATGGGAATAATTTGGGGTTCTATGTCTCTCTTTATATCACTTACTGATATCTGTATTAAGTTATTAGATAAACTATGTCTGATTCAGTTTATCTCCGTATCATTCGAATGTTTTGCCAGATAGTTTCATTGTATATATCTATTTTCATTGTATCATGTCTTGAAATCTTTGTATGTTTGGTATCGTATTGGAACCCTGTGAATAGTTAATACTAGCTTGTGAGATAGTCACTACCCTTTATGGATGATCAAGTAAATCCTCTCCGGAAGTGTAACCAGAGTCTCCTGAAGGGAGAGCGAAGAGTTTGTGAATAGATCTATTCGGGACTGACAATCCCACACCTTAACTGCTAGCTACAGTTAGGCGGGCACGCCTAGGGTGACAAATTCTGTATATCATTCGACGTCTGACTAACGTCAAGGAGGTCTCGTTGTCGTATCAGTATGGTTACCCGACTCACAATACGTATTAATATAAACTTATTCACAGCTAGGGTTTGTTCAGAATCTATATCTTGTTCGGGATGGTAATCCCATGGTTTTGTATCTATATCTCGTTCGGGATGATAATCCCATGGTTTTATGTCTATATTCCGTTCGGCGGGATGTATTCCCAAGGTTTTCAAAATACGTTCTATTTACAGTTCGTCTAAATTATAGTTTTGTTATTAAACTATACTATGTGTTATTCAATCAATCTTGCATTTAGGAAAATATGGGATTTTCCTGGGGTTAACTTATATCTTGTAACAGAACTGTAACGAAAGATAACTTAACTACTTTACATAAGAAAATATGGGATTTTCTTGGATATCAAATCTTTTCAGAAATCTAAAGGAAACCGAAACATTTTCACAAAACAAAACCGCTTATGAACTCACCAGCTTTATGCTGATTTTCAAACTGCTTGTATTCTCAGGTCCAAGTTAGACAGGTACCCGACGATATCTTTTGGTGAAGACGGAGTGCTCCGAAGACTCGTCTCTTTTGTTCATATGATATATGTATAACTTTTGTACAATTTACTTTTGAACCAAATGTAAACTTTCAGATATATGTAATGTAATGGTTGTTTACTGTGATTACTATGTACATTGGATTTGATACACAACATGGAGTCAACCCCGGGAACGTTTCCGCCTTTGGTTTTCGGGGTGTGACAGATTGGTATCAGAGCCCTTGTTTATAGTGAACAGAGTATACCAAACCTTACGTGGTATAAGACTATAAACATTAAGGGGCCTAAGTGCTCTGAACTAAAAGTATCCCAAAATATATAAGTATTTTCAAAAGTATTTAAGTATGCCGAGCCGTCGAAATCCGTAACTATAAGTAGAACAAAACATCAGTAAATGGGTGTTGTACACTGCGGTTAAACCTAGGCAGTTATGTAGTCGTGTCTAGGGTCAATATAGCCTGGCCAACTATATTCATTCGAGACACGGCCAACATGTGCTTGGGAGTGACTGTGGCTTGCGGCATACCTAAAACTTACCCAATATCCCAAACAACAAATCGACGCTGCAGCGAACCATGAAATACTATGGGAGTATTTCTCGAGCCGATCCTTTGTAGAAATTCTCGTATACGCGTTATTCCTTGATCATTCCTCTAGCGATAAAATGTTCTATCTTGATAACTCCTTTCTGCTTAATCGCTTAGTATGATGTTATATTTGCCATGATGAGATATCTCCTGTCCCATATCTCTTGATTCAATTCAGAGGACTTATGATCCTCTCTTTCCTGATCTTGTTAGATCGTGATGCCTCCAAGAAAGAGACCCAGCTCAACGAACAACAACAATCCTCCTCCGCCACCACCTCCTCTTCAACTTGATCTTGCATCACTTCAGACAGTTCTGACGGCTGCAATGGTAGCAGCCATGTCGCAAATGAACTCTGGTAATTCAGGAGGTGATCCCCAACCCTAAAACCCAGAAGATAGCCAGGGACACCAAAAAGGGGGTTCCTATAAAGACTTCATGAACGCAAAACCGACATTCTTCGATGGCATAGGAGGTGTCATTGCCTTAACCCGATGGTTCGAGAAGATCGAATCAATCTTTGAAATATGCAGCTGTTCGGAGTCTGATAGAGTCAAGTTTGTTACCTGCACCTTCCTAGACAAAGCCCTGACTTGGTGGAATGGCCGAGTCAAATCCTTAACTTTACCTGTAGCCAATGCTATGGGTTGGGAAGCTATGAAGGAGCTTCTCCTCGCAGAGTATTGCCCTCGGGGCGAGCTTCAGAAGCTAGAACACGAACTTTGGAACCTTAAGATGAAAGGTTCTGACATAGCTGCTTATACCTCAAGGTTCGACGATTTGGCGTTACTTTGTCCGGGAATGGTTACCCCGGAAAGTAAAAAGATAGAGAGGTTCATCTGGGGGTTGACCCAGCCAACAAAAGGGAATGTCTTGGCTGCGAAGCCAGACACATATGACAGTGCTAAGTGCCTTGTGAAAATCTTAATCGATCATGAGGACAACTCCGATGAGGAAGCTACTACCCCCGAGCCAGTCGCCAGTGGAGGCGGAAGTAAAAAGAAATCCTGGAACAAGCGGAAGGCCCAGAGTATGCAAGGGTCTTCTAAGAAACAGCAAATGGTAGCAGTCCATGCTGCTACTGCCCCTGTTGTTGTTTCAGCTGTAGGTTCCACAGCCCAAACTCCCGCCAGTGGATACACTGGTACCCTTCCTTGGTGTAGTAAGTGTAACTACCACCACCGCATTCCTGGACCATGTCGTGAAAGGATCTGCGACAAGTGTGGCAATAAGGGCCATCTTGCGCGAACCTGCAGAAAACCAGCCAAACCAACGAACCAATCATCCGGAGCGGGAATCAGTCCGACCTGCTACAATTATGGTGAAGCTGGGCACTTCAAAAGGAATTGTCCCAAGACAGCTACAACCACAAATCTCTCTGCTACCGCAGGTATATCTCTCTTTGAAAATTCTTATACTTACAACTCTTTTTGATTTTGGGTGCAAAGGGGAAATCTGTTATCTATCTATTCGAACGTTTTCTAAACTCAATCCTTCGTATGTAATCGAGACGTGTACCGTCGAGACGACTAACTAGTGAGATAGAGAACACTAACTTCGTATCTATAGATTGAATCCTCGGTCCGGAGGACTATTCTATTCCATTCGATTTATAAAGGGGGAAACTTTCCATGAAAATACTTTGATGCCATGTTTAACCAGAAATGACCGAGTTTTCGTTCGCGTTGTTATCTTTGTTTTCGAAAGGGTCGCTCGTATAGATTTCTTTCTCGACCATGTTCTCGTGATCTTCGGCATCAAACTTTCGTATCATTCTATGCCTTAGAACTCAAAAGTTTTCCCAATGTAAATTATCACGCATCCCTCGTTTCTGTGATTATTGAGAAACGGGAAGTTAGCAACTATTCCCTCTAAATGTCTATCCCGAAGGACTCCCGGAAGTTTCTTTCGAGCATCCAGTTTAGTCTCACATCAGACCTTTCAAGATCTTCGTAGAGATCGATTCAGCAACCTTCAAGTTTCGGATGACCTTAGAGCTTGGTAATATCTATCTAGACCATCACGTCTCGAATCCTTAGAAGCGTCTGCCCAGCGAAACCCTAGTGATTCCTTTGAGGAAACCGAAGTCGTTCAGGGTTAGAACTTCCACGAGAAAGCAGATTGATATAGTAGATTGAGAGAGAGTCAAAGTACGAAACCAAGGCATGTCTCGATAATAAGAATTCGTTAGAACGCCCAGTAGAGACCTGATTCCACTTGAGAAAGTGAAGATCCGAAGCAACAAATCCATTCGTATCTCATTCCAATCCATGATCAGTATCTTATTCTTTGAATTTCGGGACGAAATTCCCTCTAACGGGGGGATAATGTAACAACCCGAAGATGTTCATCGCCGAAAACCCGTTCTACCCGTATAACTCGTCGGAAATCGAAATGTCCCGTTATCATTTTTGGGCTTAGTTATCTAAAATTATATGTTTATTATCATTCAATGAGGGTCCAAATCATCTAGGAACTCATGAATTTAGCCCAAAACATTTATTTCTTAAGTTTTAGAAATATCCTCGTCGGGTGACGAAAACTCAATCGGGTGCGACCCAAAGCATCGTTTAAGGCCGGTATCGGGTAGAATTCCACCGTGTCCAAGTTTTAGGGACTATATAAGAGTGTTTAAACGCTCATTTGAAGCTTTTTCCTTCTCTCTCTACTCTCTCTCTAACCTCTCTCCTAAATCCAAAGATTAAGTGTCCAAAACTCAAATTTAAGGCTTCAAATCCTTAAGGTACCTTCCTAGCCTTAATCTATAGCATGTTTAGCTTCCAAATTAGACACTTAATCATAAAATTGGACATTATATGTGAGTTTACGGCCCAGGAGGCAGCCTAGGCCGTAAACACCATTTTGAAGGGTTTTTAGCCCTTAAACTCCTTCCTAGACTTGTTTGGACTTTAGATATGGCTAAGGGACTTCAAGATATGGACTTAGAACACCTAAAACTATAAATTTTGTGGACTTTGAAGGAGTTTACGGCCAAGGCATAAGCTTGGGCCGTAAACTCATGTTAATGGGGTTTTTCATGCCCTTAAACCCTTCCAAATCACCTCTATGGCTTAGATATGAATTATAGGACCTTGGTATTAGCATTTGGACACTTGAAACATGAATTTTGGGGGATTTAGATGAGTTTACGGCCAAGGATAGTGCTTGGGCCGTAAACTCCCCAAAACTTAGCATAAATCCAATTCTAAGGTGTTAGAAAGCCATCCAACACCACCAAAAGCCTTGGAATAAATCAAGGGCCAACCAAAAATACTTTGAAGGCCTTAAACACATCTTTTATGGGGTTTCTAAGAGTTTACGGCCAAGACCTGTTCTTGGGCCGTAAACTCCAAAATTTTTGGTGTTAGAATGCAAACTAAACACCCCTACAGCCTTTAGATGAATTTTAGAAGTCCATTCATGCAAGTTTTAGGCCTTGAAACACCTTGTAGCACCATATAATAGAGTTTACGGCCAAGAGGGGGTTCTCATAGGCCGTAAACTCCATAAAAGCCTCATATATTCCATATAAACTCATTTCTAGGCTTGTGGGAATTTTTAGAATCACATGTGATTGATTTTAACAACTTAAAAACACTAAATCTTAGAGAATTGAGAGTTTACGGCCAAAGAACCCATGCCTAGGCCGTAAACTCCCTTATGTAGTGTATATAATGTTTTTAATTCAATCCAAGCCTTAAGAAAAATTAATCCAAGCAATTTCAAGTGTCCATATCCATTTATAACCCAAATTTGCACCTTAAACCACCCTACCATGAGTTTACGGCCGTAAACTCATGGGGAATGGGTGTTTTGGACCTAAAACTCTTGTATAAGTTTACTCATGGGGAGTAAACTCAAGTCCCAAGTCCCTAGTGACATTTCACATCTTTAAACGCCACCCGGGTCCTTCCAAACACTCGTATCGGAGTGTTTTCGCGACTTGAAGCAATTGTCCCTATCCAACAATCAATCTAAGTCCTAATTAGATACAAATGTGTATCTTTACATTATAATTAGGAACCTCGAGTATTTACAAGCCCCGGATCAACTCTTAGCATCCAAATCGTCCTACTTCTCGTTCGGTGAGTTCATACCCCTATGCCTTTTTTTCACTGTTTTTAACTGTTTTCAGGGGGGGAATACAAGCAAACCAAAACTGTTTTCAAATCATAACATTTATGTGTTTCAAATAGTATCTGGCAAACTTATAAACTCTTATTCTCCTTATGTATTATGTTGAGCATAAGGAATGATTTATCAATTACAACTAAATGGATTTTAGTTAAGAAAATAATCAAACTAATCAAATTATTATGGGAATAATTTGGGGTTCTATGTCTCTCTTTATATCACTTACTGATATCTGTATTAAGTTATTAGATAAACTATGTCTGATTCAGTTTATCTCCGTATCATTCGAATGTTTTGCCAGATAGTTTCATTGTATATATCTATTTTCATTGTATCATGTCTTGAAATCTTTGTATGTTTGGTATCGTATTGGAACCCTGTGAATAGTTAATACTAGCTTGTGAGATAGTCACTACCCTTTATGGATGATCAAGTAAATCCTCTCCGGAAGTGTAACCAGAGTCTCCTGAAGGGAGAGCGAAGAGTTTGTGAATAGATCTATTCGGGACTGACAATCCCACACCTTAACTGCTAGCTACAGTTAGGCGGGCACGCCTAGGGTGACAAATTCTGTATATCATTCGACGTCTGACTAACGTCAAGGAGGTCTCGTTGTCGTATCAGTATGGTTACCCGACTCACAATACGTATTAATATAAACTTATTCACAGCTAGGGTTTGTTCAGAATCTATATCTTGTTCGGGATGGTAATCCCATGGTTTTGTATCTATATCTCGTTCGGGATGATAATCCCATGGTTTTATGTCTATATTCCGTTCGGGATGATAATCCCATGATCTTGTGTCTATATCTCGTTCGGGATGGAAATCCCATGGTTTTAAAACTAAATCTTATACGGGATGATAATCCCATGATTTTATCAAACTACTATATATCTAGTTTCAGGATGATAATCCCATGGTTTATCAAGCTATCTTATATCTACTTTCGGGATAGTGATCCCATGGTCTTTATCGAATTATCTTATAACTGGTTCGGGATGTATTCCCAAGGTTTTCAAAATACGTTCTATTTACAGTTCGTCTAAATTATAGTTTTGTTATTAAACTATACTATGTGTTATTCAATCAATCTTGCATTTAGGAAAATATGGGATTTTCCTGGGGTTAACTTATATCTTGTAACAGAACTGTAACGAAAGATAACTTAACTACTTTACATAAGAAAATATGGGATTTTCTTGGATATCAAATCTTTTCAGAAATCTAAAGGAAACCGAAACGTTTTCACAAAACAAAACCGCTTATGAACTCACCAGCTTTATGCTGATTTTCAAACTGCTTGTATTCTCAGGTCCAAGTTAGACAGGTACCCGACGATATCTTTTGGTGAAGACGGAGTGCTCCGAAGACTCGTCTCTTTTGTTTATATGATATATGTATAACTTTTGTACAATTTACTTTTGAACCAAATGTAAACTTTCAGATATATGTAATGTAATGGTTGTTTACTGTGATTACTATGTACATTGGATTTGATACACAACATGGAGTCAACCCCGGGAACGTTTCTGCCTTTGGTTTTCGGGGTGTGACACTATCAGACTCCGAACAGGCGCATATTTCAAAGATTGATTCAATTTTCTCGAACCATCGGGTTAAAGCAATGACACCCCCTGTGCCATCAAAGGATGTGGGCTTCGCGTTCATGAAGTCTTTATAGGAACCCCCTTTTTGGTGTCCCTGGCTATCTTCTGGGTTTTGGGGTTGGGGACCACCTCCTGAATTACCAGAGTTCATTTGCGACATGGCTGCTACCATTGCAGCAGTCAGAACTATCTGAAGTGATGCAAGATCAAGTTCAGGAGGAGGTGGTGGCGGAGGAGGATTGCTGTTGTTCCTTGAGCTGGGTCTCTTTCTTGGAGGCATCTTGATCTAAAAAGATCAGGAAAGAGAGGATCATAAGTCTTCTAAATTAAATCAAGAGATAGGAAACAGAGGATATCTCTTCAAGACAGATATAGCATCATGCAAAGCGATAAAGCAGGAAGGAGTTATCAAGACAGAACATTTTATCACTAGAGGAACGATCAAGGAATAATGCGTATACGAGGATTTCTTCAAAGGATCGGCTCGAGAAATACTCCCATAGTATGTCATGGTTCGCTGCAGCGATGATTCGTTGTTTGGGATATTGGGTAAGTTTTAGGTATGCCGCATACCACAATCACTCCCAAGCACATGTTGGCCGTGTCTCGAATGAATATAGTTGGCCAGGCTATATTGACCCTAGACACGACTACATAACTGCCTAGGTTTAACCGCAGCTGTGACAACCCCAAATCTAATTTCCGTTAAAAATCCCATTTTCACTAACGGAAAGCGTCACTATACGTTATTTTACGTAATATTTGGAATCGTCAATATCCAAATATCTAAATTTAAGCATGGTCGGATATTATTATAAGAAATATAACTCGTATGTGTTAACCCCGTTTAACCTAATAGAGTTGTATTACCTTTTCAACCACTTCACCCGGGTAAAAAGTTTTAACCCAGTTAACATTAACCATCGGGCAGCCGTGTATCGGCTGTGATTCCCGAGACATATGCAATGGGTGTGCATAACATTTGAACACTCATTTGCTACACACCCACTCTCTCTCTCTACTTTCTCTCTCTAAACTCAAAAACGACCCCGATTCCGCTAATTTCCGACTTCCAAACGTAAGTATTCACCCTCTATCTTATTCTAGTCATACTTCATTGAATTTTAGGGCCAAAATCATGGGAATCAAGGTCCAAAGAGGAGTTTACGGCCTAAGAAGCTCCTTAGGCCGTAAACCCCCAAATCCATGCCAAAGACCAAGTTTTTCCTTCTTGTATGTTAGTATACTAATTAAGGCTTATAACTAGAAGGGTTTGGACATTAAAACACAAGAAAATGATGCTTGAAAAGGAGTTTACGGCCCAAGCATGTGCTTAGGCCGTAAACACCTCAAACACCCCACAAATCCATGTTTAAGGCTCCAAAAACTATTCTAGGGTGTTTAGTAATTTAGACTTGACAACAAGGAAGGCTTAAAGGCATTAAACATCATCATTTGAACATAAAAAGTGGAGTTTACGGCCAAGGCTAAGCTTGGGCCGTAAACACCCAAACTTTTGTGTCAAACAAGCCCCTAAACTACCCTAATGCATGAAAGGAATTTATCTAAGGCCTATGGAAGTGTGTTGTACCTTTAAACACTTCATTTTGGCACCAAATGAAGAGTTTACGGCCAAGGATGTTCTTGGGCCGTAAACTCCCCATAAATATGTGCCAAATTGTTCCAAACTCATTATAGGGCATTCTAGGATTTTTCTAAGCCATTTGGGACCATGTTGTACAAGTAAAACCATCATCTTAAGGGACTTATAGGAGTTTACGGCCCAAGAACAAGTCTTGGCCGTAAACTCCCCAAAAATGTCACAATTTATGATGTTAATCCTTCTCTTTTGGTCCAAAACACACACCACTAAATCAAGGAAGTGAGATAAGGCCTTAAACACACATTTTGGAGTGTCACAAGAGTTTACGGCCAAGCCTAGGGGGCTTACGGCCGTAAACTCCCAATGGGTGGCTTTTAGGCCATAAACTCTAAGAAAGTGAGCTCATGGACCCTCCCATAAATCATCCATGGCCTTGTACCACTCCCGGGAACCCTTTCTAGGCCTTAAAACCCCGAAAACGACACTAGAATGTCCAAATACTATAATGAGAAGCATAAGATGATTAACTTCTTGTAAAATACATATTTCATATGACATTAGGGTCCTAAAAGGTGCTCAAGTGGTTATTTGGTACCAAACGCTCAATCGACACTATTACCCGATTTACCCGATTCACCCGATTTCCGCGATTTCAGGTGAGTTCATACCCCTTTAATGAACCTTTCAAGTGTTTTACATGTTTTAGGGGGGAGATACAAGTTGCTTATAAATGTTATGTTAAAGTTTTACAGAACGATTTCTAAGTTACAAGGATTAATCACATGTGATTCACTACCCTTAGTTCAAATCACATGTGATTTGCCCCTATGCCTTAAAAACGGGTTTTACCCTTTTCAAACTATTTTTAAACATTGAACCAGAATTTAAATATTCATTTGGCAAAATACTTTTATTTAATCAATTTGCTTATAAAATGTAACCACTCTGATATATTTATATAAATAAGACTTGGAGGACTTAGGATCGATATCTCGCCTTATTTCCTGTTCTTGTTTGATTGTGGGCTTAGGGTGGTAGTTATCCGTCCGACTGTCGTTGATTTCTTACTTATATAAAATCTGTATATCAGTATGGGATACGAATATTACTGCTTTCACTTAATGCTAAAGTCACTAACGTGCTAAGAAACATCCCCACTAAGATAACCATAATAGGTATGGTTAGGGTCGCTACCGCTACTACTCGTTAAAGTATTTACCATCTACACTATAATACTCACTATCACTAGACGATACACAGATTAAGAGAATACACTATGATCAACACTAAAAGATTACTACACTATAACAACAGAGAAAACACTAAACAAACAATAATACACTAACCCATTACGAGATACTCTATTCGCTATCCACTACGCCCGGAGTTTTCCAGCAGGGAGACGACTCTACATGTATAGATCTATACGGGGCAGACGCTATTACATCCTGACTGTTAACTCAGTCCGCGCCGTACAGGCCCAGGGATGCCACTACTTCACTACACTATGCATGACCGGGAAGGTCATGGGATTCTCTATTATCCTCACTATTGGTAATGTACAAGGAATACCCTACAACTACTCTAAAATACTACACTAAATGTTAAACCACTTCCCGAAGTAAGTAAGTATCTATCACTAAAGGAAGCTCGCACCTCTATCATTGATCACGGGCTTAACTTATCCTATCACGTTTGTTATTTGGAGATTTGCCAATGTATTTTTACAATATACTGTTTTCAAAGAAATAAAGAATGCATACTTTTCACAGATTGTCACTTACAATGTATTTCCTGGAAAATATGGGATTTTTCTAAGTTTCTACTACCTATGAACCTAAATGATACATGTTTAACACTAATGCCTTGTATACAAAAACTCACACTAAACTCTTATGAACTCACCAGCTTTATGCTGATAATCGTTTTCAAAATAACTTGTATCTTCAGGTCAAAGATAGACAGGTACAGACGCAACATTTTTGGAGAAGGTGGAGCACACAAGACCCATCTCTTATTTTTGAATTACTTTTGAGTGATTGTTAAACATTACAAAACACGCACGTAATTAAATTCACTATGTAATACTATGGTTGTATGATTCTTGTTTCTACTATTATGCAATTGTGATGATACTGTTCACTACGTCATCCACCCCGAAACGTATTCCGCCGTTATCGGTTTTGGGGTGTGACAGCAGCGTACAACACCCATTTACTTATGTTTTGTTCTACTTGTAGTTACGGATTTCGACGGCTCGACATACTTAAATACTTTTGAAAATACTTATATTCTGTAGGATACTTTTAGTTCAGAGCACTTAGGCCCCTTAATGTTTATAGTTTTATACCATGTAAGGTTTGGTATACTCTGTTCACTATAAACAACGGCTCTAATACCAATCTGTCACACCCCGAAAACCAAAGGCGGAAACGTTTCCGGGGTTGACTCCACGTTGAGTATCAAATCCAATGTACATAGTAATCACAGTAAACAACCATTACATTACATATATATATATATATATATATATATATATATATATATATATATATATATATATATATATATATGAAAGTTTACATTTGGTTCAAAAGTAAATTGTACAAAAGTTATACATATATCATATGAACAAAACGAGACGAGTCTTCTGAGCACTCCGTCTTAACCAAAAGATATCGCCGGGTACCTGTCTAACTTGGACCTGAGAATACAAGCAGTTTGAAAATCAGCATAAAGCTGGTGAGTTCATAAGCGGTTTTGTTTTATGAAACTGTATCAGTTTCCTTTAGTTTTTCCGAAAAAGTTTGTTATCCAAGAAAATCCCATATTTTCTTATGTTAAATAGTTTCGTTATCTTTCATTACAGTTCAGTTACACGTTATAAGTTAACCCCAGGAAAATCCCATATTTTCCTAAATACAAGATTGATTGGATAACACAGAGTATAGTTTAATACACAAAACTATATATTGAAAATCATAGGATTACTATCCCGAATTAGACGAGAATACTAGAATATACACGAACTGTAGATACAAAGTATTTTGAAAACCTTGGGACTAACATCCCGAACTAGTTACAAGATAGTTTGATATATTAGGAAATATAGATTGAAAACCATGGGACTACTATCCCGAATCAGATATAAGATTGTTTGATAAAACCATGGGATCACTATCCCGAATTTGATATAAGATATTTGGATAAAGTCATGGGATTACCATCCCGTACAAGATATAGATTCAAAACCATGGGATTACCATCCCGTATAAGATATAGATACAAAACCATAGGATTATCATCCCGAACAAGATATAGATTCCTAACAAAATCCTAGCTGTGAATAAATTTATATTAATACGTATTGGAATTTAGCAACCCTTCGATGAGCATCGTTTAATTCCAGAGTTCCACAATAGAAGACAACGCAATTTAGCAAAGGTTTGTTGAGCACCGTTTCATTCTTGAATTCCACAATAGAAGTCTATGAAATTTAAGCAAAGCTTTGATGACCATTGTTTAATTCTTGAGTTCCACATTAGAAGTTTATCCAATTTAGCAAAGCTTTGATGATCATCGTTTAATTCTTGAGTACCACAATAGAGGTTTATGCAATTTAAGCAAAGCTTTGGTGAGCATTGTTTGATTCTTGAGTTCCACAATATTAGTCTATGCAATTTAAGCAAAGCTTTGATGAGCATTGTTTGATTCTTGAGCTCCACAATAGAAGACAACGCAATTTAGCAAAGGTTTGTTGAGCACCGTTTCATTCTTGAGTTCCACATTGGAAGTCTATGCAATTTATCAAAACATTGATGAGCATTGTTTGATTCTTAAGTTCCACAATAGAAGTAATATTTGCAATTTAGCAAAACTTTAATGAGCATTCTTTAATTCTTGAGTTCCACAATAGAAGTGTATGCGATTTAAGCAAAGCTTTGATGAGCATTGATTCATTCTTGAGTTCCACATTAGAAGCTTATGCAATTTAGCATAGCTTTGCTGAGCATTCTTTAGTTCTAGAGTTCCACAATAGAAATAATCTTCGCAATTTAGCGAATGTTAGATGAGGATTCTTTTATTCTTGAGATCCATAATCAAAGTCCATGCAATTTTAGAATAGCTTTGATGAGCATTGTTTTATTCTTGAGTTCCACAATAGAAGTCTTTGTAATTTAGCAAAGCTTTGATGAGCATCGTTTAATTCTTGAGTTCCATAATAGAAGTCTATTCAATTTAAGAAAAGCTTTGATGGGCATTGTTTTATTCTTGAGTTCCACAATAGAAGTCTATGCAATTTAAGCAAATCTTTGATGAGTATTGTTTGATTCTTGAGTTCCACAAGAGAAGTCTATTTAATTTAAGCAAAGCTTTGATGAGCGTTGTTTGATTCTTGAGTTCCACAATTGAAGACTATGCAATTTCGTAAAGCTTTGTTGAGCGTTGTTTCATTCATGAGTTCCATAATAGAAGTGTATACAATTTATGTGGAGCTTTGATGAGCATTGTTTTAAGTTCCACATTAGAAGTCTATGCAATTTAGCAAAGCTTTGATGAGCATTGTTTAATTCTAGAGTTCCACAATAGAAGTAGTCTTCGAAATTTAGCAAAGCTTTGATGAGCATTGTTTAAATTTTGAGTTCCACAATAAAAATCTATGCAATTTAAGCAAAGCTTTGATGAGCATTATTTCATTCTTGAGTTCCACATTAGAAGTCTATGCAATTTAGTATAGCTTTGATGAGCATTGTTTAATTCTAGAGTTCCACAATAGAAGTAGTCTTCGCAATTTAGCGAAGGTTAGATGAGCATTGTTTTATTCTTGAGTTCCACAATCGAAGTCCATGCAATTTCAGAAAAGCTTTGATGAGCATTGTTTTATTCTTGACTTCCAGATTAGAAGTTTTTGTAATTTAGCAACGCTTTGATGAGAATCGTTTAATTCTAGAGTTCCATAATAGAAGTCTATGCAATTTAAGCATAGCTTTGATGAGCATTGTTTGATTCTTGAGTTCCACAATAGAAGACAATGCAATTTAGCAAAGGTTTGTTGAGCACCGTTTCATTCTTGAGTTCCACATCGGAAGTCTATGCAATTTATCAAAACATTGATGATCATTATTTAATTCTTAAGTTCCACAATAGAAGTAATATTTGCAATTTAGCAAAACTTTAATGAGCATTCTTTAATTCTTGAGTTCCACAATAAAAGTGTGTGAAATTTAAGCAAAGCTTTGATGAGCATTGATCCTTTTTTTTGGAAAGAGCCAAAGCTCAGCAAACTTTATTAAATAGAATAAAAGAATACAACATCAAAAAGTCAAACAAAATACAACATTAACGAACCTATCCATAACCAACTACGAAACCACTTTCTAGTAACTAGAAATAAACACCCAAAAACCCAATAAAACCTAAAATCCTTAAAGGTAGCCCAAAGACTTATTGAAAGAGGGAAAAAAGGTAACTTCACCACCTTGCACCACCCAAAACTCCAAGAAACATAATATCCAAAGCAAGGGGTAAGGCCCTTAAAAAAACCCTCAATCCATAAGCTAACCTTTAAGAAAAATCCCCTCAAACCCATAACCCACATAACACATTACACAAAGTAAAACCAATAAAAGACAACACAGATAAACATCTCAAAAAAGAAATAACAAAAAACCCCCTCAGAAATGCCCTTCCCGAATCTTCTATCCCTATTCCTATTCTCCTTCCTCCTCATAGTCATCAACAAGGGATCCTTCAACTTCTTGCAGCTCTTGCCCAACACCATCCATTACCACTCCATTCTGCACCATAAACACAAAACGAAACACAACAAAATAACACCAAACCACCAGCAAGACAGATTAAGTTTCATACTAGACATGGCATCAATCACATGTCTAGGATTCTCTCTTTCGGTATTCTCAATTAAGATCATATCCAAACAGAAAATCCCATAGGTACAAGTTACATGATTTGAGAATAAATTCTCCAACCAGTAACATATTCCGTCAATTCCTTTGTATAAGCACTTATTCCAAAAATACCCCCACCAAATTCCAACAAAAGGATCACCCACTTTAAACTTCCTCCACTGCCAATCCCAAAACCAAAAATCATCAATCACCATTTTGGCAAACCAGAAATTGACAACCATTACTTAACTTTCTCCATTCCCGAAATACCCCAGGTCAAATAAATCTTATTATTGACCATTTTAGCCCTTTTCCTAAAACCCAACAGCTTTAACCGAATCTCATTTTCAATACTAGCTATCACCCCCTCAACCGAATTACTTCTAGAACTAAAAAGTCTAGAGTTTCTCTCCCTCCAAATGTGAGCAACACTGCTAGCAAGCATACATTTAATAATCAAATTCTCAGCAGACTTCAAATTAAGCAAGCTGCATAACTTTAAAATCAAATCACAATTAAAGAACGATTAAAGAACAAATGATTATGAGAATCAGGCTCAATTTCACAGAACGGGCAAAGTAAATTACCATCCACTTCCCATCCTCTAAGCCGATCCTGTGTTTTCAATCTATTCAAATTAGCCATCCACAAAATAAATGAATTACGAGGGATGCAATTGCCATACCAAACAATATCATGCCAAGGAACTTTATTTCCAAAGTTATTTATATCCTTCCACACCTGTTTACATGAAATTTTTTTACATACACCCTTCTTATCCCTCCAACCTGCAACATCACTCATATTAGAATCAATACAAAACATGGGTGCTTCTTTCAATCCAGGGAATTTATTAACCCATTCAACCGGCCAGGAATAAGTATCAAAATCAAGAACATCACTGACCAAAGATGAATCACTAAACCCATTGCTAACCCAATCTCTTCTAGATAAAATAGTACTAAGAATACCAATTGGGTGCCACCAATCATGCCATAGAGATGTGTTCCTCCCATTTCCCACACACGAAATAATATAAGGCCTAAAAATTTTCCTTATCTCCAAAAACCTTTTCCACGTCCATCTCATACTCTTTTTCTGCAAAATATCCCAAAAATTTTTGCTACCTATATAATTGATTCTCACCCACTGCACCCACAGAGAATTTTTGTTATTAATCACATTCCAAATATGTTTAGCAAGTAAAGCATCATTTCATCTCCTTAAATTCTTGATTCCCAGCCCACCATACTCCTTAGGCTTGCAAATATCATGCCACTTGACTTTAGCTTTCCCTTTGACTATCTCACCATTAGCCCATAAGAAACTTCTGCACATCTTCTCAATCTCAATAATAGTAGCAATGGGAATTTTAAAGATCGAAGCCCAATAAACATGAATGGATGTTAAGCAGAGTTAATGAGTTGCAACCTGCCAGCAAACGATAAGGTCTTACTTTTCCAATTGAAAATTCTCATCTTAATCTTTTCAATCAACTTTTTACAATCTCTTTCAAACAGCTTAGTGACACACATAGGTACGTGCAAATCTTTAAACGGAAATCTCCCAACATCAAAAGGAAGGATACCCAAGATAATCCTTCTCATATTTGGCTTAACACAACTGAAATAAATCTGACTTTTTTCCATACTCACCTTCAACCCTGAAACCTTTTTGAATTCATCAAGGGCATCCCTTATAATTCTAACCGAATTCCCGTTACCATAAGAGAAAACCAACAGATCATCAGCAAAGCATAAATGGGAAATATTGAGGGCCATACACTTACTATGGAACTTAAAATTCTGGGATTCATCAATAAGCTTACCAAGAATGATATTAAACACCTCCATAACTGTAGTAAATAGGTAAGGAGATAAAGGATCTCCCTACCTAAGACCTCTCTTTCCTTCAAAATACCCATGATCTCATTAAAATTAAGCATGAACCACGGAGAGGAAACACAAGCCATAATCCACTGAACCATAACAGGATAAAACCCAAATCCCTGCAAAATTCTATTAAGAAAACTCCAATCCACCGTATCATATGCCTTTTGTATATCAATCTTTATGGTGCATTTAGGAGCTCCCCTCTTTTTTTTTGTACCCCACCATCAGCTCCTGAGCAAGGAGAATATTGTCCAAAATAGATCTACTAGGAATGAAAGCTGACTGATTTTTGCTAACAATATCACCCAAACAATTTCTGATCCTGTTCACTATAATCTTACTGATACACTTATAAAAAGTATTACAACAAGCTATAGGCCTAAAATCAGAAACTTTCCTCGGAACCTCCACTTTAGGAACTAGAACTATTCTCGTAGCATTGATCCCCTTCAACAATTTTCCAGACCAAAAGAATTCCCTTACAGCCTTACACACCTCTGGACCAACTATGTTCCAAGAACTTTTAAAATTTTTTGAAGAATACCCATCAGGGCTAGGGGCACGATTGTCATCTATATCAAACACCACTCTAATCATATTAACAGCCACCCTACTATCCAATTTTTTATGAAAAAAATCATCATTTAATCCCGACAGCTCAGTAACTTCTTTACAACCCAAAACCTTATTAAAATGAGAAACAAACTTATCTTTCATAGCCTTCCCACTAACCCATCTTCCATCTTCATCCAGAACCATCTGAATACGATTACTATTACCCCTACTCTTCACAATTCTATGAAAAAACTTAGAATTATTGTCCCCTTCCTGTAACCATTTAATCTTAGCACGCTGAGCAAGAAGTTTTTCTTCATCATTACAAGCAACATTAAAATCAAAGAGAATATTAGCATGCTCTTCCCTAATCTTGCAATCAAAAGGATTACTATCAATTTCATGTTATTTACATTCCAACTCTTTTCTTAACTTCTGAATTCTTTTCCCAGCACCCCAATGTTTATTACACAGCTCCCTACAATAATTTTTGAGAATCTTCAACTTTTGACTTACTTTAAACATAAAGAAACCATCAATATTAATATCCCAAACTTCCTTAACCAAAGGTAAAAACTCCTCCTTCTCAGCAATAAAATTAGCAAATCTAAAAGAAGGCTTCCATTTCACTTTATCAACAGGTAAATTTAAAATAGCTGGACAATGATCCGAATTTCTATATGGTTTAAAAACAACATGGGCTAAAGGATGATCTGAAATAAATTTCAAATTGACCATAACTCTATCAAGCTTCTTCAAAAGACCCTTATTCCCAGCAGGGGTTTTGTTCCAAGTAAACTGAAACCCATAAGAATTCAGGTCCTCCACTTCAATAAAACTTAAACAATCAACAAAATCTTCAACTCCTTTGGGGGTTTTAGAACAACCTTCAGAATATTCCGATGGTTTTAAAGCAACATTAAAATCACCTAATAAACCCCAAGCTTCCTTCTTAACAACCAAGCTATGTTTCTTCAAATTATCCCAAAGCAATCTTCTTTCAAGATAATTCGAAGCAGCATATATAAAAGACAAATACATGCCAACATCATAACAGTGGATAACCTGCTTGGATTGAGAAATCATCATCACATCAAAAAGTCTAGGATTCCACCCCACTATAATTCTAGTACCAGCCTTACAACTATTATTATTAGAAACCCAATCCCACTGCCCAAAAGTCTTAACACAAACATTTTTAAGATTTAAGACCTTGACATGAGATTCCACCACAGCACAAATACCAAGGTTATTACTCCTAATAACATCAATAACCTCCTTCTGCTTAACAGATTTATTCAAACCCCTAACATTCCAAGCACCTATAGACATCATTGGGAAATAATAGAGTTTTTGGCATTTACCTCCTCAAATGCCGGAGAAATCCCCATCTTGCTGTTATTGTTTTCCAGTTCCATCCAGCCTTTCTTCATTTTATTACTTTCATTTCCTTTTTTCTCCCCCTCACCCTTAATAGAAGGAAGCATTTTATTATTCACAATTTCATTAGCACCCACATCAGAACCTCCACAATCTTCTATCTGATGGATAACTATCTTCTGACCCTATGCATCCTCTTCCATTTTATCCAAAACTTCCTCTTCAATCTCTCCCAAAATTTCAAATCTGTTTTTATTACTAAAGCCATCACCTGTGTTTGTCACACTTACCAGACTTTTATTACCCTCCTCCCTTTTATTATCCTTTTTAATAACATACTCCTGCATTTTATTCTCCTTTAACCCCTGACTACCAATCAAATTCTGCCCATTAGCAAACTTCTCATAATTTTTGTTCTTTTCTAAATTCCAATGACTTATCCCTTTATTGTTCCAGTTCCGATTATGCCCTTTACCATTACCACCTCTATACCCATTATTGCCTTTTGAATTATTACCCCTACTCCAATTCCCATTCTTCCCATTATTCCTCTGATTATACGATTGAATATAACCCTCCTGAGCCTTACTAGTGCCTTCACCATTATTGCTACCTATCACCTTCTTATAACTGACTTCTGTAAATCCATCCCCATTAACCACTTCCTTCCCTTTATTGTTCTTTATGTTTCTCTCATCCCCATTCTTAACTACTTTTTCAACATTCATAGCTGCAGCACAAACTTTATCCATATGCCCATAAACTTTACAATGATTACATCTAGAAGGAATCCAAGCATATTCAACATCAAAACTTTGAATCACAGCAGAATTAGAAACAAAATCCCATGTAGAAATATCAATCTTCTTTCTCCATTCCTTCTCAGCTGCCATTTCAACAAGAATTCTAGCATAAGCATTCCTTCCTTTATGTTCCAAACACATTTCCTCCGTAAAATCAAAGTACTTTTGTAGAAAGTTTTCCCCCTTTTAAGTCTAATGGAACAGAGTAATCCTCCAGACTGAATTCAATCTATAGGTACGAAGTTAGTGTTCTTAATCTCACTAGTTAGTCATATCGACGGTACCCATTTCGATTACATACGAAGGATTGAGTTTAGAAAATGTTCGAATAGACAGATAACAGGTTTCCCCTTTTGTACCCAAAATCGAAAAGAGTTGCAGGTATAAGAATTTTCAAAGAGAAGTATACGTGCAGCGACAGAGGGATCAGTGGTCGTAGCTGCTTTGGGGCAATTCCTTTTGAAGTGCCCAGCTTCACCACAATTGTAGCAGGCTGGACTGATTCCCGCTCCGGATGATTGGTTCGTTGATTTGGCTGGTTTTCTGCATGTTCGAGCAAGGTGGCCCTTATTGCCACAGTTGTCGCAGATCCTTTCACGACATGGACCAGGAATGCGGTGGTGGTAGTTGCACTTACCACACCAAGGAAGGGTACCAGTGTATCCAATGGCGGGAGTTTGGGCTGTGGAACCGACAGCCGAAACAGCAACAGGGGCAGTAGTAGCATGGACTGCTACTGTTTGCTGTTTCTTAGAAGACCCTTGCGTACTCTAGGCCTTCCGCTTGTTCCAGAATTTCTTCTTGCTTCCGCCTCTACTGACTGGCTCGGGGGTAGTAGCCTCCTCATCAGAGTTGTCTTCGTGATCGATCAAGATTTTCGCAAGACATTTCTGTCATATGTGTCTGGCTTCGCAGCCAAGACATTCCCCTTTGTTGGCTGGGTCAA
Source organism: Lactuca sativa (assembly GCF_002870075.4). Classification (NCBI taxonomy): domain Eukaryota; kingdom Viridiplantae; phylum Streptophyta; class Magnoliopsida; order Asterales; family Asteraceae; genus Lactuca; species Lactuca sativa. The sequence goes on from NC_056630.2 coordinate 264,818,154, forward strand.
CCCCCAGATGAACCTCTCAATCTTTTTACTCTCCGGGGTAACCATTCCCGGACAGAGTAACGCCAGATCATCGAATCTTGAAGTATAAGCGGCTATGTCGGAACCCTTCATCTTAAGGTTCCAGAGTTCGTGTTCTAGCTTTTGGAGTTTGCCCCGAGGGCAATACTCTGCGAGAAGAAGCTCCTTCATAGCTTCCCAACCCATAGCATTAGCCACAGGTAAAGTTAAAGATTTGACCCGGCGGTTCCACCAAGTCAGGGCTTTGTCTAGGAAGGTGCAGGCGGCAAACTTGACTCTATCAGACTCCGAACAGGCGCATATTTCAAAGATTGATTCAATTTTCTCGAACCATCGGGTTAAAGCAATGACACCCCCTGTGCCATCAAAGGATGTGGGCTTCGCGTTCATGAAGTCTTTATAGGAACCCCCTTTTTGGTGTCCCTGGCTATCTTCTGGGTTTTGGGGTTGGGGACCACCTCCTGAATTACCAGAGTTCATTTGCGACATGGCTGCTACCATTGCAGCAGTCAGAACTGTCTGAAGTGATGCAAGATCAAGTTGAGGAGGAGGTGGTAGCGGAGGAGGATTGTTGTTGTTCCTTGAGTTGGGTCTCTTTCTTGGAGGCATCTTGATCTAAAAAGATCAGGAAAGAGAGGATCATAAGTCCTCTAAATTAAACCAAGAGATAGGAAACAGAGGATATCTCTTCAAGACAGATATAGCATCATGCAAAGCGATAAAGCAGGAAGGAGTTATCAAGACATAACATTTTATCACTAGAGGAATGATCAAGGAATAATGCGTATACGAGGATTTCTTCAAAGGATCGGCTCGAGAAATACTCCCATAGTATTTCATGGTTCGCTGCAGCGATGATTCGTTGTTTGGGATATTGGGTAAGTTTTAGGTATGCCGCATACCACAGTCACTCCCAAGCACATGTTGGCCGTGTCTCGAATGAATATAGTTGGCCAGGCTATATTGACCCTAGACACGACTACATAACTGCCCAGGTTTAACAGCAACGTACAACACCCATTTACTTATGGTTTGTTCTACTTGTAGTTACGGATTTCGACGGCTCGGCATACTTAAATACTTTTGAAAATACTTATATTCTGTAGGATACTTTTAGTTCAGAGCACTTAGGCCCCTTAATGTTTATAGTTTTATACCATGTAAGGTTTGGTATACTCTGTTCACTATAAACAAGGGCTCTGATACCAATCTGTCACACTCCGAAAACCAAAGGCGGAAACGTTTCCAGGGTTGACTCCACGTTGAGTATCATATCCAATATACATAGTAATCACAGTAAACAACCATTACATTACATATATATATATATATATATATATATATATATATATATATATATATATATATATATATATATATATATATATGAAAGTTTAAATTGTACAAAAGTTATACATATATCATATGAACAAAACGAGATGAGTCTTCTGAGCACTCCATCTTCACCAAAAGATATCGTCGGGTACCTGTCTAACTTGGACCTGAGAATACAAGCAGTTTGAAAATAAGCATAAAGCTAGTGAGTTCATAAGCGGTTTTGTTTTATGAAAATGTATCGGTTTCCTTTAGTTTTTCCGAAAAAGTTTGTTATCCAAGAAAATCCCATATTTTCTTATGTTAAATAGTTTTGTTATCTTTCATTACAGTTCAGTTACACATTATAAGTTAACCCCAGGAAAATCCCATATTTTCCTAAATACAAGATTGATTGAATAACACAGAGTATAGTTTAATACACAAAACTATATATTGAAAATCATAGGATTACTATCCCGAATTAGACGAGAATACTAGAATATACACGAACTGTAGATACTATTTTGAAAACCTTGGGACTAACATCCCGAACTAGTTACAAGATAGTTTGATATACTAGGAAATATAGATTGAAAACCATGGGACTACTATCCCGAATCAGATATAAGATTGTTTGATAAAACCATGGGATCACTATCCCGAATTTGATATAAGATAGTTAGATAAAGTCATGGGATTACCATCCCGTACAAGATATAGATTCAAAACCATGGGATTACCATCCCGTATAAGATATAGATACAAAACCATAAGATTATCATCCCGAACAAGATATAGATTCCTAACAAAATCCCAGCTGTGAATAAATTTATATTAATACGTATTGTGAGTCGAGTAACCATGCTGATACGACAACGAGACCTCCTTGACGTTAGTCAGACGTCGGACGATATCCAGAATTTGTCACCCCAGGCGTGCCCGCCTAACTGTAGCTAGCAGTTAAGGTGTGGGATTGTCAGTCCCGAATAGATCTATTCACAAATTCCTCGCTCTCCCTCCAGGAGACTCTGGTTACACTTCCGGGGAGGATTTACTGATCATCCATAAAGGGTAGTGACTACTCACAAACTAGTACTAAACTATTCACAGGATTCTCATACGATATCAAACATACAAAGATTATGAAACATGATACAGTGAAAATAGATACATACAATAAACTATCTGGCAATACATTCAAATGATACGGAGATAAACTGAATCAGACATAGTTTATCTAATAACTTTATACAGATATCAGTACATGATATAAAGAGAAATATAGAACCCCAAATTATTCCCATAATAATTTGATTAGTTTGGTTATTTTCTTAACTAAAATCCATTTAGTTGTAATTGATAAATCATTCCTTATGCTCAGCATAATACATAAGGAGTAAAAGAGTTTATAAGTTTGCCAGATATTATTTGAAACACGTCAATGTTATTATTCGACAACAGTTATAGTTTGCTTGTATTCCCCCCTGAAAACATTGAAAAACACGGAAAAAGGCGTAGGGGTATGAACTCACCGGACGAGAAATGTGACGAGTTGGATGCTAAGTGTTGGTCTGGGGCTTGCAAACGCACGAAGTTCCTAAGTATAATGTAAAGATACACAATTGTATCTAATTAGGACTTAGATTGATTATTTGATAGGGACAGTTGCTTCTAGTTGCGAAAACACTCCGATACAAGTGTTTGGAGGGACCCGGGTGACATTTAGGGACACATATAGTTAGGATATTGAATTGGGACTTCAAAGGAATACTCCTTAGGGAGTTTACGGCCATAATGACCCTCTCCCCATAAACTCATGGTGGGGTGAGTTATGGCACAAAATGGCTTCAAACACTAAGGGAATAATTTCTAGGTTTGGTTTAGGGGCTTGGAATAATTTTTAAACACCAAATAGACCTATTTAAGGGAGTTTACGGCCTAGCATAGGACTCATGGCCGTAAACTCTCAAATCTCCATGAATAAGTGTGTTATTGGTTCCAAACAAATCACATGTGATTGCTAAAATTATTCCAAGGCCTTACATGAGTTTTTATGGGACTTTTGAGGGGTTTTGGAGTTTACGGCCCATGAGACCCCCCTCATGGCCGTAAACTCTCCTATAGAGGGATTTCTTGTGTTTCAAGGCCAAAAACTTGTTTGAAAGGACTTCTAAAATTCACCTAAAGGCTTTAGGGGTGTTTAGGTGGCATTCTAACACCATGATTCAAGGAGTTTACGGCCCAAGCACAAGCCTTGGCCGTAAACTCATATAAATCCTTCAAATAATGTGTTTAAGGTCCTTAAACTATTTTTGGTTGGTCCTATGATTTATTCCAAGGCTTTTGGTGGTGTTGGATGGCTTTCTAACACCTTGAAATTGATTTTACACCATGTTTTAAGGAGTTTACGGCCCAAGCACATGCCTTGGCCGTAAACTCACATAAGTCCCCTAAAAATTATGTTTAAAGTGTCCAAATGCTAAAACCATATTCCTAAAATTCATATCTAAGCCTTGTTGAGGTTTAGGAAGGGTTTAAGGGCTTAAAAACCCTATTATTATGAGTGTACGGCCTAAACACTATCCTTGGCCATAAACTTATATTCAAGTGTCCAAATTATAGTTTAAGGCGTTCTAGGTCCATTCCATAAAGCCTTCTAGCCATATCTAAGGTCCATTTGTGTTTTGGAAGGGTTTTTGTGCTCTAAAAACCCATTTCTTATGAGTTTACGGCCTAAGACTATTCCAGGGCCATAAACTCATGAATGTTGTCCTATTCCATCTTTTGAACTCAAATTTGAAGGCTAGGGAGGTTACATATCAAGTTAGGGAAGGTACCTCAAAGATTTGGAGCCTAAAATTGATGATTTTGACCCTTAAACTTGGATTTAGGAGAGAGGTTAGAGAGAGAGTAGAGAGAGAGGGAAAAAGCTTCAAATGAAAGGTTTAACATGTTTATATAGTTCCCAAAACTTGGACACGGTGGAATTCTACCCGATACTGGCCTTAAACGAGGCTTTAGGTCGCACTCGATTAAGTTTCCGTCACCCGGCGGGGACGTTTCTAAAAATTATGAAATAAATATTTTTGGGCTAAATTCATGAGTTTCTAAATGGTTTGGACACTCATTGGATCATAATAAACATATAAATTTAATTAACTAAACCCAAAAACAAAATCGGAACGTTTCGACATACGGCGAGTTATACGGGTAGAATGGGTTTTTGGCGATGAACAACTTCGGGTTGTTACATTATCCCCCCGTTAGAGGGAATTTCGTCCTGAAATTCAAAGAATAAGATACAGATCATGGATTGGAATGAGACACGAATGGATTTGTTGCCTCGGATCTTCACTTTTTCAAGTGGAATCAGGTCTCTACTGGGCGTTCTAGCGAATTCTCATTATCGGGACGTGTCTCTGTTTCGTACTTTGACTCTCTCTCAATCTATGATATCAATCGGTTTTCTCATGGAAGTTCCAACCCTGGACGACTTTGGTTTCCTCGAGGAATTACTAGGGTTTCGTCGAGTAGGTGCTTCTAAGGATTCGAGATGTGATGGACTGGATAGATGTTATCAAGCTCTAAGGGCATCCGAAATCTAAAGGTTGCAGAATCGATTTCTACAAAGATCTCGAAGGGTCTGATGTGAGACTAAACTAGATGTTCGAAAGAAACTCCCGGGAATCCTTCGGGATAGACATTTAGAGGAAAGAGCTGTTAACTTCCCGTTTCTCGATGATCACAGAAACGAGGGATGCGTGGTAATTCATATCGGGAAAACTTTTGAGTTCTAAGTCATAGAATGATACGAAAGTTTGATGCCAAAGATCACGAGAACAGGGTCGAGGAAAAGATCTAGTCGAGCGACCCTTTTGAAACCAAGGATAACAACATGAATGAGACTCGGTCATTTCATGTTAAACATAGCATCAAAGTATTTTTGTAGAAAGTTTTCCCCCTTTTAAGTCGAATGGAACAAAATAATCCTCCGGACTGAGGATTCAATCTATAGGTACGAAGTTAGTGTTCTCAATCTCACTGGTTAGTCATCTCGACGGTACCCATTTCGATTACATACGAAGGATTGAGTTTAGAAAATGTTCGAATAGACAGATAACAGGTTTCCCCTTTTGTACCCAAAATCGAAAAGAGTTGCAGGTATAAGAATTTTCAAAGAGAAGTATACCTGCAGCGACAGAGGGATCAGTGGCCATAGCTGCTTTGGGGCAATTCCTTTTGAAGTGCCCAGTTTCACCACAATTGTAGAAGGCTGGACTGATTCCCGCTCCGGATGATTGGTTCGTTGATTTGGCTGGTTTTCTGCATGTTCGAGCAAGGTGGCCCTTATTGCCACAGTTGTCGCAGATCCTTTCGCGACATGGACCAGGAATGCGGTGGTGGTAGTTGCACTTACCACACCAAGGAAGGGTACCAGTGTATCCACTGGCGGGAGTTTGGGCTGTGGAACCGACAGCCGAAACAGCAACAGGGGCAGTAGCAGCATGGACTGCTACTGTTTGCTGTTTCTTAGAAGACCCGTGCGTACCCTAGGCCTTCCGCTTGTTCCAGAATTTCTTCTTGCTTCCGCCTCCACTGGTGACTGGCTCGGGGGTAGTAGCCTCCTCATCAGAGTTGTCTTCGTGATCGATCAAGATTTTCGCAAGACATTTAGCACTGTCATATGTGTCTGGCTTCGCAGCCAAGACATTCCCCTTTGTTGGCTGGGTCAACCCCCAGATGAACCTCTCAATCTTTTTACTCTCCGGGGTAACCATTCCCGGACAGAGTAACGCCAGATCATCGAATCTTGAAGTATAAGCGGCTATGTCGGAACCCTTCATCTTAAGGTTCCAGAGTTCGTGTTCTAGCTTTTGGAGTTCGCCCCGAGGGCAATACTCTGCGAGAAGAAGCTCCTTCATAGCTTCCCAACCCATAGCATTAGCTACAGGTAAAGTTAAAGATTTGACCCGGCCGTTCCACCAAGTCAGGGCTTTGTCTAGGAAGGTGCAGGCGGCAAACTTGACTCTATCAGACACCGAACAGGCGCATATTTCAAAGATTGATTCAATTTTCTCGAACCATCGGGTTAAAGCAATGACACCCCCTGTGCCATCAAAGGATGTAGGCTTCGCGTTCATGAAGTCTTTATAGGAACCCCCTTTTTGGTGTCCCTGGCTATCTTCTGGGTTTTGGGGTTGGGGACCACCTCCTGAATTACCAGAGTTCATTTGCGACATGGCTGCTACCATTGCAGCAGTCAGAACTGTCTGAAGTGATGCATGATCAAGTTGAGGAGGTGGTGGTGGCAGAGGAGGATTGTTGTTGTTCCTTGAGTTGGGTCTCTTTCTTGGAGGCATCTTGAGCTAAAAAGATCAGGAAAGAGAGGATCATAAGTCCTCTAAATTAAATCAAGAGATAGGAAACATAGGATATCTCTTCAAGATAGATATAGCATCATGCAAAGCGATAAAGCAGGAAGGAGTTATCAAGACAGAACATTTTATCACTAGAGGAATGATCAAGGAATAATGCGTATACGAGGATTTCTTCAAAGGATCGGCTCGAGAAATACTCCCATAGTATTTCATGGTTCGCTGTAGCGATGATTCGTTGTTTGGGATATTGGGTAAGTTTTAGGTATGCCGCATACCACAGTCACTCCCAAGCACATGTTGGCCGTGTCTCGAATGAATATAGTTGGCCAGGCTATATTGACCCTAGACACGACTACATAACTGCCCAGGTTTAACCGCAGCGTACAACACCCATTTACTTATGTTTTGTTCTACTTGTAGTTACGGATTTCGACGAATCGGCATACTTAAATACTTTTGAAAATACTTATATTCTGTAGGATACTTTTAGTTCAGAGCACTTAGGCCCCTTAATGTTTATAGTTTTATACCATGTAAGGTTTGGTATACTCTGTTCACTATAAACAAGGGCTCTAATACCAATCTGTCACACCCCGAAAACCAAAGGCGGAAACGTTTCCGGGGTTGACTCCACGTTGAGTATCAAATCCAATGTACATAGTAATCACAGTAAACAACCATTACATATATATATATATATATATATATATATATATATATATATATATATATATATATATATATATATATATATATATGAAAGTTTACATTTGGTTCAAAAGTAAATTGTACAAAAGTTATACATATATCATATGAACAAAACGAGACGAGTCTTCTGAGCACTCCGTCTTCACCAAAAGATATCGCCGGGTACCTGTCTAACTTGGACCTGAGAATACAAGCAGTTTAAAAATCAGCATAAAGCTGGTGAGTTCATTAGCGGTTTTGTTTTATGAAAATGTATCGGTTTCCTTTAGTTTTTCCGAAAAAGTTTGTTATCCAAGAAAATCCCATATTTTCTTATGTTAAATAGTTTCGTTATCTTTCATTACAGTTCAGTTACACGTTATAAGTTAACCCCAGGAAAATCCCATATTTTCCTAAATACAAGATTGATTGAATAACACAGAGTATAGTTTAATACACAAAACTATATATTGAAAATCATAGCATTACTATCCCGAATTAGACGAGAATACTAGAATATACACGAACTGTAGATACAAAGTATTTTGAAAACCTTAGGACTAACATCCCGAACTAGTTACAAGATAGTTTGATATAATAGGAAATATAGATTGAAAACCATGGGACTACTATCCCGAATCAGATGTAAGATTGTTTGATAAAACCATGGGATCACTATCCCGAATTTGATATAAGATAGTTGGATAAAGTCATGGGATTATCATCCCGTACAAGATATAGATTCAAAACCATGGGATTGCCATCCCGTATAAGATATAGATACAAAACCATAGGATTATCATCCCGAACAAGATATAGATTCCTAACAAAATCCCAGCTGTGAATAAATTTATATTAATACGTATTGTGAGTCGGGTAACCATGCTGATACGACAACGAGACCTCCTTGACGTTAGTCAGACGTCGGACGATATCCAGAATTTGTCACCCCAGGCGTGCCCGCCTAACTGTAGCTAGCAGTTAAGGTGTGGGATTGTCAGTCCCGAATAGATCTATTCACAAATTCCTCGCTCTCCCTCCAGGAGACTCTGGTTACACTTCCGGGGAGGATTTACTAATCATCCATAAAGGGTAGTGACTACTCACAAACTAGTACTAAACTATTCACAGGATTCTCATACGATATCAAACATACAAAGATTATGAAACATGATACAGTGAAAATAGATACATACAATAAACTATCTGGCAATACATTCAAATGATACGGAGATAAACTGAATCAGACATAGTTTATCTAATAACTTTATACAGATATCAGTACATGATATAAAGAGAAATATAGAACCCCAAATTATTCCCATAATAATTTGATTAGTTTGGTTATTTTCTTAACTAAAATCCATTTAGTTGTAATTGATAAATCATTCCTTATGCTCAGCATAATACATAAGGAGTAAAAGAGTTTATAAGTTTGCCAGATATTATTTGAAACACGTCAATGTTATAATTCGAAAACAGTTATAGTTTGCTTGTATTCCCCCCCTGAAAACATTGAAAAACACGGAAAAAGGCGTAGGGGTATGAACTCACCGGACGAGAAATGTGACGATTTGGATGCTAAGTGTTGGTCCGGGGCTTGCAAACGCACGAAGTTCCTAAGTATAATGTAAAGATACACAATTGTATCTAATTAGGACTTAGATTGATTATTTGATAGGGACAGTTGCTTCTAGTCGCGAAAACACTCCGATACAAGTGTTTGGAGGGACCCGGGTGACATTTAGGGACACATATAGTTAGGATATTGAATTGGGACTTCAAAGGAATACTCCTTAGGGAGTTTACGGCCATAATGACCCTCTCCCCATAAACTCATGGTGGGGTGAGTTATGGCACAAAATGGCTTCAAACACTAAGGGAATAATTTCTAGGTTTGGTTTAGGGGCTTGGAATAATTTTTAAACACCAAATAGACCTATTTAAGGGAGTTTACGGCCTAGCATAGGACTCATGGCCGTAAACTCTCAAATCTCCATGAATAAGTGTGTTATTGGTTCCAAACAAATCACATGTGATTGCTAAAATTATTCCAAGGCCTTACATGAGTTTTTATGGGACTTTTGAGGGGTTTTGGAGTTTACGGCCCATGAGACCCCCCTCATGGCCGTAAACTCTCCTATAGAGGGATTTCTTGTGTTTCAAGGCCAAAAACTTGTTTGAAAGGACTTCTAAAATTCACCTAAAGGCTTTAGGGGTGTTTAGGTGGCATTCTAACACCATGATTCAAGGAGTTTACGGCCCAAGCACAAGCCTTGGCCGTAAACTCATATAAATCCTTCAAATAATGTGTTTAAGGTCCTTAAACTATTTTTGGTTGGTCCTATGATTTATTCCAAGGCTTTTGGTGGTGTTGGATGGCTTTCTAACACCTTGAAATTGATTTTACACCATGTTTTAAGGAGTTTACGGCCCAAGCACATGCCTTGGCCGTAAACTCACATAAGTCCCCTAAAAATTATGTTTAAAGTGTCCAAATGCTAAAACCATATTCCTAAAATTCATATCTAAGCCTTGTTGAGGTTTAGGAAGGGTTTAAGGGCTTAAAAACCCTATTATTATGAGTGTACGGCCTAAACACTATCCTTGGCCATAAACTTATATTCAAGTGTCCAAATTATAGTTTAAGGCGTTCTAGGTCCATTCCATAAAGCCTTCTAGCCATATCTAAGGTCCATTTGTGTTTTGGAAGGGTTTTTGTGCTCTAAAAACCCATTTCTTATGAGTTTACGGCCTAAGACTATTCCAGGGCCATAAACTCATGAATGTTGTCCTATTCCATCTTTTGAACTCAAATTTGAAGGCTAGGGAGGTTACATATCAAGTTAGGGAAGGTACCTCAAAGATTTGGAGCCTAAAATTGATGATTTTGACCCTTAAACTTGGATTTAGGAGAGAGGTTAGAGAGAGAGTAGAGAGAGAGGGAAAAAGCTTCAAATGAAAGGTTTAACATGTTTATATAGTTCCCAAAACTTGGACACGGTGGAATTCTACCCGATACTGGCCTTAAACGAGGCTTTAGGTCACACCCGATTAAGTTTCCGTCACCCGGCGGGGACGTTTCTAAAAATTATGAAATAAATATTTTTGGGCTAAATTCATGAGTTTCTAAATGGTTTGGACACTCAGTGGATCATAATAAACATATAAATTTAATTAACTAAACCCAAAAACGAAATCGGAACGTTTCGACATACGGCGAGTTATACGGGTAGAATGGGTTTTTGGCGATGAACAACTTCGGGTTGTTACATTATCCCCCCGTTAGAGGGAATTTCGTCCTGAAATTCAAAGAATAAGATAAAAATCATGGATTGGAATGAGACACGAATGGATTTGTTGCCTCGGATCTTCACTTTCTCAAGTGGAATCAGGTCTCTACTGGGCGCTCTAGCGAATTCTCATTATCGGGACGTGTCTCTGTTTCGTACTTTGACTCTCTCTCAATCTATGATATCAATCGGTTTTCTCATGGAAGTTCCAACCCTGGACGACTTCGGTTTCCTCAAGGAATTACTAGGGTTTCGTCGAGTAGGTGCTTCTAAGGATTCGAGATGTGACGGACTGGATAGATGTTATCAAGCTCTAAGGGCATCCGAAATCTAAAGGTTGCAGAATCGATTTCTACAAAGATCTCGAAGGGTCTGATGTGAGACTAAACTAGATGTTCGAAAGAAACTCCCGGGAATCCTTCGGGATAGACATTTAGAGGAAAGAGCTGTTAACTTCCCGTTTCTCGATGATCACAGAAACGAGGGATGCGTGGTAATTCATATCGGGAAAACTTTTGAGTTCTAAGTCATAGAATGATACGAAAGTTTGATGCCAAAGATCACGAGAACAGGGTCGAGGAAAAGATCTAGTCGAGCGACCCTTTCGAAACCAAGGATAACAACATGAATGAGACTCGGTCATTTCATGTTAAACATAGCATCAAAGTATTTTTGTAGAAAGTTTTCCCCCTTTTAAGTCGAATGGAACAGAATAATCCTCAAGACTGAGGATTCAATCTATAGGTACGAAGTTAGTGTTCTCAATCTCACTGGTTAGTCATCTCGACGGTACCCATTTCGATTACATACGAAGGATTGAGTTTAGAAAAGGTTCGAATAGACAGATAACAGGTTTCCCCTTTTGTACCCAAAATCAAAAAGAGTTACAGGTATATGAATTTTCAAAGAGAAGTATACCTGCAGCGACAGAGGGATCACTGGCCGTAGCTGCTTTGGGGCAATTCCTTTTGAAGTGCCCAGCTTCACCACAATTGTAGCAGGCTGGACTGATTCCCGCTCCGGATGATTGTTTCGTTGATTTGGCTGGTTTTCTGCATGTTCGAGCAAGGTGGCCCTTATTGCCACAGTTGTCGCGGATCCTTTCGCGACATGGACCAGGAATGCAGTGGTGGTAGTTGCACTTACCACACCAAGGAAGGGTACCAGTGTATCCACTGGCGGGAGTTTGGGCTGTGGAACCGACAGCCGAAACAGCAACAGGGGCAGTAACAGCATGGACTGCTACTGTTTGCTGTTTCTTAGAAGACCCTTGCGTACTCTAGGCCTTCCGCTTGTTCCAGAATTTCTTCTTGCTTCCGCCTCCACTGGTGACTGGCTCGGGGGTAGTAGCCTCCTCATCAGAGTTGTCTTCGTGATCGATCAAGATTTTCGCAAGACATTTAGCACTGTCATATGTGTCTAGCTTCGCAGCCAAGACATTCCCCTTTGTTGGCTGGGTCAACCCCCAGATGAACCTCTCAATCTTTTTACTCTCCGGGGTAACCATTCCCGGACAGAGTAACGCCAGATCATCGAATCTTGAAGTATAAGCGGCTATGTCGGAACCCTTCATCTTAAGGTTCCAGAGTTCGTGTTCTAGCTTTTGGAGTTCGCCCCGAGGGCAATACTCTGCGAGAAGAAGCTCCTTCATAGCTTCCCAACCCATAGCATTAGCTACAGGTAAAGTTAAAGATTTGACCCGGCCGTTCCACCAAGTCAGGGCTTTGTCTAGGAAGGTGCAGGCGGCAAACTTGACTCTATCAGACTCCGAACAGGCGCATATTTCAAAGATTGATTCAATTTTCTCGAACCATCGGGTTAAAGCAATGACACCCCCTGTGCCATCAAAGGATGTGGGCTTCGCGTTCATGAAGTCTTTATAGGAACCCCCTTTTTGGTGTCCCTGGCTATCTTCTGGGTTTTGGGGTTGGGGACCACCTCCTGAATTACCAGAGTTCATTTGCGACATGGCTGCTACCATTGCAGCAGTCAGAACTGTCTGAAGTGATGCAAGATCAAGTTGAGGAGTAGGTGGTGGCGGAGCAGGATTGTTGTTGTTCCTTGAGTTGGGTCTCTTTCTTGGAGGCATCTTGATCTAAAAAGATCAGGAAAGAGAGGATCATAAGTCCTCTAAATTAAACCAAGAGATAGGAAACAGAGGATATCTCTTCAAGACAGATATAGCATCATGCAAAGCGATAAAGCAGGAATTTTAGAAGTTGATTCATTCTTGAGTTCCACATTAGAAGTTTATGCAATTTAGCATAGCTTTGATGGACATTGTTTAATTGTAGAGTTCCACAATAGAAGTAGTCTTCGCAGTTTAGCGGATGTTAGATGAGCATTATTTTATTCTTGAGATGCATAATCGAAGTCCATGAAATTTTAGAAAAGCGTTGATGAGCATTGTTTTATTCTTGAGTTCCACAATAGAAGTCTATGCAATTTAAACAAATCTTTAATGAGCATTGTTTGGTTCTTGAGTTCCACAATAGAAGTCTATGTAATTTAAGCAAAGCTTTGATGAGCGTTGTTTGATTCTTGAGTTCCACAATTGAAGACTACGCAATTTGGGAAAGCTTTGTTGAGCATTGTTTCATTCTTGAGTTCCATAATAGAAGTGTATGCAATTTATGTGGAGCTTTGATGAGCATTGTTTTAAGTTCCACATAGGAAGTCTATGCAATTTAGCAAAGCTTTGATGGGCATTGTTTAATTCTAGAGTTCCACAATAGAAGTAGTCTTTGAAATTTAGCAAAGCTTTGATGAGCATTGATTAAATCTGGAGTTCCACAATAAACGTCTATGCAATTTAAGCAAAGCTTTGATGAGCATTATTTCATTCTTTAGTTCCACATTTGAAGTCTATGCAATTTAGTATAGCTTTGATGAGCATTGTTTAATTCTAGAGTCCCACAATAGAAGTAGTCTTCGCAATATAGCGAAGGTTAGATGAGCATTGTTTTATTCTTTAGTTCCACAATCGATGTCCATGCAATATTAGAAAAGCTTTGATGTGCATTGTTTTATTCTTGAGTTCCACATTAGAAGTTTTTGTAATTTAGCAAAGCTTTGATGAGCATCGTTTAATTCTTGAATTCCACAATAGAAGTCTATGCAATTAAAGCAAAGCTTTGATGAGCATTGTTTTATTCTTGAGCTCCAAAATAGAACTATATGCAATTTAAGCAAAGCTTTGATGAGCATTGTTTGGTTCTTGAGATCCAAAAGAAAAGTGTATGCAATTTAGCAAAGCATTGATGACATTGTTTCATTCTTGGTTTCCACATTGGAAATCTATGCAATTTAGCAAAGCATTGTTGAGCATTATTTAATTCTTGAGTTCCACAATAGAAGTCTATGCAATTTAAGCAAAGCTTTGATGAGAAATGTTTCATTCTTGAGTTCCACATTAGAACTCAATGCAATTTAGCACAGCTTTGATGTGCATTGTTTAATTCTAGATATCCACAATAGAAGTAGTCTTTACAATTTGGCAAAACTTTTAAGAGCATTGTTTAATTCTTGAGTTCCACAATAGAAGTCTATGCAATTTATGCAAAGCTTTGATGACCATTGTTTCATTATTGAGTTCCACATTAGAAGTTTATCCAATTTAGCTAAGCTTTGATGATCATCGTTTAATTCTTGAGTACCACAATAGAGGTTTATGCAATGTAAGCAAAGCTTTGGTGAGCATTGTTTGATTCTTGAGTTCCACAATAGTAGTCTATGCAATTTAAGCAAAGGTTTGATGAGCATTGTTTGATTCTTGAGTTCCACAATAGAAGACAATGCAATTTAGCAAAGGTTTGTTGAGTACTGTTTCATTCTTGAGTTCCACATTGGAAGTCTATCCAATTTATCAAAACATTGATGAGCATAGTTTAATTCTTAAGTTCCACAATAGAAGTAATATTTGCAATTTAGCAAAACTTTAATGAGCATTCTATAATTCTTGAGTTCCACAATAGAAGTGTATGCAACTTAAGCAAAGCTTTGATGAGCATTGATTCATTCTTGAGTTCCACATTAGAAGTTTATACAATTTAGCATATCTTTGATGAGCATTGTTTAAGTCTAGAGTTTCACAATAGAAGTAGTCTTCGCAATTTAGCGAATGTTAGATGAGCATTCTTTTATTCTTGAGATCCATAATCGAAGTCCATGCAATTTTAGAAAAGCTTTGATGAGCATTGTTTTATTCTTGAGTTCCACAATAGAAGTCTTTGTAATTTAGCAAAGCTTTGAAAAGCATCGTTTAATTCTTGAGTTCCACAATAGAAGTCTATGCAATTTAAGCAAAGGTTTGATGAGCATTGTTTTATTCTTGACTTCCACAATAGAAGTCTATGCAATTTAAGCAAATCTTTGATGAGGATTGTTTGATTCTTGACTTCCACAATAGAAGTCTATGTAATTTAAGCAAAGCTTTGATGAGCGTTATTTAATTCTTGAGTTCCACAATTGAAGAATATGCAATTTGGCAAAGCTTTGTTGAGCATTGTTTCATTCTTGAGTTCCATAATAGAAGTGTCTGCAGTTTATGTGGAGCTTTGATGAGAATTGTTTTAAGTTCCAAATTAGAAGTCTATGCAGTTTAGCAAAGCTTTGATGAGCATTGTTTAATTCTAGAGTTCCACAATAGAAGTAGTCTTCAAAACTTCCCTAAGCTTTGACGAGCATTGTTTGAATCTTGAGTCCCACAATAAAAGTCTATGCAATTTAAGTAAAGCTTTGATGAGCATTATTTCATTCTTGACTTCCACATTAGAAGTCTATGCAATTTAGTATAGTTTTGATGAGCATTGTTTAATACTAGAGTCCCACAATCGAAGTAGTCTTCGCAATATAGCGAAGGTTAGATGAGCATTGTTTTATTCTTTAGTTCTACAATCGATGTCCATGCAATATTAGAAAAGCATTGATGTGCATTGTTTAATTCTAGAGTTCCACAATAGAAGTAGTGTTCGAAATTTAGCAAAGCTTTGATGAGCATTGATTAAATCTTGAGTTCCACAATAAACGTCTATGCAATTTAAGCAAAGCTTTGATGTGCATTATTTCATTCTTTAGTTCCACATTTGAAGTCTATGCAATTTAGTACAGCTTTGATGATCATTGTTTAATTCTAGAGTCCCACAATAGAAGTAGTCTTCGCAATATAACGAAGGTTAGATGAGCATTATTTTATTCTTTAGTTCCACAATCGATGTCCATGCAATATTAGAAAAGCTTTGATGTGCATTGTTTTATTCTTGAGTTCCACATTAGAAGTTTTTGAAATTTAGCAAAGCTTTGATGAGCATCATTTAATTCTTGAGTTCCACAATAGAAGTCTATGCAATTAAAGCAAAGCTTTGATGAGCATTGTTTTATTCTTGAGCTCCAAAATAGAACTATATGCAATTTAAGCAAAGCTTTGATGAGCATTGTTTGATTCTTGAGATCCAAAAGAAAAGTGTATGCAATTTAGCAAAGCATTGATGACATTGTTTCATTCGTGGTTTCCACATTGGAAGTCTATGCAATTTAGCAAAGCATTGATGAGCATTATTTATTTCTTGAGTTCCACAATAGAAGTCTATGCAATTTAAGCAAAGCTTTGATGAGCAATGTTTCATTCTTGAGTTCCACATTAGAACTCAATGCAATTTAGCACACCTTTGATGTGCATTGTTTAATTCTAGATATCCACAATAGAAGTAGTCTTCGCAATTTGGCAAAACTTTTAAGAGCATTGTTTAATTCTTGAGTTCCACAATAGAAGTCTATGCAATTTATGCAAAGCTTTGATGACCATTGTTTCATTATTGAGTTCCACATTAGAAGTTTATCCAATTTAGCTAAGCTTTGATGATCATCGTTTAATTCTTGAGTACCACAATAGAGGTTTATGCAATGTAAGCAAAGCTTTGGTGAGCATTGTTTGATTCTTAAGTTCCACAATAGTAGTCTATGCAATTTAAGCAAAGGTTTGATGAGCATTGTTTGATTCTTGAGTTCCACAATAGAAGACAATGCAATTTAGCAAAGGTTTGTTGAGCACTGTTTCATTCTTGAGTTCCACATTGGAAGACTATCCAATTTATCAAAACATTGATGAGCATAGTTTAATTCTTAAGTTCCACAATAGAAGTAATATTTGCAATTTAGCAAAACTTTAATGAGCATTCTATAATTCTTGAGTTCCACAATAGAAGTGTATGCAACTTAAGCAAAGCTTTGATGAGCATTGATTCATTCTTGAGTTCCACATTAGAAGTTTATACAATTTAGCATATCTTTGATGAGCATTGTTTAATTCTAGAGTTAAACAATAGAAGTAGTCTTTGCAATTTAGCGAATGTTAGATGAGCATTCTTTTATTCTTGAGATCCATAATCGAAGTCCATGCGAGTTTAGAAAAGCTTTGATGAGCATTGTTTTATTCTTGAGTTCCACAATAGAAGTCTTTGTAATTTAGCAAAGCTTTGAAGAGCATCGTTTAATTCTTGAGTTTCACAATAGAAGTCTATGCAATTTAAGCAAAGGTTTGATGAGCATTGTTTTATTCTTGACTTCCACAATAGAAGTCTATGCAATTTAAGCAAATCTTTGATGAGCATTGTTTGATTCTTGACTTCCACAATAGAAGTCTATGTAATTTAAGCAAAGCTTTGATAAGCGTTGTTTTATTCTTGAGTTCCACAATTGAAGAATATGCAATTTGGCAAAGCTTTGTTGAGCATTGTTTCATTCTTGAGTTCCATAATAGAAGTGTCTGCAATTTATGTGGAGCTTTGATGAGAATTGTTTTAAGTTCCAAATTAGAAGTCTATGCAGTTTAGCAAAGCTTTGATGAGCATTGTTTAATTCTAGAGTTCCACAATAGAAGTAGTCTTCAAAATTTAGCAAAGCTTTGACGAGCATTGTTTGAATCTTGAGTCCCACAATAAAAGTTTATGCAATTTAAGTAAAGCTTTGATGAGCATTATTTCATTCTTGACTTCCACATTAGAAGTCTATGCAATTTAGTATTAGCTTTGATGAGCAATGTTTAATACTAGAGTTCCACAATAGAAGTAGTCTTCGCAATATAGCGAAGGTTAGATGAGCATTGTTTTATTCTTTAGTTCCACAATCGAAGTCCATGCAATATTAGAAAAGCTTTGATGAGCATGGTTTTATTCTTGAGTTCCACATTAGAAGTTTTTGTAATTTAGCAAAGCTTTGATGAGCATCGTTTAATTCTTGAGTTCCACAATAGAAGTCTATGCAATTAAAGCAAAGCTTTGATGAGCATTGTTTTATTCTTGAGCTCCAAAATAGAACTATATGCAATTTAAGCAAAGCTTTGATGAGCATTGTTTGATTCTTGAGATCCAAAAGAAAAGTGTTTGCAATTTAGCAAAGCATTGATGACATTGTTTCATTCTTGGTTTCCACAATGGAAGTCTATGCAATTTAGCAAAGCATTGATGAGCATTATTTAATTCTTGAGTTCCACAATAGAAGTCTATGCAATTTAAGCAAAGCTTTGATGAGCAATGTTTCATTCTTGAGTTCCACATTAGAACTCAATGCAATTTAGCACAGCTTTGATGTGCATTGTTTAATTCTAGATATCCACAATAGAAGTAGTCTTTGCAATTTGGCAAAACTTTTAAGAGCATTGTTTAATTCTTGAGTTCCACAATAGAAGTCTATGCAATTTATGCAAAGCTTTGATGACCATTGTTTCATTATTGAGTTCCACATTAGAAGTTTATCCAATTTAGCTAAGCTTTGATGATCATCGTTTAATTCTTGAGTACCACAATAGAGGTTTATGCAATGTAAGCAAAGCTTTGGTGAGCATTGTTTGATTCTTGAGTTCCACAATAGTAGTCTATGCAATTTAAGCAAAGGTTTGATGAGCATTGTTTGATTCTTGAGTTCCACAATAGAAGACAATGCAATTTAGCAAAGGTTTGTTGAGTAAAGTTTCATTCTTGAGTTCCACATTGGAAGTCTATCCAATTTATCAAAACATTGATGAGCATAGTTTAATTCTTAAGTTCCACAATAGAAGTAATATTTGCAATTTACCAAAACTTTAATGAGCATTCTATAATTCTTGAGTTCCACAATAGAAGTGTATGCAACTTAAGCAAAGCTTTGATGAGCATTAATTCATTCTTGAGTTCCACATTAGAAGTTTATACAATTTAGCATATCTTTGATGAGCATTGTTTAATTCTAGAGTTTCACAATAGAAGTAGTCTTCGCAATTTAGCGAATGTTAGATGAGCATTCTTTTATTCTTGAGATCCGTAATCGAAGTCCATGCAATTTTAGAAAAGCTTTGATGAGCATTGTTTTATTCTTGAGTTCCACAATAGAAGTCTTTGTAATTTAGCAAAGCTTTGAAAAGCATCGTTTAATTCTTGAGTTCCACAATAGATGTGACAACCCAAGTTGTCCCGTTACATTTCCCCGTTACCGTTAACGGAATATTCCACTGTATAAAAGTTCCGTTAATTAGAGGGCATCAATTTAATAAACATTCCATTTGGTTACCTTTAACATGCCGTTAAGTCGTGATAAAAGGGAATAAAAACTCAAGACACACATTTTCATTCATTTAGAAAATGTCAAGTTTTATTAATATGACCACTAAATCGGGTGCGACCAAAAGCCCCGTTTAACGGCAGTATCGGGTAAAATTCCACTGAGCCCCGACTGTGAAACCTATATAAGGGTGAGTGGAGTCAAATGGGAGACTTTTTACACTCTCTCTCTATACTCTCTCCGTAGACCCGTTTTCGCCCCGAATTCGCAACCAAACGCTTCCAAATTGTAAGTCCGCTTACCCTAACTTATTCTAAGCGTATTGATTTATGTTTATAGCCCAAAAATCATCCAAGAAGGCATAAGATAAGGATTTTACGGCCCAGGAACATTCTAGGGCCGTAAATCCCTAAAAAGGTGTTAAAAATGCCTTTAAACTTGACCATGAGCTTAGAAACTATTAGGGGGTATAGCCTAGGGGTGTTTAAACACTAAAATGCATGGATTTAGGACTCAAAGAAGAGTTTACGGCCCAAGCACATGCTTAGGCCGTAAACTCCACAAGTTAGGGTCCCAAATGTGCACCAAACTCATCCTAGGGCTTATTACATATTTTAGACCCTTGAAAACACTCCAAACGAATTTAAGAAAGGAGTTTACGGCCCAGACTTGGTCAAGGCCGTAAACTCCCTAAAATCATGCCCAAAAGTGTGATTTTGCCCCCCTAATGGCCTTAGACATTTACCATAAAATGCTAGAATGGAATTAAAGGCTTAAACACAAGAAAAATGAGACATTTCTTGGAGTTTACGGCCCAAACATTATCTAGGCCGTAAACTCCCCTAAAACCCCCTCAAATGTTGGTTTTAATCCTCCAAAATAGCATCACACTTCATTATAAATCACTAGAAAGGCATTAGAGGCTTGAAACTTCACTAAACTCAAAGATTGAGAGTTTACGGCTGTAAACTCCCTTGGGAGAGTTCTTAGGCCGTAAACTCCTATAAAATACCTTTAGAAGCCTCAAATCCAATCATGCCTTTGATGAAAAGTGCTTAGAATAAATCAAGGAACAAGCTAGAAGCATCAAAACCCCAAGAATAGAACCTTGGGAGTTTACGGCCGTAAACTCCCTTAGGTTGGGCCGTAAACTCCTTGTTTGGTCCATATTGATGCTTTAAACCCCTTTACACCCTTGATACTTGAGCATAGCAAAGTCCCACAACTGATAGGAGACCCTTAGCACCCTTAAACGCTACCCGGGACCCCAAACACTCAACCAAAAGTGTTTTCCACTCCTTTGAGTGTGTATAATTGTTTTATTAGTATATTATATGCTAATTGTAAGTGAACATATGTTATCATATGTTAAAATAGGTCCTTGTGTGTGTTCAAGTCCTTGAGTGACCCCGAACGCCTAAACGACACTTCCGTCGGACCTACTTATACCAGGTGAGTTCATACCCCTGAATGAACCTTTTTAATGCTTTTAAATGTTTTCATAGGGGGGATTACAAGTTAAACATGCCAGTTATCATACCAATCACATGTGATTGATAACCCGCATGCACAAGATTTTACCACCGTACACTGTTTTACCGAGTAGGACACTATAAATGGCTTTCAAAAAGGCTTTTTAAATTGTTCAAGTTCTTACTTTCATAGCTTATCAAAGACTCATTTTCAACTGATTTATAAAAGATTCTCCAAGATTTCTAAAGGTTTTCACACTTATTTTATCAAAGAATACAAATGCGATTTTCCGGGGTAATAAAGTCTTCAAGGGTTTTCATGAATACTTTTAATTGTTAGATACCGCTGCTTCGCTTATACTTATTTTATACTCCTACTCTGTAATGCTTTCGCTTATACCTGAAGTCACTTATACCTGATAACGCTTGTACTTATTTACCCTCTTACTTAGTGATACGATTCTACTTCGCTTATACTTGAGATCGACTTTACTTCACTTATACTTGATACGTTCTTACTTCACCTATTGTCATCTCCACTTCACGATGCGCTTATACTTATTCGACACTTATACTTCACTTGCGACCGCTCTTACTTCACTTGTTAGACACTCCTACTTCACGAGAATCACTTTCACTTGATACCCACATAGTCATAGTTAGATGTATGTCCGTACTTATATAGGTATATATAAGTAATGACTGAAAGACTTAGGAAGGCTCATCGGCCCTATTTCCTTTTCTTCGTTGAGATGTGGTCTGGTGGGATCGGGTAGCCGTCCGAAGGTCATTTGGTCCATTAGTTAGATACTATGTATATGAGTATGGACATATAGGGAATTCTCTAGTCAAGTCAATTAAGAGTCTCTTCTTCTATTCTACACTCACTTTAGAAACACACTACCCACTGCTTGGAAGTCTCTACCGCTAGAATATCACTTGTGTTAGAAACCCACTCCTCTCAAGAAACACACTATTCTCTATTTGGGATGCATCTTCGGGACGCGGCCTTCTCCGTCGTCTAGTTGGTAACCAGAGTCTCCTGTAGGGAGAGCGGACATTGTGTGTATAGGCCTATATGGGATTGACAACCCCGCACCCTGACTACTAGCTACAGTCCACGGCCCACCAAGCCAAGGGGTGACAAATGTCATATTATATAGATGCTTGTAGGGCGTCTGGAACTCTAGTCAGTATGGTTACGAGTATCCTGGGTTGCCTTATAATTCATGGCTTTAAGGTAACGGTGTTTTCGTCAGCAATTTACACTATATGCTGATGTCACATTTTAGAGTCACTCTGTTTCGACCTTGCTAGCTGTATCTTTCATTTGATACTGTTTGGGGTCTATAGTCTCTGTTTCGACCTTGCTAGCTGTATCTTTCATTTGATACTGTCTGGGGTCTATAGTCTCTGTTTCGACCTTGCTAGCTGTATCTTTCATTTGATACTGTCTTGGGTCTATAGTCTCTGTTTCGACCTTGCTAGCTGTATCTTTCATTTGATACTGTCTGGGGTCTATAGTCTCTGTTTCGACCTTGCTAGCTGTATCTTTCATTTGATACTATCTGGGGTCTATAGTCTCTGTTTCGACCTTGCTAGCTGTATCTTTCAATTGATACTGTCTGGGGTCTGTAGTCTTTGTTCGGACCTTGTGAGAGATACCTTTCATTGGGTATCGTCTTCGGTCTATATTTATTGTTTTAGGCCTTACTAGCCGTACCTTTCGTTTGGTACCTTCTGGGGTCTATGTCTCCCCTTTGTTAGACTGAACCAGGCGTGTCGTCAGTTCGATACCCTCCTGGAGTCTATGATTCTTTGCCTTAGTCAGCAGTCCTCACTGCTGAGGCATATGTTATTCCCTGATGTCTCCTGCTTTCTTTAATAATCAAATTCAGTATTTTGATAACAATATCAATTAAGGGAAAACTACCTCTTACTACAATGCACTGAAACAGTCTTGGTAGAAGGCTGCTTTATTTAAAGAAAATATAGGATTTTCTGGAAAGGACACTGAAGCACTGAAAGCACTTAAACTACCACTTATTAAAGTTATTTGATTAATTGACACTAAATGCTTATGAACTCACCAGCATTTGTAAAAAATGCTGATACTCGCTTTTCAAATAACTTGTAATCTCAGGTAAGCAATTAGACAGGTACATCCCCGAAGCTGCTGATGAAGATGGCCTAAGTACCTTGCTGCACTTTATATATGTTGCTTGTATTACTTTGATACTATGTAATGTAACCATGTAAAATTATTACTATTAATGCAATGTTTTGTTGTACTTTGATTACTATATGCATGTGTTGTGATACTTGACATGACGTCATCCACCCCAGAACGTTTCCGCCGTTCCGGTTTTGGGGTGTGACAATAGAAGTCTATGCAATTTAAGCAAAGGTTTGATGAGCATTGTTTTATTCTTGACTTCCATAATAGAAGTCTATGCAATTTAAGCAAATCTTTGATGAGCATTGTTTGATTCTTGACTTCCACAATAGAAGTCTATGTAATTTAAGCAAAGATTTGATGAGCGTTGTTTAATTCTTGAGTTCCACAATTGAAGAATATGCAATTTGGCAAAGCTTTGTTGAGCATTGTTTCATTCTTGAGTTCCATAATAGAAGTGTCTGCAGTTTATGTGGAGCTTTGATGAGAATTGTTTTAAGTTCCAAATCAGAAGTCTATGCAGTTTAGCAAAGCTTTGATGAGCATTGTTTAATTCTAGAGTTCCACAATAGAAGTAGTCTTCAAAATTTACCTAAGCTTTGACGAGCATTGTTTGAATCTTGAGTCCCACAATAAAAGTCTATGCAATTTAAGTAAAGCTTTGATGAGCATTATTTCATTCTTGACTTCCACATTAGAAGTCTATGCAATTTAGTATAGCTTTGATGAGCATTGTTTAATACTAGAGTCCCACAATAGAAGTAGTCTTCGCAATATAGCGAAGGTTAGATGAGCATTGTTTTATTCTTTAGTTCCACAATCGATGTCCATGCAATATTAGAAAAGCTTTGATGTGCATTGTTTAATTCTAGAGTTCCACAATAGAAGTAGTGTTCGAAATTTAGCAAAGCTTTGATGAGCATCGATTAAATCTTGAGTTCCACAATAAACGTCTATGCAATTTAAGCAAAGCTTTGATGAGCATTATTTCATTCTTTAGTTCCACATTTGAAGTCTATGCAATTTAGTATAGCTTTGATGAGCATTGTTTAATTCTAGAGTCCCACAATAGAAGTAGTCTTCGCAATATAGCGAAGGTTAGATGAGCATTGTTTTATTCTTTAGTTCCACAATCGATGTCCATGCAATATTAGAAAAGCTTTGATGTGCATTGTTTTATTCTTGAGTTCCACATTAGAAGTTTTTGAAATTTAGCAAAGCTTTGATGAGCATCGTTTAATTCTTGAATTCCAAAATAGAAGTCTATGCAATTAAAGCAAAGCTTTGATGAGCATTGTTTTATTCTTGAGCTCCAAAATAGAACTATATGCAATTTAAGCAAAGCTTTGATGAGCATTGTTTGATTCTTGAGATCCAAAAGAAAAGTGTATGCAATTTAGCAAAGCATTGATGACATTGTTTCATTCGTGGTTTCCACATTGGAAGTCTATGCAATTTAGCAAAGCATTGATGAGCATTATTTAATTCTTGAGTTCCACAATAGAAGTCTATGCAGTTTAAGCAAAGCTTTGATGAGCAATGTTTCATTCTTGAGTTCCACATTAGAACTCAATGCAATTTAGCACAGCTTTGATGTGCATTGTTTAATTCTAGATATCCACAATAGAAGTAGTCTTCGCAATTTGGCAAAACTTTTAAGAGCATTGTTTAATTCTTGAGTTCCACAATAGAAGTCTATGCAATTTATGCAAAGCTTTGATGACCATTGTTTCATTATTGAGTTCCACATTAGAAGTTTATCCAATTTAGCTAAGCTTTGATGATCATCGTTTAATTCTTGAGTACCACAATAGAGGTTTATGCAATGTAAGCAAAGCTTTGGTGAGCATTGTTTGATTCTTGAGTTCCACAATAGTAGTCTATGCAATTTAAGCAAAGGTTTGATGAGCATTGTTTGATTGTTGAGTTCCACAATAGAAGACAATGCAATTTAGCAAAGGTTTGTTGAGCACTGTTTCATTCTTGAGTTCCACATTGGAAGTCTATCCAATTTATCAAAACATTGATGAGCATAGTTTAATTCTTAAGTTCCACAATAGAAGTAATATTTGCAATTTAGCAAAAACTTTAATGAGCATTCTATAATTCTTGAGTTCCACAATAGAAGTGTATGCAACTTAAGCAAAGCTTTGATGAGCATTGATTCATTCTTGAGTTCCACATTAGATGTTTATACAATTTAGCATATCTTTGATGAGCATTGTTTAATTCTAGAGTTTCACAATAGAAGTAGTCTTCGCAATTTAGCGAATGTTAGATGAGCATTCTTTTATTCTTGAGATCCATAATCGAAGTCCATGCAATTTTAGAAAAGCTTTGATGAGCATTGTTTTATTCTTGAGTTCCACAATAGAAGTCTTTGTAATTTAGCAAAGCTTTGAAAAGCATCGTTTAATTCTTGAGTTCCACAATAGAAGTCTATGCAATTTAAGCAAAGGTTTGATGAGCATTGTTTTATTCTTGACTTCCATAATAGAAGTCTATGCAATTTAAGCAAATCTTTGATGAGCATTGTTTGATTCTTGACTTCCACAATAGAAGTCTATGTAATTTAAGCAAAGCTTTGATGAGCGTTGTTTAATTCTTGAGTTCCACAATTGAAGAATATGCAATTTGGCAAAGCTTTGTTGAGCATTGTTTCATTCTTGAGTTCCATAATAGAAGTGTCTGCAGTTTATGTGGAGCTTTGATGAGAATTGTTTTAAGTTCCAAATTAGAAGTCTATGCAGTTTAGCAAAGCTTTAATGAGCATTGTTTAACTCTAGAGTTCCACAATAGAAGTAGTCTTCAAAATTTACCTAAGCTTTGACGAGCATTGTTTGAATCTTGAGTCCCACAATAAAAGTCTATGCAATTTAAGTAAAGCTTTGATGAGCATTATTTCATTCTTGACTTCCACATTAGAAGTCTATGCAATTTAGTATAGCTTTGATGAGCATTGTTTAATACTAGAGTCCCACAATAGAAGTAGTCTTCGCAATATAGCGAAGGTTAGATGAGCATTGTTTTATTCTTTAGTTCCACAATCGATGTCCATGCAATATTAGAAAAGCTTTGATGTGCATTGTTTAATTCTAGAATTCCACAATAGAAGTAGTGTTCGAAATTTAGCAAAGCTTTGATGAGCATTGATTAAATCTTGAGTTCCACAATAAACGTCAATGCAATTTAAGCAAAGCTTTGATGAGCATTATTTCATTCTTTAGTTCCACATTTGAAGTCTATGCAATTTAGTATAGCTTTGATGAGCATTGTTTAATTCTAGAGTCCCACAATAGAAGTAGTCTTCGCAATATAGCGAAGGTTAGATGAGCATTGTTTTATTCATTTGTTCCATAATCGATGTCCATGCAATATTAGAAAAGCTTTGATGTGCATTGTTTTATTCTTGAGTTCCACATTAGAAGTTTTTGAAATTTAGCAAAGCTTTGATGAGCATCGTTTAATTCTTGAATTCCACAATAGAAGTCTATGCAATTAAAGCAAAGCTTTGATGAGCATTGTTTTATTCTTGAGCTCCAAAATAGAACTATATGCAATTTAAGCAAAGCTTTGATGAGCATTGTTTGATTCTTGAGATCCAAAAGAAAAGTGTATGCAATTTAGCAAAGCATTGATGACATTGTTTCATTCGTGGTTTCCACATTGGAAGTCTATGCAATTTAGCAAAGCATTGATGAGCATTATTTAATTCTTGAGTTCCACAATAGAAGTCTATGCAGTTTAAGCAAAGCTTTGATGAGCAATGTTTCATTCTTGAGTTCCACATTAGAACTCAATGCAATTTAGCACAGCTTTGATGTGCATTGTTTAATTCTAGATATCCACAATAGAAGTAGTCTTCGCAATTTGGCAAAACTTTTAAGAGCATTGTTTAATTCTTGAGTTCCACAATAGAAGTCTATGCAATTTATGCAAAGCTTTGATGACCATTGTTTCATTATTGAGTTCCACATTAGAAGTTTATCCAATTTAGCTAAGCTTTGATGATCATCGTTTAATTCTTGAGTACCACAATAGAGGTTTATGCAATGTAAGCAAAGCTTTGGTGAGCATTGTTTGATTCTTGAGTTCCACAATAGTAGTCTATGCAATTTAAGCAAAGGTTTGATGAGCATTGTTTGATTCTTGAGTTCCACAATAGAAGACAATGCAATTTAGCAAAGGTTTGTTGAGCACTGTTTCATTCTTGAGTTCCACATTGGAAGTCTATCCAATTTATCAAAACATTGATGAGCATAGTTTAATTCTTAAGTTCCACAATAGAAGTAATATTTGCAATTTAGCAAAACTTTAATGAGCATTCTATAATTCTTGAGTTCCACAATAGAAGTGTATGCAACTTAAGCAAAGCTTTTGATGAGCATTGATTCATTCTTGAGTTCCACATTAGATGTTTATACAATTTAGCATATCTTTGATGAGCATTGTTTAATTCTAGAGTTTCACAATAGAAGTAGTCTTCGCAATTTAGCGAATGTTAGATGAGCATTCTTTTATTCTTGAGATCCATAATCGAAGTCCATGCAATTTTAGAAAAGCTTTGATGAGCATTGTTTTATTCTTGAGTTCCACAATAGAAGTCTTTGTAATTTAGCAAAGCTTTGAAAAGCATCGTTTAATTCTTGAGTTCCACAATAGAAGTCTATGCAATTTAAGCAAAGGTTTGATGAGCATTGTTTTATTCTTGACTTCCATAATAGAAGTCTATGCAATTTAAGCAAATCTTTGATGAGCATTGTTTGATTCTTGACTTCCACAATAGAAGTCTATGTAATTTAAGCAAAGCTTTGATGAGCGTTGTTTAATTCTTGAGTTCCACAATTGAAGAATATGCAATTTGGCAAAGCTTTGTTGAGCATTGTTTCATTCTTGAGTTCCATAATAGAAGTGTCTGCAGTTTATGTGGAGCTTTGATGAGAATTGTTTTAAGTTCCAAATTAGAAGTCTATGCAGTTTAGCAAAGCTTTAATGAGCATTGTTTAACTCTAGAGTTCCACAATAGAAGTAGTCTTCAAAATTTACCTAAGCTTTGACGAGCATTGTTTGAATCTTGAGTCCCACAATAAAAGTCTATGCAATTTAAGTAAAGCTTTGATGAGCATTATTTCATTCTTGACTTCCACATTAGAAGTCTATGCAATTTAGTATAGCTTTGATGAGCATTGTTTAATACTAGAGTCCCACAATAGAAGTAGTCTTCGCAATATAGCGAAGGTTAGATGAGCATTGTTTTATTCTTTAGTTCCACAATCGATGTCCATGCAATATTAGAAAAGCTTTGATGTGCATTGTTTAATTCTAGAGTTCCACAATAGAAGTAGTGTTCGAAATTTAGCAAAGCTTTGATGAGCATTGATTAAATCTTGAGTTCCACAATAAACGTCTATGCAATTTAAGCAAAGCTTTGATGAGCATTATTTCATTCTTTAGTTCCACATTTGAAGTCTATGCAATTTAGTATAGCTTTGATGAGCATTGTTTAATTCTAGAGTCCCACAATAGAAGTAGTCTTCGCAATATAGCGAAGGTTAGATGAGCATTGTTTTATTCATTTGTTCCATAATCGATGTCCATGCAATATTAGAAAAGCTTTGATGTGCATTGTTTTATTCTTGAGTTCCACATTAGAAGTTTTTGAAATTTAGCAAAGCTTTGATGAGCATCGTTTAATTCTTGAATTCCACAATAGAAGTCTATGCAATTAAAGCAAAGCTTTGATGAGCATTGTTTTATTCTTGAGCTCCAAAATAGAACTATATGCAATTTAAGCAAAGCTTTGATGAGCATTGTTTGATTCTTGAGATCCAAAAGAAAAGTGTATGCAATTTAGCAAAGCATTGATGACATTGTTTCATTCGTGGTTTCCACATTGGAAGTCTATGCAATTTAGCAAAACATTGATGAGCATTATTTAATTCTTGAGTTCCACAATAGAAGTCTATGCAGTTTAAGCAAAGCTTTGATGAGCAATGTTTCATTCTTGAGTTCCACATTAGAACTCAATGCAATTTAGCACAGCTTTGATGTGCATTGTTTAATTCTAGATATCCACAATAGAAGTAGTCTTCGCAATTTGGCAAAACTTTTAAGAGCATTGTTTAATTCTTGAGTTCCACAATAGAAGTCTATGCAATTTATGCAAAGCTTTGATGACCATTGTTTCATTATTGAGTTCCACATTAGAAGTTTATCCAATTTAGCTAAGCTTTGATGATCATCGTTTAATTCTTGAGTACCACAATAGAGGTTTATGCAATGTAAGCAAAGCTTTGGTGAGCATTGTTTGATTCTTGAGTTCCACAATAGTAGTCTATGCAATTTAAGCAAAGGTTTGATGAGCATTGTTTGATTCTTGAGTTCCACAATAGAAGACAATGCAATTTAGCAAAGGTTCGTTGAGCACTGTTTCATTCTTGAGTTCCACATTGGAAGTCTATCCAATTTATCAAAACATTGATGAGCATAGTTTAATTCTTAAGTTCCACAATAGAAGTAATATTTGCAATTTAGCAAAACTTTAATGAGCATTCTATAATTCTTGAGTTCCACAATAGAAGTGTATGCAACTTAAGCAAAGCTTTGATGAGCATTGATTCATTCTTGAGTTCCACATTAGATGTTTATACAATTTAGCATATCTTTGATGAGCATTGTTTAATTCTAGAGTTTCACAATAGAAGTAGTCTTCGCAATTTAGCGAATGTTAGATGAGCATTCTTTTATTCTTGAGATCCATAATCGAAGTCCATGCAATTTTAGAAAAGCTTTGATGAGCATTGTTTTATTCTTGAGTTCCACAATAGAAGTCTTTGTAATTTAGCAAAGCTTTGAAAAGCATCGTTTAATTCTTGAGTTCCACAATAGAAGTCTATGCAATTTAAGCAAAGGTTTGATGAGCATTGTTTTATTCTTGACTTCCATAATAGAAGTCTATGCAATTTAAGCAAATCTTTGATGAGCATTGTTTGATTCTTGACTTCCACAATAGAAGTCTATGTAATTTAAGCAAAGATTTGATGAGCGTTGTTTAATTCTTGAGTTCCACAATTGAAGAATATGCAATTTGGCAAAGCTTTGTTGAGCATTGTTTCATTCTTGAGTTCCATAATAGAAGTGTCTGCAGTTTATGTGGAGCTTTGATGAGAATTGTTTTAAGTTCCAAATCAGAAGTCTATGCAGTTTAGCAAAGCTTTGATGAGCATTGTTTAATTCTAGAGTTCCACAATAGAAGTAGTCTTCAAAATTTACCTAAGCTTTGACGAGCATTGTTTGAATCTTGAGTCCCACAATAAAAGTCTATGCAATTTAAGTAAAGCTTTGATGAGCATTATTTCATTCTTGACTTCCACATTAGAAGTCTATGCAATTTAGTATAGCTTTGATGAGCATTGTTTAATACTAGAGTCCCACAATAGAAGTAGTCTTCGCAATATAGCGAAGGTTAGATGAGCATTGTTTTATTCTTTAGTTCCACAATCGATGTCCATGCAATATTAGAAAAGCTTTGATGTGCATTGTTTAATTCTAGAGTTCCACAATAGAAGTAGTGTTCGAAATTTAGCAAAGCTTTGATGAGCATCGATTAAATCTTGAGTTCCACAATAAACGTCTATGCAATTTAAGCAAAGCTTTGATGAGCATTATTTCATTCTTTAGTTCCACATTTGAAGTCTATGCAATTTAGTATAGCTTTGATGAGCATTGTTTAATTCTAGAGTCCCACAATAGAAGTAGTCTTCGCAATATAGCGAAGGTTAGATGAGCATTGTTTTATTCTTTAGTTCCACAATCGATGTCCATGCAATATTAGAAAAGCTTTGATGTGCATTGTTTTATTCTTGAGTTCCACATTAGAAGTTTTTGAAATTTAGCAAAGCTTTGATGAGCATCGTTTAATTCTTGAATTCCAAAATAGAAGTCTATGCAATTAAAGCAAAGCTTTGATGAGCATTGTTTTATTCTTGAGCTCCAAAATAGAACTATATGCAATTTAAGCAAAGCTTTGATGAGCATTGTTTGATTCTTGAGATCCAAAAGAAAAGTGTATGCAATTTAGCAAAGCATTGATGACATTGTTTCATTCGTGGTTTCCACATTGGAAGTCTATGCAATTTAGCAAAGCATTGATGAGCATTATTTAATTCTTGAGTTCCACAATAGAAGTCTATGCAGTTTAAGCAAAGCTTTGATGAGCAATGTTTCATTCTTGAGTTCCACATTAGAACTCAATGCAATTTAGCACAGCTTTGATGTGCATTGTTTAATTCTAGATATCCACAATAGAAGTAGTCTTCGCAATTTGGCAAAACTTTTAAGAGCATTGTTTAATTCTTGAGTTCCACAATAGAAGTCTATGCAATTTATGCAAAGCTTTGATGACCATTGTTTCATTATTGAGTTCCACATTAGAAGTTTATCCAATTTAGCTAAGCTTTGATGATCATCGTTTAATTCTTGAGTACCACAATAGAGGTTTATGCAATGTAAGCAAAGCTTTGGTGAGCATTGTTTGATTCTTGAGTTCCACAATAGTAGTCTATGCAATTTAAGCAAAGGTTTGATGAGCATTGTTTGATTCTTGAGTTCCACAATAGAAGACAATGCAATTTAGCAAAGGTTTGTTGAGAACTGTTTCATTCTTGAGTTCCACATTGGAAGTCTATCCAATTTATCAAAACATTGATGAGCATAGTTTAATTCTTAAGTTCCACAATAGAAGTAATATTTGCAATTTAGCAAAACTTTAATGAGCATTCTATAATTCTTGAGTTCCACAATAGAAGTGTATGCAACTTAAGCAAAGCTTTGATGAGCATTGATTCATTCTTGAGTTCCACATTAGATGTTTATACAATTTAGCATATCTTTGATGAGCATTGTTTAATTCTAGAGTTTCACAATAGAAGTAGTCTTCGCAATTTAGCGAATGTTAGATGAGCATTCTTTTATTCTTGAGATCCATAATCGAAGTCCATGCAATTTTAGAAAAGCTTTGATGAGCATTGTTTTATTCTTGAGTTCCACAATAGAAGTCTTTGTAATTTAGCAAAGCTTTGAAAAGCATCGTTTAATTCTTGAGTTCCACAATAGAAGTCTATGCAATTTAAGCAAAGGTTTGATGAGCATTGTTTTATTCTTGACTTCCATAATAGAAGTCTATGCAATTTAAGCAAATCTTTGATGAGCATTGTTTGATTCTTGACTTCCACAATAGAAGTCTATGTAATTTAAGCAAAGCTTTGATGAGCGTTGTTTAATTCTTGAGTTCCACAATTGAAGAATATGCAATTTGGCAAAGCTTTGTTGAGCATTGTTTCATTCTTGAGTTCCATAATAGAAGTGTCTGCAGTTTATGTGGAGCTTTGATGAGAATTGTTTTAAGTTCCAAATTAGAAGTCTATGCAGTTTAGCAAAGCTTTAATGAGCATTGTTTAACTCTAGAGTTCCACAATAGAAGTAGTCTTCAAAATTTACCTAAGCTTTGACGAGCATTGTTTGAATCTTGAGTCCCACAATAAAAGTCTATGCAATTTAAGTAAAGCTTTGATGAGCATTATTTCATTCTTGACTTCCACATTAGAAGTCTATGCAATTTAGTATAGCTTTGATGAGCATTGTTTAATACTAGAGTCCCACAATAGAAGTAGTCTTCGCAATATAGCGAAGGTTAGATGAGCATTGTTTTATTCTTTAGTTCCACAATCGATGTCCATGCAATATTAGAAAAGCTTTGATGTGCATTGTTTAATTCTAGAGTTCCACAATAGAAGTAGTGTTCGAAATTTAGCAAAGCTTTGATGAGCATTGATTAAATCTTGAGTTCCACAATAAACGTCTATGCAATTTAAGCAAAGCTTTGATGAGCATTATTTCATTCTTTAGTTCCACATTTGAAGTCTATGCAATTTAGTATAGCTTTGATGAGCATTGTTTAATTCTAGAGTCCCACAATAGAAGTAGTCTTCGCAATATAGCGAAGGTTAGATGAGCATTGTTTTATTCATTTGTTCCATAATCGATGTCCATGCAATATTAGAAAAGCTTTGATGTGCATTGTTTTATTCTTGAGTTCCACATTAGAAGTTTTTGAAATTTAGCAAAGCTTTGATGAGCATCGTTTAATTCTTGAATTCCACAATAGAAGTCTATGCAATTAAAGCAAAGCTTTGATGAGCATTGTTTTATTCTTGAGCTCCAAAATAGAACTATATGCAATTTAAGCAAAGCTTTGATGAGCATTGTTTGATTCTTGAGATCCAAAAGAAAAGTGTATGCAATTTAGCAAAGCATTGATGACATTGTTTCATTCGTGGTTTCCACATTGGAAGTCTATGCAATTTAGCAAAGCATTGATGAGCATTATTTAATTCTTGAGTTCCACAATAGAAGTCTATGCAGTTTAAGCAAAGCTTTGATGAGCAATGTTTCATTCTTGAGTTCCACATTAGAACTCAATGCAATTTAGCACAGCTTTGATGTGCATTGTTTAATTCTAGATATCCACAATAGAAGTAGTCTTCGCAATTTGGCAAAACTTTTAAGAGCATTGTTTAATTCTTGAGTTCCACAATAGAAGTCTATGCAATTTATGCAAAGCTTTGATGACCATTGTTTCATTATTGAGTTCCACATTAGAAGTTTATCCAATTTAGCTAAGCTTTGATGATCATCGTTTAATTCTTGAGTACCACAATAGAGGTTTATGCAATGTAAGCAAAGCTTTGGTGAGCATTGTTTGATTCTTGAGTTCCACAATAGTAGTCTATGCAATTTAAGCAAAGGTTTGATGAGCATTGTTTGATTCTTGAGTTCCACAATAGAAGACAATGCAATTTAGCAAAGGTTTGTTGAGCACTGTTTCATTCTTGAGTTCCACATTGGAAGTCTATCCAATTTATCAAAACATTGATGAGCATAGTTTAATTCTTAAGTTCCACAATAGAAGTAATATTTGCAATTTAGCAAAACTTTAATGAGCATTCTATAATTCTTGAGTTCCACAATAGAAGTGTATGCAACTTAAGCAAAGCTTTGATGAGCATTGATTCATTCTTGAGTTCCACATTAGATGTTTATACAATTTAGCATATCTTTGATGAGCATTGTTTAATTCTAGAGTTTCACAATAGAAGTAGTCTTCGCAATTTAGCGAATGTTAGATGAGCATTCTTTTATTCTTGAGATCCATAATCGAAGTCCATGCAATTTTAGAAAAGCTTTGATGAGCATTGTTTTATTCTTGAGTTCCACAATAGAAGTCTTTGTAATTTAGCAAAGCTTTGAAAAGCATCGTTTAATTCTTGAGTTCCACAATAGAAGTCTATGCAATTTAAGCAAAGGTTTGATGAGCATTGTTTTATTCTTGACTTCCATAATAGAAGTCTATGCAATTTAAGCAAATCTTTGATGAGCATTGTTTGATTCTTGACTTCCACAATAGAAGTCTATGTAATTTAAGCAAAGCTTTGATGAGCGTTGTTTAATTCTTGAGTTCCACAATTGAAGAATATGCAATTTGGCAAAGCTTTGTTGAGCATTGTTTCATTCTTGAGTTCCATAATAGAAGTGTCTGCAGTTTATGTGGAGCTTTGATGAGAATTGTTTTAAGTTCCAAATTAGAAGTCTATGCAGTTTAGCAAAGCTTTAATGAGCATTGTTTAACTCTAGAGTTCCACAATAGAAGTAGTCTTCAAAATTTACCTAAGCTTTGACGAGCATTGTTTGAATCTTGAGTCCCACAATAAAAGTCTATGCAATTTAAGTAAAGCTTTGATGAGCATTATTTCATTCTTGACTTCCACATTAGAAGTCTATGCAATTTAGTATAGCTTTGATGAGCATTGTTTAATACTAGAGTCCCACAATAGAAGTAGTCTTCGCAATATAGCGAAGGTTAGATGAGCATTGTTTTATTCTTTAGTTCCACAATCGATGTCCATGCAATATTAGAAAAGCTTTGATGTGCATTGTTTAATTCTAGAGTTCCACAATAGAAGTAGTGTTCGAAATTTAGCAAAGCTTTGATGAGCATTGATTAAATCTTGAGTTCCACAATAAACGTCTATGCA
Source organism: Lactuca sativa (assembly GCF_002870075.4). Taxonomy (NCBI): domain Eukaryota; kingdom Viridiplantae; phylum Streptophyta; class Magnoliopsida; order Asterales; family Asteraceae; genus Lactuca; species Lactuca sativa. Next base: position 264,853,119 of record NC_056630.2, read on the forward strand.
ATTTAAGCAAAGCTTTGATGAGCATTATTTCATTCTTTAGTTCCACATTTGAAGTCTATGCAATTTAGTATAGCTTTGATGAGCATTGTTTAATTCTAGAGTCCCACAATAGAAGTAGTCTTCGCAATATAGCGAAGGTTAGATGAGCATTGTTTTATTCATTTGTTCCATAATCGATGTCCATGCAATATTAGAAAAGCTTTGATGTGCATTGTTTTATTCTTGAGTTCCACATTAGAAGTTTTTGAAATTTAGCAAAGCTTTGATGAGCATCGTTTAATTCTTGAATTCCACAATAGAAGTCTATGCAATTAAAGCAAAGCTTTGATGAGCATTGTTTTATTCTTGAGCTCCAAAATAGAACTATATGCAATTTAAGCAAAGCTTTGATGAGCATTGTTTGATTCTTGAGATCCAAAAGAAAAGTGTATGCAATTTAGCAAAGCATTGATGACATTGTTTCATTCGTGGTTTCCACATTGGAAGTCTATGCAATTTAGCAAAGCATTGATGAGCATTATTTAATTCTTGAGTTCCACAATAGAAGTCTATGCAGTTTAAGCAAAGCTTTGATGAGCAATGTTTCATTCTTGAGTTCCACATTAGAACTCAATGCAATTTAGCACAGCTTTGATGTGCATTGTTTAATTCTAGATATCCACAATAGAAGTAGTCTTCGCAATTTGGCAAAACTTTTAAGAGCATTGTTTAATTCTTGAGTTCCACAATAGAAGTCTATGCAATTTATGCAAAGCTTTGATGACCATTGTTTCATTATTGAGTTCCACATTAGAAGTTTATCCAATTTAGCTAAGCTTTGATGATCATCGTTTAATTCTTGAGTACCACAATAGAGGTTTATGCAATGTAAGCAAAGCTTTGGTGAGCATTGTTTGATTCTTGAGTTCCACAATAGTAGTCTATGCAATTTAAGCAAAGGTTTGATGAGCATTGTTTGATTCTTGAGTTCCACAATAGAAGACAATGCAATTTAGCAAAGGTTTGTTGAGCACTGTTTCATTCTTGAGTTCCACATTGGAAGTCTATCCAATTTATCAAAACATTGATGAGCATAGTTTAATTCTTAAGTTCCACAATAGAAGTAATATTTGCAATTTAGCAAAACTTTAATGAGCATTCTATAATTCTTGAGTTCCACAATAGAAGTGTATGCAACTTAAGCAAAGCTTTGATGAGCATTGATTCATTCTTGAGTTCCACATTAGATGTTTATACAATTTAGCATATCTTTGATGAGCATTGTTTAATTCTAGAGTTTCACAATAGAAGTAGTCTTCGCAATTTAGCGAATGTTAGATGAGCATTCTTTTATTCTTGAGATCCATAATCGAAGTCCATGCAATTTTAGAAAAGCTTTGATGAGCATTGTTTTATTCTTGAGTTCCACAATAGAAGTCTTTGTAATTTAGCAAAGCTTTGAAAAGCATCGTTTAATTCTTGAGTTCCACAATAGAAGTCTATGCAATTTAAGCAAAGGTTTGATGAGCATTGTTTTATTCTTGACTTCCATAATAGAAGTCTATGCAATTTAAGCAAATCTTTGATGAGCATTGTTTGATTCTTGACTTCCACAATAGAAGTCTATGTAATTTAAGCAAAGCTTTGATGAGCGTTGTTTAATTCTTGAGTTCCACAATTGAAGAATATGCAATTTGGCAAAGCTTTGTTGAGCATTGTTTCATTCTTGAGTTCCATAATAGAAGTGTCTGCAGTTTATGTGGAGCTTTGATGAGAATTGTTTTAAGTTCCAAATTAGAAGTCTATGCAGTTTAGCAAAGCTTTAATGAGCATTGTTTAACTCTAGAGTTCCACAATAGAAGTAGTCTTCAAAATTTACCTAAGCTTTGACGAGCATTGTTTGAATCTTGAGTCCCACAATAAAAGTCTATGCAATTTAAGTAAAGCTTTGATGAGCATTATTTCATTCTTGACTTCCACATTAGAAGTCTATGCAATTTAGTATAGCTTTGATGAGCATTGTTTAATACTAGAGTCCCACAATAGAAGTAGTCTTCGCAATATAGCGAAGGTTAGATGAGCATTGTTTTATTCTTTAGTTCCACAATCGATGTCCATGCAATATTAGAAAAGCTTTGATGTGCATTGTTTAATTCTAGAGTTCCACAATAGAAGTAGTGTTCGAAATTTAGCAAAGCTTTGATGAGCATTGATTAAATCTTGAGTTCCACAATAAACGTCTATGCAATTTAAGCAAAGCTTTGATGAGCATTATTTCATTCTTTAGTTCCACATTTGAAGTCTATGCAATTTAGTATAGCTTTGATGAGCATTGTTTAATTCTAGAGTCCCACAATAGAAGTAGTCTTCGCAATATAGCGAAGGTTAGATGAGCATTGTTTTATTCATTTGTTCCATAATCGATGTCCATGCAATATTAGAAAAGCTTTGATGTGCATTGTTTTATTCTTGAGTTCCACATTAGAAGTTTTTGAAATTTAGCAAAGCTTTGATGAGCATCGTTTAATTCTTGAATTCCACAATAGAAGTCTATGCAATTAAAGCAAAGCTTTGATGAGCATTGTTTTATTCTTGAGCTCCAAAATAGAACTATATGCAATTTAAGCAAAGCTTTGATGAGCATTGTTTGATTCTTGAGATCCAAAAGAAAAGTGTATGCAATTTAGCAAAGCATTGATGACATTGTTTCATTCGTGGTTTCCACATTGGAAGTCTATGCAATTTAGCAAAGCATTGATGAGCATTATTTAATTCTTGAGTTCCACAATAGAAGTCTATGCAGTTTAAGCAAAGCTTTGATGAGCAATGTTTCATTCTTGAGTTCCACATTAGAACTCAATGCAATTTAGCACAGCTTTGATGTGCATTGTTTAATTCTAGATATCCACAATAGAAGTAGTCTTCGCAATTTGGCAAAACTTTTAAGAGCATTGTTTAATTCTTGAGTTCCACAATAGAAGTCTATGCAATTTATGCAAAGCTTTGATGACCATTGTTTCATTATTGAGTTCCATATTAGAAGTTTATCCAATTTAGCTAAGCTTTGATGATCATCGTTTAATTCTTGAGTACCACAATAGAGGTTTATGCAATGTAAGCAAAGCTTTGGTGAGCATTGTTTGATTCTTGAGTTCCACAATAGTAGTCTATGCAATTTAAGCAAAGGTTTGATGAGCATTGTTTGATTCTTGAGTTCCACAATAGAAGACAATGCAATTTAGCAAAGGTTTGTTGAGCACTGTTTCATTCTTGAGTTCCACATTGGAAGTCTATCCAATTTATCAAAACATTGATGAGCATAGTTTAATTCTTAAGTTCCACAATAGAAGTAATATTTGCAATTTAGCAAAACTTTAATGAGCATTCTATAATTCTTGAGTTCCACAATAGAAGTGTATGCAACTTAAGCAAAGCTTTGATGAGCATTGATTCATTCTTGAGTTCCACATTAGATGTTTATACAATTTAGCATATCTTTGATGAGCATTGTTTAATTCTAGAGTTTCACAATAGAAGTAGTCTTCGCAATTTAGCGAATGTTAGATGAGCATTCTTTTATTCTTGAGATCCATAATCGAAGTCCATGCAATTTTAGAAAAGCTTTGATGAGCATTGTTTTATTCTTGAGTTCCACAATAGAAGTCTTTGTAATTTAGCAAAGCTTTGAAAAGCATCGTTTAATTCTTGAGTTCCACAATAGAAGTCTATGCAATTTAAGCAAAGGTTTGATGAGCATTGTTTTATTCTTGACTTCCATAATAGAAGTCTATGCAATTTAAGCAAATCTTTGATGAGCATTGTTTGATTCTTGACTTCCACAATAGAAGTCTATGTAATTTAAGCAAAGCTTTGATGAGCGTTGTTTAATTCTTGAGTTCCACAATTGAAGAATATGCAATTTGGCAAAGCTTTGTTGAGCATTGTTTCATTCTTGAGTTCCATAATAGAAGTGTCTGCAGTTTATGTGGAGCTTTGATGAGAATTGTTTTAAGTTCCAAATTAGAAGTCTATGCAGTTTAGCAAAGCTTTAATGAGCATTGTTTAATTCTAGAGTTCCACAATAGAAGTAGTCTTCAAAATTTACCTAAGCTTTGACGAGCATTGTTTGAATCTTGAGTCCCACAATAAAAGTCTATGCAATTTAAGTAAAGCTTTGATGAGCATTATTTCATTCTTGACTTCCACATTAGAAGTCTATGCAATTTAGTATAGCTTTGATGAGCATTGTTTAATACTAGAGTCCCACAATAGAAGTAGTCTTCGCAATATAGCGAAGGTTAGATGAGCATTGTTTTATTCTTTAGTTCCACAATCGATGTCCATGCAATATTAGAAAAGCTTTGATGTGCATTGTTTAATTCTAGAGTTCCACAATAGAAGTAGTGTTCGAAATTTAGCAAAGCTTTGATGAGCATTGATTAAATCTTGAGTTCCACAATAAACGTCTATGCAATTTAAGCAAAGCTTTGATGAGCATTATTTCATTCTTTAGTTCCACATTTGAAGTCTATGCAATTTAGTATAGCTTTGATGAGCATTGTTTAATTCTAGAGTCCCACAATAGAAGTAGTCTTCGCAATATAGCGAAGGTTAGATGAGCATTGTTTTATTCATTTGTTCCATAATCGATGTCCATGCAATATTAGAAAAGCTTTGATGTGCATTGTTTTATTCTTGAGTTCCACATTAGAAGTTTTTGAAATTTAGCAAAGCTTTGATGAGCATCGTTTAATTCTTGAATTCCACAATAGAAGTCTATGCAATTAAAGCAAAGCTTTGATGAGCATTGTTTTATTCTTGAGCTCCAAAATAGAACTATATGCAATTTAAGCAAAGCTTTGATGAGCATTGTTTGATTCTTGAGATCCAAAAGAAAAGTGTATGCAATTTAGCAAAGCATTGATGACATTGTTTCATTCGTGGTTTCCACATTGGAAGTCTATGCAATTTAGCAAAGCATTGATGAGCATTATTTAATTCTTGAGTTCCACAATAGAAGTCTATGCAGTTTAAGCAAAGCTTTGATGAGCAATGTTTCATTCTTGAGTTCCACATTAGAACTCAATGCAATTTAGCACAGCTTTGATGTGCATTGTTTAATTCTAGATATCCACAATAGAAGTAGTCTTCGCAATTTGGCAAAACTTTTAAGAGCATTGTTTAATTCTTGAGTTCCACAATAGAAGTCTATGCAATTTATGCAAAGCTTTGATGACCATTGTTTCATTATTGAGTTCCACATTAGAAGTTTATCCAATTTAGCTAAGCTTTGATGATCATCGTTTAATTCTTGAGTACCACAATAGAGGTTTATGCAATGTAAGCAAAGCTTTGGTGAGCATTGTTTGATTCTTGAGTTCCACAATAGTAGTCTATGCAATTTAAGCAAAGGTTTGATGAGCATTGTTTGATTCTTGAGTTCCACAATAGAAGACAATGCAATTTAGCAAAGGTTTGTTGAGAACTGTTTCATTCTTGAGTTCCACATTGGAAGTCTATCCAATTTATCAAAACATTGATGAGCATAGTTTAATTCTTAAGTTCCACAATAGAAGTAATATTTGCAATTTAGCAAAACTTTAATGAGCATTCTATAATTCTTGAGTTCCACAATAGAAGTGTATGCAACTTAAGCAAAGCTTTGATGAGCATTGATTCATTCTTGAGTTCCACATTAGATGTTTATACAATTTAGCATATCTTTGATGAGCATTGTTTAATTCTAGAGTTTCACAATAGAAGTAGTCTTCGCAATTTAGCGAATGTTAGATGAGCATTCTTTTATTCTTGAGATCCATAATCGAAGTCCATGCAATTTTAGAAAAGCTTTGATGAGCATTGTTTTATTCTTGAGTTCCACAATAGAAGTCTTTGTAATTTAGCAAAGCTTTGAAAAGCATCGTTTAATTCTTGAGTTCCACAATAGAAGTCTATGCAATTTAAGCAAAGGTTTGATGAGCATTGTTTTATTCTTGACTTCCATAATAGAAGTCTATGCAATTTAAGCAAATCTTTGATGAGCATTGTTTGATTCTTGACTTCCACAATAGAAGTCTATGTAATTTAAGCAAAGCTTTGATGAGCGTTGTTTAATTCTTGAGTTCCACAATTGAAGAATATGCAATTTGGCAAAGCTTTGTTGAGCATTGTTTCATTCTTGAGTTCCATAATAGAAGTGTCTGCAGTTTATGTGGAGCTTTGATGAGAATTGTTTTAAGTTCCAAATTAGAAGTCTATGCAGTTTAGCAAAGCTTTAATGAGCATTGTTTAACTCTAGAGTTCCACAATAGAAGTAGTCTTCAAAATTTACCTAAGCTTTGACGAGCATTGTTTGAATCTTGAGTCCCACAATAAAAGTCTATGCAATTTAAGTAAAGCTTTGATGAGCATTATTTCATTCTTGACTTCCACATTAGAAGTCTATGCAATTTAGTATAGCTTTGATGAGCATTGTTTAATACTAGAGTCCCACAATAGAAGTAGTCTTCGCAATATAGCGAAGGTTAGATGAGCATTGTTTTATTCTTTAGTTCCACAATCGATGTCCATGCAATATTAGAAAAGCTTTGATGTGCATTGTTTAATTCTAGAGTTCCACAATAGAAGTAGTGTTCGAAATTTAGCAAAGCTTTGATGAGCATTGATTAAATCTTGAGTTCCACAATAAACGTCAATGCAATTTAAGCAAAGCTTTGATGAGCATTATTTCATTCTTTAGTTCCACATTTGAAGTCTATGCAATTTAGTATAGTGAGCATTGTTTAATTCTAGAGTCCCACAATAGAAGTAGTCTTCGCAATATAGCGAAGGTTAGATGAGCATTGTTTTATTCATTTGTTCCATAATCGATGTCCATGCAATATTAGAAAAGCTTTGATGTGCATTGTTTTATTCTTGAGTTCCACATTAGAAGTTTTTGAAATTTAGCAAAGCTTTGATGAGCATCGTTTAATTCTTGAATTCCACAATAGAAGTCTATGCAATTAAAGCAAAGCTTTGATGAGCATTGTTTTATTCTTGAGCTCCAAAATAGAACTATATGCAATTTAAGCAAAGCTTTGATGAGCATTGTTTGATTCTTGAGATCCAAAAGAAAAGTGTATGCAATTTAGCAAAGCATTGATGACATTGTTTCATTCGTGGTTTCCACATTGGAAGTCTATACAATTTAGCAAAGCATTGATGAGCATTATTTAATTCTTGAGTTCCACAATAGAAGTCTATGCAGTTTAAGCAAAGCTTTGATGAGCAATGTTTCATTCTTGAGTTCCACATTAGAACTCAATGCAATTTAGCACAGCTTTGATGTGCATTGTTTAATTCTAGATATCCACAATAGAAGTAGTCTTCGCAATTTGGCAAAACTTTTAAGAGCATTGTTTAATTCTTGAGTTCCACAATAGAAGTCTATGCAATTTATGCAAAGCTTTGATGACCATTGTTTCATTATTGAGTTCCACATTAGAAGTTTATCCAATTTAGCTAAGCTTTGATGATCATCGTTTAATTCTTTTTTTTTTTTTTTTGAAAGAGCCAAAGCTCAGCAAACTTTATTAAAAAGAATAAAAGAATACAAACACCAAAAATTCAAACAAAGTACAATAATAACCAGCCTATCCATAACCAACTACCAAACCACTTCCTAATACTAAGAACTAACCACTCACAACCCCAATAATCCCTAAATTCCTTAAAGTTAGCCCAAGGACTTATTGAAAGAGGGAAAAAAGGTAACTTCACCCCCTTGCTCCAACCAAACCTCCAAAAGATAAAGAAACCAAAGCAAGGGGTAAGGCCTTTAAAAAAACCCTCAATCCATAAGCTAACCTTTAAGAAAAAAAACCACAAGTTCAAAACCCACAAATCACAAATAACAAGGAAATCCCTATAAACTAATCCACAAAAAAACATAACATCACGGATAAAACAGGAATGCCCCAAACAACAAATAGACCCAAAGCTCCTGTCGCGACCCTTGTCCATAACATCCTTCAAAGTCTTCAACAGGAAATCCATAATCTCTCCACAACTATTGCCCACCACCAACCTTTGCTTCGCCTTTCTGCACCACAAACTCAAATAGAAACACAAAAAAATAATTCCAAAACACCAGTGAATCAAATTAAGTTTCATACTAGACATGGCATCAATCACATGTCTAGGATTCACTATTTGGATAATCTCAATTAAGATCATATCCAAACAGCAAATCCCATAGGTACAAGTCACATGATTAAAGAGTAAACTCTCCAACCAGCGACATATTCCGTCAATTCCTTTGTGCATATTTTTATTCCCAAAAAACCCCCACCAAATACCATTAATAACATCATCCTTATTTAACTGCCACCACTGCCAAACCCAAAACCATAACCAACCACACTCAAAACAGCAAAACCAGAAATTGATCTTCATTATTCAACATTCTCAATTCCCGAAATACCCCAGATCAAATAAACCTTATTATTGATCATTTTAACTCTTTTCTTTAATCCCATCAGCTTCAAACGAATCTCATTCTCAATTCTAGCTATAACCCCCTCAACTGATATTCTGCTGGAACCAAAAAGTCTAGCATTTCTCTCTCTCCAAATATTAGACACACAGCTAGCAAACATACATTTAATGATCAAATTCTCACCTGTCTTCATTTTAAGCATTCTGTTCAACATTAAAATAAGATCATTCCATTCAACCCTTTTCAAATTTAGCCCCACTTTACTGCAGAAATATTTCCAGATTCTAGAGGAATACTCACAATTAAAGAATAAATGGCTATGCGAATCAGGAACATTATCACAAAAAGGACACAGCAAATTACCAGCCAATTCCCATCCTCTAACCCTATCCTGAGTTTTTAATCTGTTCAGGACAGCCAGCCATAAAATAAAAGAGTTGCGAGGAATGCAATTATTATACCAAACAAGATTAAACCAAGGCACAATATCCCCAAAATTATTCAAATCATTCCATACCTGTTTGCAAGAGAATTTTCTGCATATACCTCCCTTATCCCTCCATCCAATAACATCATTCAAATTAGAATCAATACAAAACATAGGAGCTTCAGTCAATCCAGGGTACTTATTAACCCACTCAACCGGCCAAGAATACGACTCCAACTCAAGAACATCACAAACTAAAGCAGAATCACTAAGCCCATTACTAATCCACTCTCTCCTAGGAATAATGGCGCAAAGAATACCAATAGGATGCCACCAATCATGCCATAAAGAAGTGTTCCTCCCATTACCCACACAAGAAATAACATGAGGCCTAACAGTATTCCTTATCTCCAAAAATCTCTTCCATGTCCAGTTCATACTCTTTTTCTGCAGAATATCCCAAAAATTCCTGCTGCCAATATAATTGATTCTCACCCACTGCACCCACAGGGAATTTTTGTTATTAACCACATTCCAAACATGTTTAGCAAGTAAAGCATCATTCCATTTCCTCAAATTCTTTATTCCCAGCCCACCATACTCCTTAGGTTTACAAATATCAAGCCATTTAACTTTAGCTTTCCCTTTAACTATCTCACCATTAGCCCATAAAAAACTCCTGCACATCTTTTCAATCTCATTTATAGTAGCAATTGGAATTTTAAAAATAGAGGCCCAATAAACATGAATAGAAGTTAAAACCGAATTAATGAGTTGCAATCTGCCAGCAAAAGATAAGGTTTTACACTTCCAATTGAAAATTCTCAACTTAATCTTTTCAATCAACTTTTTACAATCTCTATCAAACAGTTTAGTAACACACATAGGAACCCCCAAATATTTAAATGGAAATTTCCCAACTTCATAAGGAAGAATACCCAAAATAATCCTTCTCATATTAGGCTTAACACAACTGAAATAAATCTGACTTTTTTCCATACTAACCTTCAGCCCTGAAATCTTATTGAAATCATCAAGGGCCTTCCTTATAATTCTGGCCGAATTCCCATTACCATAAGAAAAAATTAACAAATCATCAGCAAAACATAAATGGGAAATTCTGAGGCTCAAACACTTACTATGGAACTTAAAATTCAAAGAATCTTCAATAAGTTTACCCATAATAATATTGAAAACCTCCATAACTATAGTAAATAGGTAAGGAGATAAAGGATCTCCCTGCCTAAGCCCACGCTTTCCTTCAAAATACCCATGATCTTCACCATTAAAATTGAGCATGAACCACGGGGAAGAAACACAAGCCATAATCCATTTAACCATGACTGGATGAAACCCAAATCCCTGCAGAACTCTATTAAGAAAATCCCAATCCACCGTATCATAAGCCTTTTGTACATCAATCTTTATCGTACATTTAGGGGTACCTCTCTTTTTTTTGTACCCCACCATCAACTCCTGAGCAAGAAGAATATTGTCCAAAATAGATCTACCAGGAATAAAAGCTGATTGGTTATTACTAACAATATCACCCAAGCAATTTCTAATTCTATTTACTATAATCTTACTGATACATTTATAAAAAGTGTTACAGCAAGCTATAGGTCTAAAATCAGAAACTTTCCTCGGAACTTCAACTTTAGGGACCAGAACAATTCTCGTGGCATTAATCCCATTCAGCAATTTACCAGTCCAAAAAAATTCTCTCACAGCCTTACACACATCTGGACCAACAATACTCCAAGCACTTTTAAAAAATTTCGAAGAATACCCATCAGGCCCAGGGGCACGATTGTCATCTATGTCAAACATCGCCAATTTAATTTCTTCATCAGTAACCACTCTAATCATATCAACAGCCACCCTACTGTCCAATTTTTTAGGAAAAAACTCATCATTTAAGCCTGTCAAATCAGTATCATCCTTACATCCCAAAAACTTATTAAAATGAGACACAAATTTCTCTATCATAGCCTTCCCACTCACCCAACGACCATCTTCATTCAGAACCATCTGAATACGATTATTGATACCTCTGCTTTTAACAATTTTGTGGAAGAATTTAGAGTTATTGTCCCCATCCTGTAACCATTTGATTTTAGCACGCTGAGCAAGAATCTTTTCTTCATCAATACAAGCAATATTAAAATCTAAGAGAATATTAGCATGCTCTTCCCTAATCTTGCAATCAAAAGGATTATTGTCAATATCTTGTTGTTTACACTCCAAATCCTTTCTTAACTTCTGTATTCTTTTTCCAGCTCCCCAATATTTATTACACATCTCCCTGCAATGTTTTTTGAGAATCTTCAACTTTTGTGTCACTTTAAACATAAAATACCCATCAATATTCTTATCCCAAACCTCCTTAACCAAAGGGAGAAATTCCTCCTTCTCAGAGATAAAATTCGCAAATCTAAAAGAAGGCTTCCACTTTACTTTGTTACCAGGAAAATTTAAGATAGCAGGGCAATGATCCGAATTTCTGTATGGTTTAAAGACAGCATGAGCAAGAGGATGGTTCAACATAAATTTTTGATTAACCATAACTCTATCAAGCTTCTTTAACAGCCCCATATTACCCATAGGGGTTTTGTTCCAAGTAAACTGAAACCCATAAGACTTCAAGTCCTCCACTTCTATAAAACTCAAACAATCAACAAAATCTTCAACTCCTTTAGGAGTTCTAGAACAGCTTTCAGAATATTCCGAAGGTTTTAAAGCAACATTAAAATCACCTAATAAACCCCAAGCTTCCCTATTAACAACCAAACTATGTTTTTTCAAATTATCCCAAAGCAATCTTCTTTCAATATAATTCGAAGCAGCATATATAAAAGACAAATACATGCCAATATCCGAATTACACAATTTCACATAACAATGAATAACCTGTTTGGATTGAGACAGCAGAATCACATCAAAAAGTCTCGGATTCCACCCCACAATTATTCTAGTACCAGCTTCACAACTATTATTATTAGATATCCAATCCCACTGCCCAAAAGTCTTAGCACAAACACTCTTGAGATTTAGAATTTTTACATGAGATTCAATCACAGCACAAATACCAAGGTTATTACACCTAATAACATCAATAACCTCCTTCTGTTTAACAGACTTATTCAATCCCCTAACATTCCAAGCACCAACAGACATCATTGGGAAAAAACAGAATTTCTGGCATTTACCTCCTCAAATGCCTGAGAACTCCCCAACTTACTGCTATTATTATCCGCCTCCAACTTATCTTTATTCACTTTATTACTTTCATTTCCTTTCTTCTTCCCCTCTCCCTTGATTGAAGACATCAATTTATTATTCTTGCTTTCATTAGAACCCATTTCACCTTCTTCACTATCAACATTTTGATTAGCAACAGTCTTCATAATCTTATCATCCTCTTCCATTTTATCCAATACTTCCTCTTCAATCTCTCCCAAAATTCCAAAGCTGTTTTTATTACTTAATCCCTCCCCTGTTTTATTCTCACTACCAATACTAACATTGCCCATCTCTTTCTTGTTATCCTTTCCCACTACAACCTGCTGCTTATTATTCTCCTTCAACCCCCGATTTCCTATATCATCTTTCCCATTAACAAACTTCTCATGATTTCTATTCTTTTCTAAATTCCAGTGACTTACTCCTTTATTACTCCAATTCCAATTTTGCCCTTTACCATTTCCACCTCTGCTCCCATTATTGCCTTTAGAAAAAATACCCCTTCTCCAATTCCCATTCTTTCCATTATTCTTCATATTATTAGATTGATAATTACCCACTTGAGATTTACTAGTGCCTTCACCATCAATGTTACCCATAACCTTTTTATATTTAACTTCTGTGAACCCATCCCCATTATCAACTTCCTTCCCTTTATTATTCTTTAGATTTCTCACTTCTTCATTATTATCCTCCTTCACAACATTCATAGCAGCAGCACAAACTTTATCTACATGCCCATAGACTTTGCAATGATTACATCTAGAAGGAATCCAAGCATATTCAACATCAAAACTTTGAATCACAGCAGAATTAGAAACAAAATCCCAAGTAGCAATATCAATCTTCTTTCTCCATTCCTTCCCAGCTGCCATTTCAACAAGAATTCTAGCATAAGCATTCCTTCCTTTATGTTCCAAACACATATCCTCAGTAAAGGAATCAAAAGCCAAAGGAATACCTATCTTACTAGCAATTCTACATAAGTTTTCACCACTCCAAACTTCCAAGGGCAAATCAAATATTTTAATCCAAACAGGAATTTTATCATGCTTGTTCTTAGTTAATGTCAAACCAGGCCTCCATCGTTGAAGAAATAAAGGCATATTATTAAACATTAACCAAGGACTACCCTCCAAAACAGATAACATCCCCTTTTCATCACTGAATTTAAAGAAGAAAAAACCTTTGCTGTTCATGAATACCTCTTCCAAACCCATATTCTTCCACAATCTTCTTACTTCTTTCTGAATAACAGGGAACGCCAACTTCTTGTCAATCATATAACCATAAAGAGTATTAGTAAATGGAATACTAGCATTCTTTAGATTCTCTAATGGAATTATTACAGGTCCATCATCTTCCCCATTCTCCCCTGGAATGAATCTAACATCTATTTTACCCTTATGTCTATTACCCTTTAACACTCCAGCATAAGAGTTCATCACATTCCCCTGCATTCCTCCATCCTCCTTATTACTATTCTTAGCATTTCCCAAAATAGAAGGAAGTAAATTAATGCTATTGATAACAGTACCTGATTTCTCATTGCAGTTATTACCCATATTACTCTTAGCATTAACCTCTTCTTCTATCTCATTTTCCTCTTCCCCACTAGAGTCATCCTCACTTGAATCATTATCCCCTTCCTCATCAGAAGTGTTATCATCTTCAGTATTACCTTCTATCTCCTTGTCTTTCTTTTCCAAATTTGACTTATCAACATCCATTTCCTGATTCTTTTCACTGTCTAAATCCTTCCCCACAGTCTTCTCCACCTTCAAATCACTAAGAAATTGAAAGCCAACCCCCGGAATAAATTCTTCACTACTGATAACAATCTTATCCCCATCATCTCTACACTTCACACCTTTATTCTCATCCAATTTAGAACTATCATGAATATTGATATCAATCACCTCAATGTTAGGATTCACCCTAATCATTTCATTCGTAACATTCTTCAATTCCATATTAGGATCCTGAACAGCATTACTCAATTTCGATCCATCCCAATTTTTCAACAAATTAGCAGTGTTACCTGAAGGAATAGAAACAACTTGATCTCCATCATTTTTTACCTCTCCAGTAGTTCCATACTTCAATTCCATCATATTGCTTTCAGATCTAGGAAAAGAGTTGATAGAGTCTGAATCCCAAGCTGATACTGATTCCAAATCATCTCCTGATACTTCTTCAAATCCTTCTTCAAAATCATAATCCTCAGTATCCATCGAAGTTAACCCATCCACCAGCTTACGGCCTCTATTCTTGACTCTGAAAGCTTTACCCTCCATTTTCCACTCAGCTTTACCAATTCCTGACGCAACAGCTCCAGAGACACTAGGCTTACGACGAGCTTTATAGATCGTAGCTGAAGATTGCTCAATAATTCCAGGCGGAATTAGATCCTTCACATCCACTTCAGTCTTAGTGAACCGGACAGCAGCACTTTTATCCGGAGGTTTTACCTTCACTTCCTTCAATCGATCCGATTTGGATGATGCTCCCATTAAGACAATGGAAATAGAAGAGAAATTGCTTCACCAAATTAAATGAAATACGTCGGAAAAGCAGCACCGATGAATCGAAACTAGATCGCACCACCGTCAGAAAGAATCAAGGGAAGAGAGAGAAAGTAGAGAGAGAAAGCGAAAAAGTCTAGCAGCAATCATCATCGTTTAATTCTTGAGTACCACAATAGAGTTTTATGCAATGTAAGCAAAGCTTTGGTGAGCATTGTTTGATTCTTGAGTTCCACAATAGTAGTCTATGCAATTTAAGCAAAGGTTTGATGAGCATTGTTTGATTGTTGAGTTCCACAATAGAAGACAATGCAATTTAGCAAAGGTTTGTTGAGCACTGTTTCATTCTTGAGTTCCACATTGGAAGTCTATCCAATTTATCAAAACATTGATGAGCATAGTTTAATTCTTAAGTTCCACAATAGAAGTAATATTTGCAATTTAGCAAAACTTTAATGAGCATTCTATAATTCTTGAGTTCCACAATAGAAGTGTATGCAACTTAAGCAAAGCTTTGATGAGCATTGATTCATTCTTGAGTTCCACATTAGATGTTTATACAATTTAGCATATCTTTGATGAGCATTGTTTAATTCTAGAGTTTCACAATAGAAGTAGTCTTCGCAATTTAGCGAATGTTAGATGAGCATTCTTTTATTCTTGAGATCCATAATCGAAGTCCATGCAATTTTAGAAAAGCTTTGATGAGCATTGTTTTATTCTTGAGTTCCACAATAGAAGTCTTTGTAATTTAGCAAAGCTTTGAAAAGCATCGTTTAATTCTTGAGTTCCACAATAGAAGTCTATGCAATTTAAGCAAAGGTTTGATGAGCATTGTTTTATTCTTGACTTCCATAATAGAAGTCTATGCAATTTAAGCAAATCTTTGATGAGCATTGTTTGATTCTTGACTTCCACAATAGAAGTCTATGTAATTTAAGCAAAGCTTTGATGAGCGTTGTTTAATTCTTGAGTTCCACAATTGAAGAATATGCAATTTGGCAAAGCTTTGTTGAGCATTGTTTCATTCTTGAGTTCCATAATAGAAGTGTCTGCAGTTTATGTGGAGCTTTGATGAGAATTGTTTTAAGTTCCAAATTAGAAGTCTATGCAGTTTAGCAAAGCTTTAATGAGCATTGTTTAACTCTAGAGTTCCACAATAGAAGTAGTCTTCAAAATTTACCTAAGCTTTGACGAGCATTGTTTGAATCTTGAGTCCCACAATAAAAGTCTATGCAATTTAAGTAAAGCTTTGATGAGCATTATTTCATTCTTGACTTCCACATTAGAAGTCTATGCAATTTAGTATAGCTTTGATGAGCATTGTTTAATACTAGAGTCCCACAATAGAAGTAGTCTTCGCAATATAGCGAAGGTTAGATGAGCATTGTTTTATTCTTTAGTTCCACAATCGATGTCCATGCAATATTAGAAAAGCTTTGATGTGCATTGTTTAATTCTAGAGTTCCACAATAGAAGTAGTGTTCGAAATTTAGCAAAGCTTTGATGAGCATTGATTAAATCTTGAGTTCCACAATAAACGTCTATGCAATTTAAGCAAAGCTTTGATGAGCATTATTTCATTCTTTAGTTCCACATTTGAAGTCTATGCAATTTAGTATAGCTTTGATGAGCATTGTTTAATTCTAGAGTCCCACAATAGAAGTAGTCTTCGCAATATAGCGAAGGTTAGATGAGCATTGTTTTATTCATTTGTTCCATAATCGATGTCCATGCAATATTAGAAAAGCTTTGATGTGCATTGTTTTATTCTTGAGTTCCACATTAGAAGTTTTTGAAATTTAGCAAAGCTTTGATGAGCATCGTTTAATTCTTGAATTCCACAATAGAAGTCTATGCAATTAAAGCAAAGCTTTGATGATCATTGTTTTATTCTTGAGCTCCAAAATAGAACTATATGCAATTTAAGCAAAGCTTTGATGAGCATTGTTTGATTCTTGAGATCCAAAAGAAAAGTGTATGCAATTTAGCAAAGCATTGATGACATTGTTTCATTCGTGGTTTCCACATTGGAAGTCTATGCAATTTAGCAAAGCATTGATGAGCATTATTTAATTCTTGAGTTCCACAATAGAAGTCTATGCAGTTTAAGCAAAGCTTTGATGAGCAATGTTTCATTCTTGAGTTCCACATTAGAACTCAATGCAATTTAGCACAGCTTTGATGTGCATTGTTTAATTCTAGATATCCATAATAGAAGTAGTCTTCGCAATTTGGCAAAACTTTTAAGAGCATTGTTTAATTCTTGAGTTCCACAATAGAAGTCTATGCAATTTATGCAAAGCTTTGATGACCATTGTTTCATTATTGAGTTCGACATTAGAAGTTTATCCAATTTAGCTAAGCTTTGATGATCATCGTTTAATTCTTGAGTACCACAATAGAGTTTTATGCAATGTAAGCAAAGCTTTGGTGAGCATTGTTTGATTCTTGAGTTCCACAATAGTAGTCTATGCAATTTAAGCAAAGGTTTGATGAGCATTGTTTGATTCTTGAGTTCCACAATAGAAGACAATGCAATTTAGCAAAGGTTTGTTGAGCACTGTTTCATTCTTGAGTTCCACATTGGAAGTCTATCCAATTTATCAAAACATTGATGAGCATAGTTTAATTCTTAAGTTCCACAATAGAAGTAATATTTGCAATTTAGCAAAACTTTAATGAGCATTCTATAATTCTTGAGTTCCACAATAGAAGTGTATGCAACTTAAGCAAAGCTTTGATGAGCATTGATTCATTCTTGAGTTCCACATTAGATGTTTATACAATTTAGCATATCTTTGATGAGCATTGTTTAATTCTAGAGTTTCACAATAGAAGTAGTCTTCGCAATTTAGCGAATGTTAGATGAGCATTCTTTTATTCTTGAGATCCATAATCGAAGTCCATGCAATTTTAGAAAAGCTTTGATGAGCATTGTTTTATTCTTGAGTTCCACAATAGAAGTCTTTGTAATTTAGCAAAGCTTTGAAAAGCATCGTTTAATTCTTGAGTTCCACAATAGAAGTCTATGCAATTTAAGCAAAGGTTTGATGAGCATTGTTTTATTCTTGACTTCCATAATAGAAGTCTATGCAATTTAAGCAAATCTTTGATAAGCATTGTTTGATTCTTGACTTCCACAATAGAAGTCTATGTAATTTAAGCAAAGCTTTGATGAGCGTTGTTTAATTCTTGAGTTCCACAATTGAAGAATATGCAATTTGGCAAAGCTTTGTTGAGCATTGTTTCATTCTTGAGTTCCATAATAGAAGTGTCTGCAGTTTATGTGGAGCTTTGATGAGAATTGTTTTAAGTTCCAAATTAGAAGTCTATGCAGTTTAGCAAAGCTTTAATGAGCATTGTTTAACTCTAGAGTTCCACAACAGAAGTAGTCTTCAAAATTTACCTAAGCTTTGACGAGCATTGTTTGAATCTTGAGTCCCACAATAAAAGTCTATGCAATTTAAGTAAAGCTTTGATGAGCATTATTTCATTCTTGACTTCCACATTAGAAGTCTATGCAATTTAGTATAGCTTTGATGAGCATTGTTTAATACTAGAGTCCCACAATAGAAGTAGTCTTCGCAATATAGCGAAGGTTAGATGAGCATTGTTTTATTCTTTAGTTCCACAATCGATGTCCATGCAATATTAGAAAAGCTTTGATGTGCATTGTTTAATTCTAGAGTTCCACAATAGAAGTAGTGTTCGAAATTTAGCAAAGCTTTGATGAGCATTGATTAAATCTTGAGTTCCACAATAAACGTCTATGCAATTTAAGCAAAGCTTTGATGAGCATTATTTCATTCTTTAGTTCCACATTTGAAGTCTATGCAATTTAGTATAGCTTTGATGAGCATTGTTTAATTCTAGAGTCCCACAATAGAAGTAGTCTTCGCAATATAGCGAAGGTTAGATGAGCATTGTTTTATTCATTTGTTCCATAATCGATGTCCATGCAATATTAGAAAAGCTTTGATGTGCATTGTTTTATTCTTTTTTTTTTTTTTTTTGAAAGAGCCAAAGCTCAGCAAACTTTATTAAAAAGAATAAAAGAATACAAACACCAAAAATTCAAACAAAGTACAATAATAACCAGCCTATCCATAACCAACTACCAAACCACTTCCTAATACTAAGAACTAACCACTCACAACCCCAATAATCCCTAAATTCCTTAAAGTTAGCCCAAGGACTTATTGAAAGAGGGAAAAAAGGTAACTTCACCCCCTTGCTCCAACCAAACCTCCAAAAGATAAAGAAACCAAAGCAAGGGGTAAGGCCTTTAAAAAAACCCTCAATCCATAAGCTAACCTTTAAGAAAAAAAACCACAAGTTCAAAACCCACAAATCACAAATAACAAGGAAATCCCTATAAACTAATCCACAAAAAAACATAACATCACGGATAAAACAGGAATGCCCCAAACAACAAATAGACCCAAAGCTCCTGTCGCGACCCTTGTCCATAACATCCTTCAAAGTCTTCAACAGGAAATCCATAATCTCTCCACAACTATTGCCCACCACCAACCTTTGCTTCGCCTTTCTGCACCACAAACTCAAATAGAAACACAAAAAAATAATTCCAAAACACCAGTGAATCAAATTAAGTTTCATACTAGACATGGCATCAATCACATGTCTAGGATTCACTATTTGGATAATCTCAATTAAGATCATATCCAAACAGCAAATCCCATAGGTACAAGTCACATGATTAAAGAGTAAACTCTCCAACCAGCGACATATTCCGTCAATTCCTTTGTGCATATTTTTATTCCCAAAAAACCCCCACCAAATACCATTAATAACATCATCCTTATTTAACTGCCACCACTGCCAAACCCAAAACCATAACCAACCACACTCAAAACAGCAAAACCAGAAATTGATCTTCATTATTCAACATTCTCAATTCCCGAAATACCCCAGATCAAATAAACCTTATTATTGATCATTTTAACTCTTTTCTTTAATCCCATCAGCTTCAAACGAATCTCATTCTCAATTCTAGCTATAACCCCCTCAACTGATATTCTGCTGGAACCAAAAAGTCTAGCATTTCTCTCTCTCCAAATATTAGACACACAGCTAGCAAACATACATTTAATGATCAAATTCTCACCTGTCTTCATTTTAAGCATTCTGTTCAACATTAAAATAAGATCATTCCATTCAACCCTTTTCAAATTTAGCCCCACTTTACTGCAGAAATATTTCCAGATTCTAGAGGAATACTCACAATTAAAGAATAAATGGCTATGCGAATCAGGAACATTATCACAAAAAGGACACAGCAAATTACCAGCCAATTCCCATCCTCTAACCCTATCCTGAGTTTTTAATCTGTTCAGGACAGCCAGCCATAAAATAAAAGAGTTGCGAGGAATGCAATTATTATACCAAACAAGATTAAACCAAGGCACAATATCCCCAAAATTATTCAAATCATTCCATACCTGTTTGCAAGAGAATTTTCTGCATATACCTCCCTTATCCCTCCATCCAATAACATCATTCAAATTAGAATCAATACAAAACATAGGAGCTTCAGTCAATCCAGGGTACTTATTAACCCACTCAACCGGCCAAGAATACGACTCCAACTCAAGAACATCACAAACTAAAGCAGAATCACTAAGCCCATTACTAATCCACTCTCTCCTAGGAATAATGGCGCAAAGAATACCAATAGGATGCCACCAATCATGCCATAAAGAAGTGTTCCTCCCATTACCCACACAAGAAATAACATGAGGCCTAACAGTATTCCTTATCTCCAAAAATCTCTTCCATGTCCAGTTCATACTCTTTTTCTGCAGAATATCCCAAAAATTCCTGCTGCCAATATAATTGATTCTCACCCACTGCACCCACAGGGAATTTTTGTTATTAACCACATTCCAAACATGTTTAGCAAGTAAAGCATCATTCCATTTCCTCAAATTCTTTATTCCCAGCCCACCATACTCCTTAGGTTTACAAATATCAAGCCATTTAACTTTAGCTTTCCCTTTAACTATCTCACCATTAGCCCATAAAAAACTCCTGCACATCTTTTCAATCTCATTTATAGTAGCAATTGGAATTTTAAAAATAGAGGCCCAATAAACATGAATAGAAGTTAAAACCGAATTAATGAGTTGCAATCTGCCAGCAAAAGATAAGGTTTTACACTTCCAATTGAAAATTCTCAACTTAATCTTTTCAATCAACTTTTTACAATCTCTATCAAACAGTTTAGTAACACACATAGGAACCCCCAAATATTTAAATGGAAATTTCCCAACTTCATAAGGAAGAATACCCAAAATAATCCTTCTCATATTAGGCTTAACACAACTGAAATAAATCTGACTTTTTTCCATACTAACCTTCAGCCCTGAAATCTTATTGAAATCATCAAGGGCCTTCCTTATAATTCTGGCCGAATTCCCATTACCATAAGAAAAAATTAACAAATCATCAGCAAAACATAAATGGGAAATTCTGAGGCTCAAACACTTACTATGGAACTTAAAATTCAAAGAATCTTCAATAAGTTTACCCATAATAATATTGAAAACCTCCATAACTATAGTAAATAGGTAAGGAGATAAAGGATCTCCCTGCCTAAGCCCACGCTTTCCTTCAAAATACCCATGATCTTCACCATTAAAATTGAGCATGAACCACGGGGAAGAAACACAAGCCATAATCCATTTAACCATGACTGGATGAAACCCAAATCCCTGCAGAACTCTATTAAGAAAATCCCAATCCACCGTATCATAAGCCTTTTGTACATCAATCTTTATCGTACATTTAGGGGTACCTCTCTTTTTTTTGTACCCCACCATCAACTCCTGAGCAAGAAGAATATTGTCCAAAATAGATCTACCAGGAATAAAAGCTGATTGGTTATTACTAACAATATCACCCAAGCAATTTCTAATTCTATTTA
The DNA here is from genome assembly GCF_002870075.4 of Lactuca sativa. NCBI lineage: Eukaryota > Viridiplantae > Streptophyta > Magnoliopsida > Asterales > Asteraceae > Lactuca > Lactuca sativa. The sequence goes on from NC_056630.2 coordinate 264,874,721, forward strand.
CTATAATCTTACTGATACATTTATAAAAAGTGTTACAGCAAGCTATAGGTCTAAAATCAGAAACTTTCCTCGGAACTTCAACTTTAGGGACCAGAACAATTCTCGTGGCATTAATCCCATTCAGCAATTTACCAGTCCAAAAAAATTCTCTCACAGCCTTACACACATCTGGACCAACAATACTCCAAGCACTTTTAAAAAATTTCGAAGAATACCCATCAGGCCCAGGGGCACGATTGTCATCTATGTCAAACATCGCCAATTTAATTTCTTCATCAGTAACCACTCTAATCATATCAACAGCCACCCTACTGTCCAATTTTTTAGGAAAAAACTCATCATTTAAGCCTGTCAAATCAGTATCATCCTTACATCCCAAAAACTTATTAAAATGAGACACAAATTTCTCTATCATAGCCTTCCCACTCACCCAACGACCATCTTCATTCAGAACCATCTGAATACGATTATTGATACCTCTGCTTTTAACAATTTTGTGGAAGAATTTAGAGTTATTGTCCCCATCCTGTAACCATTTGATTTTAGCACGCTGAGCAAGAATCTTTTCTTCATCAATACAAGCAATATTAAAATCTAAGAGAATATTAGCATGCTCTTCCCTAATCTTGCAATCAAAAGGATTATTGTCAATATCTTGTTGTTTACACTCCAAATCCTTTCTTAACTTCTGTATTCTTTTTCCAGCTCCCCAATATTTATTACACATCTCCCTGCAATGTTTTTTGAGAATCTTCAACTTTTGTGTCACTTTAAACATAAAATACCCATCAATATTCTTATCCCAAACCTCCTTAACCAAAGGGAGAAATTCCTCCTTCTCAGAGATAAAATTCGCAAATCTAAAAGAAGGCTTCCACTTTACTTTGTTACCAGGAAAATTTAAGATAGCAGGGCAATGATCCGAATTTCTGTATGGTTTAAAGACAGCATGAGCAAGAGGATGGTTCAACATAAATTTTTGATTAACCATAACTCTATCAAGCTTCTTTAACAGCCCCATATTACCCATAGGGGTTTTGTTCCAAGTAAACTGAAACCCATAAGACTTCAAGTCCTCCACTTCTATAAAACTCAAACAATCAACAAAATCTTCAACTCCTTTAGGAGTTCTAGAACAGCTTTCAGAATATTCCGAAGGTTTTAAAGCAACATTAAAATCACCTAATAAACCCCAAGCTTCCCTATTAACAACCAAACTATGTTTTTTCAAATTATCCCAAAGCAATCTTCTTTCAATATAATTCGAAGCAGCATATATAAAAGACAAATACATGCCAATATCCGAATTACACAATTTCACATAACAATGAATAACCTGTTTGGATTGAGACAGCAGAATCACATCAAAAAGTCTCGGATTCCACCCCACAATTATTCTAGTACCAGCTTCACAACTATTATTATTAGATATCCAATCCCACTGCCCAAAAGTCTTAGCACAAACACTCTTGAGATTTAGAATTTTTACATGAGATTCAATCACAGCACAAATACCAAGGTTATTACACCTAATAACATCAATAACCTCCTTCTGTTTAACAGACTTATTCAATCCCCTAACATTCCAAGCACCAACAGACATCATTGGGAAAAAACAGAATTTCTGGCATTTACCTCCTCAAATGCCTGAGAACTCCCCAACTTACTGCTATTATTATCCGCCTCCAACATATCTTTATTCACTTTATTACTTTCATTTCCTTTCTTCTTCCCCTCTCCCTTGATTGAAGACATCAATTTATTATTCTTGCTTTCATTAGAACCCATTTCACCTTCTTCACTATCAACATTTTGATTAGCAACAGTCTTCATAATCTTATCATCCTCTTCCATTTTATCCAATACTTCCTCTTCAATCTCTCCCAAAATTCCAAAGCTGTTTTTATTACTTAATCCCTCCCCTGTTTTATTCTCACTACCAATACTAACATTGCCCATCTCTTTCTTGTTATCCTTTCCCACTACAACCTGCTGCTTATTATTCTCCTTCAACCCCCGATTTCCTATATCATCTTTCCCATTAACAAACTTCTCATAATTTCTATTCTTTTCTAAATTCCAGTGACTTACTCCTTTATTACTCCAATTCCAATTTTGCCCTTTACCATTTCCACCTCTGCTCCCATTATTGCCTTTAGAAAAAATACCCCTTCTCCAATTCCCATTCTTTCCATTATTCTTCATATTATTAGATTGATAATTACCCACTTGAGATTTACTAGTGCCTTCACCATCAATGTTACCCATAACCTTTTTATATTTAACTTCTGTGAACCCATCCCCATTATCAACTTCCTTCCCTTTATTATTCTTTAGATTTCTCACTTCTTCATTATTATCCTCCTTCACAACATTCATAGCAGCAGCACAAACTTTATCTACATGCCCATAGACTTTGCAATGATTACATCTAGAAGGAATCCAAGCATATTCAACATCAAAACTTTGAATCACAGCAGAATTAGAAACAAAATCCCAAGTAGCAATATCAATCTTCTTTCTCCATTCCTTCCCAGCTGCCATTTCAACAAGAATTCTAGCATAAGCATTCCTTCCTTTATGTTCCAAACACATATCCTCAGTAAAGGAATCAAAAGCCAAAGGAATACCTATCTTACTAGCAATTCTACATAAGTTTTCACCACTCCAAACTTCCAAGGGCAAATCAAATATTTTAATCCAAACAGGAATTTTATCATGCTTGTTCTTAGTTAATGTCAAACCAGGCCTCCATCGTTGAAGAAATAAAGGCATATTATTAAACATTAACCAAGGACTACCCTCCAAAACAGATAACATCCCCTTTTCATCACTGAATTTAAAGAAGAAAAAACCTTTGCTGTTCATGAATACCTCTTCCAAACCCATATTCTTCCACAATCTTCTTACTTCTTTCTGAATAACAGGGAACGCCAACTTCTTGTCAATCATATAACCATAAAGAGTATTAGTAAATGGAATACTAGCATTCTTTAGATTCTCTAATGGAATTATTACAGGTCCATCATCTTCCCCATTCTCCCCTGGAATGAATCTAACATCTATTTTACCCTTATGTCTATTACCCTTTAACACTCCAGCATAAGAGTTCATCACATTCCCCTGCATTCCTCCATCCTCCTTATTACTATTCTTAGCATTTCCCAAAATAGAAGGAAGTAAATTAATGCTATTGATAACAGTACCTGATTTCTCATTGCAGTTATTACCCATATTACTCTTAGCATTAACCTCTTCTTCTATCTCATTTTCCTCTTCCCCACTAGAGTCATCCTCACTTGAATCATTATCCCCTTCCTCATCAGAAGTGTTATCATCTTCAGTATTACCTTCTATCTCCTTGTCTTTCTTTTCCAAATTTGACTTATCAACATCCATTTCCTGATTCTTTTCACTGTCTAAATCCTTCCCCACAGTCTTCTCCACCTTCAAATCACTAAGAAATTGAAAGCCAACCCCCGGAATAAATTCTTCACTACTGATAACAATCTTATCCCCATCATCTCTACACTTCACACCTTTATTCTCATCCAATTTAGAACTATCATGAATATTGATATCAATCACCTCAATGTTAGGATTCACCCTAATCATTTCATTCGTAACATTCTTCAATTCCATATTAGGATCCTGAACAGCATTACTCAATTTCGATCCATCCCAATTTTTCAACAAATTAGCAGTGTTACCTGAAGGAATAGAAACAACTTGATCTCCATCATTTTTTACCTCTCCAGTAGTTCCATACTTCAATTCCATCATATTGCTTTCAGATCTAGGAAAAGAGTTGATAGAGTCTGAATCCCAAGCTGATACTGATTCCAAATCATCTCCTGATACTTCTTCAAATCCTTCTTCAAAATCATAATCCTCAGTATCCATCGAAGTTAACCCATCCACCAGCTTACGGCCTCTATTCTTGACTCTGAAAGCTTTACCCTCCATTTTCCACTCAGCTTTACCAATTCCTGACGCAACAGCTCCAGAGACACTAGGCTTACGACGAGCTTTATAGATCGTAGCTGAAGATTGCTCAATAATTCCAGGCGGAATTAGATCCTTCACATCCACTTCAGTCTTAGTGAACCGGACAGCAGCACTTTTATCCGGAGGTTTTACCTTCACTTCCTTCAATCGATCCGATTTGGATGATGCTCCCATTAAGACAATGGAAATAGAAGAGAAATTGCTTCACCAAATTAAATGAAATACGACGGAAAAGCAGCACCGATGAATCGAAACTAGATCGCACCACCGTCAGAAAGAATCAAGGGAAGAGAGAGAAAGTAGAGAGAGAAAGCGAAAAAGTCTAGCGCATTATTTCATTCTTGACTTCAACATTAGAAGTCTATGCAATTTAGTATAGCTTTGATGAGCATTGTTTAATACTAGAGTCCCACAATAGAAGTAGTCTTCGCAATATAGCGAAGGTTAGATGAGCATTGTTTTATTCTTTAGTTCCACAATCGATGTCCATGCAATATTAGAAAAGCTTTGATGTGCATTGTTTAATTCTAGAGTTCCACAATAGAAGTAGTGTTCGAAATTTAGCAAAGCTTTGATGAGCATTGATTAAATCTTGAGTTCCACAATAAACGTCTATGCAATTTAAGCAAAGCTTTGATGAGCATTATTTCATTCTTTAGTTCCACATTTGAAGTCTATGCAATTTAGTATAGCTTTGATGAGCATTGTTTAATTCTAGAATCCCACAATAGAAGTAGTCTTCCCAATATAGCGAAGGTTAGATGAGCATTGTTTTATTCATTTGTTCCACAATCGATGTCCATGCAATATTAGAAAAGCTTTGATGTGCATTGTTTTACTCTTGAGTTCCACATTAGAAGTTTTTGTAATTTTGCAAAGCTTTGATGAGCATCGTTTAATTCTTGAATTCCACAATAGAAGTCTATGCAATTAAAGCAAAGCTTTGATGAGCATTGTTTTATTCTTGAGCTCCAAAATAGAACTATAAGCTTTGATGAGCATTGTTTGATTCTTGAGATCCAAAAGAAAAGTGTATGCAATTTAGCAAAGCATTGATGACATTGTTTCATTCGTGGTTTCCACATTGGAAGTCTATGCAATTTAGCAAAGCATTGATGAGCATTATTTAATTCTTGAGTTCCACAATAGAAGTCTATGCAATTTAAGCAAAGCTTTGATGAGCAATGTTTCATTCTTGAGTTCCACATTAGAACTCAATGCAATTTAGCACACCTTTGATGTGCATTGTTTAATTCTAGATATCCACAATAGAAGTAGTCTTCGCAATTTGGCAAAACTTTTAAGAGCATTGTTTAATTCTTGAGTGCCACAATAGAAGTCTATGCAATTTATGCAAAGCTTTGATGACCATTGTTTCATTATTGAGTTCCACATTAGAAGTTTATCCAATTTAGCAAAGCTTTGATGATCATCGTTTAATTCTTGAGTACCACAATAGAGGTTTATGCAATGTAAGCAAAGCTTTGGTGCGCATTGTTTGATTCTTGAGTTCCACAATAGTAGTCTATGCAATTTAAGCAAAGGTTTGATGAGCATTGTTTGATTCTTGAGTTCCACAATAGAAGACAATGCAATTTAGCAAAGGTTTGTTGAGCACTGTTTCATTCTTGAGTTCCACATTGGAAGTCTATCCAATTTATCAAAACATTGATGAGCATAGTTTAATTCTTAAGTTCCACAATAGAAGTAATATTTGCAATTTAGCAAAACTTTAATGAGCATTCTATAATTCTTGAGTTCCACAATAGAAGTGTATGCAACTTAAGCAAAGCTTTGATGAGCATTGATTCATTCTTGAGTTCCACATTAGAAGTTTATACAATTTAGCATATCTTTGATGAGCATTGTTTAATTCTAGAGTTTCACAATAGAAGTAGTCTTCGCAATTTAGCGAATGTTAGATGAGCATTCTTTTATTCTTGAGATCCATAATCGAAGTCCATGCAATTTTAGAAAAGCTTTGATGAGCATTGTTTTATTCTTGAGTTCCACAATAGAAGTCTTTGTAATTTAGCAAAGCTTTGAAGAGCATCGTTTAATTCTTGAGTTCCACAATAGAAGTCTATGCAATTTAAGCAAAGGTTTGATGAGCATTGTTGTATTCTTGAGTTCCACAATAGAAGTCTATGCAATTTAAGCAAAGCTTTGATGACCATTGTTTCATTCTTGAGTTCCACATTAGAAGTTTATCCAATTTAGCAATGCTTTGATGATCATCGTTTAATTCTTGAGTACCACAATAGAGGTTTATGCAATTTAAGCAAAGCTTTGGTGAGCATTGTTTGATTCTTGAGTTCCACAATAGTAGTGTATGCAATTTAAGCAAAGTTTTATGAGCGTTGTTTCATTCTTGAGTTCCAAAATAGAAGACAATGCAATTTAGCAAAGGTTTGTTGAGCACCGTTTCATTCTTGAGTTCCACATTGGAAGTCTATGCAATTCATCAAAACATTGATGAGCATTGTTTAATTCTTAAGTTCCATAATAGAAGTGTATGCAATTTATGTGTAGCTTTGATGAGCATTGTTTTAAGTTCCACATTAGAAGTCTATGCAATTTAGCAAAGCTTTGATGAGCATTGTTTAATTCTAGAGTTCCACAATAGAAGTAGTCTTCTGATCAATGCATGGATTATGAAAGCCCAAAAGGTGATGGATTAGTGATTACTAGTGGACTAGAAGGTGGCTTGGGCTCAATGGTTGGGTTATGCATGGTAACCCACAAATTGAATTAGGGTTGCATGAAGGCTAGGGCAACATTTTTAAGGATTCATAAGTGCTACAAACGTTACTTTTTGCTTCATAAAGCCTCCTAGCCGTTTTTATCACTCTTTGGTGCATTAGGGTTACACTTTAATGCTTCTGATGGCTCATTAATGCTTCTTATGGCTCCTTAATGAAGCATAGACGTTTTTTCTTCATCCTCAAGTGTCTTGGACGTTTTTGTTGTGTTATTTCAAGAGTTTCCTTAAATTTCATTTACTAGTTTTAATGAATAAGTGGTTGGTTGGCTTGTAACCACCAAGTTTGTAATAAAGGCTTCATATAAAGCCAAGTTTATGCATGGGAAAGATAATAGACGAATTTTTAAGAAAAAGAACCTTTATTCAATTGGAATTATTGTTATAATTCACAAATTATCTTGTTAGGACGTGTTCTTGACTTGATACGAACTCAATCCAATAGGTCTTGGATTGTTTTCACCGGTATCCATTTCTTTCCAATATATCATTTGTGGTTACTATTCTCTCTTAATTTACCTAAACACTACCTTACTCACCAAATCAAGCCCATACACGCATCATCTTCGAAATTTAGCAGAGCTTTGAGGAGCATTGTTTAAATCTTGAGTTCCACAATAAAAGTCTATGCAATTTAAACAAAGCTTTGATGAGCATTATTTCATTCTTGAGTTACACATTAGAAGTCTATGGAATTTAGTATAGCTTTGATGAGCATTGTTTAATTCTAGAGTTCCACAATAGAAGTAGTCTTCGCAATTTAGCGAAGGTTAGATGAGCATTGTTTTATTCTTGAGTTCCACAATCGAAGTCCATGCAATTTTAGAAAAGCTTTGATGAGCATTGTTTTATTCTTGAGTTCCACATTAGAAGTTTTTGTAATTTAGCAATGCTTTGATAAGCATCGTTTAATTCTAGAGTTCCACAATAGAAGTCTATGCAATTTAAGCAAAGCTATGATGAGCATTGTTGTATTCTTGAGTTCCACAATAGAAGTCTATGCAATTTAAGCAAAGCTTTGATGACCATTGTTTAATTCTTGAGTTCCACATTAGAAGTTTATCCAATTTAGCAAAGCTTTGATGATCAACGTTTAATTCTTGAGTACCAGAATAGAGGTTTATGCAATTTAAGCAAAGTTTTGGTGAGCATTATTTGATTGTTGAGTTCCACAATAGTAGTCTATGCAATTTAAGCAAAGCTTTGATGAGAATTGTTTGATTCTTGAGCTTTACAATCGAAGACAATGCAATTTAGCAAAGGTTTGTTGAGCACCGTTTCATTCTTGGGTTCCACATTGAAAGTCTATGCAATTTACCAAAACATTGATGAACATTGTTTAATTTTTAAGTTTCACAATAGAAGTAATATTTGCAATTTAGCAAAAGTTTAATGAGCATTCTTTAATTCTTGAGTTCCACAATAGAAGTGTATGCAATTAAAGCAAAGCTTTGATGAGCATTGATTCATTCTTGAGTTCCACATTAGAAGTTTATGCAATTTAGTATAGCTTTGATGAGCATTGTTTAATTCTAGAATTCCACAATAGAAGTAGTCTTCGCAATTTAGCGAATGTTAGATGAGCATTCTTTTATTCTTGAGATCCATAATCGAAGTCCATGCAATTTTAGAAAAGCTTTGATGAGCATTTTTTTATTCTTGAGTTCCACAATAGAAGTCTTTGTAATTTAGCAAAGCTTTGATGAGCATCGTTTAATTCTTGAGTTCCACAATAGAAGTCTATGCAATTTAAGAAAAGCTTTGATGAGCATTGTATGTATTCTTGAGTTCCACAATAGAAGTCTATGCAATTTAAGCAAAGCTTTGATGACCATTGTTTCATTCTTGAGTTCCACATTAGAAGTTTATCCAATTTAGCAAAGCTTTGATGATCATCATTTAATTCTTGAGTACCACAATAGAGGTTTATGCAATTTAAACAAAGCTTTGGTGAGCATTGTTTGATTCTTGAGTTCCATAATATTAGTCTATGCAATTTAAGCAAAGCTTTGATGAGCATTGTTTGATTTTTGAGCTCCACAATAGAAGACAATGCAATTTAGCAAAGGTTTGTTGAGCACCGTATCATTCTTGAGTTCCACATTGGAAGTCTATGCAATTTATCAAAACATTGATGGGCATTGTTTAATTCTTAAGTTCCACAATAGAAGTAATATTTCTAATTTAGCAAAACTTTAATGAGCATTCTTTAATTCTTGAGTTCCACCATAGAAGTGTATGCAACTTAAGCAAAGCTTTGATGAGCATTGATTCATTTTTAAGTTCCACATTAGAATTTTATGCAATTTAGCATAGCTTTGATGGGCATTGTTTAATTCTAGAGTTCCACAATAGAAGTAGTCTTCGCAGTTTAGTGAATGTTAGATGAGCATTCTTTTATTCTTGAGATCCATAATCAAAGTCCATGCAGATTTAGAAAAGCTTTGATAAGCATTGTTTTATTCTTGAGTTCCACAATAGAAGTCTTTGTAATTTAGCAACGCTTTGATGAGCATCGTTTAATTCTTGAGTTCCACAATAGAAGTCTATGCAATTTAAGAAAAGCTTTGATGAGCATTGTTGTATTCTTGAGTTCCACAATAGAAGTCTATGCAATTTAAGCAAAGCTTTGATGACCATTGTTTCGTTCTTGAGCTCCACATTAGAAGTTTATCCAATTTAGCAATGCTTTGATGATCATCGTTTAATTCTTGAGTACCACAATAGAGGTTTATGCAATTTAAGCAAAGCTTTGGTGAGCATTGTTTGATTCTTGAGTTCCACAATAGTAGTCTATGCAATTTAAGCAAAGTTTTATGAGTATTGTTTCATTCTTGAGTTCCAAAACAGAAGACAATGCAATTTAGCAAAGGTTTGTTGAGCACCGTTTCATTCTTGAGTTCCACATTGGAAGTCTATGCAATTCATCAAAACATTGATGAGCATTGTTTAATTCTTAAGTTCCATAATAGAAGTGTATGCAATTTATGTGTAGCTTTGATGAGCATTGTTTTAAGTTCCACATTAGAAGTCTATGCAATTTAGCAAAGCTTTGATGAGCATTGTTTAATTCTAGAGTTCCACAATAGAAGTAGTCTTCTGATCCATGCATGGATTATGAAAGCCCAAAAGGTGATGGATTAGTGATTACTAGTGGGCTAGAAGGTGGCTTGGGCTCAATGGTTGGGTTATGCATGGTAACCCACAAATTGAATTAGGGTTGCATGAAGGCTAGGGCAACATTTTTAAGGATTCATAAGTCCTACAAACGTTACTTTTTGCTTCATAAAGCCTCCTAGTCGTTTTTATCACTCTTTGGTGCATTAGGGTTACACTTTAATGCTTCTGATGGCTCATTAATGCTTCTTATGGCTCCTTAATGAAGCATAGACGTTTTTTCTTCATCCTCAAGTGTCTTGGATGTTTTTGTTGTGTTATTTCATGAGTTTCCTTAAATTTCATTTACTAGTTTTAATGAATAAGTGGTTGGTTGGCTTGTAACCACCAAGTTTGTAATAAAGGCTTCATATAAAGCCAAGTTTATGCATGGGAAAGATAATAGACGAATTTTTAAGAAAAAGAACCTTTATTCAATTGGAATTATTGTTATAATTCACAAATTATCTTGTTAGGACGTGTTCTTGACTTGATACGAACTCAATCCAATAGGTCTTGGATTGTTTTCACCGGTATCCATTTCTTTCCATTCATATATCATTTGTGGTTACTATTCTCTCTTAATTTACCTAAACACTACCTTACTCACCAAATCAAGCCCATACACGCATCATCTTCGAAATTTAGCAGAGCTTTGAGGAGCATTGTTTAAATCTTGAGTTCCACAATAAAAGTCTATGCAATTTAAACAAAGCTTTGATGAGCATTATTTCATTCTTGAGTTACACATTAGAAGTCTATGCAATTTAGTATAGCTTTGATGAGCATTGTTTAATTCTAGAGTTCCACAATAGAAGTAGTCTTCGCAATTTAGCGAAGGTTAGATGAGCATTGTTTTATTCTTGAGTTCCAAAATCGAAGTCCATGCAATTTTAGAAAACCTTTGATGAGCATTGTTTAATTTTTGAGTTCCACATTAGAAGTTTTTGTAATTTAGCAATGCTTTGATAAGCATCGTTTAATTCTAGAGTTCCACAATAGAAGTCTATGCAATTTAAGCAAAGCTATGATGAGCATTGTTGTATTCTTGAGTTCCACAATAGAAGTCTATGCAATTTAAGCAAAGCTTTGATGACCATTGTTTAATTCTTGAGTTCCACATTAGAAGTTTATCCAATTTAGCAAAGCTTTGATGATCAACGTTTAATTCTTGGGTACCAGAATAGAGGTTTATGCAATTTAAGCAAAGTTTTGGTGAGCATTATTTGATTGTTGAGTTCCACAATAGTAGTCTATGCAATTTAAGCAAAGCTTTGATGAGAATTGTTTGATTCTTGAGCTTTACAATCGAAGACAATGCAATTTAGCAAAGGTTTGTTGAGCACCGTTTCATTCTTGGGTTCCACATTGAAAGTCTATGCAATTTATCAAAACATTGATGGGCATTGTTTAATTCTTAAGTTCCACAATAGAAGTAATATTTCCAATTTAGCAAAAGTTTAATGAGCATTCTTTAATTCTTGAGTTCCACCATAGAAGTGTATGCAATTTAAGCAAAGCTTTGATGAGCATTGATTCATTCTTGAGTTCCACATTAGAATTTATGCAATTTAGTATAGCTTTGATGAGCATTGTTTAATTCTAGAGTTCCACAATAGAAGTAGTCTTCGCAGTTTAGTGAATGTTAGATGAGCATTCTTTTTTTCTTGAGATCCATAATCAAAGTCCATGCAGATTTAGAAAAGCTTTGATAAGCATTGTTTTATTCTTGAGTTCCACAATAGAAGTCTTTGTAATTTAGCAACGCTTTGATGAGCATCGTTTAATTCTTGAGTTCCACAATAGAAGTCTATGCAATTTAAGAAAAGCTTTGACGAGCATTGTTGTATTCTTGAGTTCCACAATAGAAGTCTATGCAATTTAAGCAAAGCTTTGATGACCATTGTTTCATTCTTGAGTTCCACATTAGAAGTTTATCCAATTTAGCAATGCTTTGATGATCATCGTTTAATTCTTGAGTACCACAATAGAGGTTTATGCAATTTAAGCAAAGCTTTGGTGAGCATTGTTTGATTCTTGAGTTCCACAATAGTAGTCTATGCAATTTAAGCAAAGTTTTATGAGCATTGTTTCATTCTTGAGTTCCAAAACAAAAGACAATGCAATTTAGCAAAGGTTTGTTGAGCACCGTTTCATTCTTGAGTTCCACATTGGAAGTCTATGCAATTCATCAAAACATTGATGAGCATTGTTTAATTCTTAAGTTCCATAATAGAAGTGTATGCAATTTATGTGTAGCTTTGATGAGCATTGTTTTAAGTTCCACATTAGAAGTCTATGCAATTTAAGCAAAGCTTTGATGACCATTGTTTCATTCTTGAGTTCCACATTAGAAGTTTATCCAATTTAGCAATGCTTTGATGATCATCGTTTAATTCTTGAGTACCACAATAGAGGTTTATGCAATTTAAGCAAAGCTTTGGTGAGCATTGTTTGATTCTTGAGTTCCACAATAGTAGTCTATGCAATTTAAGCAAAGCTTTGATGAGCATTGTTTCATTCTTGAGTTCCACAACAGAAGACAATGCAATTGAGCAAAGGTTTGTTGAGCACCGTTTCATTCTTGAGTTCCACATTGGAAGTCTATGCAATTCATCAAAACATTGATGAGCATTGTTTAATTCTTAAGTTCCATAATAGAAGTGTATGCAATTTATGTGTAGCTTTGATGAGCATTGTTTTAAGTTCCACATTAGAAGTCTATGCAATTTAGCAAAGCTTTGATGAGCATTGTTTAATTCTAGAGTTCCACAATAGAAGTAGTCTTCTAATCCATGCATGGATTATGAAAGCCCAAAAGGTGATGGATTAGTGATTACTAGTGGGCTAGAAGGTGGCTTGGGCTCAATGGTTGGGTTATGCATGGTAACCCACAAATTGAATTAGGGTTGCATGAAGGCTAGGGCAACATTTTTAAGGATTCATAAGTGCTACAAACGTTACTTTTTGCTTCATAAAGCCTCCTAGCCGTTTTTATCACTCTTTGGTGCATTAGGGTTACACTTTAATGCTTCTGATGGCTCATTAATGCTTCTTATGGCTCCTTAATGAAGCATAGACGTTTTTTCTTCATCCTCAAGTGTCTTGGACGTTTTTGTTGTGTTATTTCAAGAGTTTCCTTAAATTTCATTTACTAGTTTTAATGAATAAGTGGTTGGTTGGCTTGTAACCACCAAGTTTGTAATAAAGGCTTCATATAAAGCCAAGTTTATGCATGGGAAAGATAATAGACGAATTTTTAAGAAAAAGAACCTTTGTTCAATTGGAATTATTGTTATAATTCACAAATTATCTTGTTAGGACGTGTTCTTGACTTGATACGAACTCAATCCAATAGGTCTTGGATTGTTTTCACCGGTATCCATTTCTTTCCATTCATATATCATTTGTGGTTACTATTCTCTCTTAATTTACCTAAACACTACCTTACTCACCAAATCAAGCCCATACACGCATCATCTTCGAAATTTAGCAGAGCTTTGAGGAGCATTGTTTAAATCTTGAGTTCCACAATAAAAGTCTATGCAATTTAAACAAAGCTTTGATGAGCATTATTTCATTCTTGAGTTACACATTAGAAGTCTATGCAATTTAGTATAGCTTTGATGAGCATTGTTTAATTTTAGAGTTCCACAATAGAAGTAGTCTTCGCAATTTAGCGAAGGTTAGATGAGCATTGTTTTATTCTTGAGTTCCACAATCGAAGTCCATGCAATTTTAGAAAAGCTTTGATGAGCATTGTTTTATTCTTGAGTTCCACATTAGAAGTTTTTTTAATTTAGCAATGCTTTGATAAGCATCGTTTAATTCTAGAGTTCCACAATAGAAGTCTATGCAATTTAAGCAAAGCTATGATGAGCATTGTTGTATTCTTGAGTTCCACAATAGAAGTCTATGCAATTTAAGCAAAGCTTTGATGACCATTGTTTAATTCTTGAGTTCCACATTAGAAGTTTATCCAATTTAGCAAAGCTTTGATGATCAACGTTTAATTCTTGAGTACCAGAATAGAAGTTTATGCAATTTAAGCAAAGTTTTGGTGAGCATTATTTGATTGTTGAGTTCCACAATAGTAGTCTATGCAATTTAAGCAAAGCTTTGATGAGAATTGTTTGATTCTTGAGCTTTACAATCGAAGACAATGCAATTTAGCAAAGGTTTGTTGAGCACCGTTTCATTCTTGGGTTCCACATTGAAAGTCTATGCAATTTACCAAAACATTGATGAACATTGTTTAATTCTTAAGTTTCACAATAGAAGTAATATTTGCAATTTAGCAAAAGTTTAATAAGCATTCTTTAATTCTTGAGTTCCACAATAGAAGTGTATGCAATTTAAGCAAAGCTTTGATGAGCATTGATTCATTCTTGAGTTCCACATTAGAAGTTTATGCAATTTAGTATAGCTTTGATGAGCACTGTTTAATTCTAGAATTCCACAATAGAAGTAGTCTTCGCAATTTAGCGAATGTTAGATGAGCATTCTTTTATTCTTGAGATCCATAATCGAAGTCCATGCAATTTTAGAAAAGCTTTGATGAGCATTGTTTTATTCTTGAGTTCCACAATAGAAGTCTTTGTAATTTAGCAAAGCTTTGATGAGCATCGTTTAATTCTTGAGTTCCACAATAGAAGTCTATGCAATTTAAGAAAATCTTTGATGAGCATTGTTGTATTCTTGAGTTCCACAATAGAAGTCTATGCAATTTAAGCAAAGCTTTGATGACCATTGTTTCATTCTTGAGTTCCACATTAGAAGTTTATCCAATTTAGCAAAGCTTTGATGATCATCATTTAATTCTTGAGTACACAATAGAGGTTTATGCAATTTAAACAAAGCTTTGGTGAGCATTGTTTGATTCTTGAGTTCCATAATATTAGTCTATGCAATTTAAGCAAAGCTTTGATGAGCATTGTTTGATTTTTGAGCTCCACAATAGAAGACAATGCAATTTAGCAAAGGTTTGTTGAGCAGCGTTTCATTCTTGAGTTCCACATTGGAAGTCTATGCAATTTATCAAATCATTGATGGGCATTGTTTAATTTTTAAGTTCCACAATAGAAGTAATATTTCCAATTTAGCAAAACTTTAATGAGCATTCTTTAATTCTTGAGTTCCACCATAGAAGTGTATGCAACTTAAGCAAAGCTTTGATGACCATTGATTCATTTTTAAGTTCCACATTAGAATTTTATGCAATTTAGCATAGCTTTGATGAGCATTGTTTAAATCTAGAGTTCCACAATAGAAGTAGTCTTCGCAGTTTAGTGAATGTTAGATGAGCATTCTTTTATTCTTGAGATCCATAATCAAAGTCCATGCAGATTTAGAAAAGCTTTGATAAGCATTGTTTTATTCTTGAGTTCCACAATAGAAGTCTTTGTAATTTAGCAACGCTTTGATGAGCATCGTTTAATTCTTGAGTTCCACAATAGAAGTCTATGCAATTTAAGAAAAGCTTTGATGAGCATTGTTGTATTCTTGAGTTCCACAATAGATGTCTATGCAATTTAAGCAAAGCTTTGATGACCATTGTTTCATTCTTGAGTTCCACATTAGAAGTTTATCCAATTTAGCATTGCTTTGATGATCATCGTTTAATTTTTGAGTACCAAAATAGAAGTTTATGCAATTTAAGCAAAGCTTTGGTGAGCATTGTTTGATTCTTGAGTTCCACAATAGTAGTCTATGCAATTTAAGCAAAGCTTTGATGAGCATTGTTTCATTCTTGAGTTCCACAACAGAAGACAATGCAATTTAGCAAAGGTTTGTTGAGCACCGTTTCATTCTTGAGTTCCACATTGGAAGTCTATGCAATTCATCAAAACATTGATGAGCATTGTTTAATTCTTAAGTTCCATAATAGAAGTGTATGCAATTTATGTGTAGCTTTGATGAGCATTGTTTTAAGTTCCACATTAGAAGTCTATGCAATTTAGCAAAGCTTTGATGAGCATTGTTTAATTCTAGAGTTCCACAATAGAAGTAGTCTTCTGATCCATGCATGGATTATGAAAGCCCAAAAGGTGATGGATTAGTGATTACTAGTGGGCTAGAAGGTGGCTTGGGCTCAATGGTTGGGTTATGCATGGTAACCCACAAATTGAATTAGGGTTGCATGAAGGCTAGGGCAACATTTTTAAGGATTCATAAGTGCTACAAACGTTACTTTTTGCTTCATAAAGCCTCCTAGCCGTTTTTATCACTCTTTGGTGCATTAGGGTTACACTTTAATGCTTCTGATGGCTCATTAATGCTTCTTATGGCTCCTTAATGAAGCATAGACGTTTTTTCTTCATCCTCAAGTGTCTTGGACGTTTTTTTTTGTGTTATTTCAAGAGTTTCCTTAAATTTCATTTACTAGTTTTTATGAATAAGTGGTTGGTTGGCTTGTAACCACCAAGTTTGTAATAAAGGCTTCATATAAAGCCAAGTTTATGCATGGGAAAGATAATAGACGAATTTTTAAGAAAAAAAAAACCTTTGTTCAATTGGAATTATTGTTATAATTCACAAATTATCTTGTTAGGACGTGTTCTTGACTTTATACGAACTCAATCCAATAGGTCTTGGATTGTTTTCACCGGTATCCATTTCTTTCCATTCATATATCATTTGTGGTTACTATTCTCTCTTAATTTACCTAAACACTACCTTACTCACCAAATCAAGCCCATACACGCATCATCTTCGAAATTTAGCAAAGCTTTGAGGAGCATTGTTTAAATCTTGAGTTCCACAATAAAAGTCTATGCAATTTAAACAAAGCTTTGATGAGCATTATTTCATTCTTGAGTTACACATTAGAAGTCTATGCAATTTAGTATAGCTTTGATGAGCATTGTTTAATTCTAGAGTTCCACAATAGAAGTAGTCTTCGCAATTTAGCGAAGGTTAGATGAGCATTGTTTTATTCTTGAGTTCCACAATCGAAGTCCATGCAATTTTAGAAAAGCTTTGATGAGCATTGTTTTATTCTTGAGTTCCACATTAGAAGTTTTTGTAATTTAGCAATGCTTTGATAAGCATCGTTTAATTCTAGAGTTCCACAATAGAAGTCGAGGATCTACACGTACGTCTTCATCGTCTACTACATGACCGGAAAGAAAATGGTTTGACCGAAGGGTATCAATGCGAACTCCCAGTGATCATATCTAATCCTGAATGTTGTCTTTAAAACATGAACTCGTAGCTGGTGGTGTATCGACCTGAGGCATATCTTCGAGGAGTAGTTGGCTCCCTGAATTTATCAAAGAAATCGTCTATTCAGAAAAGAGAATATCGGTATTGACGGTCAACTCATTAAGCCGATTGGATAACTCCTGCATTTCTGCTGGAGCAAATCGATACGGAGGTTTGGCTACGGGGATAGATCCAGGGATTAAGTTGATACGAAACTCAACTTGGCGTTTGGTAGGAATTCTTGGGATCTATTCGGAAAGATATCAAGAATATTATAGTCCTTAGAGTCGTTCTTGGGGTCTTTAACTCTTTGTTTCTCGTTGATCACATGGACTAGGAATACTTGACACTTCTTTTGCAGGAACTTTCGAATTTTGACGCATTGAACAAAGCGAAGATTTGGGCTAAACTCGCCACCATGAATCATGAGGGTCTGATCAGAAGGAAGATTGAGACGAATAGCTTTCTATAACAAGGTGTATCAACACAGTCGGGGCTCAATCGATATGTAATAAGGATAACATCAAAGCTCTAACTGAAACTGACATCGGGTTAATGAGAAATGAATGATTACTCAAGGTAAGGACACAACGTAGAGATAAGTCGTTTATACACTCATTCTCACTGACAACTACCTTGACGGTAAATGTTTTTGGTTGTCAAACGAGGACTATGTTTAACAAGATAATTGAATGAATGACTAATTGAACCTTCTTGACACTAGATTCGAAGAGGATGCGAGCATAAGGATAATCGAAAAGAAATATACCCGCGATGTTAGTGGGATTAGCGACTGCCTCCTCCTGCTTCAAAGCTAAGACCATTTCGGCGTTGTTGACATTGTTGGGGGTTGTTGCTTTTGGGCAGTTTCGCTTGAAATGCCCAATTTCTCTACAACTATAGTAGACCTGTTCGACACTTGATTCAAAAGTTTGTTCGAGGTGTTGGACTAGTGTTCTGCAGCTTCTAGCAAGATGACCTTTCTTGCCACAACGTTTGCAAATCATCTTGCGACATGGGCCAGGAATATAATGATGATAACTACACCTGCTGCACCAAGGGAGATTACCAGCATACCCAGTGACAGGTGCTTGAGCCTTAGACGAAATAACAGGAGTAGTGGTAGCTTGAACTATAGGAACAACGGCAAGATTGGTAGTAACTTGGACTGCCACATTTTTGAGCTTTTTGGAGGGTCCTTGGGAACTCTGACCCTTTTGCTTTTTCCGGTAACCTTATTACTCTCATCAAACTCATTTTGATGTTCCTGAACATTTTCTCGGTTTCGGGGGTAGGGGTTATATCCTGGACCAATGGGCTTGTTAGGGTTCAAGATCGTCATTGCAGCCGTCACTGCAGCAGAAACAGCCAGTTGGAACATCACAGGATCGAAGCGAGATGAGGGTGGGGACGAAGGGTCGTTGTTCTTCGGGCTGGGTTCTTTCCTTGAAGAAATCTCGATCTAAAAGTTTAGGAAAAGAGGATAATAAGTCCTCTAAATTGAATCAAGAGATATGAAACAAAGGATATCTCTTTATGACAGACATATAATTCTATTAAGCGAATAAGCAGGAATGAATTATCAAAGCAGACATTTATCGCTAACGGAATGATCGAGGGGAAATGCTTGAATGAGGAATTTCTACTACAAGGTTGGATCCAGAAATACTCCCATAGTATTTCACGATTTACCGTAACGACGATTCTTTGTTTGTGGTATTTGGGTAAGTTTTAGGTATGCCGCATTCCACAGTCACTCCCAAGCACATGTTGGTCGTGTCTCGAATGAATATAGTTGATCATGCTATATTGATCCTAGACACGACTACATAACTGCCTAGGTTTAACTGCAGCATACAACACCCATTTACTTATCTTCTGTTCTACTTATAGATACGATTCTCGACGGCTAGGATACTTGTATACTTTTTGAAAATACTTATATTTTGAGGTATACTTTTAGTTCAGAGCACTTAGGCCCCTTAATGTTTATAGTCTTATACCATGTAAAGTTTGGTATACTTAGTTCACAATAAACAAGGGCTCTGATACCAATCTGTCACACCCCGAAACCGAAGGTGGAAACGTCTCGGGGCGGAGGTGACTTCATGTGAATCATAACCAATGTACATAGTAAGCGAAGTAAAACACAAAACATTACATTACATAGATTTCATTACATCAATTGAAAAGTAAAGTAGTACAAGTTTCATAGATACATAGTTTAAACAAAAGAGAGACGAATCTTCTACGTATTCCGTCTTCACCAAAAGAGATCGTCGGGTACCTGTCTAAAGCGGACCTGAGAATACAAGTGGTTTGAAAATCAGCATAAAGCTGGTGAGTTCATAAGCGGTTTGTTTTATGTAAATAACGAGTTCCTTTAGTTTCCAGAAAAAGTGGTTAACCAAGAAAATCCCATATTTTCTTAAGAGTTAGATACCAAATCCAAATTGTAATGTAAAAGATGTACAATAAAAACATGATTGTTCAAATGATTTTGTAAAGTATAGTTATTTATCTTATTACACTTTTCTGGTTACAAACTACTGTTACTCAGGAAAATCCTATATTTTCCTATGTGTGAAAGTGTGAACTATTACTGATTCAGTGTGAGCTAACTGTTACTGATTCCGATTATGTTCATTATTATCCATAGGAAAACCCCATGTTTTCTTGAATGTGTGTGTGTGTTATTACCAATTCTGAGTGTGTTAACTGTTACCATTTCTGATTATGTTCATTGTTATCCATAGGAAAACCCCATGTTTTCCTGATTGTGTGTGTGTGCTATTACCAATTCTGAGTGTGCCTGTCATCCTTGAACGTACATTAGCTTTACTATGTACATAAAGCTAGTAAATGAGTCTAAAGCGTTAATAATCTAGATTGCGAGTCCTTAACCATACTCAGACTAGATATGACTCGAGTCGTGGTCAATATCCTTTTTATGACTTTTGTCACCCTTGAACCTTTCGGTTCGACTGTAGCTAGCAGCCAGGTGCGGGATTGTCAGTCCCGTATAGATCTATACACTCAAGTCACGCTCTCCTACGTTCAGAGATTCTGGTTATAGGGATAGTCCTCCACTCTCGAGCCACGGGACGTGTTACAAAGGACGTGTCTCCAATGTTTAAGATCACTTCTTTACTCTTCGACTAGGAAAGTAGTATCTACGACTATCTTAGTTCTAACGTACCTGTCCTTTACACTCGGGCCTAGGTGTCATTATTAAGGATATTACAAATGTTCCATGTTTTCTAATGATGACTATCCATTTACACTCGAGCCGAGGTGCATTACTAAAGACATTACAATGTTCTATATTATCAAATGACTATTGTCCTTTACACTCGAGCCTAGGTGTATGAAGTTTTATGTGTTCTTTATGGCGTCTGACTTTTATACTCGTGCCTATGGTATTTTATTACAGACTTTACAATGTTTTATGTTTTCTATCAATATAAGTATGAACAATCAACTGAGAAGTATACAATATGACAGTATATAATAAGAATTAAAAATCGGTTTTAAACAAACCACCCTGTAAGTTAAAAACAGTTTACCAAAAGGGTTTTAAATCTAAATAAATGTACAAGTATGAAACCATTTAACTAAAATCATAAGTTTAAGTACAAGATATTCTTGTACTCTTGCTTGTATTCCCCCCTGAAAACATTGAAAAACCAATGAAAAAGGGTAGGGGTATGAACTCACCGGACACGGAAAGTGTCGAATGGGATGCTAAACGTCGAACCAAGGCTTGAATACGAACGAGGTTCCTATGTAATATTAAATAATACACAATATATATATCTAATTAGATTTAAATAACTACTTAGATACACTTGAACATTCTAAGACGCGAAAATACTCCAAAATGAGCGTTTGAAGTGACCCGGGTGGCGTTTTAGGACATGAATGGCTAGGATATAGAGTTTACTCTCCAATGGTAAACTCTTAGCGGCCTAAACACCACATCCCCATGATTTTACGGCCGTAAACTCATGGTGGGGTGTTTTATGTGCTAAATGGCCTTAAATCTAATGGAGGGTGTTGCTAGGTTTGGCTTTTGGACATTTGAAAGGGATTAAATCATTAAATGAATTAATAGAAGAGTTTAAGGCTATAAACTAAGAGTTTACGGCTGTAAACTCTCACCCACATCCAACTTATTTATTTTGAAGGCCAAGGATTAATCACAAGTGATTCAACTAATTTTTACAAGGCTTAGGGTGAGTTTAGGGCTTCAAATGGCATCCATCTAGGAGTTTACGGCCCTTGAGCATATGCTCTGGCCGTAAACTCTCAATTAGAGAGTTTATGATATGATTAAGGCCCCTAAATGATTTTTGGTTGGTTCTAGGATTTATTCCAAGGCTTTTGGTGGAGTTATATGGCTTTCTAACATGTTGGAAATGAGTTTACACTCATGTTTGAGGGGTTTACGGCCTAAGCACATGCCTTGGCCGTAAACTCATGCAAATCCCTCAAAATCATTGTCTAAGGTGTTCTAAGTCCATTTCATGAAGTCATATAGCCATATCTAAAGTCTAGTTGTGGTTCGGAAGGGTTTTATGGCTCAAAAACCCCAATTACAAGTGTTCACGGCCTAAGGCTGATCTAGGGCCGTAAACACATGTTTATGGTCTTATCCCATGATTTAAACACGAAAATGAAGCCTAAGGATGTTATACTAGAAGCTAGGATGCTTACCTTGGTGTTTTAAGGCTTGATATGGTTGATTTTGGCTTAACAAGATGGATTTGAGGAGAGAGGTTAGAGAGAGAGTGAAAAAGCTTCAAATGAGTCTTAATTCACTTTAAATATGGTTTGAATTGGATACACGGTGGAATTCTACCCGATACCAACGTTAACTGATGCTTTGGGTCGCACCCGATTAAGTTGTCGTTACCCGATATGGTCGAAACTATAATTTTTCAAATTACTAGTTCGGGATGTTTTCACATGTTTCTAACATGTTTGGATACTTACCAAGTCAAAATAAAGGTTTTGACTTAATTAACCTAGTTCAGGACGAGATCGGAACAATTCGTTTAAGACGAGTTTTGACGGAACGGTTACGGCGAGGAAGTAAAGTTTCGGGTTGTTACAGTGGACCTCAAGAATTAAACAATGCTAATCAAAGCTTTGCTAAATTGTGAAGACTACTTCTATTGTGGAACTCAAGAATTAAACAATGTTCATCATAATTTTGCTAAATTGCATAGACTTCAAATGTGGAACTCAAGAATGAAACAATGCTCATCAAAGCTTTGCTTAAATTGCATAGACTTCTATTGTGGAACTCAAGAATTAAACAATGCTCATTAAATCTTTGCTAAATTGCAAAGACTACTTGTATTGTTGAACTCAAGAATTAAACAATGCTCATCAATGCTCTGCTCAATTGCATAGACTTCCAATGTGGAAACCAAGAATGTAACAATGCTCCTAAAGCGTTACTAAATTGCATAGACTTCTATTGTGGAACTCAAGAATGAAACAATGCTCATAAAAGCTTTGTTTAAATTGCATAGGCTTCTATTGTGGAAGTTAAGAATTAAACCATGCTCATCAAAACTTTGCTAAATTGTGAAGACTACTTCAATTGTGGAACTCAAGAATGGAACAATCCTCATGAAAGCTTTGCTTAAATTGCATAAAGGCAACTTCTATTGTGGAACTCAAGAATTAAACAATGCTCTTCAAAGCTTTGCTAAATTGCGAAGACTACTTCTATTGTGGAACTCTAGAATTAAACAATGCTCATCAAAGCTTTGCTACATTGCATAGATTTCTAATGTGGAACTCTAAAATGAAACAATGCTCATCAAAGGTTTTCTTAAATTGCATAGACTTTTATTATGGAACTCAAGAATTAAACAATGCTCATCAAAGCTTTGCTAAATTGTGAAGACTGCTTGTATTGTGGAACTTGGGAATTAAACAATGCTCATCAAAACCTTGCTAAATTGCATAGACTTCTATTGTGGAACTCGAGAATTGTACAATGCTCATCAAAGCATTGCTTCAACTGCATAGACTTTAGTTGTGGAGCTCAAGTATTAAACAATGCTAATCAAAGATTTGCTAAATTGCATAGACATCAATTGTGGAACTCAAGAATTAAACAATGCTAATCAAAGCTTTGCTAAATTGTGAAGACTACTTCTATTGTGGAACTCAAGAATTAAACAATGTTCATCATAGCTTTGCTAAACTGCATAGACTTCTAATGTGGAACTTAAGAATGAAACAATTCTCATCAAAGCTTTGCTTAAATTGCATAGACTTCTATTGTGGAACACAAGAATTAAACAATGGTCATCAAAACTTTGCTAAATGGCGCAGACTACTTTTATTCTGGAATTCAAGAATTAAACAATGTTCATCAAAGCTTTGCTAAATTGCATAGACTTCTAATGTAGAACTTAAGAGCGAAACAACGCTGTCGTGGAACTCAGGAATTAAATAGTGCTGATTAAAGCTTTGCTAAATTGCAAAGACTACTTCTATTGTGGAACTCAGGAATTTAAAAAATGCTCATCAATGCTCTGCTAAATTGCATAGACTTCCAATGTGGAAACCAATAATGAAACAATGCTCCTCAAAGCTTTGCTAAATTGCATAGACTTCTATTGTGGAACACAATAATGAAACAATGCTCATCAAAGTTTTGCTTAAATAACCTAAACTTCTATTGTGGAACTCAAGAATTAATCACTACTCATCAAAGCTTTGCTAAATTTTAAAGAATACTTGTTACACCCCAAAGCCAAGAACGGGGGAAACGTTCCGGGGTGGAGGACGTCATGTACAGTATAACAACAGTGTAAAGTAGTAAACAAACAACAACATCATCCATTGCATTAAAAGTAAAGTTTTAATACATGTGTGTTCTTTCATTGTAATAAGACACCAAAATATACAATCAAAATAAAAGACGAGTCTTGTTTGTGCTCCGTCTTCTCAAAACCTGGCCATCGTACCTGTCTACTGGTGACCTGAGAATACAAGTTATTTTGAAAGCGAGTATCAGCCTAAAGCTGGTCAATTCATAAGTATTTAAGTGTCATTGTCTTGTTTTGGAAAGCTATTATGTATGCTATGTAAATCTTTGAATTAAACAGTTGATATAAGTATGAAAAACATAGAAAATCCCTTATTTCCTACAAGTATGAAATGTAGTCTTCTACCAAGACCCGAATGTTTTGTAAGTGAAAATGATAGTTTTTCCTTTCTTTTGACTATTACTAACAATACTTAGTCTAACTCATCGTTTATGTGAATGTATCACAAAATAAAGTAATAGGAAAATGTACTAATGTAATTGTTATCCTTTTATATTAGGATTAACACGACATCGCGATTAGCGAAATGTATAACCTTTGAACATCCATAGATTGTTCAATTGTCCTCTGTAGCTGCAGCGGGTGGGAGGAAGGGTTAGTCCCATAAAGGCACTCCTAGTATAAGTATTAACCGTAGGCATCCGTAGATGTTCATCAACCTCTGTAGCGAACAGTAGGCCCAAGGAATGGTTAGTCCCGTAAAGGTACCACTAATATAAGTAATAACCGTAGGCATCCATAGATGTTCATCAACCACTGTTGCTAACAGGTGGGTTTCAGAATGGTTAGTCCCGTCTAGATATCCCATTGAACTGGGATAGGCAGGACAATTTACACAGAAGGTACTAATAAATCATCCTCGTAAATCGAGATACAAGTATTCATGTAAGTGTATACAGGTAAAAGTATCTACGTAAATGTTTAGTATTCATGTAAGCGTATTCATGTAATTCCTTGTAATAGGAATAATGTTTTGTATCTTCTAACTATCCCTATAATAGTTAACTGGAAGGTAATTGGCTGTCCGAGCAGGTTTTGTCACACCCCCAAACCTAAACGGAGGAAACGTTCGGGGGCGGATGACTTCATGTGGTAACGTAACAAATGAATACATAGTAAAGAAAGCAATACAACCATCATATATATAATTGAAAGTTTACATTTGTCAAAAGTTACATGTTCAAAACCAATTACAATATGATGTCAAAATATGAGATTAAACTGGCGCCATAGCACCTCTTCTTCAAAAGCATATTAGTACCTGAAATTATTGAATCCCTGGGACATACAAGTAATTTTGAAAGAGTAGATCAGCATTTAAGCTGGTGAGTTTCATAAGTTTTAAATGACAATGTTTGTATGAAATGAAATGTTTTGTCCTTGTTTGTTTGTTTCTAGAAAATCCTATATTTTCTACTAGTATAAAAGTAGCCTTCTCTCAAGACCAATGTTTGCTTCTAAAAATGTATGTAAGTGTAAATAACCAATATGTTTGAAAACCTCGTAAATCAATGCATTTTTAATAACCCATGTGACTTTTATAACTATACTATTGACTCTGAATGCCTATACACAACGTTCTTCAGGCGTTGGAATGTTATGACGTTTGTCACCCCAAATGATGGACTGTAGCTAACAGTCAAGGCGCGGGTTGTCAAGCCTGTATAGATCTATACACAAACACCATGCTCCCCCTCTAAGGGATTCTGGTATATAATACAGGACTTGAAATGTGTACTCGAACGTACATGAAGTTAATGTCTCACAAACCGTGGTATAAAAACAGATTTACGTGTTAAAATGTTCGTTTGTTCTTGTATATGAAAGTGACTTCTTGAAAATCGTGTTTCTAGTATGTAAAAGTTAGCAATATCCTCATAAAACTATATGTATTATAGTTTTCTAAAAGTGTGTCTCGTTTGTTTAGAAATACCTAGAAAATGAATCACTTGTTATGAAAGTATAGATTTTTGTAGAGCCTAAGATAGACAAGTATACATATAATCTAAGAAAATGTTTAGTTTATACATGCATTACAACAATTTATATTTCATAAGGTAGAATGCTATTGTAACATATTTTATATACGAAAGTTCCCTATAAAGTTTATAAATCACATATGATTTGGTTATATAAAAGAATACAAAAATTCTTTATATAACGCACGATGATACTCGTGTGTTTTACTTGTATCCCCCCTCCCCCCTGAAAGCATATAAAAGCGTTTATAGAACATTTAAAAGGTTAATTAAGGGGTATGAACTCACTTGAAAGTTTGAAGAAAGCGAGATGGAAACGGGCAGAGTTTCGTCTCGGGAAACGGATTTTTCTCGGGATTCTCAGGAATCTCGGGAGTAAAAACGATCTTCGGGACTTGAGCAAAATGACCAGGGCTTCGGGTTAGAACGGGCACGGAAAACATGGCAAGAACGCAAAGGAAATGAGAGAAATGGAGCCCTTTCTTCGGAACCCTCGCATCCCTTTTATAGGGGCTGGGAACTGCCTTGGTACGCAGGGCGTACGCGTACGTCATGCATGATCGAGTCCTTGACTGCCTCGGACTTCGGATGGGACTTGCTAGCTTCGCATAGACCGGGACGTGGACGATCCGAGGCCTAGGCCTTGAGTACGCGGGGCGTACGAGGGTACGCAGGGCGTACTTCGGCCCTATCTGTTGACTCCCTTTGGATAATACCAAGAGTTTATAATTAAATTTATATTTAATTTAATTAATAAACTTCTAAAATTCATATCTTCTTCATACGAATTCCGTGTTCGATGGTCTTTATATCCACGCGTAGGTGAGACTACGCTCTACAACTTTCGTTTAGACTCCGTCTGCAAATTTTGAAATTATTTTTATTATTTATTTTTAAAAAGGGTCGTGTTTAAGGAATTTCTTTAAAAATTCATAACTTCTTTATCTGACGTCGGTTTTTGCCAGACTTTTTACCGCTGAATTACCATTGTTGAGACCTTCGATTCTCGTCTAGGTCATTCCGGCCAAAAGTTGCTCGATCTCCGATTCGAGTTTTTAGCTGACTGTTGCTATGCCGAACTTGGAAAAATCATAACTTCAATAAACGAAGTCGGATTTTGGGTGTTCTTTTTACGTACGATCACGGTTTAATGACATTAACCATAGTAGGAATTTAAATATATACTTTTTGGACATTTTATTATCAAAGTTAATTTCATTAACTCAAAGGTGGTTACAATACTTGACTTTTTAGGTCATTACAAAGAGTTAAAATATCGGGTTGTCACATCATCCCCCCGTTAGAGGGAATTTCGTCCCGAAATTTAAAATAGTAAAGATACTAGTGGATCAGAGAAAAAGATGAGGGTACTTTTGTTTCATCTGATCTTCGCGTTCCCATGTGAATTCAAGTCCCCGCTTGGCGTTCCAGCGAACCTTCACGATGGGTATGCGACTTTGTTTTGTTTGTTTGACCTCTCAGTCCATGATTTCTACCGGTTCTTCCATAAAGTTGAGGCTCTCGTTAATCTCGATCTCGTCGAGCGGAATAACAAGAGTCTCATCGGACAGACACTTTTTCAAGTTCGAGACATGGAAGGTTGGATGTATGTTACTAAGTTCACGCGGTAGGTTAAGTTTGTAAGCCATAGGGCCGATTCTAGCAAGAATCTTGAAAGGCCCTATGTATCTTGGATTTAGTTTCCCACGCTTCCCAAAGCGTATTAAACCCTTCCACAGTGAGACCGTCAATAAAACGTGGTCTCCTACCTGGAATGTCAAAGGTTTCCTCCTTTGGTCAGCGTAGCTTTTCTGTCGGTCTCTGGAGGCTTTCAACCGTTCACGAATTTGAACGATCTTCTCTTTCGTTTCTCGTATGATTTATGGACCGGTGAGAGTGCTTTCAGGAACTCGTCCTCTAGCTAACTGGGTATCGCCAACTTCGGTCCAGCACAGAGGGGATCTGCACTTTCGACCATAGAGGGGCTTCAAGCGGAGCAGGCTTTATGCTTGTATGATAGCTATTGTTGTATGAAAATTTGACAAGGGGTAAATGGATATCCCATGCCTTTCCAAAGTCAATCACACAGGCTCTCAGCATATCTTCCAAGGTTTGTATCGTTCTTTCACTTTGCCCGTCTGTTTGTAGGTGGTAGGCTGTACTCATATCTAGTCTAGTTCCCAGGGAACTTTGTAGTGACTGCCAGAATCTTGAAGTGAATCTACTATCTCTATCGGAGATAATGGATATCAGAACACCGTGCAGTCGCACTACTTCCCTTATGTAAGTTCTTGTAAGCTTTTCCATTTTGTCAGTCTCTTTGATTGATAGGAAATGCGCGGATTTGGTCAATCTGTCGACGATGACCCATATGGTATCAAGTCCGCCCGTCGTCTTGGGCAACTTGGTTATGAAGTCCATAGTAATCTGTTCCCATTTCCATTCTGGTATCTCTGGTTGTTGTAGTAATCCTGACGGTTTTTGATACTCGACCTTAACCTTTGCGCAAGTAAGGCATTTACTTACAAAGGTAGCAATTTCTGCTTTCATGTTAGGCCACCAGTACAGTTTCTTAAGATCCAGATACATTTTATCTGAAGCTAGGTGAACGGAATGTCTTGTGTTGTGTGCTTCGGTCATGACTACGTCTCTGAAACCACCATGTTTCGGTGTCCAGATTCGGTCCATGAGATAATATGCTCCGCCACCCTTGACTTCTAGATTCTTTTCCATTCCTCGCAGGGATTCACCCGCCACATTTTCAGGTTGCAAAGCTTCTATTTGTGCCTCCTTAATTTGTGTGGATAAGTGGGAATGGATAGTCATAGTCAGAGATTTGACCCTCCGACCAGTGTATTCCTTTCGACTGAGGGCGTCAGCCACCACGTTGGCCTTGCCAGGATGATAACGAATGTCACATTCGTAGTCATTGAGTAACTCAACCCATCGTCGTTGTCGCATGTTGAGTTCCTTCTGATTAAAAATGTGTTGAAGGCTCTTGTAATCGGTGAAAATAGTACTCTTTGTTCCGTATAAGTAGTGTCTCCAGATCTTCAGAGCAAATACTATTGCTCCTAACTCAAGATCGTGGGTCGTATAGTTCACTTCGTGTGTCTTAAGTTGTCGGGAGGCATAAGCAATAACCTTCCCTTTCTGCATAAGAACACAACCAAGTCCTTGGTTTGATGCATCGCAATACACTACGAAATCTTCTATCCCTTCGGGGAGGGATAGTATCGGTGCGGTGCACAAGGCCTGTTTCAGCGTTTGGAACGCCTGTTCTTGTTTCGCTTCCCAATCAAAGGACATGCCTTTCTGGGTTAATGTAGTAAGAGGTTTCGCAATGCTAGAGAAGTTCTTTATGAATTTGCGATAGTAGCCGGCGAGACCTAGAAATTGACGAATCTCTATAGGTGTCTTTGGTGTCGACCAGTTCTCAATGGCCTTAATTTTGGAGGGGTCCACGTGTATCCCTTTCTCGCTAACAACGTGGCCCAAAAATTCGACTCTTCGAATCCAAAATTCGCATTTAGAGAACTTTGCATAGAGTTTCTCCGATCGTAGTGTTTCTAGGACTTTCGTGGGTGCTGACTATGCTCTTCCTTACTTCGGGAGTAGATAAGTATATCATCGATAAAGACGATGACGAACTGATCCAAGTAAGGACGTCATACCCTATTCATTAGGTCCATAAATACTGCTGGTGCGTTGGTTAATCCGAACGGCATCACTACAAATTCGTAGTGTCTATAGCGAGTTCGGAAAGTTGTCTTGGGAATATCCCCCTCTAGTACTCGTAATTGGTGATATCCAGATCGTAGATCTATCTTTGAGAAGTAGTTTGCTCCTTGAAGTTGATCGAATAGGTCGTCAATACGGGGTAGAGGATAGCGATTTTTGACAGTAAGCTTGTTCAGTTCTCTGTAATCAATGCACATACGGAACGATCCGTCTTTCTTCTTTACGAACAAAACCGGTGCTCCCCAAGGTGAGAAACTTGGTCTTATGAATCCTTTTTGAAGGAGTTCATTAAGTTGACTGGAAAGTTCCTGCATCTCTGCTGGTGCGAGACGATAAGGCGACTTCGCTACTGGGGTAGCCCCTGGAACTAAGTCGATTCTAAACTCGACTTGGCGTTGTGGTGGTAATCCCGGCAGTTCTTCTGGAAAGATATCGGGAAAGTCGCGTACGGAATCTTCTTGATGTCCTTCAGTTCCTGACTTGTATCGACGATGTGCGCTAGGAATGCTCGACCATCCATCCGTAAACACTTTTGAGCTTGGATGCACAAATGATACGAAGGTTTGTACTTGATTTGTCGCCGTAGATAACTAATGTTTCGTTGTTAGGGAGATTAAGACGAACTGCTTTCTCAAAGATCATGATGTCGGCGCGAAGAAGACTCAACCAATCCATGCCGACTATGACGTTGAAATTTTTAATTTGGACCGGCATGAGATTGATTGGGAAAGAACGACCGTCTAAAGTTAATGTACAGTCCATGTATATGCAGTTAGTGCTTTCGGTTTTTCCATTGGCCATCTCTACCGTAAATGATTTTTCTAACTTGCTAGGTTTAGGTTTAAGTAAGGGA
The DNA here is from genome assembly GCF_002870075.4 of Lactuca sativa. Taxonomy (NCBI): domain Eukaryota; kingdom Viridiplantae; phylum Streptophyta; class Magnoliopsida; order Asterales; family Asteraceae; genus Lactuca; species Lactuca sativa. The sequence goes on from NC_056630.2 coordinate 264,905,276, forward strand.
ATAAAGTTTTGACTCACGACGCTTCTCTCCGCTCCACTATCGAATAATATGCATGCATATGAATTATCTAGAAGGAACGTACCAGCAACTACAGTCAGATCAGCTACGGCTTCATCGTGGCCTATAGCTAAAACTCGTCCCATCCTGCCGGTATTTGCTGCCTTTGGGCAGTTCCTCTTGTAGTGGCCCACCTCGCCACAACCGTAGCAAGTCTGGCCTACACCCGCGCTGGGAACTTGAGTGATCGGCTTTGCGGGATCCTTGCAGAAACGGACAGTATGCCCCTTTCTGTTGCAGTTGGCGCATTGCATTTCCCGACAAGGTCCATGATGGTGGTAAGTGCATTTGGCGCACTTTGGAAGGTTACCTACATAAGGCTTGGTTGGGTAGGTATTTGTAGGAACTGTAGTAGGTACAATGGCAGCATTCATTGAGACCAGTTGTTTCTTCGCGGATTCTTGGGAAGACCCACCCTTCCCTTTATTCCATACCCTCTTCTTGTTATTGTTGTTGTTGTTGTTGTTGTTTCCTTTTGTGGTTCTGGTGTAGCAATCGTTGAGTTTTGATGACCTCCATAATCAACAAGAGATTGTGCCAGTTCCTTGGCACTTTCAAAAGTGTCAGGTTTTGAAGCAAACACGCTTGACCTAATTTGGGGAGACAGCCCCCCAAATGTATCTCTCTATTTTCTTGCTCTCAGGAGCAGTCATATCTGGGCAAAGGATTGCCAGATCGCAGAACCTGTTGGTATAAGTTGCGATGTCGTTACCAACCATTCCAAGAGTCCAGAGTTCGTGCTCGAGTTTTTGAATCTCTCCTGGTGGACAGTATTCTCTCATCAGCATGACCTTTAAGCTCTCCCAGCTTATGGAGTTTGCCACTATCAGGGTAAGTACCTTAACGTGGCCATTCCACCAAGTTAAAGCTCTATCAATAAGGGTGAAAGTTGCAAATTTGACTTTGCTGTGCTCAGGACAGGAGCAGATTTCAAAGACTGATTCTGTCCTTTCAATCCACTGCCTCAGATCTATCACACCACCAGTTCCATAAAACATCCGGGGTTTGGCATTAGTAAAGTCCTTATAGGTGCATTCTCGGGGTTGCCCATGACTCTATCCATGGTTGGATAGGTGTGTGCCAGTTCCCGAGCCAGTAGTACTCGAGTTATTGATCTGTGACATGGCAGCTGCTACCGCTGCGGTGATCACTGCTTGGAACATGACAGCATCAAATTGAGGTGGTGGAGGTGGTGGTGATATAGGTGCTTCCCCACCGTTGTTTCGCCTTGGATTCCTACGCCTCCATCCTTCAACTATAGGTTGAAAAGATAACGATAAGAATTACTTAGTATAGAAACTGAATGTGTCTTATGAACCAAATTGCTATAGTTCAACAACAGATGATAGTATGAGTCTTAAAATAGTAGAATGAAAGTTATTTGTAAGACTGAAAATATAAATCAAGCATTTGGTTTCTCGATGACTTTTCAAGGATTTAATGAAATACTCAACGTAGTAATAATAGTGTCACTTATATTAATATAATAGTTGATACAACGATCATGAAAAATTGACCCCTATAAGGGTCTCCGGTTACAAAGTTTGAGAAATTTAAAGACTTTTAGCCGAGGTCCTAACTTATAACAAAATTTGAGATTCTTGCAAGCACTACTTGCGACGTAGGTTGCGCTTGGAGCTTGACTCCGCATCCGATTGCTTTGACTCCATTAGACGCCGATCCGATCAAAAGCGGCTTGTTGTTCCCTTAATTCGGCGAGGGCTGCAATCATTTGCGCTTGGAATGCCTCGGTTTGGAGTTGAGCATTGTCTTGCATTCTGTCCAGCCTATGGATGTCGGAAGTGTGAACCTGTACTTCCACGTTGACATCCCGAAGTCGGCTAGCTTGAACTCCGGATTGATAGGACTGATTGGCTAGCTTACCCACCATTACTGGGAGTGCCCGATCAGCCGAACCTCCGCCTCGGACATCGTAGAAGTCCCGGCACATGTCGTAAGGAGGGCGTAGGTTTTGTTGTTGGCTCCAATGGTGGAGGTGACTTCCCCAGACGGGAGTCGGTCCTTGAAAGTCCTTTACGAAGACGGGAGGTTGTACGGGTGGTGGGTTGATCACCTCCGGCTCTGAGTCGGTACCGGAGTTATCATCCACTTCTATGGGTTCCTCGTCCTCTTCAGGATCATCTTCTACCCATCCTCTGTTGCCTTGGTTGGGAAAGTAGGGGTCGCCAGGGTGGTGAAATCTAGCCATTTGACTGTACGAGAAGTAGGATTATAAGAATTGAATAAAGTTGAAACATGCAAAACATGTAAGTTAAACTAGTTTATGTAGAAAATACTCCTATAGTATTTAAATTCTTGTGTTTGATTCTTGTGACGGTTTGGTAAGTTTTGACTTGTTGCTTACTACGAGCAATCCCCGATATAAATTGGTCCGATCTCGGACAAATATAGTTGATCATGCTATATTTGTCCCAAACCTGATTATATATATCGAGTTTTAATCGTAGTGTCAACTTGTCTAAATACTTGTTGTATAGTTTAAAATCATGAAAATAATTTTGTTGTATGCATGTATTTGTACTTAAATGAACTAACAATTTAAGTTAAACGTAACGCTGCTTAAGCGTAAAAACAAATGAAAAATGTTTTGTCAGAGAGTATTAGTCCCTTAAGCATTTATAGTTTGTATATCTTATGTGGTTTGATATACTTAGTTCACTATAAACATTGCTCTGATACCAATCTGTCACACCCCCAAACCTGAACGGCAGAAACGTTCGGAGGCGGATGACTTCATGTGGTAACGTAACAAATGAATACATAGTAAAGAAAGCAATACAACCATCATATATATATTTGAAAGTTTACATTTGTCAAAAGTTACATGTTCAAAACCAATTACAATATGATGTCAAAATATGAGATTAAACTGGCGCCGCAACATCTCTTCTTCAAAAGCATATTAGTACCTGAAATTACTGAATCCCTGGGACATACAAGTAATTTTGAAAGAGTACATCAGCATTTAAGCTTGTGAGTTTCATAAGTATTAAATGACAATGTTTGTATAAAATGAAACGTTTTGTCCTTGTTTGTTTGTTTCTAGAAAATCCTATATTTTCTACTAGTATAAAAGTAGCCTTCTCTCAAGACCAATGTTTGTTTCTAAAAATGTGTGTAAGTGTAAAATAACCAATATGTTTGAAAACCTCGTAAATCAATGCATTTTTAATAACCCATGTGAGTTTTATAACCATACTATTGACTCTGAATGCCTATACACAACGTTCTTCAGGCGTTGTGTCACCCCAAATGATGGACTGTAGCTAACAGTCAAGGCGCGGGTTGTCAAGCCCGTATAGATCTATACACAAACACCATGCTCCCCCTCCAAGGGATTCTGTTATATAATACAGGACTTGAAATGTGCACTTGAATGTACGTGAAGTTAATGTCTCACAAACCGTGGTATAAAAACAAATTTACGTGTTAAAATGTTCGTTTGTTCTTGTATATGAAAGTGACTTCTTGAAAATCGTGTTTCTAGTATGTAAAAGTTTGCAATATCCTCATGAAACTATACCTATTATAGTTTTCTAAAAGTGTGTCTCGTTTGTTTAGAAATACCTAGAAATGGAATGACTTGTTATGAAAGTGTAGATTTTTGTAGAGCCTAAGATTGACAAGTATACATATAATCTAAGAAAATGTTTAGTTAATACATGCATTACAACAATTTATATTTCAAAAGATAAAATGTTATTGTAACATATTTTATATACAGGAGTTCCCTATAAATTTTATAAATCACATATGATTTGGTTATATAAAAGCATATAAAAATTCTTTATATAACACACGATGATACTCGTGTGTTTTACTTGTATTCCCCCCCCCCCCTGAAAGCGTATAAAAGCATTTATAGAACATTTAAAAGGTTAATTAAGGGGTATGAACTCACTTGAAAGTTTGAAGAAAACGAGATGGAAACCGGGCAGAGTTTTGTCTCGGGAAACGGATTTTTTCTCGAGATTCTCGGGAATCTTGGGAGTAAAAACGATCTTCGGTACTTGAGCAAAATGACCAGGGCTTCGGGTTAGAACGGGCACGGAAAACAAGGCAAGAATGCAAAGGAAATGAGAGAAATGGATCCCTTTCTTCGGAACCCTCGCATCCCTTTTATAGGGGCTGGGAACCGCCTCGGTATGCAGGGCGTATGAGGGTACGCGGGGCGTACGCATACGTCATGCATGACCGAGTCCTCAACTGCCTCGGACTTCGGATGGGACTTGCTAGCTTCGCATAGACCGGGACATGGACGATCCGAGGCCTAGGCCTTGAGTACGCAAGGCGTACGAGGGTACGCAGGGCGTACTTTGGCCCTATCTGCTGACTCCCCTTCGGATAATACCAAGAGTTTATAATTAAATTTATATTTAATTTAATTAATAAACTTCTAAAATTCATATCTTCTTCATACGAATTCCGTTTTCGATGGTCTTTATATCCACGCGTAGGTGAGACTACGCTCTACAACTTTCGTTTAGACTCCGTCGGCAAATTTTGAAATTATTTTTATTATTTATTTTTAAAATGGGTCGTGTTTAAGGAATTTCTTTAAAAATTCATAACTTCTTTATCTGACGTCGGTTTTTGCCAGACTTTTTACCGCTGAATTACCATTGTTGAGACCTTCGATTCTCGTTTAGGTCATTCTGGCCAAAAGTCGCTTGATCTCCGATTCGAGTTTTTAGCTGACTGCTGCTATGCCGAACTTGGAAAAATCATAACTTCAATAACCGAAGTCGGATTTTGGGCGTTCTTTTTACATACGATCGTGGTTTAATGACATTAACCATAGTAGGAATTTAAATATATACTTTTTGGACATTTTATTATCAAAGTTAATTTCATTAACTCAAAGGTGGATACAATACTTGACTTTTTAGGTCATTACAAAGAGTTGAAATATCGGGTTGTAACAGGTTTATACACCCTTGCTACACAAGAGTGTGGGAAACTGAATGAAGGATGAAAACTATAACATCAATACATATATAAGAACATAAGTGTATAGATATAGTTTTGTTCAAGAAGGTAAATATGGTTTTGTAAGACATCTAAGAGTTTTGAACAATAATTAAGAATGACTTGATGTCATTTTAATAAACATCTCAAACATAATACTTTTGTTACCAAGGTATTTTTAAGACAGAAACCATTTCATGCATCACATTTTGAAGTATGTGAAATCTACTGGATGAAAACACAACTATAATTACATATGAGTGATTAAATAACATGTTGTTTTCTACTTGTATCCCCCCCATTAAAGCATTTAAAATCTTTTAAAACATTGATTAAGGGGTATGAACTCACCTGAAGATGGTTGTTTGGATGAACTGAACGGTGTAGGATTGTTAGGTGTCAAGTGAGAACTTGTACTGTCACACCCCAAAATCGGAACGGCGGAAACGTTCAAGGGTGGAGGACGTCATGTCAAGTATCACGAGATATGTATATGGTAAGCAAGTAATGAACAACCATTTGATTTATAAAGAAAGTGTTTACAATGTATGTGTTCACAAAACATAGAAGTCATAAACAAATAACAAAACAAAGACTTGAAGCTATAATGCTCCATCTTCTGAAGTCCCAACTTGAGCACCTGTCTAATAGTCTCCTGAGAATACAAGTTATTTGAAAGAGTTGATCAGCAATTAAGCTGGTGAGTTCATAAGATTTTAGTGATGTGAGTAAGCTGTAAAAATGTGGCTGAAAATGTATATGTAAAGTACTGTAAGCTGTAAGGTGTTGTTTTGTAAAGTTTGCCTATTCCTCTAGAAAATCATATACTTCCTACTTAAAATGGGAGTTGAGTAAAATGACACTACAAGCCTTTCTATGCGTAATTAGTGGGTACAAGTTATATATACTTGGAGTAAACAAACAATCGATTATGCGCATCTGCCCTCAACCTACAACCCAACGGGGTACAGTAAGTAAGGCGGATAGCACATATTCCATTGGTTGTTAGATCGTTGTCATATATAACCTTGGTGTATTCACTTGTTACTCATGGAGTTATTTGTAATGGTTCCTTAATGTCTAATGGAGAGTTCCTTTTAAGAAAACCTATATTTCTTATAATAAAATATTAACTATGGTTATTACTTTTATAATAGCTTTGTTTATACTGCTATATATAATTTGATATCGGGTAGATAGTAGATTGGGTGACCTCGGTGTAAGCCCACATCCAACGGGAACATGACGTACATCGAAGAGCACACATCCTACTAGGTGTCAGATACTAGTTTTATATATAAACATGGTGTATAAACTAAGGTATTATAGAGTTAACTCACTTAACGTCTTTAAAACTGTACTGGCTTAATAAAATGGATTAAGCCCTTAACTGGGAAATCGCTAGTTTTGTATATAAAAAGTACTGACTTTGAAACAAAAGTTTTGTACTAGAAAAACTATGCATAAATATATATAGATTCGGCTAGATAATAGATTGGGTGACCTCGGTGTAAACCCACATCCAACGGGAACAGGACGTACAGCGAAGAACACACATCCTATTAGTTGTCGGAATCTACTTAGCATATATGTATCCTATAGTGTATACATTACGGAATCATAAGGTTAGCCTTCTACCAAGACTCAATTGTTTTGAAAGCAGTCTTCTACCAAGACCCTACTGTTTTAAAAGCAGTCTTCTACCAAGACCCTACTATTTTGAAAGCAGTCTTCTACCAAGACTCTACTGTTATGAAAGCAGTCTTCTACCAAGACTCTACTGTTATGAAAGTAGTCTTCTACCAAGACTCTACTATTCCTTTGTCAACTGTAAAGTACATTCACCCTAGTTTATAACCTATCTCGAATAGAGAATAGATTAACCTTCAAATGTTACCGACACTTTATGAAAGTAATGGGAGAAATGAGTACCATGATGTCGTTTATAATGACATACGGAGGTACTATCAACCTAAAAACATATTTGTTTTATTACGGTCATAATGTGAAAGCTGGAACCCCTACTAACCGCTCTCATGTATGGAGATTGAGGGAACCAAACGCGACCCGAGCAAATCCATGCAAGCCGTGTAATTTACATTAAAGTTAGATCCTGTCTGCGTGTTGTCATGCTATAGCAAATTAACTTGTTAGTTATGTTATGTTCTGTTATGTTCTGTTCTGTTTTGTTCTGTTCTGTTCTGTTCTGTTCTGTTCTGATATTGACTCTTTGTGTGCTTCATTGTACTAGAAGTAATGAATAGCATTCTCCTAAACTATACCTATAATTGTTTACTAATGCTCTAACTGGACTGTTACTGAAAAGAATCATTTATCTACAAAGTTATGCTTATACTTTTAAAATGGAGTTTTGTATAACTAAAAGTAACGCAACCTTTGAAAGAGTTAAGAAATGTGAAGACGACTTATAAATGACATAAGTAACATTTTGAAGAATGTTTAACAACAAATAATTACACAATTATCATTGTGTTAAACTTGTTTTTCCCCCCTTAAAACAGTTTAAAATAGTTAAATGATTCATTACGGGGTATGAACTCACCTGATGTGGGTGATTCCAACGGGTATGCGCGTACGGATGAGAAGTTCCACGAATGAAGTTCCGAGATACAATAAGTCCTAAATGATATTTAAGGACCATAATGACATGAATATAGTGTTTATAAACAACTATATGAAAGAAAACACTTTCCACGACTAGGAAACACCTTGGCTAGGTGTTGGAATCACATGTGATTCAACATAGGAAGGTATAAGGCACACACAAGAGTTTACTACCATGAGTTCACGGCCCAAGGGAGTTTACGACCGTAAACTCATGGCTACACATGTGGGAATGCAAGTATGAAAGCTAGGGAATGATTTAGGGACATTAGCTCTAGCCTAGGATGAGAAAGACCACCTTCTTTGAAGTTTTGGAGGAGTTCACGGCCCAAATGAGTTTACTACCATAAACTCATGGCCATTTATGCTTATGAGGGTCCTAAAGGTCATAAGGAAGCATTCTAAATTCATGCCTAAGCCTTAGGAAGTGTTTGTGGCATCAAAACACTCTTATCTTGAGTTTACGGCCCATGGACCATTTGGTCATAAGCTTGCGGCCGTAAACACCTATGGGTGTTGGTATTTTGGTTGTTTTGGGTCCTAGACACATCAAGGTAAAGTTCTATGCTTGTCTCTTGGCTTATGGAAGGCATTTAGGGCATTTTGGCACCCTAAAATAGAGTTCACAGCCCAAGAACCTCCTTGGCCTTGAACTCACTTCTAGCCTTGTTTCTTAATGTTTTTGGGGTCTAAAACAAGTAATGGTAGTCTCTAGGTTTAGTCCCAAGGCTTGGAGGGACATTGGGCACACTTTGGCCCTTATAAAGGAGTTTACTCTCCAAGATGTTCTTGGGCGGTAAACTCCCAAATCTTGTTGTTTTGACTTGATTTTCATGTTATTAAGGCATATAACACACTTATATACACTCTAGGTTGAAGTACTCACAGTTGGGGGTGATCGGGTAAAGATCCTTGAGAGAGAAAATCGACTTTTCTCTAGCTAGAAATGTAACAAATGAATCCAAAATGGCTAAATTTTCTTTATATAGCCTTGAGGGTTTTTGGTCCGAATACCATTTTTGGACTGTAATATTCCAAACTTTTGATGGTTTGGGCACTTATGGCAACATATTAAACCCTAGTGTATCCTCTCTCCTGATATCCTCTGGAGCACTAACCTTAAAACACTCAAACTTATCCCAAAAGTTTGATAGTTAGTTGATACTGATTTGACTTCAATTGTAGTGGATGGTTTTTCTAAATGGAAACTTTTGGGTTGTCACATGTACACACACTATAATCCTAATGAACATATAATCACACATGTATGCAACCAATTAGTCTTAAACTACTAATTGAAAATGTTAAGACATCCTAGAACATGATAAACACTTTATTTAAGTGTTATAAGCCCTAAGGATTTCATCTAAGTTGTTGTGGGACAAGGCAATTGGGTTTAGGGTTCCAAAGGACCCTATACATGAGTTTACTCTCTAATAAACCTCACACAAGGAGTTTACGGTCGTAAAATCTTGAGCTTATGACTGTAAGCTCCTAGGCTTAGTGACATTTGGTGTTTTGAAGTCCGCAATGATCCCTAGAAGCATTCCTACTTGGTGTTTTAATCCTTGGAAGAGTTTAGGGCATAGATACACTCCTTTGAGGATTTTACGGCCCCAAAGACCATTTCCCTTAGAGATTACGGTCGTAATCTCTCATGGGGATGGGTTTTTGATGTTTTAAGGTCCCTAAATGACTACGAGTAAATCAAGGCTATTGTTCCAAGGCTTTAGGAGTGATTGAGGCACTATTTGGCCCTTGAGTTTGGAGTTCACGGTCCAAGCACTTCTTGGGCCGTGAACACCTTACTCTGGGTGTTCATGGATGATTTCTAGTCTTATTTACCCTAAAATACAAGCCTAAGGTGGTTACTTATCAAGGGGAAGAGACTAGGCATCAATTTACCCTCATAAAAGAGTTTACTCCCCAAGGTGTTCTTGGGCGGTAAGCTCTCGAATCTAGCTGTTTTGTTATGAAATCGATGTTATTAAGCACATTATAAGCCATATAGTATAACTAGAGAGAGGTACTCACGATTTGGGATGGAAACCCAAAGATCCGTGAGAGAGAAAATGGCTTTTCTCTAGTTGGAAATGTAACTAATGAATGAAAATGGCTCAGATTTCTATATATAGTCCTGGGATTTTTGGTAGAAAATATTTTATTCATGAAATGAACTCTAATATAATAGAGTTTTGGAATAACAGAGTTGCACAAAACCCTAGTGCATCCACTCTCCTGATATCTCCTTAAGTGTAAACCTAGAAATACTCAAACTTATACGGAAAAGTCTGAAAATTTACTGCGACTGTTCTGACTTCTATTGAAGTGATATTGTTTGTACAAAATAGAATTTCGGGTTGTCACAATACTTCAATTGTGGAACTCAAGAATGAAACAATGCTCATCAAAGCTTTGCTTAAATTGCATAAAGGAAACTTCTATTGTGGAACTCAAGAATTAAACAATGATCATCAAAGCTTTGCTAAATTGTGAAGACTACTTTCTATTGTGGAACTCAAGAATTAAACAATGCTCATCAAAGCTTTGCTAAATTGCGAAGACTACTTCTATTGTGGACCTCAAGAATGAAACAATGCTCATCAAAGCTTTGCTTAAATTGCATAGACTTCTATTGTGGAACTCAAGAATCAAACAATGTTAATCAAAGCTTTGCTTTAATTGCATTGACTTCTATTGTGGAATTAAAGAATCAAACAATGCTCATCAAAGCTTTGCTTAAATTGCAGACTTCTATTGTGGAACTCAAGAATTTAACGATGCTCATCAAAGCTTTGCTAAATTGCATTAACTTCTAATGTGGAACTTAAGAATGAAACAATGCTCATCAAAGCTTTGCTAAATTACATAGACTTCTAATGTGGAACTCAAGAATGAAACATTGCTCATCAAAGCTCTACTTAAATTGCAAAGAATTTTATTGTGGAACTCAAGAATTAAACAATGCTCATCAAAGCTTTGCAAAAGTTCGAAGACTAATTATATTGTGGAACTCAAGAATTAAACAATGTTCATCAAAACCTTGCTAAATTGCACAGACTTCTATTGTGGAACTCAATAATTGAACAATGCTCATCAAAGCTTTTTGCTAAACTGAAAACACTACGTCTATTGTGGAAATAAAGAATTAAACAAAGCTCATCAAAGCATTGTTTAAACTGCATACACTTCAATTGTGCAGCACAAGTGTTAAATAATGCTAATCAAAGATTTGCTAAATTGAATAGACATCTATTGTGGAACTCAAGAATTAAACAATGCTAATCAAAGCTTTGCTAAATTGTGAAGACTACTTCTATTGTGGAACTCGAGAATTAAACAATGTTCATCATAACTTTGCTAAATTGCATAGACTTCAAATGAGGAACTCAAGAATGAAACAGTGCTAATCAAAGCTTTGCTTAAATTGCATAGACTTCTATTGTGGAACTCAAGAATTAAACAATGCTCATCAAAGCTTTGCTAAATTGCAAAGACTACTTCTATTGTGGAACTCAAGAATTAAACAATGCTCATCAATGCTCTGCTAAATTGCATAGACTTCCAATGTGTAAACCAAGAATGAAACAATGCTCCTAAAGCTTTGCTAAATTGAATAGACTTCTATTGTGGAACTCAAGAACAAAACAATGCTCATTAAAGTTTTGCTTAAATTTTATAGACTTCTATTGTGGAACTCAAGAATTAAACAATGCTCATCAAAGCTTTTCTAATTTGTGAAGACTACTTCAATTGTGGAACTCAAGAATGAAACAATGCTCATCAAAGCTTTGCTTAAATTGCATAAAGGCAACTTCTATTGTGGAACTCAAGAATTAAACAAGGCTCTTCAAAGCTTTGCTAAATTGCGAAGACTACTTCTATTGTGGAACTCTAGAATTAAACAATTCCCATCAAAGCTTTGCTAAATTGCATAGATTTATAATGTGGAACTCTAGAATGAAACAATGCTCATCAAAGGTTTTCTTAAATTGCATAGACTTTTATTGTGGAACTCAATAATTAAACAATGCTCATCAAAGCTTTGCTAAATTGCGAAGACTGCTTGTATTGTGGAACTCGAGAATTAAACAATGTTCATCAAAACCTTGCTAAATTGGATAGACTTCTATTGTGGCACTCAAGAATTTAACGATGCTCATCAAAGCCTTGCTAAATTGCATAAACTTCTAATGTGGAAGTTAAGAATGAAACAATGTTCATCAAAGCTTTGCTAAATTACATACACTTCTAATGTAGAACTCAAGAATGAAAAAAATGCTCATCAAAGCTTTGCTTAAATTGCAAAGACTTTTATTGTGGAACTCAAGAATTAAACAACACTCATCAAAGATTTGCAAAATTGCGAAGACTACTTATATTTTGGAACTCAAGAATTAAACATTGCTCATCAAAACCTTATTAAATTGCATAGATTATGTTGTAGAACTCAAGAATTTGTCACACCCCAAAACCAAGAACGGCAGAAACGTTCTGGGGTGGAGGACGTCATGTAAAGTATCACAACACAGTATAGCAGTAAATAAGCAAACAACATCCTCCATTGCATTAAATATATAATTTTAATACAAATGTTATGTACAGTTGTAGACACCAAAAAGTAAATCAAAATAATAAGATGAATCTTGGATGCGTTCCATCTTCTCAAAAGCTGGCCTCGGTACCTGTCTACTGACGACCTGAGAATACAAGTTATTTTGAAAGAGTTTATCAGCATTAAGCTGGTGAGTTCATAAGTATTTTAGTGTCGGTGTTTGTATCAAAACATTTGAACGTGGTTTTAAACATGAGTTTGTAAACATTGGTGATAAAAGTATGTGAATGTTTGTAAGTGTTTGTAACAGTTTGAATCTCTCAGAAAAACCTATATTTTCTATTAAAAGTAACCTTCTACCAAGGCGTAACTGTTTTGTATGTTCGTTTATCGTAAAAGTGTGTAATTTTCCCAAGTGTAACTATCATTAACAAAATATAGTTTGTACATTAATGTTTAAGTGAAATGATCACTAAATGTATATAAAGGGTAAATTATTATAGTACTGTAGTGTTGTATTATTGGAACTACTGTTGTACTACCTACCTTAAACCGGATTTATATTAAGGTATCATGTGATTAATTGTACCATACTATCGATTAGGTAACAACGACAAATGTAGGTCGTAAAAAGGTATGACGTTTGGCACCCACAGACCTGCAGGTCCGGCTGTAGCTAGCAGCAAGGTGTAAGATAGTCAATCTAGTATAGATCTATACGCAAACTCGCGCTCTCCCTCCAAGAGACTCTAGCTACAACTCGGGCCATGACGTTTAAGGCATGCTCCGATACAGTGGATCACAATTTTTTCAATGTATTCATGTCTATGTAATGTATTGTTACTCGTTCTAGTATCGTGGTATATGTTCTCTTTCTATACAGCTATATATGTTCTTCCTCTAGTATAGTTGTATATGTTCTTCCTCTAGTATAGTTGTATATGTTCTTCTCCTAGTATAGTTGTATATGTTCTCATAGTAATGTAATGTATATATTCTCATAGTAATGTAATGCATATGTTCTCATAGTAATAAGTATTGACTCATGAATGAACAGACTCATTGATTTAGCAATAGTATAAGTATGATCCTGTGCTACCCCGATGGTAACTTACTAATGATGTAACTAGTACGCATGAATATGGAAGCACTTTTATGTCTATATATGTACACATGATATATAATTAATATTGAAACGACTTTCGGACGGCTACCCGATATCCCACCAGACCACATCTCAAGCGCGAAAAGGAAATAGGGCGGATGGCCTTCCTAAGCCTTTTAAACATTGCTTATCTAACTATACATATACGGGCATGTAATTTATAATAAGTGTAACAAAGTTTAAGTAAAAGTATTTGATAAGTAAACGAGTTTGAAGTAGAACAGTTTGATAAACAGTTTGAACAGTAAGAAAATCATTGGTTTTATAGTTATTAATCACATGTGATTGATGTAATAACTATAAGTATTCAACTTGTATCCCCCCCATTAAAGCATTTAAAAGATTTAAAAGTATTTCAAAGGTTAGTTAAGGGGTATGAACTCACTTGCGGTGAGTGGATTGGATTTGAAGTGTCGGGTACAGTGCTAGGTGACAAATGAAGACTTGTACACACGCACGAGCCTAGTTATCATATAATGAACATATATATATATATATATATATATATATATATATATATATATATATATATATATATATAACTAATTAGCCAAATTATAACTAATAAAATAAGTTGGGACACTCTAGAACATGATAACTGTGACAACTTGACACTTTTACACTAAGCAATCGATCCATATATCTATATTTCACTTGAATTTAGCATCTTTTAGTAGTATATTGAGTCCGCACTAGTGTTTTAGGCTTAATACATCATAGATATGGACCTTAGGAAGGACTAGGATGGGTGTTGCATCACAAAATCCAGCCACACACACCATGAGAGGTGTGTGCGGCCGCACACTAGTGTGTGCGGCCAAGCCAGCCGCACACCCAGCCGCAAACCTCTCCAGCCTCACACTCAACCCTATATAAAGTGGAGGACCCCCTTCCATTCACTTTTGGCTGCATCCTTTCTCTCTCTATACTTTCTCTTTCTATAAAAACCACCCAAGAACACATAGAAGGCTCCCAAAACGTGAAGAACACCATCATTTAGCAAGATAGAGGTAAAACACTTGAATCCAAGCCTCAAACTCATAATGTTCTTCATTTTCTTCATCTTATGAAGGAGTGCGGCTGCACACCTTCATCAGGTGGCCGCACACACTCATGATGCCCTCAAAAGTGAGAGTAAGGCCACAAAATCGTCACATGGAATTCAAGCAAGGAGTGTACGGCCGCACACCCGTGTGTACGGCTGCACATACAGCCTGTACGGCCGCACACTCTAGTGTGCAGCCTCACTCAAAAGTCTGGCCGCGTACCCAGCCGCACACTCACCTTTATGGCCATACACACACCCTAATACTTATATTTGGCCTTAAACTTGCATAGATCATTGGATATAGAATATGGGACACTTAGTCTTAGTGATTCCAAGCCCTTAGGAGGGATTTCCCATCATGTTTAGTCATGAAACACCTTAGCTCTAACTTATATATATGTGTCACCATATAATTAATAGGGGTTACGTACGTTCAGAGCATCCGTTGACACTCGACACTCATACGAATCGCATACTCGAACCCTACAATAAACGGTGAGTTCATACCCCTTAATGAAGCTTTTAAATGTTTTTACATGTTTTAGGGGGGATACAAGTAAAATTCTACAAGTTCTTATTATCAAATCATATGTGATTTACCAATTATCATCAAAAATGGATTTTCTACACTTTTAGCTGCTTACCAATAAAACTGTTTTAGTTGACTATCGAATGCATTTTTAAGATTTAAATTGTTGTTAAACTATTTTCAAAACTATGTTTAAACTACTTTTCTTTTCTTTTAAAATATATCTACACTAATATATTTATATAAGTAAGACTTGAAGGACTTAGGACCGATAGCTCGCCTTATTTCCTGTTCTTGTTTGATGTGGTCTTAGGGTATCTGTTGTCCGTCCGACTGTCGTTGATTTCTTAGTTATATATCATATATATTTGTGATAGATATGCAAGTCTTCACCTTACCCGCTACATTTGCTATTCAAAGGCATGAAATCATATACTCTAGTTAACTATAATAGGTATAGTTAAGACTACTACTCGTTACCTTTACTACTACTATACTCACTATAACTGCTATTATTACAAGTAATACACGTATAAAAGAACACTCAACGAACTATACAAAAAGACTACTATACTATAATACAAGAGAATACACTAATCCAGAGTGTAACACACTATTCCTCTATAAGACTCTCTACGGCGCTTACACCATGTGACCAGGGCATTCCGGAAGGAAGGAAACACTATATGTATAGATCTATACGGGGCAGACACTACTACATCCCGACTGTTAACTACAGTCCGAGCCGACCAGGCCCAGGGGTGGCACTACTTCACTACACTACGTATGACCGGGAAGGTCATCGGGTTCTCTACTACTATAAAATTGGTCACATGAAGGGTTACACCTATATTCAAATTAATACACTAAGACTAAGGTCTAAGCTAACATCCCGAAGCAAATATGTATCTATTTCTAATGGAAGTTTGCACCACTACTACTGTTAACATGCATAACTTTTCTTCATCTATGTTACTCACATGAGATTTATTATTGTACTTTTACAAATGAAGGTTTTTAATGATAATGCTTACACACAACTAAAAGGATTTAACTTACAAAGTACTTTTCTAGAAAATATAGGATTTTCTAGGGGTTTCTACTACTTTTAAACATAAATTTCAGTTTTTACTCTATAAGTTTGAAAATACTTTTCTACAACAAAGACACTAAATTCTTATGAACTCACCAGCTTTATGCTGATACTCGTTTTCAAAATAACTTGTATCCCCAGGTCAAAGATGTAACAACATAAATTTTCAAACAAAATTTTCATTTCAAAATAAAGTGTTTTCATTCAAAACAAGGCATAAACATTCCATGTGTCATAACAGAATACAAATCATATGAATCCCAAGATCACAAAACATCTATCAGTATGTACAGATCACGTCGGCGCCTTCCCACGGTCCTCGCTAGTACCTGAAACACATACACAACAACTGTAAGCATAATTGCTTAGTGAGTTCCCCAAAATACAACTTACGCACATACGCCTTTCCAGGCCCTGACCTTCCGGTCCCTGTGTCTCAGGGGACTTTCGTCCCTGCTGGGTAAACCTTCCGGTCCTACCCAAGCCAACCTTACGGTCCACTTTACAACGCCTTCCGGCCCATAACATATTCGCCTTCCGGCCCATAACATAATGCCTTCCGGCCCATATTAAGCATATCATACATAGCACATATAACCATTAACTTATCACATATAGCACATATGTCTCATATCATATCCGACCTTCCGGTCACACAATCAGACCCTTCCGGGTACAGTATAGTGAGAAGACTCACCTCGTGAATATCGAAAGCTAGCAAATCCCGAAGTCACTCGTGCTCGATCCGCCGAGCTACAATCTCCTTATAACATCATACATCTTTTATTAATACTTTTATCTTCTAAGTTTGACTATCCCTAAGAAGTCAAACATAGGTCAACTCTGGTCAACGGTCAACGGTCAACTTGACCGGACTCGGCGAGTGCACAAGGGCAACTCGGCGAGTCTAGACGTATTCGTCAACTCCCTAGGATTCCCTTCTTACTCGTCGAGTGCTTCCCCTGACTCGACGAGTTCCACCTGGGAGAGTCGCGGGGCCACCCCGACTCAACTCGCCGAGTCTCAAGAACAACTCGGCGAGTCCCAGCTCGACTCAGTCCACCTATCGACCCTCTCTAACTCGTCCTGACTCACTGAGTCAACCCGTGACTCGACTGGATCACTCACTGGCCGATCCAAGGCAATCTTCAAGCTACTCGCCGAGTCTGCTCATCGGACTCGGCGAGTCCATGCCATGCAATTACTCAAACTCGCTTCTAAGGTCAGATCTGTTCCATCAATTCATAGATCTAGCCTTTCAAGACTGATTCACCACGTAAAGTCCCTATCTTGGTGTCCATAACACATCCCATGGCTTATAATGAACATTTTGATCTAAAGCATAAGGGTTCCAACCCAAAACTTCCATTGATTCCCAAAAAGCTTGGGCAAAGGGACACTCTGGACCTTTAGGGGTCCAGATCTATGGTCTAAATCTCTTAGGGGTCCAAGGGAGCACAAGATCTAGCCACAAAAGGGTTCAATAAACCCTAAATCAATGTAAACACCAACATAGAAGAGAATAGCTCGAAAGATTACCCCAATAGAGATGCTCTGGACTCCAAATCCTCAGAAGATGGCTCCTCTTGCTTTCCCCTTAGCTGATTTCCTCTTTCCTTGCAAAATGACACCTCCAAGATCAATCATAGCCTCCTTCTATGCTCCAAACGCTCACACTCGATTAGGGTTTCACTCAAGGGACTGGTGAGCACAAATGACGGCCATAAGGCCCTTTAAATAGGTCCCAAACCCGAGAAATTAGGGTTTCATTAAACAGCGCAGACTCGCCAAGTCCATATCCTGGACTCGCCGAGTCCAGACGAATCCCGCGTCCAGAATCGTGACCCTACTCGGCGAGTCTGAGCTCCAACTCGCCGAGTCCCCTCTCAAAACACAAAATAATCAAAACAATAAAGATACCTGAAATTCCGGGCTGTTACAAAAGATAGACAGGTACAGGTGCAGCCTTTTGGAGAAGATGGAGCATACAAGACCCATCTCTTACTTTTGATATACTTTTGGTGTCTCTTGAAACTTTGCAGAACACGCTTGTAATTAAACTCACTATGTAAATGAAATGGTTGTTGTCTCTTGTTTTTACTATTATGAAATTGTTATGATATTGTACATGACGTCCTCCACCCCAGAACGTATTCCGCCGTTATTGGTTTTGGGTGTGACAGATTATCAGAGCATTGTTTATTGTGAATCAAGTATATCAACCTATAAAAGATATATGAACTATAAACACTTCGGGACTAAAACACTCTAACCAAGAATATATACTTCTAAATACTAAAGGATTCAATTAAGTATATATATCCACTCGCTACTACAAAAGGGTCAGTATCATACTAGAACAAAACAAAAGTATTAAGATTGTTGAACAACACAATTAAGCTTAGAGACATATAGTCACACCTGGGGAGATGTAGCCTGATCAACTACATTCATCCAGGAGTGACTAGCATGTGCCTAAGGGTGATTGTGGTGTTGCAACAAGTCTAAAAACTTACCAACACTACCACAAGAACGTTAGAACAAAAATACTATAGGAGTATTCTGTATACCACTAACTACATATGTGATAACTAAAAGGGTCGTTACTGGTAGGACGATAGTTGCTAAGTGGATACACCACAGTTACATGTGACTAGGGCGATATAGACTCAGAATATGTGGCCTTTGCTTCATTCCTGTTCTTGTTTGATTGGGGATCTAAAATTAGGGTTGCTTATTCGAAGGACTATCTTGTTTCGATTGCCTGCAATTGGTATGCACTACGCAAGTATTGGGTCGACTAATAACGATTCACCTTATAAGTATCCTAGATTAGTACGTCTATTAACCTTTCTATCCCCCTTTCTCGCGTAGATATCATGGCTGGCTTCCACCATCCCAACGATCCGTATTATCCAAACCAGGGTAATGGAGGATGGCTCGATGAGGAGTCAGACGATGATCATCCGATCCCTTTGGATGATCATCATGCTGAAGGCTTCTCGGACAGCTCCAGCTCCGAGCCAGAAGTTAACAACCTACCCCCTGAAGCCCCGAACCCCAACCCCCGTCCGGCATATCAGGGTCCCACTCCCATGTGGGCAATAACCTTGAACCGATGGAGCGAGGAGCAGGGCCAACCTATACCTTACAATGGAGACCGAAGCTTCTACAACATAAGTGAGGGAGGATCAGCGGATCGAGTTCTGCCCATCATGGTCCGAAGGATCGCTAGACTCCATAGAAAACATAGCTAGACTCCATCCCCTCGGCAACCAGTACCTTCTGAGTGAGGTCATAACTGGTTGGTTTGGAGAAGAACCAGAGAATGATCATCCTATCCCCTTGAATGATCACCATGATGAAGACCTTTCGTATGATGCTAACTCCGAACCAGAGGTTGAGAACCTACCCCGAGCAGCTCCCTTTCCAATTCCTAACCCTCGTCCGGATTTTCATGGCCCGACCCTGAGTGAGTGGAATGCTTGGAAACATGGAGCCAAGGACAAGATAAGTCCATGCCATTTAATGGCGACCGAAGCTTTTACGACTTGAACAATGGGGGCTCAGCAGATAGAGTCTTGCCAATCTTGGTCCGCAGAGTGGCCCGAAATGAGATTCAAGGCAGGACAGCCTTACATCAGATCACTGAAGTTGTCACCGATGCGAGAATGCATACCCTCCACACCATTTGTCTAGAAGATGCTCACGATAGATCAGAGAGAAACCATGAAACCCTGCTGCAAGCACTGGCTGAATCACAAGCCGAAGTCATAAAGCTCCAAGTACGCCAGAGGGTGTACGAAAGACACCTACTTGACATGGAACGTCAATTGGCTGAACTAAGAGTTCACCAGAAGGATGACCGTCGCTGGTAGTAGACGCTTTACTTTATTTTCCTTATAAAAAGGAATCGTTTTTTTTCTGTCTTTGCCAGATGTGACATTTTCTATGAAATTATCTTGTACCGTAAGTACTATGGTTAGGTCTTTATGCTGTTAAGAACTATGTTCTCTGGATATGATGTAAGACCTTTACAAGGTCATTTTCCCGAATGCTTACGTCGTGAATATCAAAGATTTTGACAGTCGGCTAACTTCTATGTCATTCTTCGTTCAAGTACTCTTATCATACTTTCATTGGGGTCTATCTGAAACATGCTTTAGTCAAGTCATTGGACTATAGTAATTTAGCTCCGGAGACATTTCCAAGTCTCTTTCAGTGGTTGGATCTTGTTATTCACCAACCCACGATACCTCGGCTTGAACGACAAACGTTTTGAGACCATTCTACGAACTTACTTCTACTCATTACTAAGGCTGCATCATAGGGATGTAGGTCAAACCTTCACGAACATACTTCCATTCCGTACTAGGACTGCATCATAGGGATGTAGGTCAAACTTTCGAGAACATAGGCGTACTCTTTACATGAACAATCTAAGTACATCTAGGGTCAACCAGAATCGCTCACAAAATCCTTATCATCCATGCTAACAGAATCATGTCGTCATCAAGAAACAATCAGCTTCATACATACATCTCTTTCTTCAAGATCGCTTTTCTAGCGAAGCCATCATATCAGAACACCGAAGTACTCATGCATGGAGTACCTCTTAGTTCTTTTCTTTCCCGAAGAAACCGTCACACCCCAAAACCAAGAACTGCGGAAACGTTCTGGGGTGGAGGACGTCATGTATAATATTACAACAATGTAAAGTAGTAAACAAGCAACAACATCATCCATTGTATTAATAATATAATTATTATACAAATATGTTCTGTCAAATTTTGATAAACACTAAAGCATAAATCAAAATGAAAGATGAGTCTTGAACAAGCTCCATCTTCCTTTCTCCTTGGATTGGTACCTGTCTATGATGACCTGCGGATACAAGTAATTTTGAAAGCGAGTATCAGCTTTGAAGCTAGTGAGATCATAAGTATTTTAGTGTCTTAATTTGTATGTAAGAATTTGTATATGAACTGTAAGTATGAAGATGTTTGTAAAACAACTGTAAACGTTTGAAAAACCTAGAAATCCCTATGATTCCTACTTTATATAAAGATGTCTTCTACCAAGACTTAACTGTTCTCAATGTAGTCTTCTACCAATTCTTAACTATTCTCAATGTAGTCTTCTACCAAGACTTAACTGTTCTATATGTTCGTTTCTTGTAAGAGTGTGTAATTTTCCCAAGTGTAACTATTATTAACAAAATATAGTTTTTACATTTATAGTTTAAGTGAAAAGATCACTAAATATATGTATAGGGAAAATTAATGTAGTACTAAAACGTAGCTCTATAAGAACTACTGCTGTACAAACTACCTTAAACCAGATTTATATTAAGGCATCATGTGATTAATTGCAGCATACTATTGACTGGTAACAACGACATAATGAATGGTCGTAATAACAGAATGACGTTTGGCACCCGCAAACCTGCAGGTCCGGCTGTAGCTAGCAGCAAGGTGTAGGATAGTCAATCCAGTATAGATCTATACGCAAACTCACGCTCTCCCTCCAAGAGAATTCTGGCTACAACTCGGGCCATGACATTTAAGGCATGCTCCGATACAGTGGATCACAATTATTAACGTATTAATGTAAGTGTAATGTAATGAACTGTTCTAGCTGTAATGTACGTGCTCTCTACCTAGCAAGTATAGTAATGTAATCATTCTAGTATAGTTGTATATTTTCTTCTCTAATATAGTTGTATATGTTCTTCTAGTAGTAAGTATTGACTCATGAATGAACTGACTCATAGTATGATATCGCGTTCTAGTAATAGTTCTAGTATCTTCCTAAACTACCCATATGGTAGTTTACTAGTAGTCTAACTGGTACGTATGGACATGGATGTATACCCTTGCTACCCAAAGGCATGAGATGAACTGGAAGGACCTTTTATGACTAAATATGTACACATGATATATAACTAATATTTAAACGACTTTCGGACGAGTACCCGATATCCCACCAGACCACATCTCAAGCGCGAAAAGGAAATAAGGTGGATAGCCTTCCTATGTCTTTTAAACATTTCTTATATAACTATACATATAGAGGCATGCAATTTATAATGTAAAAGCATAAATAAGTTTTGTAAAACATTTGAACATAAATATTATTTTAAGAAAAAGATCGACTTGATGTCACTCTATAAAACAGTTTGAAGGCATAAGTTTGATAAAACAGTTTAAGTATAAAGAAACATTTGTTTGAAACACAATTGTAAATAAGTTTGAAATGTAATATACAGAGTAAGATGTACAGTGTAATAAGGAGTTTAAAACATATAAAATGTTTATAAAAATCATTTGAAGGAAACTGTTTGGTAAAACGGCTAATGAGTAGCCAAATCATTTGAATGTTGTATATTAATCACATGTGATTGATGTAATAACTAGCATAATTCTACTTATTAATCACATGTGATTGATATAATAACTAGCATGATTCTACTTGTATCCCCCCCCATAAAACATTTAAAAATAGTTTAAAACATTAGTTAAGGGGTATGAACTCACCTGCAGTAGGTGACTGGAGTTGAACGGACTGTTATCGTAAGGAAGGATCGGACAAGTGCTTGGTGTCAAGTGAAGACTTTAGACACACACAATGATCCTAATTACATATCAAGACATATGTATATAAATAATTAGTGATTAAAACACTAATTATACAAGTATAAACATTTAAACGCTAGGAAAACACTTTTGGTCAAGTGCTAGGAGGCTAATGGGTTGCAACAAAGGAGTGCAATGCCTCTAATAGAAGTTTATGGTCAAATGACCATATGTCTTGGAGTTTACGGCCCAGGGGAGTAAACTCCTGGACATAAACTCTCAACCAAGTCCCTAAATGAAGTCTAACAATTATACAACTCATGTGGTGAATTGCTTCAAGGCTTAAACAAGTGTTTGGGCTTCCTAATAACTCCTTTGAGGAGTTTACGGCCCTGGGACCATATTCCCTTGGAGTTTACGGCCGTAAACTCCCTTGGGAGGGTGGTTATGGTGTTTTCAAGTCTCAAACATTTCAAGGTAGTGATCTATGTTGGGTTCTAGGCATAAGGAAGGAGTTAGGGTGTCATTTGACCCCTTTATAGGTGTTTACGGCCCAAGAACTTGTCTTGGCCGTAAACTCCTCAATACATGTGTTTCCTTATGTTTTCTAGGCTATAAACACTTTAGGGTACTTGTCCTAATTTAAGCCCAAGCCTTAGGAAGTGTTTGTGGCATCAAAACACCCCTATTTAGAGTTTTCGGCCCATGAACCAATTGGCCATGTGTTTGCGGCCGTGAACACCCCTAGGTGT
This sequence comes from Lactuca sativa, assembly GCF_002870075.4. Taxonomy (NCBI): domain Eukaryota; kingdom Viridiplantae; phylum Streptophyta; class Magnoliopsida; order Asterales; family Asteraceae; genus Lactuca; species Lactuca sativa. Next base: position 264,928,664 of record NC_056630.2, read on the forward strand.
TGGTATTTTGATTGTTTTGGGTATTAGACACATCAAGGTAATGTGCTAGGCTAGTCTCTTGGCTAAATGAAGGCATTTAGGGCATTTGGGCACTTAAACATGGAGTTCACGGCCCAAGAACACCCTTGGCCGTGAACTCACTTTTCATCATTGTTTCTAATTGATTTTGGTGTCCTAAATATGAAATGAAGGCTTCTAGTTCGAGTTCTAAAGCTTTGAGGGTCATTGGAACCCTTTAGGACCTTAAAATGGAGTTTACTCCCCAAGTGTTCTTGGGCAGTAAACTCCCAAATCATGGGGTTTTTATCCGATTTTGATTTTTTCTAGTCATATACACACTAGCATACAAGTCTAAGGTAGTTACAAATCATGGGGAAAGGACTAAGTAGCATTTAAGCCACTTATTGGAGTTTACTCCCCAAGAACGTTCTTGGGCGGTAAACTCCCGAATCTCACAGATTTGATATGTAATTTGTGTTTCTAAACACAATCTAAGCTATATAACATAACTAGATCGAAGTACTCACAATTTGGGATAAAAACCCGAAGATCCGTGAGAGAGAATTTTGACTTTTCTCTAAATGGAATTTAACTAATGAACCAATTTGGTTCAGAATTCTATTTATTGTCCTGAGATATTTTTGGCAGAAAATATTTTTATTCTTGAAACGAACTCTAATGTCCTAGAGTATTGGAAATACAGTGTTGCACAAAACCCTAGTGCATCCACTCTCCTAATATCTCCTTAAGTGTAAAATCCTGAAAGCTGCCAAACTTATACTCGAAATCTGAGTTTTCACTGTAACTGTTCTACATCTATTGGCTTGATATGGTTTGTTCAGAATGGAAATTTCGGGTTTTCACAGAAACCCCCGAAGTACCACTCGTGCAGTACGTCAAGTTCAATCCAAGTAATCATGCGATTGATCTATCACTGAGGAAGGTATACATAAGAGTGATGTATAATCAAGCTTCTACAGGTTTAGAATTGATGATTCCACTTTAACTTCTTCTTCCCCGATAGGATGTGAGCTTAAAGAAGAATCAGTTATTCGACTACCTTTTCAATCTTAATTATATACGACTCGTATACCCGAAGTTGTGATTGTGAAACCATGTATGAATTCTAATATGAACTTCAGGACCGAGAACTGCTCAAGACTACGAGTAATCACATCGTCATGTGAACAAACTTAGAACCCAGTACGACTCCCGTAAACATATCACCCTATAGTTTAAACACCTACGGAGATACCAGAACAGTACAAACAACTTAACGAACTGCACAGCGATAGAATAAGAAGACTAGGCTTCTCACCCTGGAGAAACCCCATTCTTATTCTCCTAGAGATCGACGGATTGCATCGTATGTGCCTCGAATATCGAGGACTCCGTCAAGATTTTTCATTAGAAATCATTATCTCTGCCTCGCATAGATGAAATGGTTGAGCAAACACAAGGAAAGAATTACTTTCAGAAATGGATCTGAGATCCGAATATCACCAGTTCGAGTGTTAGGGAAAGATGTCCGGAAGACTATCTTCCGAATTCGATGCGGACACTTCGAGTCCGTAGTGATACCCTTCGGATAGTACCAATATGCCCATAGCTTTCATGAGCTAAACGATTAGGGTACGTCTTTCTTACTTGGATCAGTTCGTCATTTCTCCATGTAATGACTTACTTATCTACCCTCGTAGTAAGAAGAAAACCCATGGAAACATTTCCTACCGAGGAACTTTAGCGAAGTTCTCTAGGCATGAGTTTTGAAATTAAAGAGTCAAATTTCTGTGACACACTGTTGTAATGTGAGAAATTTTGAGTACTCTTTCAATTTGTCAAAGCCGTTGAGCATTTGTTGACACCAGAGACACCGACAGTCTTTCGCCAAATTCTAGGTCTTACCGACCTACCGTCTTAGTTCATTCAGAACTCCTCGCAAATTACAGAAACCCGTACGACTTTGACCCAGCAAGGGGTGGCCTTTGACTGGGAAGTTAAGCAAGAAAAGGAACCTTTGGAATTCCAAGTGAGTGACCAAGCTCTTTAGGTTAACTCACTCTGGGAATGGCTTAATACGCTTCGTATCGCATGGAAAACTAAATCCAATATAGTTAGGACCTCCGAGATTCTTATCAGAATCGGTCCTGCGCCTCGCACAAACTAGACCTACTCCGCGAACTTAGTAACGTACATCCTACTCTTCGCGTCTCGATCGTGAAACCATACCTTTCCGTTAGGACTCTTGTAAGTCCACTCGTCGAGATCCTCACCTTCGTATTTGAACCGTAGTGACCCTCGACCGAGAGGTCAAGCGGACGAAGCAACGCCGTCGCCAGTTAGTGAAGGTTCGTTGGAATGCCAACCGAGAACCGAGAACCCGATTTCACTTAGTTATTATATCAATCACATGTGATTAATAAGTAGAATTATGCTAGTTATTACATCAATCACATGTGATTAATATGTCACAACCCCAAACCTGAACGGCAGAAACATTCGGGGGCGGATGACTTCATGTGGTAACGTAACAAATGAATACAAAGTAAAGAAAGCAATACAACCATCATATATATAATTGAAAGTTTACATTTGTCAAAAGTTACATGTTCAAAACCAATTACAATATGATGTCAAAATATGAGATTAAACTGGCGCCGCAGCATCTCTTATTCAAAAGCATATTAGTACCTGAAATTACTGAATCCCTGGGACATACAAGTAATTTTGAAAGAGTAGATCAGCATTTAAGCTGACGAGTTTCATAAGTATTAAATGACAATGTTTAGATGAAATGAAACGTTTTGTCCTTGTTTGTTTGTTTCTAGAAAATCCTATATTTTCTACTAGTATAAAAGTAGCCTTCTCTCAAGACCAATGTTTGTTTCTAAAAATGTATGTAAGTGTAAAATAACCAATATGTTTGAAAACCTCGTAAAGCAATGCATTATTAATACCCCGTGTGAGTTTTATAACCATACTATTGACTCGGAATGCCTATACACAACGTTCTTCAGGCGTTGGAATGTTATGACGTTTGTCACCCCAAATGATGGACTGTAGCTAACAGTCAAGGCGCGGGTTGTCAAGCCCGTATAGATCTATACACAAACACCATGCTCCCCCTCCAAGGGATTCTGGTATATAATACAGGACTTGAAATGTGTACTCGAACGTACGTGAAGTTAATGTCTTACAAACCGTGGTATAAAAACAGATTTACGTGTTAAAATGTTCGTTTGTTCTTGTATATGAAAGTGACTTCTTGAAAATCGTGTTTCTAGTATGTAAAAGTTAGCAATATCCTCATAAAACTATACCTATTATAGCTTTCTAAAAGCGTGTCTCGTTTGTTTAGAAATACCTAGAAAAGGAATCACTTGTTATGAAAGTATAGATTTTTGTAGAGCCTAAGATAGACAAGTATACATATAATCTAAGAAAATGTTTAGTTTATACATGCATTACAACAATTTATATTTCAAAAGATAGAATGCTATTGTAACATTTTTATATACGAGAGTTCCCTATAAAGTTTATAAATCACATATGATTTGGTTATATAAAAGCATATAAAAGTTCTTTATATAACACACGATGATGCTCGTGTGTTTTACTTGTATCCCCCCCCCCCTTGAAAGCATATAAAAGCATTTATAGAACATTTAAAAGGTTAATTAAGGGGTATGAACTCACTTGAAAGTTTAAAGAAAGCGAGATGGAAACCGGGCAGAGTTTTGTCTCGGGAAACGGATTTTTCTCGGGATTCTCGGGAATCTCGGGAGTAGAAACGATCTTCGGCACTTGAGCAAAATGACCAGGGATTCGGGTTAGAATGGGCACGGAAAACGAGGCAAGAACGCAAAGGAAATGAGAGAAATGGAGCCCTTTCTTCGGAACCCTCACATCCCTTTTATAGGGGCTGGGAACCGCCTAGGTACGCAGGGCGTACGAGGGTACGCGGGGCGTACGCGTACGTCATGCATGACCGAGTCTTCGACTGCCTCGGACTTCGGATGGGACTTGCTAGCTTCGCAATAGACCGGGACGTGGACGATCCGAGGCCTAGGCCTTGAGTACGTGGGGCGTACGAGGGTACGCAGGGCGTACCTCGGCCCTATCTGCTGACTCCCTTCGGATAATACGAATTCCGTTTTCGATGGTCTTTATATCCACACGTAGGTGATACTACGCTCTACAACTTTCGTTTAGACTCCGTCGGCAAATTTTGAAATTATTTTTATTATTTATTTTTAAAAAGGGTCGTGTTTAAGGAATTTCTTTAAAAATTCATAACTTCTTTATCTGACGTCGGTTTTTGCCAGACTTTTTACCGCTGAATTACCATTGTTGAGGCCTTTGATTCTCGTTTAGGTCATTCTGGCCAAAAGTCGCTCGATCTCCGATTCGAGTTTTTAGCTGACTGCTGCTATGCCGAACTTGGAAAATCATAACTTCAATAAACGAAGTCAGATTTGGGCGTTCTTTTTACGTACGATCACGGTTTAATGACATTAACCATAGTAGGAATTTAAATCGATACTTTTTGGACATTTTATTATCAAAGTTAATTTCATTAACTCAAAGGTAATTACAATACTTGACTTTTTAGGTCATTACAAAGAGTTGAAATATCGGGTTGTCACATCATCCCCCCGTTAGAGGGAATTTCGTCCCGAAATTTAAGACAGTAAAGATACTAGTGGATCAGAGGAAAAGATGAGGGTACTTTTGTTTCATCTGATCTTCGCGTTCCCATGTGAATTCAGGTCCCCGCTTGGCGTTCCAGCGAACCTTCACGATGGGTATGCGACTTTGATTTGTTTGTTTGACCTCTCGGTCCATGATTTCTATCGGTTCTTCCACAAAGTTGAGGATCTCGTTGATCTCGATCTCGTCGAGTGGAATAACAAGAGTCTCATCGGACAGACACTTTTTCAAGTTCGAGACATGGAAGGTTGGATGTATGTTACAAAGTTCACGTGGTAGGTCAAGTTTGTAAGCCACGGGGCCGATTCTAGCAAGAATCTCAAAAGGCCCTATGTATTTTGGATTAGTTTCCCACGCTTCCCAAAGCGTATTAAACTTTTCCTTGGTGAGACCTTCAGTAAAATATGGTCTCCTACCTGGAATTCCAAAGGTTTCCTCCTTTGGTCAGCGTAGCTTTTCTGTCGGTCTCTGGAGGCTTTCAACCGTTCACGAATTTGAACGATCTAATCTGTCGTTTCTCTTATGATTTCTGGACCGGTGAGAGTGCTTTCAGGAACTCATCCTCTAGCTAACTGGGTATCGCCAACTTCAGTCCAGCACAGAGGGGCTTTCGACCATAGAGGGCTTCAAACGGAGCAGCCTTTATGCTTGTATGATAACTATTGTTGTATGAAAATTCGACAAGGGGTAAATGAATATCCCATGCCTTTCCAAAGTCAATCACGCAGGTTCTCAGCATATCTTCCAAGGTTTGTATCGTTCTTTCACTTTGCCCGTCTGTTTGTGGGTGGTAGGTTGTACTCATATCTAGTCTAGTTCCCAGGGAACTTTGTAGTGACTGCCAGAATCTTGAAGTGAATCTACTATCTCTATCGGAGATAATGGATATCGGAACACCGTGCAGCCGCACTACTTCCCTTATGTAAGTTCTTGTAAGCTTTTCCATTTTGTCTGTCTCCTTGATTGGTAGGAAATGCGCGGATTTGGTCAATTTGTCGACGATGACCCATATGGTATCCAGTCCACCCGTCGTCTTGGGCAACTTGGTTATGAAGTCAATGGTAATCCATTCCCATTTCCATTCTGGTATCTCTGGATGTTGTAGTAATCCTGACGGTTTTTGATACTCGACCTTAACCGTCGCGCAAGGCATTTACTTACAAAGGTAACAATTTCTGCTTTCATGTTAGGCCACCAGTACAGTTTCTTAAAATCCAGATACATTTTATCTGAACCTGGGTGAACGGAATATCTTGTGTTGTGTGCTTCGGTCATGACTACGTCTCTGAAACCACCATGTTTCGGTGTCCAGATTCGGTCCATGAGATAATATGCTCCGCCACCCTTGACTTCTAGGTTCTTTTCCATTCCTCGCAGGGATTCACCCGCCACATTTTAAGGTTGCAAAGCTTCCATTTGTGCCTCCTTAATTTGTGTGGATAAGTGGGAATGGATAGTCATAGTCAGAGATTTGACCCTCCGACCAGTGTATTCCTTTCGACTGAGGGCGTCAGCCACCACGTTGGCCTTGCCAGGATGATAACGAATTTCACATTCGTAGTCATTGAGTAACTCAACCCATCGTCGTTGTCGCATGTTGAGTTCCTTCTGATTAAAAATGTGTTGAAGGCTCTTGTGATCGGTGAAAATAGTACTCTTTGTTGCGTATAAGTAGTGTCTCCAGATCTTCAGAGCAAATACTACTGCTCCTAACTCAAGATCGTGGGTCGTATAGTTCACTTCGTGTGTCTTAAGTTGTCGGGAGGCATAAGCAATAACCTTCCCTCTCTGCATAAGAACACAACCAAGTCCTTGGTTTGATGCATCGCAATACACTACGAAATCTTCTATCCCTTCGGCACATGCCGTAGGGAGGGCGTAGGTTTTGTTGTTGGCTCTAATGGTGGAGGTGACTTCCCCAGACGGTACCGGAGTCATCCTCCACTTCTATGGGTTCCTCGTCCTCTTCGGGATCATCTTCGACCCATCCTCCGTTGCCTTGGTTGGGAAAGTAGGGGTCGCCAGGGTGGTGAAATCCAGTCATTTGACTGTACCGGAAATAGGGTTATAAGAATTGAATAAAGTTGAAACATGCAAAACATGTAAGTTAAACTAGTTTAGGTAGCAAATACTCCTATAGTATTTAAATTCTTGTGTTTGATTCTTGTAACGGTTTGGTAAGTTTTGACTTGTTGCTTACTACGAGCAATCCTCGATATATATTGGTCCGATCTCGGACAAATATAGTTGATCACGCTATATTTGTCCCAAACCTGATTATATATATCGAGTTTTAATCGTAGTGTCAACTTGTCTAAATACTTGTTGTATAGTTAAAATCATGAAAATAATTTTGTTGTATGCATGTATTTGTACTTAAATGAACTAACAATTTAAGTTAAACGTAACGTTGCTTAAGCGTAAAAAAACAATAGAAAAATGTTTTGTCAGAGAGTATTAGTCCCTTAAGCATTTATAGTTTGTATATCTTATGTGGTTCGATATACTTAGTTCACTATAAACATTGCTCTGATACCAATCTGTCACACCCCCAAACCTGAACGGCGGAAACGTTTGGGGGCGGATGACTTCATGTGGTAACGTAACAAATGAATACATAGTAAAGAAATCAATACAACCATCATATATATAATTGAAACTTTACATTTGTCAAAAGTTACATGTTCAAAACCAATTACAATATGATGTCAAAATATGAGATTAAACTGGCGCCGCAGCATCTCTTCTTCAAAAGCATATTAGTACCTGAAATTACTGAATCCCTAGGACATACAAGTAATTTTGAAAGAGTAGATCAGCATTTAAGCAGGTGAGTTTCATAAGTATTAAATGACAATGTTTGTATGAAATGAAATGTTTTGTCCTTGTTTGTTTGTTTCTAGAAAATCCTATATTTTCTACTAGTATAAAAGTAGCCTTCTCTCAAGACCAATGTTTGTTTCTAAAAATATATGTAAGTGTAAAATAACCAATATGTTTGAAAACCTCGTAAAGCAATGCATTATTAATACCCCATGTGAGTTTTATAACCATACTATTAACTCGGAATGCCTATACACAACGTTCTTCAGGCGTTGGAATGTTATGACGTTTGTCACCCCAAATGATGGACTGTAGCTAACAGTCAAGGCGCAGGTTGTCAAGCCCGTATAGATCTATACACAAACACCATGCTTCCCCTCCAAGGGATTCTGGTATATAATACTGTAACAACGGAAATTTTAAAACAAATTTTTCATTTCTTAAAAATATATTTCCATCCAAAATAAATCATAAAGATCCAATGTATCATGTCATAATACAAATCATATAAATCCCAAGATCATAAATCCGTCATCAGTGTGTACAGATCACGCCGGCGCCTTCCCACGGTCCTCGTTGGTACCTGAAACACATATCACAACAACTGTAAGCATAAATGCTTAGTGAGTTCCCCAAAATACAACCTACGCACGTACGCCTTTCCAGGCCCTGACCTTCCGGTCCGTGTGTCTCAGGGGACTTCCGTCCCGACTAGGTAAACCTTCCGGTCCTACCTACGCCAACCTTACGGTCCATATTACAACGCCTTCCGGCCCATAACATATTCGCCTTCCGGCACATAACATAATGCCTTCCGGCCCATATCAAGCATATCATACATGGCACATATAACGACTAACTTATCACACATAACACATATATCTCATACCAAATCCGACCTTCCGGTCACATAGTCAAACCCTTCCGGGTAGAGTATAGTGAGAAGACTCACCTCGTGGAAAGTCTAAGATCTCGAGTCCTTGCTAACACCGACCCCGAACGACGACTCAACCTTGCCTAAACATAAAAATATCATTTATTACACAAGGACTTCCACCACTTAGAACTTTACTCCTTATCATCATTCCTCTGAGGGTAAAAGACCATTTTACCCTTTCTTGACCTAAAGTCCTCAAGTTGACCAAAACCCAAAAAGTCAACAAAAGTCAAACCCTGAGAGTACGCGGGGCGTACGTACTCTAGATGTACGCGGGGCGTACGTCGCCAACCCCTCCCTGAAGTCAACAACCTACCGCTAGTAGGTCAAGCCCCGAACAACAACCCTCAACCAGCTTTTCAGGGTCCTACTCCCATGTGGGCGGACAACTTGAATCGCTGGAGTGATGAACAGGGTCAACCCTTACCATACTTTGGGGACCGAAGCTTCTACAACGTCAGCGATGGTGGCTCTGCTGACCGAGCTCTGCCTGTCATTATCCGCAGAATAGCTCGTAATGTCGAGCAAGGTCGAGCAGCCATCGACCGGGTCATGGAGATTGATGCCAACTCAGGTGTCAACACAGTCCGCATCCGCCGTCTTGAGGAAGACATGGAACGGACCCGGAGAACTAATGAAACCCTGCAGCAGCAGCTGGCTGCCTCAAGAGCTGAAATCTTGGAACTTCGAGCTCGTCAGAGGGCTCAGGATCGACACCTTCAAGAGGTGTTTCGTCAAGTGTCCGACCTCAGGGCTCGCCCGGGAAATTCCCATCGCCGTTAGTTGATGTCTAGTGCACCTCTGTCTTTTGGTTAAGGAATAGCCTTTAACATCTATGCTCTAAGTAGCACTTGTCTGTAAAATATTCCTAACTTTCAGTACTCTAATTAGGAATCTAAGAACTGTCAAACTATCTGTTTGGTATGATGTAAGACCTACTGTTAGTCGATTTTTCTTGAACTTATTACATCAGTAATACCAGTATTATTGAAATCTATCTAATCTGTGGGAAAAATCTGTACACTTGTGTTTCCTACTAATATTCTTTGTTGTGATTTCAAACACTCATTCAACTGTTGGGCTATGGTTAGTTAGTCCAAGTGTCACTCTCACGTTGCTTACAAATTGATTCTTACCATCTTTCTTATCTTTATAAACTTATAGCTGAAAGATGCCGCCTCGCAAATCTCCCAGGAATAACCCTGCACCTCCACCACCTCCTCCGCCTCCGGTCATCGATACTGCAGCCCTGAATGCTGCCGTAGCCGCAGCAGTGGCGACCGCCATGGCTCAGTATCATTCAACTGATGCCAGCAGAGGTGGAACCCCTGTGGAATCAACCCCGGTTGAAACCCCTGTGCGCTCGAGAGAGTGCTCATACAAGGATTTCACAAACTGCAAACCGAAGCCTTTCTATGGCACCGGTGGGGTCATTGCCCTCTCGCAATGGATCGAGAAGACTGAATCAGTCTTCGAAATCTGTTCATGCCCTGCGGCGAGTAAAGTCAAGTACGCCGCGTGCACCTTTGAAGGAAAGGCCCTGACATGGTGGAACGGCCATGTTAAGGCACTAACTCTCGTCGTAGCCAACGACATAGGCTGGGAAACGATGAAAGACCTCATGATGGAGGAATACTGCCCGAGGGGCGAAGTCCAGAAACTGGAACAGGAACTCTAGAACCTGACCATGAAAGGCACCAATGTGATCGCTTACACTGCCCGATTTAGCGAACTAGTGGCCCTCTGTCCCAATATGGTTCCCACTGAAGGGAAAAAGATCGAACGGTACATATGGGGGCTAGTGCCTCCGTATCAGGGGAATGTCTTAGCATCGAACCCCGCTACCTTCGACAGTGCCAAGCGATTGGCACAAAGACTCATTGACCATGGAGTCAAAACCCCTACAACCACAACCACCCTAGCCAACCCAGAATCCTCAAAACCCGCTGACACTAAGCGGAAATTCTGGGATGAAAAGAAGAAGCAGCGAGCTGCCAAAAGACAGCAAATCGTGGTAGTACATGCCGCGGTAACCCCTGCTACTGTTACTGCTCCGATAAAGCAGTATGCTGGAAGTTTGCCGAAGTGCAACAAATGCAATTTCCACCACAACGGCCCCTGCCGTGAAATGCAGTGCTCACACTGCAACAGGAAAGGACACACCGTCCGTTTATGTAAGTTCCCGACACAACCTATCAACCAAGTCCCTGGCTCTGGCGCGAGCCCAACTTGCTATGGATGTGGCGAAGCAGGCCACTTTAAGAGGGACTGCCCCAAAGCGAGGAATGCTGGTGGAGCAGGGAGGGTACTAGCTATAGGCCACGGGGAAGCAGTTGCTGACCCGACCGTGGTGACTGGTACGTTCCTCCTCGATAACTCCTATGCATGCATTCTGTTCGATAGTGGAGCGGAGCGAAGCTTCGTAAACCATAAATTTGCTCGCATGCTTAATCAACCACCGCACGCACTCAAAGAACTATTCACAGTAGAAATGGCTAATGGAAAAACTGAAAGTACGAGTAGCATATACTTAGGTTGTACCCTAACTCTAGATAACCATTCATTCCCAATCGACCTCATGCCAGTCTCAATAAAAAGTTTCGACGTTATCATTGGCATGGACTGGTTAAGCCTTCATCGCGCCGACATCATGTGCTTCTAGAAAGCAGTCCGTCTAAACCTTCCGTCTAACGAAACTCTTATAGTATACGACGACAAACCCGGTGCAAGTCTTCGTATTATATCAAGTATTCAAGCACAAAAGTATTTGCGTAAGGAATATAGTGCATTCCTTGCTCACGTCGTCGACACGAGCCTCGAAACGAAGGAACTAAAGAACGTCCCTGTAGTGAGCGACTTCCCCGACATTTTCCCAGAAGAACTACCCGGGTTACCTCCGCAACGACAGGTCGAGTTCAGAATCGACTTAGTCCTAGGAGCTACCCTAGTAGCCAAGTCGCCCTACCGTTTAGCACCAGCAGAGATGCAGGAACTCTCTGGCCAACTTAACGAACTGTTCAGCAAGGGCTTTATAAGACCGAGTTTCTCACCTTGGGGAGCACCGGTCTTGTTCGTTAAGAAGAAAGACGGATCATTCCGTATGTGTATTGATTACAGAGAACTCAACAAACTGACGGTCAAGAATCGTTACCCTCTGTCTCGCATAGATGATCTATTCGACCAACTGCAAGGGGCGAACTATTTCTCAAAAATTGATCTGAGATCCGGATATCACCAGTTACGAGTACTAGAGGAGGATGTGCTGAAGACAGCCTTCCGAACTCGTTACGGACATTACGAATTCGTGGTGATGCCATTCGGATTGACCAATGCGCCTGCAGTCTTCATGGATCTGATGAATAGGGTATGTCGGCCTTACTTGGATCAGTTTGTCATCGTTTTCATTGACGACATCCTGATCTATTCCCGAAGTAAGGAAAGAGCACGACGATCACCTGCGACAAGTTCTAGAGACATTACGAAAAGAGAAACTTTATGCGAAGTTCTCGAAATGTGAATTTTGGATCCGAAGAGTCGAATTCTTAGGACACGTGGTAAGCGAAGAGGGAATCCACGTGGACCCATCCAAAATAAAAGCCATTGAGAACTGGTCAGCGCCAAAGACGCCTACTGAAATTCGCCAATTTCTAGGTCTCGCTGGCTACTACCGCAGGTTCATTAAGAACTTCTCTCGAATAGCGAAACCTCTTACGACCCTGACCCAGAAAGGCGTGGCCTTTGACTGGGAAGAGAAACAAGAGAGAGCATTCCAAACGCTCAAGAGAGCCTTGTGCACTGCACCAATACTATCCCTTCCCGAAGGAATAGAAGACTTCGTAGTCTATTGCGATGCATCAAATCAAGGGCTCGGATGTGTTCTGATGCAGCGAGGTAAGGTCATCGCCTATGCCTCGAGACAGTTGAAGACACACGAGGTTAACTACACGACCCACGATCTTGAACTAGGAGCAGTGGTGTTTACCCTGAAGATCTGGAGACATTACTTGTATGGAACGAAGAGCACTATCTTTACCGACCACAAGAGTTTACAACACATTTTCGATCAAAAGGAGCTCAACATGAGACAACGACGGTGGGTCGAGCTACTCAGTGATTACGAATGCGATATTCGTTATCATCCGGGTAAAGCCAACGTAGTAGCAGACGCCCTAAGTCAGAAAGAATATTCTGGTCGCAAGGTCAAGTCATTGTCAATAACCATCCATTCACACTTGTCTAAGCAAATTCAGGCGGCTCAACTTGAAGCCATGAAACCTGAAAATGTGACGAGTGAATCCCTTAGAGGAATGGACAAGAATTTAGAAGCCAAGGGTGACGGAGCCTTATATTTCATGAACCGGATCTGGACACCGAAACACGGTGGTTTCCGAGACTTGGTCATGACCGAGGCGCACAACACTCGGTATTCTGTCCACCCAGGTTCAGATAAGATGTATCTGGATCTTAAAAAGCTATACTGGTGGCCTAACATGAAAGCAGAGATTGCTACCTTCGTAAGTAAATGCCTTACTTATACAAAGGTTAAGGTTGAGTACCAGAAGCCCTCTGGTTTATTGCAACAACCAGAGATCCCGGAATGGAAGTGGGAGCGGATCATTATGGATTTCATAACCAAGTTGCCCAAAACAACGGGTGGACTTGACACCATATGGGTCATCGTTGATAGATTGACCAAGTCTGCACACTTCCTGCCTATCAAAGAAACCGACAAGATGGAGAAACTTACGAGAACATACATTAGGGAGATCGTACGGCTACATGGTGTACCTATGTCCATTATCTCCGATAGAGATAGTAGGTTCACCTCAAGATTTTGGCAATCACTACAACATTCACTAGGAACAAGGCTGGACATGAGCACAGCCTACCATCCTCAGACCGACGGACAGAGTGAGAGGCCATCCAAACACTGGAAGATATGTTGCGAGCCTGCGTGATTGACTTTGGGAAGGAATGGGATACTCATTTACCCCTTGTCGAGTTTTCCTATAATAACAGTTATCACACGAGCATCAAGGCTGCTCCATTTGAAGCTCTCTACGGCCGAAAGTGCAGATCCCCTCTGTGCTGGGCTGAGGTGGGTGATACCCAATTAGCCAGGGGGCAAGCTTCTGACAGTACTCTCACCGGTCCGGAGATCATTCGGGAAACGACAGAGAAAATCGTTCAGATCCGTGAACGATTGAAAGCCTCTAGAGACCGACAGAAGAGCTACGCTGATAAACGGAGAAAACCTTTGGAATTTCAGGTGGGAGACCGAGTCCTTCTCAAAGTCTCACCCTGGAAGGGCTTGATACGCTTCGTGATGCAAACCCACAGCTGTCAACAAAGGATCCAAATCAAATGCCAGATGGACCAGTTACGAGGGCACGAGCTAAAACATTCAAAGAGGCTTTAAATGGATTGGTTAGAGAAGTTTGTACTCAAGAAAGTGTATGGAGACCCATTGGACCCAATCAAAGTTGGATTACCATAATTCAAGTCCAAGAGTGATTTACAAGATACAATAAGAGCCTTTATAAGCCCATTTCGTTTTTTTTTTCTATATTTTTATGTAATTTTCGTTTTTATATATCCTAAATAAGTGTTGGGGAGATAAAAGGGTCTTAGGTTACATGAACCTTGTGATAAACCATGTCTAGGTTCATAGTTTTAAACTTGGGGGTTAAATGCCTTAAATTAAAGACACTTCTTTAATTCATGGCTCTTTAGGTGCTCTTCCCACACTATAAAAACGTGGTATTTGTATCCATTTGAAATCAATCAAGTTTTGAATACAATTTGTGAGTTTTTAACTCTTTTTTCGTTCTTTGTGAACTTTAGAACTTATCAGGTTTTCATAGCTTGTGGCGTTCAAACTTATCAATCAATTTGGTGGGTTGATTGTGGCGTTTTATACCAAGGTTCTTGTCTCTTTATAGACAACGGGTCGCGGTTTCCACCTTTGTTTTACAATTCTGTAACCAAAAGAACGATCGGGCAAAACGTGTTCAAACCTCAATTTTGGGTGAGATCACATCATTTGGTATCAGAGCCAGTTCTTTGTGTTGCATATCTATTTTGTTTTCTTCCTTGATTACTTGAGTTCTAAGACGCATATTGGTAGCGGGTCTTGTCACAAGTTGTCAAGGTTCTTACTAGCGACTTTTGAATTTCTAAGTTGTCAAACTTCTATATTCTACATTTCTTTTGTTTCCTTTATGTTTTCATTTGGCTATTAGTTTCCTCAAAAAAAAAATCAGAGGTAAAAAAAAAAAAAAAAACAAAAAAAAACAAAAAGAAGCAAAAAAAAAAAAAAAGAAAGAAAAAAAAAAGCAAAAAAAAATATTTACAAAAAAAAAACAAAGATTTACAAAGAAAAAAAAAGAGAGAAAAAAAAACAAAAAAAAAAAAAAGAAAGAAAGAAGAGGAGGAACAAGTAAAGCCTTTTTTTTTCTATAAAGTCAATTTGAATTGCAAGTGTAGTCTTTTTTTTTTTCAAAAAAAAAAAAATAACCCATTGTTTGCTTCATCATTAGCAAAGCCAAGTTTGTTTGGCTTTCTTTTTATGTATTGAGGTTACTTTAATTTGGATACAATTTCTTTTGATTTGTTTGGTAAGTTTGAATTCCTCAAGGCCACAAGTTCAAATTTGATAATTGCTTCTTTAGTTTGTTTAGAACTTTAAGAGTTAAAAGGGAGTGGTAAAAGGCTGTGTGGTGAGACTAAAAGAGGGTAAAAGCCATTCGAGGGATACACGAGGGTTGAGTGAACTATTTTTGAGAGAAACACGTGAGTGAGTGTTGGGAGGAAGTAAATTATTATTATTATTATTATTATTATTATTATTATTATTATTATTTTTTATTTTTTTGGCAGAAATATAAGATGGGTGATCAAAACCCCCCACCAAACCTTCAAGTTCAAGCTATGATGGATGAAATGCGACGTTTGATGACAAATGAATTTAACCAAGTACATGAAAGAATGGACCGAATGGAGGCACAAGTACAAAGAACTCGATCTCGAGCATCATCACAGGTTTCTAACGGGGAAGAGGAGGATGATGGTTGGGAACCTGAAAGGCGACCAAATAGAAGGAGGTCACGAAGAGATGACAATTTAAGTTCTATTAAAATGAAAGTTCCTTCTTTCAAAGGCAAGTCAGACCCGGACGCGTACATTGAATGGGAGACAAAAATGGAGTTCATATTTGATTGTCATGAATATTCCAACCGTAAGAAGGTAAAACTAGCCGTAGTTGAGTTTTCTGATTATGCACTAACATGGTGGGATCAACTTCTAATCACTAGACGGAGAAATGGAGAAAGGCCTATTGAGACATGGGATGAAATGAAGAGTGTCATGCGAAGACGGTTTGTGCCAAGTCATTACTTTCGTGATCTCCACAATAAACTTCAAAGCTTAAAACAAGGCAACAAGTGTGTTGATGATTACTTCAAAGAAATGGAGGTTATGATGGTTCGTGCCAATATTGAGGAGGATCCTGAGGCAACCATGGCCAGATTCTTAAATGGCTTAAATCTTGAAATTCGTGATCGCGTTGAGATGCAACATTATGTTGAAATTGAAGACATGGTCCATATGGCTGTTAAAATTGAGAAACAATTAAAAAGAGGTGGCGGGTCTCGAAATAACACTTGGAAGGCTAGTACTTCAAAAAAATCAGAAAATACACCTACTTCTTCTTCTAATTCCAAATCTGATCCTAAAACAACAAACTCTTCAAAAGGAAAAACTGATTCTTCTACTTTTAGGAATCGTGACATAAAGTGTTTCAAGTGTCAAGGAAGGGGTCATATTGCAAGTCAATGTCCAAATAAGCTTACCATGGTGGTTAGAGAAAATGGCGAGATCGAAACGGATGAATCAGATTCTATAGTTTCAACGGAAGATTGTAGTTATGATGAAGAGGTGGCTGTTCAAGGTGATTTGTTGGTTGCAAGACGAGCTCTAAACATTCAATCCAAGGAGGGAGACGATGCCCAAAGGGAGAATATATTTCATACTCGTTGCTATGTTCAAGGAAAGGTATGTAGTGTTATAATTGATGGTGGGAGTTGTACTAACGTTGCAAGTACTTCCATGGTTGAAAAGTTAGGTATACCCACGATGAAGCATCAAAAACCATACAAACTTCAATGGCTCAATGATAGTGGTGAGGTGCGAGTTACAAAACAGGTGATGGTTTCATTTCGGATTGGAAGATATGAAGACGAGGTGTTGTGTGATGTTGTTCCTATGCAAGCCACTCACTTGCTGCTAGGTAGACCATGGCAATATGATAGACACGTAAGTCACGACGGTTTCACTAACAAATACACTTTTGTTTACAAAACAAAACCGGTAACTCTTGTACCAATGTCACCAATTCAAGTTTACCAAGATCAAGTAAAACTTCAACAAGATGCGAAAAAAGAGAGCGAAGGAAAAAAAGAGAGTGAGAAAAAAAAAGATGATGAACAAAAAAAAATGAGTGAGAAAACAGAAGAAAATGAACAAAAAAAAGAAAGTGAACAAAAAAAAGAGAGTGAAAAAAACAAAGAAAACATGAAAAAAAGAGGGAAAGAAAAAAAGGAAAATAAATATATTGCACTGGCAAAAAAAAGTGAGATAAAAGAAGCTTTTAAATCAGAAATGCATATTGTGCTTCTTTTGTTCAAAGAAGCTCCAATAGCCACTAACACTTCGGCCAGAACTCTTCCGAGCGATGTTACCTCTCTCTTGCAGGAATTTGGAGACTTGTTTGCTGAGGATGTTCCAAATGGATTGCCACCAATTCGTGGGATTGAACACCAAATTGACTTTATGCCTGGGGCGTCTATTCCCAACAAACCAGCCTATAGAACAAGCCCTGAAGAAACCAAGGAGCTACAAAGGCAAGTTGAAGAGTTACTTGCAAAGGGATTGGTTCAAGAAAGTATGAGCCCTTGTGCCGTTCCAGTCTTGTTGGTGCCAAAGAAGGATGGTTCTTGGAGGATGTGCGTAGATTGCCATGCCATCAACAATATTACGGTAAAGTATCGTCATCCCATTCCCCGACTCGATGATATGCTTGATGAGTTGTATGGAGCAAAACTTTTTTCCAAAATTGATTTAAAAAGCGGGTATCACCAAATTCGCATGAAAGAAGGTGATGAGTGGAAAACAGCTTTTAAAACAAAACATGGTTTATATGAATGGTTAGTAATGCCTTTTGGCCTAACTAATGCTCCTAGTACCTTCATGAGATTAATGAACCATGTTTTGCGTGAATATATTGGCAAATTTGTGGTTGTTTACTTCGATGATATTTTGATTTATTCAAAGTGTCCAAAAGATCACCTTGAGCATCTGACATGTGTTTTGAGTGTGCTTAGGAAAGAAAGGCTATATGCTAACTTGAAGAAGTGTACCTTTTGTACTGACCAAGTTGTTTTCCTTGGGTATGTGGTGAGCTCCCAAGGAGTGGCTGTTGATGAAGAAAAGGTAAAAGCCATCCAAGATTGGCCAACTCCAAAGACTATAAGTGAAGTTCGAAGTTTTCATGGCCTGGCAAGTTTTTATCGCCGGTTTGTCAAACATTTTAGCACTTTAGCATCACCACTTACAGAAATCATCAAAAAGAATGTTGGGTTTAAATGGGGCAAAGAACAAGAGCATGCTTTTCAACAACTCAAGTTTCACTTAACTCATGCTCCTTTGTTGTCTTTGCCTAATTTTGACAAAACATTTGAAATTGAATGTGATGCATCAGGAATTGGAATTGGTGCTGTTTTGATGCAAGAGGGTAAACCTTTGGCATATTTCAGTGAAAAATTAAGTGGGGCAACTTTAAATTACCCAACTTATGACAAAGAGCTTTATTCTTTGGTCCGAGCATTGAAAACATGGCAACATTATCTGTGGGCTAAAGAATTTGTAATTCATTCAGATCATGAGTCCTTAAAGTTTCTAAAAGGACAACACAAATTAAACAAAAGACATGCTAGGTGGATGGAGTTCATTGAGACATTTCCTTATGTCATCCGATACAAGAAAGGTAAGGAAAATGTTGTGGCTGATGCTTTGTCACGTAGACACTCTCTACTTTCTTCTCTAGATTTCAAAATTCTAGGATTTGAACAAATCAAGGAATTATACCACAATGACGTTGATTTTGGTCAGATTTACCAAGCTTGTGAACAATGCTCTTTTGAAAAGTTTTTCTTACATAATGGTTTTTTGTTCAAAGAATCAAGACTTTGCATTCCTAAATCTTCCTTGCGTGAGCTTTTGGTTAGAGAAGCACATAGTGGAGGCCTTATGGGACATTTTGGGATCGCAAAAACATTATCTACTTTGCAGGAACATTTCTTTTGGCCAAAAATGAAGGTGGATGTTGGAAGAATTTGCAATAATTGTATTGTGTGCAAGCAAGCCAAATCCAAGGTTCAACATCATGGTTTATATACTCCACTTCCAATACCATGTGAACCATGGGTTGATATTTCAATGGACTTCGTGTTGGGTCTACCAAGATCCAAAAGTGGAAAGGACTCTATTTTTGTGATTGTTGATAGGTTTTCTAAAATGGCTCATTTTATTGCATGCAATAAAACTAATGATGCATCTCACATTGCTGATTTGTTTTTTAGAGAAATTGTCAGGTTGCATGGAATGCCAAAAACCATTGTCTCAGATCGGGATTCTAAGTTTTTGAGTTATTTTTGGAAAACTTTGTGGGCAAAATTAGGGACAAAACTCTTGTTTTCAACAACTTGCCACCCACAAACGGATGGTCAAACAGAAGTGGTGAATAGGACCTTGTCCACCTTGTTGAGGGCTTTAATAAAGAAGAACATCAAAACATGGGAGGACTGTTTGCCACATGTTGAGTTTGCATACAATCGTGCCACTCATTCTGCTACAAAAATGTCACCATTTGAAATTGTATACGGTTTTAATCCTTTGACTCCTTTGGATTTATCACCTTTGCCTTTTTCTGAGCAGGTTAACTTAGATGGAAACAAAAAGGCTGAATTTGTGAAACAGATACATGAGAAAGCAAGACTAAATATAGAAAGAAGAACGGAGCAATATTCAAAACAAGCGAATAAAGGGCGACGCAAGATGATTTTTGAACCGGGTGATTGGGTTTGGTTACATATGAGAAAAGAACGATTTCCAGCCCAACGACGTTCAAAATTGCTTCCAAGAGGGGACGGTCCTTTCCAAGTTTTAGAGCGTATCAATGACAATGCATACAAATTGGACCTGCTGGGTGAGTATAATGTTAGTGCAACTTTCAATGTAACTGATCTAGCTCCTTTTGATGTAGGTTCTGATTTGAGGACAAATCCTTTTCAAGAGGAGGGGAATGATGCAAACCCACAACTGTCAACAAAGGATCCAAATCAAATGCCAGATGGACCAGTTACGAGGGCACGAGCTAAAACATTCAAAGAGGCTTTAAATGGATTGGTTAGAGAAGTTTGTACTCAAGAAAGTGTATGGAGACCCATTGGACCCAATCAAAGTTGGATTACCATAATTCAAGTCCAAGAGTGATTTACAAGATACAATAAGAGCCTTTATAAGCCCATTTCGTTTTTTTTTTCTATATTTTTATGTAATTTTCGTTTTTATATATCCTAAATAAGTGTTGGGGAGATAAAAGGGTCTTAGGTTACATGAACCTTGTGATAAACCATGTCTAGGTTCATAGTTTTAAACTTGGGGGTTAAATGCCTTAAATTAAAGACACTTCTTTAATTCATGGCTCTTTAGGTGCTCTTCCCACACTATAAAAACGTGGTATTTGTATCCATTTGAAATCAATCAAGTTTTGAATACAATTTGTGAGTTTTTAACTCTTTTTTCGTTCTTTGTGAACTTTAGAACTTATCAGGTTTTCATAGCTTGTGGCGTTCAAACTTATCAATCAATTTGGTGGGTTGATTGTGGCGTTTTATACCAAGGTTCTTGTCTCTTTATAGACAACGGGTCGCGGTTTCCACCTTTGTTTTACAATTCTGTAACCAAAAGAACGATCGGGCAAAACGTGTTCAAACCTCAATTTTGGGTGAGATCACATCACTTCGGCAAGCGTGGGAAGCTTAATCCGAGGTACATAGGGCCATTCGAGATTCTTGCAAGAGTCGGCCCCGTAGCTTACAAACTCGACCTACCCGACACACTTCGTAACATACATTCTACATTCCACGTATCTAACTTGAAAAAGTGTCTGTCCGACGAGACTCTTGTAATCCCACTCGACGAGATCGAGATCAACGAGAGCCTCAACTTCGTGGAAGAACCTGTAGAGATCATGGACCGTGAGGTCAAGCAGACAAAGCAAAGCCGTATCCCTATCGTGAAGGTTCGCTGGAACGCCAAGCGAGGACCGGAATTCACTTGGGAACGCGAGGATCAGATGAAATTGAAATACCCTCATCTTTTCGCTTAATTAATTGTAACTTCTTATTTGCTTAAATTCTAATTTCGGGACGAAATTCCTTCTAACGGGGGGATGATGTGACAACCCGAAATTTCCATTTGTATGAAGAATATCTATTCAATAGAAGCCAGTCCAGTTTCAGTGATTTTCAGACTTTTCCGAACAAGTTTGTGTACATTAGGGTTTATGTTTAAGGAGATATCAGGAGAGTGGATGCTCCTGGATTTGTGAAACTTGAACATTCCAAGTTTCATAATGTCATAGTCCAATGTCCGGAATAAAAATATTTTCGGTCAAAATATTTTAGGACTATAAATAGATTTCTGAATTAACTTAATTCATTATTCACAATTCTAACTAGAGAAAAGCCATTTTCTCTCTGACGGATCTTCGGGTTTTCATCCCAGATTGTGAGTCTACTTTCCCAGATGTGTTTTAATATTTGTTATATGCTTTATAACATTGTTACATGCCTAAAATGCAAGATCCGGGAGCTTACGGCCCAAGAACGTTCTTGGGGTGTAAACTCCAAAACGAGGCCTAAAAGCTCCCTAGTCCCGATTCATTGGTAGACAAACTGTTTAGGACTTATTGTAGGGTCTTTAGAGGCTAGAATTCATCCAAGAACATAAAGCTTTTGGAGTTTACGGCCCAAGAGTTCTTGGACCGTAAACCCCATTTCCAAGGGCCAAAGTGAGCCCTAAATCACCCTTAAGGCTTAAGCCATTTACCCTCTAAAGCTTGTAGCTAATTTGGACACCAAAACACTTCAAAATCATTAAGTTTTAGGAATTTACGGCCAAGGATATGCTCTTGGGCCGTAAACCCCTTTTTCAAGGGCTAAGAGTGCTCTAAACACCCCTAAGGCTTTAAGACAAAATCATCCCTTAAAGGGAGTTTATGGCCAAGGAGCATCACCTGGGCCGTAAACTCCAAGTAAAGGCACAAATGTGTGCCTAATGTCCCCTTTAGCCTTAGATAAAAACATAGAAGCTATCCTACATGTGCAAGTGACTTAAAAGAATTAAAACCAACACCCCATAGGAGTTTACGGCCGTAAACTCCTCTATGGAGCATTCTAGGGCCTTAAACTACTTCAAGGATTATTCCAACAAAGCTAGGCTTATTCTAGGATCAATATAGCACTTTAAAACACCCAAAACCACCAAGTGAGGAGTTCACGGCCGTAAACTCATGGTTTCACAGCTGTAAACTCCAAAGTTGGGGTTTGTTGGGTGGTAAGCTCATATACAAGGTCATTGGTGCATTAAACCCCTTTTGCCTTGTCCCGTATCGACTTAGATGCAACCCTTAGGACCTATAACATTTATACAAAGTGTTTTCATGTTCCTAAGTGTCCCAACTTATTTTGTTAAGTTATTATTTGGCTAATTAGTTATATATATGCTTATTATATGATAACTAGGCTCGTGCGTGTAAACAAGTCTCCGTTTGCCACCTAGCACGGTATCCGACACTGCAATTCAAACAGCTCACCACAAGTGAGTTCATACCCCTTTAATCAACCTTTGAATGATTTTAAATGTTTTAAATAGGAATACAAGTTAAATACTTATAGTTATTGCTTCAATCACATGTGATTGCATTTAATCACATGTGATTAATAACTAGGAAACCAATGATTTTATCACTGTTTAACTGTTCATCAAACTGCTGAACAAACTGTTTTACTTCCAAATGTTTTACAAACTCTTTTACTTTCCAAACTTATTTACAAACTGTGATTCAAACAAATGTTCCTTATACTTAAACTGTTTTATCAAACTTATGCCTTCAAATTGTTTTATAGATTGACATCAAGTCGATCTTTTCTTGAAATAATATTTATGTTACAATTGTCTTATAAAAACTTATTTATGCTTTTTACTTCTTATAAATTGCATGCCCATATATGTATAGATATATAAATAATGTTTAAAGGGCTTAGGAAGGCCATCCGCCCAATTTCCTTTTCGCGCCTTGAGATGTGGTCTGGTGGGATTTCGGGTGACCATCCGAAGGTCGTTTCAATATTAATTATACATCAAATATACATATATAGACATAAAAGTACTTCCATATTCATACGTACTAGACACATCATTAGCAAGTTACCATCGGGGTAACATAGGATCATACTATCACAACTGCTAGATCAATGAGTCAGTTCATTCATGAGTCCATATACAACTATACTACGAGAACATATACAACTATACTAGGAGGAGAACATATACAACTATACTAGAACTAGAAACATTACATTACATATACGAGAATACGTTAACAATTGTGATCCACTGTATCGGAGCATGCCTTAAATGTCATGTCCCGAGTTGTAGCCAGAATTCTCTTGGAGGGAGAGCGTGAGTTTGCGTATAGATCTATACTGGATTGACTATCCTACACCTTGCTGCTAGCTACAGCCGGACCTGCAAGTCTGCGGGTGCCAAACGTCATTCCGTTATTACGACCATTCGTATGTCGTTGTTACCAGTCGATAGCATGGGGCAATTTATCACATTTTACCTTAATATAAATCCGGTTTAAGGTAGTTAGTACAGCAGTAGTTCCTATAATACAAAACTACAGTACTACAATGATTTACCCATTACATATTTTTAGTGATAACCTCACTTAAACATTAATGTACAAACTATATTTTGTTAAATAATAGTTACACTTGGGATATTACACACTTTTACAACAAACGAGCGTACAAAACAGTTAAGCCTTGGTAGAAGGCTACTTTAATAGAAAATATAGGATTTTCTGAGAGATTCACACTTTTACAAACACTTACATACATTTTACAACTTATACTTGTGACAGGTTCAAACGTTTTGATAACAAACACCGACACTAAAAAACTTATGAACTCACCAGCTTAATGCTGATAAACTCTTTCAAAATAACTTGTATTCTCAGGTCATCAGTAGACAGGTACTGAGGCCAGCTTTTGAGAAGATGGAGCGCATCCAAGACTCATCTCATATTATTTTGTTTTACATTATTTTGGTGTCTAAAACTGTACAGAACACACTTGTATTAAAATTATATATTTAATGCAATGGATGATGTTGTTTGCTTATTTACATTTACTGTGTTGTGATACTTTACATGACTTCCTCCGCCCCAGAACGTTTCCGCCGTTCTTGGTTTTGGGGTGTGACAGATTGGTATCAGAGCATTGTTTATAGTGAATCAAGTATATCAACCCATAAAAGATATACTAAACTATAAACCCATTAGGGATTAAAGCACTCTGACCAAGAGTCTATACTTTAAATATTAAAGTATTTAATTAAGTATACTAGTCTGCATTCATACTAACATCAGTGTCACAATGACAAGAACAAAAGTATTACGATTGTTAAATATCACAAGTGAGCTCGGGGATGTATGGTCAGTCTTGGGAATGGCATAGCCTGATCAACTATGCTGGTCCTAGGAGTGATTAGCATATGCCCTAGAATGGTTGTGATATGTTAACAAGTCTAAAAACTTACCAACAATACCACAAGAAGATCAGTAGGACTTAAACTTAAAATACTATAGGTGTATTTTGTACTACTAGTTACACGTATACTATATTCTTATACCTCTCTTCTCGCGTAGATTTAAATGGCTGGATTCCATCACGACGACCCGTACTTTCCAAATGAAGGCAATGCCGGGTGGATCGATGAAGAGCCCGAAGATGAGCATCCAATCCCTTTGGATGATCACCTCGCAGAAGGCTTTTCTGATGGATCCGACTACGAGCCTGAAGTCAACAACCTACTGCTAGTAGGTCAAGCCCCGAACAACAACCCTCGACCAGCTTTTCAGGGTCCTACTCCCATGTGGGCGGACAACTTGAATCGCTGGAGTGATGAACAGGGTCAACCCTTACCATACTTTGGGGACCGAAGCTTCTACAACGTCAGCGATGGTGGCTCTGCTGACCGAGCTCTACCTGTCATTATCCGCAGAATAGCTCGTAATGTCGAGCAAGGTCGAGCAGCCATCGACCGGGTCATGGAGATTGATGCCAACTCAGGTGTCAACACAGTCCGCATCCGCCGTCTTGAGGAAGACATGGAACGGACCCGGAGAACTAATGAAACCCTGTAGGAGCAGCTGGCTGCCTCACGAGCTGAAATCTTGGAAATTCGAGCTCGTCAGAGGGCTCAGGATCGACACCTTCAAGAGGTGTTTCGTCAAGTGTCCGACCTCAGGGCTCGCCCGGGAAATTCCCATCGCCGTTAGAAGATGTCTAGTGCATCTCTGTCTTTTGGTTAAGGAATAGCCTTTAACATTTGTGCTCTAAGTAGCACTTGTCTGTAAAATATTCCTTACTTTTAGTACTCTAATTAGGAATCTAAGAACTGTCAAACTATCTGTTTGGTATGATGTAAGACCTACTGTTAGGTCGATTTTCCTTGAACTTATTACATCAGTAATACCAGTATTATTGAAATCTATCTAATCTGTGGGAAAAATCTGTACACTTGTGTTTCCTACTAATATTCTTTGTTGTGATTTCAAACACTCATTCAACTGTTGGGCTATGGTTAGTTAGTCCAAGTGTCACTCTCACGTTGCTTACAAATTGATTCTTACCATCTTTCTTATCTTTATAAACTTATAGCTGAAAGATGCCGCCTCGCAAATCTCCCAGGAATAACCCTGCACCTCCACCACCTCCTCCGCCTCCGGTCATCGATACTGCAGCCCTGAATGCTGCCGTAGCCGCAGCAGTGGCGACCGCCATGGCTCAGTATCATTCAACTGATGCCAGCAGAGGTGGAACCCCTGTGGAATCAACCCCGGTTGAAACCCCTGTGCGCTCGAGAGAGTGCTCATACAAGGATTTCACAAACTGCAAACCGAAGCCTTTCTATGGCACCGGTGGGGTCATTTCCCTCTCACAATGGCTCGAGAAGACTGAATCAGTCTTCGAAATCTGTTCATGCCCTGCGGCGAGTAAAGTCAAGTACGCCGCATGCACCTTTGAAGGAAAGGCCCTGACAAGTGCGTTCTGTACAGTTTTAGACACCAAAATAATGTAAAACAAAATAATATGAGATGAGTCTTGGATGCGCTCCGTCTTCTCAAAAGCTGGCCTCGGTACCTGACTACTGATGACCTGAGAATACAAGTTATTTTGAAAGAGTTTATCAGCATTAAGCTGGTGAGTTCATAAGTATTTTGGTGTCGGTGTTTGTTTTCAAAACGTTTGAACCTGTCACAAGTATAAGTTGTAAAATGTATGTAAGTGTTTGTAAAAGTTTGAATCTCTCAGAAAAACCTATATTTTCTATTAAAGTAGCCTTCTACCAAGACTTAATTGTTGTGTACGCTCGTTTATTGTAAAAGTGTGTAATATCCCAAGTGTAACTATTATTTAACAAAATATAGTTTGTACATTAATGTTTAAGTGAGGTTATCACTATAAATATGTAATGGGTAAATCATTGTAGTAATGTAGTTTTGTATTATAGGAACTATTGCTGTACTAACTACCTTAAACCGGATTTATATTAAGGCATTATGTGATAAATTGCACCATACTATCGACTAGTAACAACGACATAATGAATGGTCGTAATAAAGAAAATGACGTTTGGCACCCGCAGACCTGCAGGTCCGGCTGTAGCTAGCAGCAAGGTGTAGGATTTTCAATCCAGCATAGATCTATACGCAAACTCACGCTCCCCCTCCAAGAGACTCTGGCCACAACTCGAGTCATGACAGTTAAGTCGTGCTCCAATTTAAATCACAGTAATTTAAGTATTCTTGTATATGTAATGTAATGTTTCTCGTTCTAGTATCGTTGTATATGTTCTCCTCCTAGTATAGTTGTATATGTTCTCATAGTATAGTTGTATGTGTTCTCGTAGTATAGTTGTATATGTTCTCATAGTATAGTTGTATATGTTCTCTTAGTATAGTTGTATATGTTCTCTTCCTAGTATGGTTGTATATGTTCTCATAGTATAGTTGTATATGTATGATCCTGTGTTACCCCGATGGTAACTTACTAATGATGTGTCTAGTACGTATGAATATGGAAGTACTTTTATGTCTATATATGTATATTTGATATATAATTAATATTGAAACGACCTTCGGATGGTCACCCAAAATCCCACCAGACCACATCCAAATCGAGAAAAAGGAAATAGGGCGGATGGCCTTCCTAAGCCCTTTAAACATTATTTATACATCTATACATATATGGGCATGCAATTTATAAGAAGTAAAAGCATAAATAAGTTTTTATAAGACATTTGAACCATAAATATTATTTCAAGGAAAGATCGACTTGATGTCAATCTATAAAACAATTTGAAGGCATAAGTTTGATAAAACAGTTTAAGTATAAGGAACATTTGTTTGAATCACATATCTAAATGAGTTTGAAAAGTATAAGAGTTTGTAAAACATTTCAAAGTAAAGCAGTTTGATAAACAGTTTGAAGAGTGATAAAATCATTGGTTTCCTAGTTATTAATCACATGTGATTAAATGCAATCACATGTGATTGAAGCAATAACTATAAGTGTTTGACTTTTATTCCCCCCCCCCATAAAGTATTTAAAACATTTAAAATCATTTCAAAGGTTGATTAAAGGGGTATGAACTCACTTGTGGTGAGCTGTTTGAATTGCAGTGTCGGATACCGTGCTAGGTGGCAAACGGAGACTTGTTTACACGCACGAGCCTAGTTATCATATAATAAACATATATATATAACTAATTAGCCAAATAATAACTTAATAAAATAAGTTGGGACACTTAGGAACATGAAAACACTTTGTATAAATGTTATAGGTCCTAAGGGTTGCATCTAAGTCGATACGGGACAAGGCCAAAGGGTTTGAAGCACCAAATGACCTTGTATAATAGCTTACCACCCAACAAACCCCACCTTTGGAGTTTACGGCCGTGAACCCATGAGTTTACGGCTGTGAACTCCTCACATGGTGGTTTCGGGTGTTTTAAGGTGCTATATTGATCCTAGATTAAGCCTAGCTTTGTTGGAATAATCCTTGAAGTAGTTTAAGGCCCTAGAATGCTCCATAGAGGAGTTTACGGCCTAAAGACCATATTCCCTAGAGTTTACGGCCGTAAACTCCTATGGGGTGTTGGTTTTAATTCTTTTTGGTCACTTGCACATGTAGGATAGCTTCTATGTTTTTGTCTACGGCTAAAAGGGACATTAGGCACACATTTGTGCCTTTACTTGGAGTTTACGGCCCAAGTGATGTTCCTTGGCCGTAAACTCCCTTTAAGGGATGGTTTTGATGTCATTTACTCCCCATTCAAGTTACAAGTATCAAAGGGTAATAGTCTTAAAGCCTTAGGGGTGATTTAGGGCACTTATAGCCCTTAAAAAAGGGTTTACGGCCCAAGAGATATCCTTGGCCGTAAACTCCTATAACTAGTGGTTCTTGATTGATTTCTAGCCTCTAATGTTTATACATTAAGTCTTTAACTAGTTGTCTAACAAGGAAACGGGACTAGGTAGCCTTAAAGCTCCATTTTGGAGTTTACTCCCCAAGAACGTTCTTGGGCGGTAAACTCCCGGATCTTGCATTTTAGACATGAAATCTATGTTATAAAGCATAAAACAAGTAATAAAACACATCTAGGAAAGTAGACTCACAATCTGGGATGAAAAACCCGAAGATCCGTCAGAGAGAAAATGGCTTTTCTCTAGTTGGAATTGTGAATAATGAATTAATTTAATTCAGAAATCTATTTATAGCCCTGAAATATTTTGACAGAAAATATGTTTATTCCGGACATTGGACTATGACATTATGAAACTTGGAATGTTCAAGTTTCACAAATCCAGGAGCATCCACTCTCCTGATATCTCCTTAAACATAAACCCTAATGTACACAAACTTGTTCGGAAAAGTCTGAAAATCACTGAAACTGGACTGGCTTCTATTGAATAGATATTGTTCGTACAAATGGAAATTTCGGGTTGTCACAATTTTCCATTCGGTAAAACCATCCACTACAATTGAAGTCAAATATGTATCAGCTAACTATCAAACTTTTGGGATAAGTTTGAGTGTTTTAACGTTAGTGCTCCAGAGGATATTAGGAGAGAGGATACACTAGGGTTTAAGAGGTTTCGCTATTCGAGAGAAGTTCTGAATGAACCTGCGGTAGTAGCCAGCGAGACCTAGAAATTGGCGAATTTCATTAGGCGTCTTTGGCGCTGACCAGTTCTCAATGGCTTTTATTTTGGATGGGTCCACGTGGATTCCCTCTTCGCTTACCACGTGTCCTAAGAATTCGACTCTTCGGATCCAAAATTCACATTTCGAGAACTTCGCATAAAGTTTCTCTTTTCGTAATGTCTCTAGAACTTGTCGCAGGTGATCGCCGTTCCCTTTCTTACTTCGAGAGTAGATCAGGATGTCGTCAATGAAAACGATGACGAACTGATCCAAGTAAGGTCGGCATACTCTATTCATCAGATCCATGAAGACTGCAGGCGCATTGGTCAATCCGAATGGCATCACCACGAATTCGTAATGTCCGTAACAAGTTCGGAAGGCTGTCTTCGGCACATCCTCCTTTAGCACTCGTAACTGGTGATATCCGGATCTCAGATCAATTTTAGAGAAATAGTTCGCCCCTTGCAGTTGGTCGAATAGATCATCTATGCGAGGCAGAGGGTAACGATTCTTGACCTTCAGTTTGTTGAGTTCTCTGTAATCAATACACATACGGAATGATCCGTCTTTCTTCTTAACGAACAAGACCGGTGCTCCCCAAGGTGAGAAACTCGGTCTTATAAAGACCTTGCTGAGCAGTTCGTTAAGTTGACCAGAGAGTTCCTGCATCTCAGCTGGTGGTAAACGGTAGGGCGACTTGGCTACTAGGGTAGCTCCTGGGACTAAGTCGATTCTGAACTCGACCTGTCGTTGCGAAGGTAACCCGGGTAGTTCTTCCGGGAAAATGTCGGGGAAGTCGCTCACTACTGGGATGTTCTTTAGTTCTTTCGTTTCGAGGCTCGTGTCGACGACGTGAGCAAGGAATGCACTATATTCCTTACGCAAATACTTCTGTGCTTGAATACTTGATATAGTACGAAGACTTGCGTCGGGTTTGTCGCCGTAGACTATAAGAGTTTCGTTAGACGGAAGGTTTAAACGGACTGCTTTCTCGAAGCACATGATGTCGGCGCAATGAAGGCTTAACCAGTCTATGCGAATGATAACGTCGAAACTTTTTATTGAGACTGGCATTAGGTCGATTGGGAATGAATGGTTATCTAGAGTTAGGGTACAACCTAAGTATATGCTACTCGTACTTTCAGTTTTTCCATTAGCCATTTCTACTGTGAATAGTTCTTTGAGTGCGTGCGGTGGTTGATTAAGCATGCGAGCAAATTTATGGTTTACGAAGCTTCGCTCCGCTCCACTATCGAACAGAATGCATGCATAGGAATTATCGAGGAGGAACGTACCAGTCACCACGATCGGGTCAGCAACTGCTTCCCCGTGGCCTATAGCTAGTATCCTCCCTGCTCCACCAGCATTCCTCGCTTTGGAGCAGTCCCTCTTAAAATGGCCTGCTTCGCCACATCCATAGCAAGTTGGGCTCGCGCCAGAGCCAGGGACTTGGTTGATAGGTTGTGTCGGGAACTTACAGAAACGGACGGTGTGTCCTTTCCTGTTGCAGTTTGAGCACTGCATTTCACGGCAGGGGCCGTTGTGGTGGAAATTGCATTTGTTGCACTTCGGCAAACTTCCAGCATACTGCTTTATCGGAGCAGTAACAGTAGCAGGGGTTACCGCGGCATGTACTGCCACGATTTGCTGTCTTTTGGCAGCTCGCTGCTTCTTCTTTTCATCCCAGAATTTCCGCTTAGTGTCAGCGGGTTTTGAGGATTCTGGGTTGGCTAGGGTGGTTGTGGTTGCAGGGGTTTTGACTCCATGGTCAATGAGTCTTTGTGCCAATCGCTTGGCACTGTCGAAGGTAGCGGGGTTCGATGCTAAGACATTCCCCTGATACGGAGGCACTAGCCCCCATATGTACCGTTCGATCTTTTTCCCTTCAGTGGGAACCATATTGGGACAGAGGGCCACTAGTTCGCTAAATCGGGCAGTGTAAGCGATCACATTGGTGCCTTTCATGGTCAGGTTCTAGAGTTCCTGTTCCAGTTTTTGGACTTCGCCCCTCGGGCAGTATTCCTCCATCATGAGGTCTTTCATCGTTTCCCAGCCTATGTCGTTGGCTACGACGAGAGTTAGTGCCTTAACATGGCCGTTCCACCATGTCAGGGCCTTTCCTTCAAAGGTGCACGCGGCGTACTTGACTTTACTCGCCGCAGGGCATGAACAGATTTCGAAGACTGATTCAGTCTTCTCGAGCCATTGCGAGAGGGCAATGACCCCACCGGTGCCATAGAAAGGCTTCGGTTGCAGTTTGTGAAATCCTTGTATGAGCACTCTCTCGAGCGCACATGGGTTTCAACCGGGGTTGATTCCACAGGGGTTCCACCTCTGCTGGCATTAGTTGAATGATACTTAGCCATGGCAGTCACCATTGCTGCGGCTACGGCAGCATTCAGGGCTGCAGTATCGATGACCGGAGGCGAAGGAGGTGGTCGAGGTGCAGGATTATTCCTGGGAGATTTGCGAGGCGGCATCCTTCAGCTATAAGTTTATAAAGATAAGAATAAGAATCAATTTGTAAGCAACGTGAGAGTGACACATGGACTAACTAACCATAATCCAACAGTTGAATGAGTGTTTGAAATCATAACAAAAAGTATTAGTAGGGAAACACAAGTGTACAGATTTTTCCCACAGATTAGATAGATTTCAATAATACTGGTATTACTGATGTAATAAGTTCAGGGAAAGTCGACCTAACAGTAGGTCTTACATCATACCATACAGAAAAGTTTGACAGTTCTTAGATTCCTAATTAGAGTACTGAAAGTTAGGAATATTTTATAGACAAGTGCTACTTAGAGCACAGATGTTAAAGGCTCCTTAACCAAAAGACAGAGATATACTAGACATCATCTAACGACAATGGGAATTTCCCGGGTGAGCCCTGAGGTCGGACACTTGACGAAACACCTCTTGAAGGTGTCGATCCTGAGCCCTCTGACGAGCTCGAAGTTCCAAGATTTCAGCTCGTGAGGCAGCCAGCTGCTGCTGCAAGGTTTCATTGGTACTCCGGGTCCGTTCCATGTCTTCCTCAAGACGGCGGATGCGGACTGTGTTGACACCTGAGTTGGCATCAATATCCATGACCCGGTCGATGGCTGCTCGACCTTGCTCGACATTACGAGCTATTCTGCGGATAATGACAGGCAGAGCTCGGTCAGCAGAGCCACCATCGCTGACGTTGTAGAAGCTTCGGTCCCCAAAGTATGGTAAGGGTTGACCCCGTTCATCACTCCAGCGATTCAAGTTGTTCGCCCACATGGGAGTAGGACCTGGAAAAGCTGGTCGAGGATTGTTGTTCGGGGCTTGACCTACTAGCGGTAGGTTGTTGACTTCGGGCTCGGAGTCGGATCCATCAGAAAAGCCTTCTGCGAGGTGATCATCCAAAGGGATTGGATGCTCATCTTCGGGCTCTTCATCGATCCACCCGGCATTGCCTTCATTTGGAAAGTACGGGTCGCCATGATGGAATCCAGCCATTTAAATCTACGCGAGAAGAGAGGTATAAGAATATGGTATACGTGTAACTAGTAGTACAAAATACACCTATAGTATTTTAAGTTTAAGTTCTACTGATCTTCTTATGGTATTGTTGGTAAGTTTTTAGACTTGTTAACCTATCACAACCATTCTAGGGCATATGCTAATCACTCCTAGGACCAGCATAGTTGATCAGGCTATGCCATTCCCAGGACTGACCATACATCCCCGAGCTCACTTGTGATATTTAACAATCATAATACTTTTGTTCTTGTCATTGTGATACTGATTTTAGTATGAATGCAGACTCGTATACTTAATTAAATATTTTAATATTTAAAGTATAGACTCTTGGTCAGAGTGATTTAATCCCTAATGGGTTTATAGTTTAGTATATCTTTTATGGGTTGATATACTTGATTCACTATAATCAATGCTCTGATACCAATCTGTCACACCCCAAAACCTAGAACGGCAGAAACGTTATGGGGCGGACAGCGTCATGTAAAGTACCACAACACAGTAAATGTAAATAAGCAAACAACATCATCCATTGCATTAAATATATAATTTTAATACAAGTGTGTTCTGTACAGTTTTAGACACAAAAATAATGTAAAACAAAATAATATAAGATGAGTCTTGGATGCGCTCCATCTTCTCAAAAGCTGGCCTCGGTACCTGACTACTGATGACCTGAGAATACAAGTTATTTTGAAAGAGTTTATCAGCATTAAGCTGGTGAGTTCATAAGTATTTTGGTGTCGGTGTTTGTTATCAAAACGTTTGAACCTGTCACAAGTATAAGTTGTAAAATGTATGTAAGTGTTTGTAAAAGTTTGAATCTCTCAGAAAAACCTATATTTTCTATTAAAGTAGCCTTCTACCAAGGCTTAATTGTTTTGTTCGCTCGTTTGTTGTAAAAGTGTGTAATATCCCAAGTGTAACTATTATTTAACAAAATATAGTTTGTACATTAATGTTTAAGTGAGGTTATCACTAAAAATATGTAATGGGTAAATCATTGTAGTACTGTAGTTTTGTATTATAGGAACTATTGCTGTACTAACTACCTTAAACCGGATTTATATTAAGGCATTATGTGATAAATTGCACCATACTATCGACTAGTAACAACGACATAATGAATGGTCGTAATAAAGAAAATGACGTTTGGCACCCGCAGACCTGTAGGTCCGGCTGTAGCTAGCAGCAAGGTGTAGGATTTTCAATCCAGCATAGATCTATACGCAAACTCACGCTCCCCCTCCAAGAGACTCTGGCCACAACTCGAGTCATGACAGTTAAGTCATGCTCCGATTTAAATCACAGTAATTTAAGTATTCTTGTATATGTAATGTAATGTTTCTCGTTCTAGTATCTGTTCTCCTCCTAGTATAGTTGTATATGTTCTCATAGTATAGTTGTATGTGTTCTCGTAGTATAGTTGTATATGTTCTCATAGTATAGTTGTATATGTTCTCTTAGTATAGTTGTATATGTTCTCTTCCTAGTATGGTTGTATATGTTCTCATAGTATAGTTGTATATGTATGATCCTGTGTTACCCCGATGGTAACTTACTAATGATGTGTCTAGTACGTATGAATATGGAAGTACTTTTATGTCTATATATGTATATTTGATATATAATTAATATTGAAACGAACTTCGGATGGTCACCCGAAATCCCACCAGACCACATCCAAATCGAGAAAAAGGAAATAGGGCGGATGGCCTTCCTAAGCCCTTTAAACACTATTTATACATCTATACATATATGGGCATGCAATTTATAAGAAGTAAAAGCATAAATAAGTTTTTATAAGACATTTGAACCATAAATATTATTTCAAGGAATGATCGACTTGATGTCAATCTATAAAACAATTTGAAGGCATAAGTTTGATAAAACAGTTTAAGTATAAGGAACATTTGTTTGAATCACAGATGTAAATGAGTTTGAAAAGTATAAGAGTTTGTAAAACATTTCAAAGTAAAGCAGTTTGATAAACAGTTTGAAGACTGATAAAATCATTGGTTTCCTAGTTATTAATCACATGTGATTAAATGCAATCACATGTGATTGAAGCAATAACTATAAGTGTTTGACTTTTATTCCCCCCATAAAGTATTTAAAACATTTAAAATCATTTCAAAGGTTGATTAAAGGGGTATGAACTCACTTGTGGTGAGCTGTTTGAATTGCAGTGTCAGATACCGTGCTAGGTGGCAAACGGAGACTTGTTTACACACACGAGCCTAGTTATCATATAATAAACATATATATAACTAATTAGCCAAATAATAACTTAATAAAATAAGTTGGGACACTTAGGAACATGAAAACACTTTGTATAAATGTTATAGGTCCTAAGGGTTGCATCTAAGTCGATACAGGACAAGGCAAAAGGGTTTGAAGCACCAAATGACCTTGTATAATAGCTTACCACCCAACAAACCCCACCTTTGGAGTTTACGGCCGTGAACCCATGAGTTTATGGCCGTGAACTCCTCACTTGGTGGTTTTGGGTGTTTTAAGGTGCTATATTGATCCTAGAATAAGCCTAGCTTTGTTGGAATAATCCTTGAAGTAGTTTAAGGCCCTAGAATGCTCCATAGAGGAGTTTACGGCCTAAAGACCATATCCCCTAGAGTTTACGGCCGTAAACTCCTATGGGGTGTTGGTTTTAATTCTTTTTGGTCACTTGCACATGTAGGATAGCTTCTATGTTTTTGTCTAAGGCTAAAGGGGACATTAGGCACACATTTGTGCCTTTACTTGGAGTTTACAGCCCAAGTGATGTTCCTTGGCCGTAAACTCCCTTTAAGGGATGGTTTTGATGTCATTTACTCCCCATTCAAGTTACAAGTATCAAAGGGTAATAGTCTTAAAGCCTTAGGGGTGATTTAGGGCACTTATAGCCCT
Organism: Lactuca sativa; assembly: GCF_002870075.4. Taxonomy (NCBI): domain Eukaryota; kingdom Viridiplantae; phylum Streptophyta; class Magnoliopsida; order Asterales; family Asteraceae; genus Lactuca; species Lactuca sativa. Next base: position 264,964,172 of record NC_056630.2, read on the forward strand.
TAAAAAAGGGTTTACGGCCCAAGAGATATCCTTGGCCGTAAACTCCTATAACTAGTGGTTCTTGATTGATTTCTAGCCTCTAATGTTTATACATTAAGTCCTTAACTAGTTGTCTAACAAGGAAACAGGACTAGGTAGCCTTAAAGCTCCATTTTGGAGTTTACTCCCCAAGAACGTTCTTGGGCGGTAAACTCCCGGATCTTGCATTTTAGACATGAAATCTATGTTATAAAGCATAAAACAAGTAATAAAACATATCTAGGAAAGTAGACTCACAATCTGGGATGAAAAACCCGAAGATCCGTCGGAGAGAAAATGGATTTTCTCTAGTTGGAATTGTGAATAATGAATTAATTTAATTCAGAAATCTATTTATAGCCCTGAAATATTGTGACAGAAAATATGTTTATTCCGGACATTAGACTATGACATTATGAAACTTGGAATGTTCAAGTTTCACAAATCCAGGAGCATCCACTCTCCTGATATCTCCTTAAACATAAACCCTAATGTACACAAACTTGTTCGGAAAAGTCTGAAAATCACTGAAACTGGATTGGCTTCTATTGAATAGATATTGTTCGTACAAATGGAAATTTCGGGTTGTCACAATTTTCCATTCGGTAAAACCATCCACTACAATTGAAGTCAAATCTGTATCAACTAACTATCAAACTTTTGGGATAAGTTTGAGTGTTTTAAGGTTAGTGCTCCAGAGGATATTAGTAGAGAGGATACACTAGGGTTTAATATGTTGCAATAAGTGCCCAAACCTTCAAGAGTTTGGAATATTACAGTCCAAAAATGGTATTCGGACCAAAAACCCTCAAGGCTATATAATCAAAATTTAGCCATTTTGGATTCATTTGTTACATTTCTAGCTAGAGAAAAGTCGATTTTCTCTCTCAAGGATTTTCACCCGATCACCCCCAACTATGAGTTCTTCAACCTAGAGTGTATATAAGTGTGTTATATGCCTTCATAACTTCAAAAATCAAGCTAAAACAACAAGATTTGGGAGTTTACCGCCCAAGAACATCTTGGAGAGTAAACTCATTTATAAGGGCCAAAGTGTGCCCAATGTCCCTCCAAGCCTTGGGACTAAACCTAGAGACTACCATTACTTGTTTTAGACCCCCAAAACATTAAGAAACAAGGAAAGAGGTGAGTTCACGGCCAAGGAAGTTCTTGGGCCGTGGACTCCATTTTAGGGTGCCAAAATGCCCTAAATGCCTTCCATAAGCCCAGAGACAAGCATAGCCCTTTACCATGATGTGTCTAGGACCCAAAACAATCAAAATATCATCACCCATAAGTGTTTACGGCTGCAAACACATGACCAAACGGTCCATGGGCCGTAAACTCAAGATAGAGGTGTTTTGATGCCACAAACACTTCCAAGGGCTTAGGCATGAATTTAGAATGCTTCCTTATAACCTTTAGGACCCTCATAAGTATATTTGGCCATGAGTTTACGGTAGTAAACTCATTTTGGCCGTGAACACCCCAAAAGTGCCAAAAGAAGTGGTCTTTCTCATCCTAGGGTAGAGCTAATGTCCCTAAATCACCCCCTAAACTTCAAACTAGCACTAACCCATGAGTAACCATGAGTTTACGGCCATCAACTCCCTTGGGCGGGGAACTCATGGTAGTAAACTCATGTGAGTGCCTTTATACCTTCCTATGTTGAATCACATGTGATTCCAACACTTGGTCAAGGTGTTTCCTAGTCCCGGAAGGTGTTTCCTAGTCCCGGAAGGTGTTCATGGACTTGATGAATAGGGTGTGTCGTCCATACTTATCATTTCGTTATCGTCTTTATTGATGATATACTCGTCTACTCTCGGAGCGAGGAAGAACACAGGAATCATCTACGACGAGTCCTAGAAACCCTGTGATCGGAGAAGTTATACGCGAAATTCTCTAAGTGCGGATTTTGGATCCGAAGAGTTGAATTCTTAGGACACGTGGTTAGTGAAGAAGGAATCCACGTGGATCCCTCCAAGATTAAATCTATTGAGAACTGGTCAGCACCGAAGACGCCTACAAAAATTCGTCAATTTCTAGGCCTCGCTGGCTACTATCGCAGATTCATTCAGAACTTCTCTCGGATTGCGAAACCTCTCTCCGCGTTGACACAGAAAGGCATAACATTCGACTGGGAAGAGAAACAGGAGAAGGCATTCCAGAACCTGAAGCAAGCTCTATGCACCGCACTGGTATTATCCCTTCCCGAAGGAACATAAGATTTTGTGGTATACTGCGATGCGTCGAACCAAGGGCTCGGTTGTGTCTTGATGCAACGAGGTAAGGTCATCGCCTATGCCTCAAGACAGCTGAAGACACATGAGGTTAACTACACCACTCACGACCTCGAATTAGGGGCGGTTGTATTCGCTCTAAAGATCTGGAGACATTACTTGTATGGAACGAAGAGCATAATATACACTGACCATAAAAGCCTCCAACACATACTGAACCAGAAGGAGCCTGTCACACCCCAAAACCGAGAACGGCAGAAACGTTCTGGGGCGGAGGACGTCATGTAAAGTATCACAACACATTAATAGTAAACAAGCAAACAACATCATCCATTGCATTAAATATATAATTTTAATACAAGTGTGTATAGACACCAAAAATAATGTAAGTCAAAATAAGGAGATGAGTCCTGAATGCGCTCCATCTTCTCAAAAGCTGGTCTCGGTACCTGTCTACTGATGACCTGAGAATACAAGTTATTTTGAAAGAGTTTATCAGCATTAAGCTGGTGAGTTCATAAATATTTTAGTGTCGGGGTTTGTTATCAAAACGTTTGAACATGTCTCCATTGTAGGTTTGTAAAATGTATGTAAATGTTTGTAAGTGTTTGTACAAGTTTGAATCTCTTAGAAAAACCTATATTTTCTATTAAAAGTAGCCTTCTCCCAAGGCGTAACTGTTTTGTATCTCTGTTTATCGTAAAAGTGGGTAATTTTCCAAGTGTAACTATCATTATCAAAATATAGTTTATACATTATTATTTAAGTGAAATAGTCACTAAATGTATATATAAAGGATAAATTACTGTAGTACTTGTAGTATTGTATTATAATAACTACTGTTGTACTAACTACCTTAAACCGGATTTATATTAAGGTATCATGTGATAAATTGTACCATACTATCGACTGAGTAACAACGACAAATGTAGGTCGTAAAAAGGTATGACGTTTAGCACCCGCAGACCTGCAGGTCCGGCTGTAGCTAGCAGCAAGGTGTAGGATAGTCAATCCAGTATAGATCTATACGCAAACTCACGCTCTCCCTCCAAGAGACTCTGGTTACAACTCGGGCCATGACATTTAAGGCATGCTCTGATACAGTGGATCACATTTATGTAAGTATATGTATGTATATGTAATGTATTGTTCCTATTCTAGTACCGTTGAATATGTTCTCTTTCTAGTATAGTCGTATATGTTCCCTTTCTAGTATAGTTGTATATGTTCTCTTTCTGGTATAGCTGTATATGTTCTCATAGAAATAAGTATTGACTCATGAATGAACTGACTTATTGATCTAGCAATAGTATAAGTGTAATCCTGTGTTACCCCGATGGTAACTTACTAATGATGTAACTGATACGCATGAATATGGAAGTACTTTTATGTCTATATATGCATATATGATATATAATTAATATTGAAACGACCCTCGGACGGCTACCTGACATCCCACCAGACCACATCCAAATCGAGGAAAAGGAAATAGGGCGGATGGCCTTCCTAAGCCTTTTAAACATTTCTTATATATCTATGCATATATGGACATGCAATTTATAAGAAGTATAATAAAGTTTAAATAAAAGTATTTGATAAGTAAAAGAGTTTGTAAAACATTTTGAAGTAAAACAGTTTGATAAACATTTTGAAATAGTGATGAAATCATTGGTTTGGTAGTTATTAATCACATGTGATTGATGTAATAACTATAAGTATTCAACTTGTATTCCTCCCCCCCCCCCCCCCCCCCCGATAAAAGTATTTAAAACATTTAAAAGTATTTCAAAGGTTAATTAAAGGGGTATAAACTCACCTGTAGTGAGTGGTTCTGATGACAATGTTGGATTTGGTGCTAGGTGTCAAGTGGTGACTTGAGTACACGCACGAATCCTATTTAGCATATATAGGCACATATATGGATTTAATTAGTGTAATGAACAACTAATTGATGATTTTGGGACCACCTTAGGGACTAGTAAACACTTATAATGAAGTGTTATAATCATATATGATTGTATGAGGGTTTATAAGGCTATACAAGAGGGTGTATGGCCAAGATACACACTATATGTGTGTGTGCGGCCAGGTGTGCGGCCTAGTGTGCTGCTAGCACATGTGTGCGGCCCTGTGTGCTGCCAGGTGGTGTGTGTTGCCATGTGTGCGGCCAGATGAAGGTCTTGGTGTTCTTGGTGTTCTTGGTACCTTTTATGAAGATCTTCAAGGAGGATGGATGATACTTGAGAGGATTTTCGTGTTCTATGCTTGAAGAAGTGAAGGAAGGGTTTAAGAATGATCTAAGTGTGGTATATATAGGTGGAATGTGCGGTTGGGAAGGTGTGAGGCCGCAAACAAGAGTGTGTGGCCGCACACTCAAGTGTATGGCCGCACACTCCATGTGTTGGAGTGTTTGGCCCGGTTTTGGTTCCTACACTTCGAGTTAACCCTTTTTAACACTCCTACCTTGATTATATCACATTTAGAACGCTTATTAGACTCTAAAGGGTACTATTATATAGTAAAATAAGTCTAATATTGGAAATAATTGAAGAGTGTATGCGAGAAGTTTTTCGGGTTGTCACAGAGCTCAACATGAGACAACGACGGTGGGTCGAGCTACTAAATGATTACGACTGCGAGATTCGTTATCACCCGGGGAAAGACAATGTAGTAGCATACGCCCTAAGTAGAAAAGAGTATTCCGGTCGAAGAGTCAAGTCATTAACCATGACTATCCATTCGCACCTATCCGCACAGATTAAGGAGGCTCAGCTCGAAGCCTTGAAGCCTGAAAATGTGGCGGGAGAATACTTGCGTGGAATGGATAAGAACTTGGAGGTCAAGGGTGACGGAGCCTATTATCTTATGGACCGAATCTGGACCCCGTGCCACGCTGGTTTCAGAGACTTGGTCATGAAGGAAGCACACAACACTCGGTACTTCGTTCACCCAGGTTCATATAAGATGTATTTGGATCTCAAAAAGCTATACTGGTGGCCTAACATGAAAGCAGAGATTGCTACCTTCGTGAGTAAATGCCTTACTTGCGCAAAGGTCAAGGTTGAATACCAGAAGCCATCATGCCTCCTCCAACAACCAGAGATACCGGAATGGAAGTGGGAGCAGATCACGATGAATTTCATAACCAAACTACTCAAGACAACGGGTGGGTTGGATACCATATGGGTCATCGTCGACAGATTGACCAAGTCCGCGCACTTCCTACCCATCAAAGAAACCGACAAAATGGAGAAGCTCACAAGAACGTACATTAAGGAGATAGTACGACTGCATGGTGTCCCTATATCTATTATCTCTGATAGAGATAGTAGGTTTACTTCAAGATTTTGGCAATCACAACAAAAAGCATTAGGGACGAGGCTGGACATGAGTACAGCCTATCACCCGCAGATTGACGGACAAAGTGAGAGGATGATCCAAACCTTAGAGGATATGCTCTATTGACTTTGGTAAATCGTGGGATACACACTTGCCTCTGGTGGAGTTTTCCTACAACAATAGTTATCATACAAGCATCAAGGCAGCTCCATTTGAAGCCCTCTACGGTCGGAAGTGCAGATCCCCTCTGTGCTGGGCTGAGGTGGGTGACACTCAGTTAGCCAAAGAACGAGTTCCTGATAGCGCCCTCACGGGTCTGGAGATCATTCGAGAAACAACCGAGAAGATTGAACAGATTTGCAAACGATTAAAAGCCGCTAGGGATCGACAGAAAAGCTACGCAGACAAATGAAGAAAACCTTTGGAATTCCAGGTGGGAGACCGAGTCCTTTTGAAAGTCTCACCCTGGAAGGGCACGATACGCTTTGGAAAGTGTGGAAAGCTGAACCCAAGGTACATAGGGCCTTTCGAGATTCTCGCCAGAATAGGTACCGTAGCTTACAAACTCAACCTACCCCACGAGCTTAGTAACATACATCCTACCTTCCACGTATCAAACTTGAAAAAGTGCCTATCCGACGAGACTCTTGTAATTCCACTCGACGAGATCGAAATCAACGAGAGTCTCAATTTCGTTGAAGAACCTGTGCAAATTATGGATCGAGAAGTCAAGCGAATGAAGCAAAGTCGCATCCCAATTGTAAAAGTTCGTTGGAATGCCAAGCGAGGACTGGAGTTCACTTGGGAGCGTGAAGATCAAATGAAACATAAATATCCTCATCTTTTTGCTTAGTTAATATGTAATAACTTGGATGCTTGAACTATAATTTCGGGACGAAATTTTCCTAACGGGGGGAGCATGTGACAACTTGACACTTTTACACTAAGCAATCGATCCATATATCTATATTTCACTTGAATTTAGCATCTTTTAGTAGTATATTGAGTCCGCACTATTGTTTTAGGCTTAATATATCATAGATATGGACCTTAGGAAGGACTAGGATGGGTGTTGCATCACAAAATCCAGCCACACACACCAAGAGAGGTGTGTGCGGCCGCACACTAGTGTGTGCGGCCAAGCCAGCCGCACACCCAGCCGCAAACCTCTCCAGCCTCACACTCAACCCTATCTAAAGTGGAGGACCCCCTTCCATTCACTTCTGGCTGCATCCTTTCTCTATCTATACTTTCTCTTTCTAGAAAAACCACCCAAGAACACATAGAAGGCTCCCAAAACGTGAAGAACACCATCAGTTAGCTTGTTATAGAGGTAAAGCACTTGAATCCAAGCCTCAAACTCATAATGTTCTTCATGTTCTTCATCTTATGAAGGAGTGCGGCCGCACACCTTCATCAGGTGGCCGCACACACTCATGATGCCCTCCAAAGTGAGAGTAAGGCCACAAAATCGTAACATGGAATTCAAGCAAGGAGTGTACGGTCGCACACCCGTGAGTACGGCCGCACACACACCCTGTACGGCCGCACACTCTAGTGTGCATCCTCACTCATAAGTCTGGCCGCGTACCCAGCCGGACACTCACCTTTATGGCCATACACACACCCTAATACTTGCATAGATCATTGGATATAGAACATGGGACACTTAGTCTTAGTGATTCCAAGCCCTTAGGAGGCATTTCCCATCATATTTAGTCATGAAACACCTTAGCTCTAACTTATATATGTGTCACCATATAATTAATAGGGGTTACGTACGTTCAGAGCATCCGTTGACACTCGACACTCATACGAATCACATACTCAAACCCTACAATAAATGGTGAGTTCATACCCCTTAATGAACCATTTAAATGTTTTTACATCTTTTAGGGGGGATACAAGTAAAATTCTACAAGTTCTTATTATCAAATCATATGTGATTTACCAATTATCATCAAAAATGGATTTTCTACACTTTTAGCTGCTTACCAATAAAACTGTTTTAGTTGACTATCGAATGCATTTTTAAGATTTAAATTGTTGTTAAACTATTTTCAAAACTATGTTTAAACTACTTTTCTTTTCTTTTAAAATATATCTACACTAATATATTTATATAAGTAAGACTTGAAGGACTTAGGACCGATAACTCGCCTTATTTCCTGTTCTTGTTTGATGTGGTCTTAGGGTATCTGTTGTCCGTCCGACTGTCGTTGATTTCTTAGTTATATATCATATATATTTGTGATAGATATGCAAGTCTTCACCTTACCCGCTACATTTGCTATTCAAAGGCATGAAATCATATACTCTAGTTAACTATAATAGGTATAGTTAAGACTACTACTCGTTACCTTTACTACTACTATACTCACTATAACTGCTATTATTACAAGTAATACACGTATAAGAGAACACTCAACGAACTATACAAAAAGACTACTATACTATAATACAAGAGAATACACTAATCCAGAGTGTAACACACTATTCCTCTATAAGACTCTCTACGGCGCTTACACCATGTGACCAGGGCATTCCGGAAGGAAGGAAACACTATATGTATAGATCTATACGGGGCAGACACTACTACATCCCGACTGTTAACTACAGTCCGAGCCGACCAGGCCTAGGGGTGGCACTACTTCACTACACTACGTATGACCGGGAAGGTCATCGGGTTCTCTACTACTATAAAATTGGTCACATGAAGGGTTACACCTATATTCAAACTAATACTCTAAGACTAAGGTCTAAGCTAACATCCCGAAGCAAATATGTATCTATTTCTAATGGAAGTTTGCACCACTACTACTGTTAACATGCATAACTTTTCTTCATCGTTACTCACATGAGATTTATTATTGTACTTTTACAAATGAAGGTTTTTAATGATAATGCTTACACACAACTAAAAGGATTTAACTTACAAAGTACTTTTCTAGAAAATATAGGATTTTCTAGGGGTTTCTACTACTTTTAAACATAAATTTCAGTTTTTACTCTATAAGTTTGAAAATACTTTTCTACAACAAAGACACTAAATTCTTATGAACTCACCAGCTTTATGCTGATACTCGTTTTCAAAATAACTTGTATCCTCAGGTCAAAGATAGACAGGTACAGGTGCAGCCTTTTGGAGAAGATGCAGCATACATAACCCATCTCTTACTTTTGATATACTTTTGGTGTCTCTTGAAACTTTGCAGAACACGCTTGTAATTAAACTCACTATGTAAATGAAATGGTTGTTGTCTCTTGTTTTTACTATTATGCAATTGTTATGATACTGTACATGACGTCCTCCACCCCAGAACGTATTCCGCCGTTATTGGTTTTGGGGTGTGACAAAAACACTTTGTTTCAAGTGTTAAAGATGACAAGGATTGCATCCAAGTGTTGGTAGGGCAAAGCTAGGGTGTTTAGGGTTCAAGGGTGAACTCCCTTGGAGTTTACGGTTTTGATGGTCATAACTCAAGGAGTTTACAGCAGTAAACTCTAGAGTTTACGGTCGTAAACTCTAGTCCTAATGACCAAGTGTTGTTTTGTGGTTTAACAAGTCCTTTGAAGCATTTCTACTAAGTGGTTTGGCCTTTGGAATGGACTAGGGCAACAAAAACACTCCTTGGAGGAGTTTACGGCCTCATGGCATTTCCCTTTGGGTTTACTACCGTAAACCCTTATAGAGAAGAGTATTGCCATGTTTTCAAGTCCTTAACACAACTAGGTAATTATCTAAGCTAGTTTTTAGGCCTAAGGAAGGAAAATGACCCATTTAAACATACTTTAGGGTGTTTACGGTTTTGGGAGATCCCCAAACTGTAAACACCTATAAATGTGGGTATTTGGTGTTTTTCAAGGCTTAAACACATTAATGGAAGGTTTAAACATGTCAAGGAAGGCTTAAACATCAAACTAGGGCTTAGATAAGGACTTAGGCACACTTTGGTACCCTTTATGGTGTTTACGGCCCAAGCATCTTCTTGGACCGTCAACACCTCAATCCTTGTGTTCTTGGCATAAATTTTTGATGTTTAAATGTAATACTAGCCTAAGAAGTCTTAAGATGGAAGTACTTACTATTAGGAGGCTTGATTTGAGCTAAAAGGCCAAGAACACTTAGTGTGTGTTCTTGGTGTTCTTGGTGTTTTGGAAATCTAGACAAAATACATAAACGAATGGATGAATAGATGTACAAACACTAGATTAAGTGTTTTACTAACTTGAAACGGTTAGAACACTTACAACTTTGAAGATTTGGAATTAAATCTAGGATGATACTTGAAAGAGTTTTTGGAGTTTACTCTTTTGTGAACTTGGGGAGTAAACACAAATGACTAACTTTTGGGGAGTAAACTCATACATAGGTTGAGTTCACGGTTTTTGGGTGATTTTTCAACCCAAACATAAAAGTTTGGTCGGGAATTTCTAGGACGCAAAGTGTTTGCGGATTTTAAAATTCAAAACCCGAGACGACACTTTCTTTCACCCGTTCGTTTAAAAATAATATTAAAATAATCAAACGAACTTTATATTCATTAAAAACAAGAAATAATGACATTAACTTATGATACAAAGTGGTTGACTGTTAGGGTTTGACCGAATGAAAATTTCGGGTTGTCACAGAATTGAACAATGCTCATCAAAGCTTTGCTAAACTGAAAACACTACATCTATTGTGGAAATCAGGAATTAAACAAAGCTCATCAAAGCATTGCTTAAACTGCATAGACTTCAATTGTGGAGCTAAAGTATTAAACAATGCTAATCAAAGATTTGCTAAATTGCATAGACATCTATTGTGGAACTCAAGATTAAACAATGCTAATCAAAGCTTTGCTAAGTTGCAAAGACTACTTCTTTTATGGAACTCAAGAATTAAACGATATTTATCAAAGCTTTGCTAAATTTCATAGACTTCTAATGTGGAACTCGAGAATGAAACAATGTTCATCAAATCTTTGCTAAATTGCATAGACTTCTAATGTTGAACTCAAGAGTGAAACAATGCTCATTAAAGCTTTGCTTAAATTGCATACACTTCTTTTGTGGAACTCAGGAATTAAACAATGTTGATCAAAGCTTTGCTAAATTGCAAAGACTACTTCTATTATGGAACTCAACAATTAAACAATGCTCATCAATGCTCTGCTAAATTGCATAGACTTCCAATGTGGAAACCAAGAATGAAACAATGCTCCTCAAAGCTTTACTAAATTGCATAGACTTCTATTGTGGAACACAAGAATGCAACAATGCTCATCAAAGTTTTGCTTAAATTGCATAAACTTCTATAGTGGAACTCAATAATTAAACACTGCTCATTAAAGCTTTCCTAAATTGTGGAACTCAAGAATGAAACAATGCTCATCAAAGCTTTGCTTAAATTGCATAAAGGAAACTTCTATTGTGGAACTCAAGAATTAAACAATGCTCATCAAAACCTTGCTAATATGCATAGACTTCTATTGTGGAACTCAAGAATTGAACAATGCTCATCAAAGCTTTGCTAAACTGAAAACACTACATCTATTATGGAAATCAAGAATTAAACAAAGCTCATCAAAGCATTGCTTAAACTGCATAGACTTTAGTTGTGGAACTTAAGTGTTAAACAATGCTAGTCAAAGATTTGCTAAATTGCATAGACATCTATTGTGGAACTCAAGAATTAAACAATGCTAATCAAAGCTTTGCTAAATTGCGAAGACTACTTTATTGTGGAACTCAAGAATTAAACAATGTTCATCATAGCTTGCTAAATTGCATAGACTTCTAATGTGGAACTCAAGAATGAAACAATGCTCATCAAAGCTTTGCTTAAATTGCATAGACTTCGATTGTGGCACTCAAGAATTAAACAATGCTCATCAAAGCTTTGCTAAATTGCATAGACTTCTTTTGTGGAACTCAAGAATCAAACAATGCTAATCAAAGATTTGCTTAAATTGCATAGACATCTATTGTGGAACTCAAGAATCAAACAATGCTCATCAAAGCTTTGCTTAAATTGCATAGACTTCTATTGTAGAACTCAAGAATTTAACGATGCTCATCAAAGCGTTGCTAAAATGCATAAACTTCTAATGTGGAACTTAAGAATGAAACTATTCTCATCAAAGCTTTGCTAAATTACATAGACTTCTAATGTGGAACTTAAGAATGAAACAATGCTCATCAAAGCTTTGCTTAAATTGCAAAGACTTTTATTGTGGAACTCAAGAATTAAACAATGCTCATCAAAGCTTTGCTAAATTGCGAAGACTACTTATATTGTGGAACTCAAGAATTAAACAATGCTCATCTAAACGTTGCTAAATTGCATAGACTTCTGTTGTGGAATTCGAGAATTGAACAATGCTCATCAAAGCTTTGCTAAACTGAAAACAGTAAATCTATTGTGGAAATCAAGAATTAAACTCTAACAACCCCAAATATTTCATTACTCATGCTAACAAATTTAGTGAGTTAGTGATTTCACTACTCACGCTATGTGTTAGGTAAATCGCCTTTTTCCCGTTACAAGCAATACGATTAGAGCGGATCCCCACACCTCTATTGAGGATGTTTAGCCAAAAGTCTTCATGAGATTTTCTTCCCGCGGTCTTGTTCTGAATTGTTCTCAAATCTTTCCAAGCCGGAGAGTGAAACCTTTCCCAGTATAAAGGTAACTTAGTAGGAACGACTCCCATCTTATGACTTTTTCCGATACTAATACTCATACCTTGAATACCAGGACTACATCATAGGGATGTAGGTCGAAACTCAGACAACCAATATCCGAGGCACATGAAAATTTATGCCTAATACAGTAAGGACAGTTATGTCCAAGGTTAACCATCGTCTCTCATCAGCTTGTGTTCTTTTCCGAATAGGAAAAACCATGCTTCCGAAGAAGTGTAACCCATCCGCTGGCAAGAAACCGACTCCCCTATTCGACGAAGCTACTTTCCAGGCTGCAGTCTCGGCAGCCGTTGCAGCTGTCATGGCTCAACTGAATGTTAACAACGCCAGTGTTAGCAAGAGCCCTATCGGGAATTCCGATCCTAGTAATGGACGGTAGCAGCCAACCTCTGTATATCCAGCCACCCAAGAACCTCAACCAAATCCATTGAAGAGAAAACTCAAGATCGAGGAGGGAAGTACCTCGGCTCAAGAACCTTTCGAAGGGCAACAAGCCGAGACAGTCAATACCCCTGCCAACCCTTCCATCTCGACTACAAGGAGACCATACCTAGGAAGCCTTCCACACTGCAACAAGTGTAGCTACCACCATCATGGTGTATGTCGGGAACTCTATTGTGCTAGGTGCAACAGGAAGGGGCACACCTCTCGTACCACTAATGTGATGGCCGATCCAGCTTGCCGTCTATGTGGTAAGATTGGGCACTTCAAAAAGGATTGTCCAACTGAAAGAAACGACAAGGACACAGGAGGAGTCTGACTCTAATGCTTAGGGAGAAGCATCAAGGAACCCGGTAGATTTTGGTACGTCCCTCAATCTCAAATAACTAACCTAAAACATTAAAAGACTAATCCTAAATGTAATTACTTCCCCGTTAAGGCGAAAGTCGCAGCACTGTTATAAAATTTAAAATTTCATCAGGTAAAACTATAATGGATAGACATATACGTTATGGCCATGTATAATTAAGATGGATAGACCTAGAGTGAGCGAATGTCGTCTCATTTCCTGTTCCTTGTTTGGTTGTGGATTTAGGGCGGGGTCGCTCAGTCAACAGTCCTCCCCACCTTAATTATACATGACTAGTATATATTTGGCGATTATAGAAATTCCTCGTGAGAATCCATTCATGAAAAGGCACTTTACTCAGAAACAATCAGGACCCTCTACAGTTCTGCGTCGACTCTATCGGTCCAAGTATCCGCGACAGCGATACATGGGACGAAACTCGAGACGCCTAGAGCTGGTGTGCCCGTTCGGCACAGGACTCTATCAACCCTCATTCTATATCAGGTCGAAGTATGCCAACTTCGATGCCTCTATTAACCATGGTTCAACTCCGTGCAACCATGTGTAAATCCTTAGTGTTGTGTAAAAAGAACTTTCTCCATAGCCATTTCGGCAAATAAAGGTTCTTCCGAACCTAAACAAAATAAGAATAATAAAACCTAATGCAATCTGTCAGTCGTCACTCGTATTTCAAACCTTCCGAAGTACCCAGGAGAAGGGTATTGTGCGCTGTTAATCAACCCTCCTTAGACGGATAGAAACCGAAGCGAAAGACACAACATATATTCTAGAAGACGATAACCACCCGAAGCATACTCCGTAGACCCCCGGAAAGACCCTTCACACCTCGCAATCTGGTTCATGAATCAAGAGGGTAGAACTCATGGGACTGACCACTATAACTGAGTATATGCATAAGAGTGGTATATAATTGAGATCAAAAAGATTTAAGATGTGTGCTTCCTCCTTACTCCCTGTTCCTCGTTGGGTTGTGGGTCTGGGGTGGAGTCGCACAATTGAACATCCTGCCGACCTCAATTATATACGGCTTGCATACACCAAGTATTAGTGGTTATGCCAAGTATGAGCTCTACCACTAACCTCATAGTAAAACCCTTCATGCTATTCCATAGAATAGGAGTTGGAGTCAAGAGAACCACGACGGGTTGAGCTACTATAATGACCACAAATTCGAAATTTTTTGTCATCCCGGTTAAGCCAAAATAGTAGCTAACACCCTCGGTTGGTAAGGAAATCTGAGTCGTAAGAGTCAAGGACATTGACTACGACCATCCACTCATGCTTAATCCCACGAATTAAGCATCTCAGCGGATATCCCAGAAATCCAGAAGCTACGATAAGTTAAACTCTGAGAAGAGTGGATGAGGAGATTAAAGTTCCGAGTGATGGAACCCTATACTTACTAGATTTGACCTAGATCGAGAAAACTCAGAACCTTCGGGAGAGTAGTTGCAAAAGATGTTCGCACTACTCAGGCACTTCGTCCCCCCTGTGACCGACGAGTAGTGCCTAGGACACTCCGCCTCCTTACGTGGAGAAATCACCACTGCCCTGTAGACGATGGACCGCATTCTCCGAAATAAACACTAGAATACCGAGAACCACAGGATAACCTCTGCAGCCAAGAATACTTGAATAAAGTGCGAGAGTAGGTTGCGTTAAGCCTTATAACCCAGATCCCGAAGAGATTATAGACCTGACACCAGTCTAGGTGTTAGTCGATGGGTTATACAAGGGCACGCACTTTCTGCACTAAAACAAACCAACGCATTGGAAAATAGGACATGTCTTAGAGATTCATTGGGCTACTAGGTGTTCCACGAATACTATTTCGCACAGAAATAGTAGAACCACCTCCCAAGGTAGTCCAACACTCGTCTGGTGAAACCCTATCTCCCCGACCCTGAGGATTTCTGTTAGAAATATCTCAAGAATCTGAAGTGCAGGTTCATTTTGCACAAGATTGAGATTGACACTCTGCAGCAAATAGATACCCGTAGACACGCAATCCATCCGATGATCTAGAAAACCTCGGAGAGCCAATCAATAGGAACACGAATCCAAGGACAACCCGAGCTTTCTAAGAACCAACCAGAAGGACTACACTCCCAGTATGAGAGAACGGTTGGAACTTCTATGGCGATCACGCTAGTGATTATCTCGCCATAGAAGTACACTATGTTCTAAGTACTGAAAAGCTCTACCCTTCTGAGAGCTTAGTGATGGGTTTGAGCCATAAGAACATTCCTATGTGCACATACAAACCCTAATGCTTGGATCTAGGTTTCTCTAATTGAACATGCAATGTATCCAAGACTTTGATCAATAGATCTAGTATAATAACATAAGAAAAACAGATCTAAAGTATTACCTTAAGTATCTTGCTTGAATCTTCTTGTCCTTGGAGCTTAGAGTCACAATTGCCACTCCTCTAATGGCTTACAAACACCAACTTAGCAAGAGGATGATTAGAGAGAGAGAGGAGAGGGGAGGAAGTCGGCCAGGGTTTCTCCAAAAGTATGAGTGCCGATTTCCTTGACCTTAAGGGTCTATTTATACTAGTGAGGCTCCTAGGGTTTCACCCTTAAACCCTAATTGGATAACTTAGGCCCTAAGCAATCCAATCTCCCTAATGATAAGCCTTGGACGAATTCTAGGTCTATCCAAAGCCCCAAAACCGTCCACCCCTTATCCATAAGGGATTATAGCCCAAGGTACAACTATCATACAATTGACAGTTTATGCCCTTTTATTTAATTAATCTCTTTAAGTCACCAAATTAATTCCTAATTAATTTATGACTTATATTAATCAAATAACAATATTATTATTCCTTATATTATTCTCATAATATATTAATAATATTTCTTCTCTCATTATAAATCATCATGTCAAGTCGCTATGGTGAAGGCAACCCAAAAGGACCATGCATAATTGGGTCAAATACTTGCCAAATATAGTTGCAGCCTTAGACACTATTCCAACAGTCTCCCACTTGGATAAGTCTAGTAACTATATACACAAGTATAATCCGATTAGCAATCGTAGCTCTCAAAGACGCTGTCAAACTCTGATCTTATTAGTCTTGTCCTTTAGATAAGGGATCGTACAGTCCTCTGTTTAGATATCACGCAGACAATTCTTATGGAATCTATTGTCCAGCAGTTGGTGTGACAACCCGAAGTTCGTTCCGTCATCGTAACCCGGATTCCGTCAATAAAGCCGTTACGTCCCAATTTTTTTCAGTTAACTTTGTTTTAAATTAATTAATTGCGACTTCTATTTTTAATTTAAAAAGTGTCGGGATACATTTTAATTCATTAAAATATTTTCTAATTTCATTTAGAAAATATTTAGTTTCATCTAAGTCATAATTACATTAAATTAATCGGGTGTGATCAAAAGCCTTGTCTAACGCTAGTATCAGGTAGAATTCCACCGTGTCCCAAACTTTGAGCATATATAAAGTTGAGAGAGCCTCATTTGAAGCCTTTCCACTCTCTCTCTATTCTCTCTCTCTACCTTCTCTCTCTAAAACTCGAAATCAAGCCAAAATCATCCAAATCAAGCTCCAAATCATCAAGGTAACTATCCTAGCTCCTAGTATAACACCTTTGGCCTTCAAATTCATGACAAATATGAGGATTAGGACCGTAAACATGTGTTTACGGTCCTGGAACCTCCTTAGGCCGTGAACACATGTAATGAGGGGGGTTTTGAGCCTTAAAACCCTTCCAAACCTCATTTGGAGCTTAGATATGACTTAAGGGCTTACCAAATTGGACTTAGAATACCTTTAACTCTTCATTTGGGGCATAAGCATGAGTTTACGGCCCAAGCACTTGCTTGGACCATAAACACCTATTCATAAGGAGTAAACTCATTTTAAGGTGTTAGTTTGCCCCTAAACACCTCCAACAAGCTTCCATGAGAGTATAGAACCTTATAATCCTTCAAGAAATGCACCAAAACTTATACAAATGGGACAAGCTTGAGTTTACGGTCCAAGAACATTCTTAGACTGTAAACTCATCTCCTTAGACCTTAAAGTCATCCAATGGGTGTTAAAGTGCCCTTAACACCTTGTATGGTTTAGAAATGGGTCTAGAGCTTAGTATGCTTAACTTTCAACCACTAAAACTCATGAATCATGGACAAACATGAGTTTAAGGTAGTAAACTCGTGTTTAAGGTAGTAAACTCGAGTTTAAGGTAGTAAACTCGTGTTTAAGGTAGTAAACTCGTGTTTAAGGTAGTAAACTCGTGTTTAAGGTAGTAAACTCGTGTTTAAGGTAGTAAACTCGTGTTTAAGGTAGTAAACTCCTGTTTAAGGTAGTAAAGTAGTAAACTCGAGTTTAAGGTAGTAAACTCGTGTTTAAGGTAGTAAACTCGTGTTTAAGGTAGTAAACTCGAGTTTAAGGAAGTAAACTCGTGTTTAAGGTAGTAAACTCGTGTTTAAGGTAGTAAACTCGAGTTTAAGGTAGTAAACTCGAGTTTAAGGTAGCAAACTCATGTTTAAGGTAGTAAACTGGTGTTTAAGGTAGTAAACTCGTGTTGAAGGTAGTAAACTCGTGTTTAAGGTAGTAAACTTCCGAAGAACATCTTCACAGACTGTAAACTCATGGGGATATGGTCAATGGACCGTGAACTCCTCAAGGATTTTACTCTTGAAGAGTAAACTCCATATCTAGGTCCTACACATCCATAGATGCCCCCCCGGGTCACTCCGAACACTTGAATTGAAGTGTTTTCCCACCTCAAAGTGTATAATCATATCTAATTAGTGATTTAAAGTCTAATTAGATACATTTGTATCTCATTTCATATTTCATAGGAACCTCGCATGTTATCAAGCCCCGATCTGACACTTAGCATCCTAGACGACACGTTCTTCGACTGGTGAGTTCATACCCCTACACCTTTTCCGTGTTTTTCAATGTTTTCAGGGGGAATACAAGCAAAACTATAAATGTTTTCAAAACCTAAAACTGATGTATTTCTATAAATATCTGGCTAACTTTTATATATCTTTACCCCTTATGTATTATGTGGAGCATAAAGGATGTTTTATCGATTATAACTACATGGATTTCAGTAAACGAAACAATCAAACTAATCAAATTATTATGGGAATAATTTGGGATCTTCAGTTCTCGTTTTATGAATTCGGATTTCAAGTAATGTTAATAGATAAACTATGTCTGATTCAGTTTATCTCCGTTTAAATTAGAGTATTTTGCCAGATAATTTCATTGTATTTAACTGTTTTCACTGTATTATGTTTCAAAATGATTAGTATGTTTGATAACGTCTAAAAACACCGTGAGTAATCTAATACTAGCTTGTGAGATTCGTCATTACCCTTTGGGTTATTAGTAAATCCTCCCCGGAAGTGTAACCAGAGTCTCCAGGAGGGAGAGCGTGGAATTTGTGAATAGATCTATTCGGGACTGACAATCCCACACCTAAACTGCTAGCTACAGTTAGGCGGGCACGCCTGGGGTGACAAATTCTGGATATCGTCCGACGTCTGACGAACGTCAAGGAGGTCTCGGTGTCGCATGGTTACCCGACTCACAATACATATTAATATAAGCTTATTCACGGATTTGATTTATCATCTATCACCTATCTATAGTTCTTATATCTAGTATGGGATGGTAATCCCATGGTTTTGAATCTATATCTAGTACGGGATATTAATCCCATGGTTTTGAATCTATATCTAGTACGGGATGTTAATCCCATGGTTTTGAATCTATATCTTATCTAATCAATGGTTTTACTGGATGGTATTCCCAGTGGTTTTGAATCTATATCTAGTACGGGATGTTAATCCCATAGTTTTGAATCTATATTTTATCTAATCAATGGTTTTACTGGATGGTATTCCCAGTGGTTTTGAATATATATTTTATCTAATCAATGGTTTTACTGGATGGT
This sequence comes from Lactuca sativa, assembly GCF_002870075.4. Taxonomy (NCBI): domain Eukaryota; kingdom Viridiplantae; phylum Streptophyta; class Magnoliopsida; order Asterales; family Asteraceae; genus Lactuca; species Lactuca sativa. Next base: position 264,983,215 of record NC_056630.2, read on the forward strand.
ATTCCCAGTGGTTTTGAATCTATATCTAGTACGGGATGTTAATCCCATAGTTTTGAATCTATATCTTATCTAATCAATGGTTTTACTGGATGGTATTCCCAGTGGTTTTGAATATATATTTTATCTAATCAATGGTTTTACTGGATGGTATTCCCAGTGGTTTTGAATCTATATCTTATCCAATCAATGGTTTTACTGGATGGTATTCCCAGTGGTTTTGAATCTATATCTTCTATTAATTTATAGTTTTACTGGATGGTATACCCAGTGGATTTTTCAAATATATATAGTTTTACGTATTAAACTATCTACTATTGTATCAAATGGAAATATAGAACTGTAACTAAACTTTACTTTAGGAAAATAAGGGTTTTTTTCCTAGGATAACTGAACTGTTCTTAACTAGACTGTGTAACTGATGATTAACTAAACTACACTTATAAGAAAATATGGGATTTTCTAGGATGACAAACTTTTTCGAAGAACCAAAGGAACTTGTACATTTTCAGAAAACAATTATATTATGAACTCACCAGCTTTATGCTGATTTTCAAACTGCTTGTATTCTCAGGTCCACGTTAGACAGGTACCCAGCGACTCTTTTGGAAAAGACGGAGTGCGTAGAAGACACGTCTTTACTTTTGTTCATATGATATGTATATGTATGATGCATGTAACTTTTGTTTTCAAACAAATGTAAATGAATCTATGTAATGTAAAGTTTTGTGTTTACTATGCTTACTATGTGCATTGGATTTGATACTCAACATGGAGTCCGCCCCGGAAATGATTCCGCCTTCGGTTTTCGGGGTGTGACAGTTGGTTTCTCGATCTCAGATTTATTCGACATAGAACTTAATCGAACACATCAATTCAGTTCTGACCGGGCCCGACACATAAGTCAAATCAAATCATCGAGCGGCCGAGATATCGCTTTTACCCTCTTAGGATAAAAGTAACAGATAAACTTCGACTTATATGCATTTACTTATTCATTAATCAATTATACACAACAATGTGTTTTATAACATTAAGTTACTGATGCGGTTTCGCATTATCAATGTACAACCAATTAACAAATAACAAACCATATATCTAGGTTTTACGACCATATGATATTATCGTCTTGCGATCACCCTTTTTTATCACATTCCATAAGGTGATTCCAGCAAGCGCGGGTTTGTTCCAATGCTCAAAACTAGCTCATAAGCACTCATGAACGTTGCAGCAAACTTTGCTATGTCTAATACCATTTAGACAATCTACACACCAATTCATGACAATCTTCATTCATACCTACTTCCAACATATGAACGATTGTGGACAATTTGAATAATTCGATTATTCTTAATAAACTCAATTATTCTGGAAGTCAAAAAACATGCAAAGTGAAACAATAGCTAAACAATTAACATAAGATAGTAACATTACTCATAAATAATACTCCTTTATTTAATCATAAAATGTTAATTACATTTATCTATTACACATTTCTAATACTATCTAATCTAAGCTAATATCATCCTTCAGCCCAATACTCCTAGCATGCTACATGTGCTTAACCCTGCTCAGTCCCTTCGTAAGCAGATCCGTTGGATTATCTTCTGATGATATCCTCTTAACCACGAGTTGTCCTTCTTCTACTCGATGTCTAATAAAGTGATATTTTACGTCGATATGACGAGATCTACCATGACCCCTTGGCTCCTTGGTCAAGGCAACCGCTCTTTCATTATCACAGAAAATTTCCATAGGCTCCTTTATGGCAGGTACAACTCCAAGATCACCGATGAAGTTCTTCAACCATATTGCCTCCTTCGACGCTTCGCTCGCTGCAATGTACTCTGATTCGCACGTTGAATCAGCTACGGTCTCCTGCTTGGAACTCTTCCAAGTTACTGCTCCTCCATTCAGGGTAAAGACCCAGCCCGACTGCGAACGGTAGTTGTCCCTATCGGTTTGAAAGTTGGCGTCACTATACCCTTGCACCTTCAAGTCATCACTCCCTCCGCGGACTAAAAACCATTCCTTGGTCCTCTGAAGGTACTTAAGGATATTCTTGACCGCAATCCAATGGTCTCTGCCAGGGTTCCCTTGATATCTACTATCCATGCTCAAAGCAAAGGCTACATCAGGGCGAGTACAAGTCATAACATACATGATTGAGCCAACTGCGGAAGCGTATGGTACTCGGCTCATCTCTGTTGTTTCAGCTTCGGTACTCGGACTTTGAGTCTTACTCAACTTGGCATTACTTTGTATCGGTAATTCTCCCTTCTTCGAATTTTCCATACTAAAACGTTTTAGTACTTTATCTAAGTAAGTGTTCTGACTAAGTCCTATTAGTCTGTTACTTTGTTCTCTCACTATCCTTATTCCCAAAATATAGGAAGCCTCTCCGAGGTCCTCCATAGCGAAGCACTTCCCGAGCCAGGACTAAACCTCCTGCAATGTTGGGACGTCGTTTCCTATGAGTAGTATGTTATCGACATACAGAATGAGGAAGCTTACTATACTCCCACTGGCTTTGACATATACACATGATTCATCTTCGCTTCGTACAAATCCAAACTCTTTGACTTTCTCATCGAAGCAAAGATTCCATCTGCGAGACGCTTGCTTAAGTCCATAAATGGACTTCTCAAGCTTACACACTCTATTTGGATGCTTCGGATCAACAAAACCCTCTGGCTGAGCCATGTAAACATCCTCAGCCAACTTCCCTTTAAGGAAAGCGATCTTGACATCCATTTGCCAAATCTCATAATCATGAAATGCGGCAATTGCTAGCATCACTCTAATAGACTTTATCTTTGCAACTGGTGAGAAGGTCTCATCATAGTCAACTCCGGGAGTTTGAGTAAAGCCCTTCGCAACCAATCGCGCCTTATATGTATGTACGTTTCCATCCACTTCGATCTTCTTCTTGAAGATCCATTTGCACCCAACGGTCTTATGTCCGGGCACATTATCAACCAAAAGTCAAACTTGGTTGTCATACATGGATTGGATCTTGTTGTCCATTGCCTCCTTCCATTTTGCAGATTCCGGGCCTGCCATGGCTTCCTTATAGCTATTAGGTTCATCTAGATTTATTAGTGTACCATCACTAATATACGTGTCCCCTTCGGTAGTAATATGAAAACCATAATACTGGGGTTGAACTCTAACTCTTTCGGAACGTCTAAGAGGTAAGGACTCGTCAATCGGTTCAACCGGAGTTTCCTCCTCTGGTTGAATGCCAGCGGTAGAGGTTCCTTCATCAATCGATTCTTGAATCTCTTCAAGCTCGATTTGCCTCCCACTGTCTCCTTGGCTTATGAGTTCTCGCTCTCGGAAAACTCCTCTCCTCGCAAAGAAGACAACATTGTCCTTCGGTCTATAGAAGAGATATCCAAAGGATTTCTGCGGGTAGCCGATGAAAATACATTGCTCACTACGAGGTTCGAGCTTGTCGTGAGTATCTCGTCTTACGAAAGCCTCGCCACCCCAAACCTTTATATGTGCTAACGAGGGAGCTTTCCTTGTCCACATCTCGTGAGGTGTTTTGGCAACCTTCTTAGTAGGGACTTGGTTAAGGATATGGGCGGCAGTCTCTAAGGCATACCCCCAAAACGAGATAGGTAGTGAAGCACGACTCATCATAGAGCGGACCATGTCTAACAAGGTTCGATTACGCCTTTCTGCCACACCATTCAACTGCGGTGTCCTAGGTGGCGTCAATTGTGAATCTATTCTACACTCTTTGAGATAGTCGTGGAATTCAAGACTTAGGTACTCTCCTCCTCGATCGGATCGAAGCGTCTTGATTTTCCTGCCCAATTGATTCTCCACTTCATTCTTGAACTCTTTGAACTTTTCAAACGTTTCTGACTTTTGCTTGATTAAGTAGATATACCCATATCTACTATAGTCATCAGTAAAAGTCACATAGAAGCGGTTCCCATCCTTTGTGGTTGATTTAAAGGGCCCACATACATCAGTATGTATGAGGTCCAATAAACCCTCACCCCTTTCACATGAGCTAGTGAATGGTGACTTGGTCATCTTTCCAAGTAAACAAGATTCGCATATGTCATCTTCCCTAAGGTCGAATGACTCCAACACTCCATCCTTTTGGAGTTGGGCTATGCGCTTCTTGTTGACATGTCCAAGACGACAATGCCACAATGATGCTCTATCCATACTATTGGAAGAATCCATGTACAAAACATCATTTCCTAGGTTATCTACAATCATAACAGTTTCATAAATTCCATTACATGACATTGCTTCAAAATATAAGACACCATTTAGTTAAGCATAAATTGAACCATTCTCATTATTAAAAGAAAATCTAAATCCTTGTCTAAACGAACCATGAAACGAAATGATGTTTCTTGCCATTTCTGGCGAGTAGCAACAATTATTTAAATCTAAACATAAACCATTACTAAGCACTAAAGAATACACTCCAATCTTGGTCACAGGCGACGATCTTCTGTTCCCCATGATTAGATTTATTATTCTATGCTCCACATCCCTATTTCTTCTTAGTCCCTGCAATTCAGAACAAATATGGTAACCACACCCGGTATCTAGGACGCAAGAAATAGCATGAGATGAATCATTAGATTTAATTGTGTATATACCTGCGAAAGACGGCTTGATCTTTCCTTCCCTGATAACTTGTAGGTATTCTGGGCAGCTTCTCTTCCAATGCCCTATTTTGTGGCAATGGTGGCACTCTGCCTCCTTTGGGTTAGGGTTAGGTTTAGCAGGATCAACTTTGGTCCCACTATAAGAGGAACCATCTCGGGACTTTCCCTTGTGGTAGCTCTTAGACGGAGCCTTCCTCTTCTTACCACTTCCTTGCCCAATTGCCAAAACAAGAGCGGCGGGTGGATTGGGAGTTGGTGCAACAGACTTGTCCTTGAGGTTGCTCTCAGCAATCCTTAGGAGACCTTGGAGCTTACTTAGGGTGACCTCCTCCTTGTTCATGTGGTAGGTCATCCTAAATTGATTGTAACACGGAGGCAAGGAATGAAGCACCATGCCGATAGCCAAATCTTCCCCAGAGTCGACATTCAACTTGCGAAGACGATCGACATGCCTCTGCATCTTTTGCAGGTGCACGGTTAGAGACTCTCCATGTCCCATTTTAGCGGAGATCATGTTAGTGAAGATCTCGTAACGTTCCTGCCTCGCATTTTGATGGTATCTCTCCAATAAGTCTTGGTGCATTTCGTATGGATACATGTCCTCGAAGGACTTTTGGAATTCGGCGTTCATTGTGGCTATCATGATGCAATGAACCTTCGTCGCATCACGTTCATGAGTCTCAAAAGCAGTCATTTCAGCCGAAGTAGCGATTTCTGGATTGATCTTCTCGAGCTTCTCATCAAGGACATACTCCTTGTCCTCGTAGCGAGCAATTGTGCGAATGTATCTTATCCATTCGCTAAAGTTCGTTCCATCGAAAGTCACCTTTTGGCAAAGGCTCATCAATGTGAATGAACTAGCAGCAGCGTTGTTTGCGTTCGACATCTACAAATAGAAAGGACAAAGATAGATTAGAATTTGAATCCCTAATTATCACCCAATAAGAAAACTTAGGGCTAGGATCCAACAACAATAACGCTCATCAAAGCTTTGCTAAAATTACATAGACTTCTATTATGGAACGACAGAATCAAACAATGCTCATCAAAGATTTGCTTAAATTGCATAGACTTCTATTGTGGAACTCAAGAATAAAACAATGCTCATCAAAGCTTTGCTTAAATTGCATAGACTTGTATTTTGGAACTCAAGAATTAAACGATGCTCTTCAAAGCTTTGCTAAATTACAAAGACTTCTATTGTGGAACTCAAGAATAAAACAATGCTCATCAAAGCTTTTCTAAAATTGCATGGACTTCGATTATGGATCTCAAGAATAAAAGAATGCTCATCTAACATTCGCTAAATTGCGAAGACTACTTCTATTGTGAAACTCTAGAATTAAACAATGCTCATCAAAGCTATGCTAAATTGTATAAACTTCTAATGTGGAATTCAAGAATGAATCAATGCGCATCAAAGCTTTGCTTAAGTTGCATACACTTCTATTGTGGAACTCAAGAATTATAGAATGCTCATTAAAGTTTTGCTAAATTGCAAATATTACTTTTATTGTGGAACTTAAGAATTAAACTATGCTCATCAATGTTTTGATAAATTGGATAGACTTCCAATATGGAACTCAAGAATGAAACAGTGCTCAACAAACCTTTGCTAAATTGCATTGTCTTCTATTGTGGAACTCAAGAATCAAACAATGCTCATCAAACCTTTGCTTAAATTGCAAAGACTACTATTGTGGAACTCAAGAATCAAACAATGCTCACCAAAGCTTTCCTAACATTGCATAAACCTCTATTGTGGTACTCAAGAATTAAACGATGATCATCAAAGCTTAGCTAAATTGGATAAACTTCGAATGTGGAACTCAATAATGAAACAATGGTCATCAAAGCTTTGCATAAATTGCATAGACTTCTATTGTGGAACTCAAGAGTTAAACAATGCTCTTCAAAGTTTTGCTAAATTGCGAAGACTACTTCTTTTGTGGATCTCTAGAATTAAACAATGCACATCAAAGCTGTGCTAAATTGCATTGAGTTCTAATGTGGAACTCAAGAATGAAACATTGCTCATCAAAGCTTTGCTTAAATTGCATAGACTACTATTGTGGAACTCAAGAATTAAACAATGCTCACCAAAGCTTTCCTTACATTGCATAAACCTCTATTGTGGTACTCAAGAATTAAACGATGATCATCAAAGAAATTGGATAAACTTCGAATGTGGAACTCAATAATGAAACAATGGTCATCAAAGCTTTGCATAAATTGCATAGACTTCTATTGTGGAACTCAAGAGTTAAACAATGCTCTTCAAAGTTTTGGTAAATTGCGAAGACTACTTCTTTTGTGGATCTCTAGAACTAAACAATGCACATCAAAGCTGTGCTAAATTGCATTGAGTTCTAATGTGGAACTCAAGAATGAAACATTGCTCATCCAAGCTTTGCTTAAATTGCATAGACTTCTATTGTGGAACTCAAGAATTAAACAATGCTCACCAATGCTTTGCTAAATTGCATAGACTTCCAATGTGGAAACCAAGAATGAAACAATGTCATCAATGCTTTGCTAAATTGCATAGACTTTTATTTTGGAACTCAACAATCAAACAATGCTCATCAAAGCTTTGCTTAAAATGCATATAGTTCTATTGTGGAACTCAAGAATAAAAGAATTCTCATCAAAGCTTTACTTTAATTGCATAGACTTCTATTGTGGAACTCAAGAATTAAACGATGCTCATCAAAGCTTTGCTAAATCACAAAAACTTCTAATGTGGAACTCAAGAATAAAACAATGCACATCAAAGCTTTTCTAATATTGCATGGACATCGATTGTGGAACTAAAGAATAAAACAATGCTCATCTAACCTTCGCTATATTGCGAAGACTACTTCTATTGTGGGACTCTAGAATGAAACAATGCTCATCAAAGCTATACTAAATTCCATAGACTTCAAATGTGGAACTAAAGAATGAAATAATGCTCATCAAAGCTTTGCTTGAATTGCATAGACGTTTACTGTGGAACTCAAGATTTAATCAATGCTCATCAAAGCTTTGCTAAATTTTGAAGACTACTTCTATTGTGGAACTCTAGAATTAAACAATGGTCATCAAAGCTTTGCTAAATTGCATAGACTTCTAATGTGGAACTTAAAACAATGCTCACCAAAGCTCCACATAAATTGCATACACTTCTATTATGGAATTCAAGAATGAAACAAAGCTCAACAAAGCTTTGCCAAATTGCGTAGTCTTCAATTGTGGAACTCAAGAATCAAACAACGCTTATCAAAGCTTTGCTTAAATTACATAGACTTCTATTATGGAACTACAGAATCAAACAATGCTTATCAAAGATTTGCTTAAATTGCATAGACTTCTATTGTGGAACTCAAGAATAAAACAATGCTCATCAAAGCTTTGCTTAAATTGCATAGACTTGTATTTTGGAACTCAAGATATACACGATGCTCTTCAAAGCTTTGCTAAATTACAAAGACTTCTATTGTGGAACTCAAGAATAAAACAATGCTCATCAAAGCTTTTCTAAAATTGCATGGACTTCGATTATGGATCTCAAGAATAAAAGAATGCTCATCTAACATTCGCTAAATTGCGAAGACTACTTCTATTGTGAAACTCTAGAATTAAACAATGCTCATCAAAGCTATGCTAAATTGTATAAACTTCTAATGTGGAACTCAAGAATGAATCAATGCGCATCAAAGCTTTGCTTAAGTTGCATACACTTCTATTGTGGAACTCAAGAATTATAGAATGCTCATTAAAGTTTTGCTAAATTGCAAATATTACTTTTATTGTGGAACTTAAGAATTAAACTATGCTCATCAATGTTTTGATAAATTGGATAGACTTCCAATATGGAACTCAAGAATGAAACAGTGCTCAACAAACCTTTGCTAAATTGCATTGTCTTCTATTGTGGAACTCAAGAATCAAACAATGCTCATCAAACCTTTGCTTAAATTGCATAGACTACTATTGTGGAACTCAAGAATCAAACAATGCTCACCAAAGCTTTCCTTACATTGCATAAACCTCTATTGTGGTACTCAAGAATTAAACGATGATCATCAAAGAAATTGGATAAACTTCGAATGTGGAACTCAATAATGAAACAATGGTCATCAAAGCTTTGCATAAATTGCATAGACTTCTATTGTGGAACTCAAGAGTTAAACAATGCTCTTCAAAGTTTTGCTAAATTGAGAAGACTACTTCTTTTGTGGATCTCTAGAATTAAACAATGCACATCAAAGCTGTGCTAAATTGCATTGAGTTCTAATGTGGAACTCAAGAATGAAACATTGCTCATCAAAGCTTTGCTTAAATTGCATAGACTTCTATTGTGGAACTCAAGAATTAAACAATGCTCACCAATGCTTTGCTAAATTGCATAGACTTCCAATGTGGAAACCAAGAATGAAACAATGTCATCAATGCTTTGCTAAATTGCATAGACTTTTATTTTGGAACTCAACAATCAAACAATGCTCATCAAAGCTTTGCTTAAAATGCATATAGTTCTATTGTGGAACTCAAGAATAAAAGAATTCTCATCAAAGCTTTACTTTAATTGCATAGACTTCTATTGTGGAACTCAAGAATTAAACGATGCTCATCAAAGCTTTGCTAAATCACAAAAACTTCTAATGTGGAACTCAAGAATAAAACAATGCACATCAAAGCTTTTCTAATATTGCATGGACATCGATTGTGGAACTAAAGAATAAAACAATGCTCATCTAACCTTCGCTATATTGCGAAGACTACTTCTATTGTGGGACTCTAGAATGAAACAATGCTCATCAAAGCTATACTAAATTCCATAGACTTCAAATGTGGAACTAAAGAATGAAATAATGCTCATCAAAGCTTTGCTTGAATTGCATAGACGTTTACTGTGGAACTCAAGATTTAATCAATGCTCATCAAAGCTTTGCTAAATTTTGAAGACTACTTCTATTGTGGAACTCTAGAATTAAACAATGGTCATCAAAGCTTTGCTAAATTGCATAGACTTCTAATGTGGAACTTAAAACAATGCTCACCAAAGCTCCACATAAATTGCATACACTTCTATTATGGAATTCAAGAATGAAACAAAGCTCAACAAAGCTTTGCCAAATTGCGTAGTCTTCAATTGTGGAACTCAAGAATCAAACAACGCTTATCAAAGCTTTGCTTAAATTACATAGACTTCTATTATGGAACTACAGAATCAAACAATGCTTATCAAAGATTTGCTTAAATTGCATAGACTTCTATTGTGGAACTCAAGAATAAAACAATGCTCATCAAAGCTTTGCTTAAATTGCATAGACTTGTATTTTGGAACTCAAGATATACACGATGCTCTTCAAAGCTTTGCTAAATTACAAAGACTTCTATTGTGGAACTCAAGAATAAAACAATGCTCATCAAAGCTTTTCTAAAATTGCATGGACTTCGATTATGGATCTCAAGAATAAAAGAATGCTCATCTAACATTCGCTAAATTGCGAAGACTACTTCTATTGTGAAACTCTAGAATTAAACAATGCTCATCAAAGCTATGCTAAATTGTATAAACTTCTAATGTGGAACTCAAGAATGAATCAATGCGCATCAAAGCTTTGCTTAAGTTGCATACACTTCTATTGTGGAACTCAAGAATTATAGAATGCTCATTAAAGTTTTGCTAAATTGCAAATATTACTTTTATTGTGGAACTTAAGAATTAAACTATGCTCATCAATGTTTTGATAAATTGGATAGACTTCCAATATGGAACTCAAGAATGAAACAGTGCTCAACAAACCTTTGCTAAATTGCATTGTCTTCTATTGTGGAACTCAAGAATCAAACAATGCTCATCAAACCTTTGCTTAAATTGCATAGACTACTATTGTGGAACTCAAGAATCAAACAATGCTCACCAAAGCTTTCCTTACATTGCATAAACCTCTATTGTGGTACTCAAGAATTAAACGATGATCATCAAAGAAATTGGATAAACTTCGAATGTGGAACTCAATAATGAAACAATGGTCATCAAAGCTTTGCATAAATTGCATAGACTTCTATTGTGGAACTCAAGAGTTAAACAATGCTCTTCAAAGTTTTGCTAAATTGCGAAGACTACTTCTTTTGTGGATCTCTAGAATTAAACAATGCACATCAAAGCTGTGCTAAATTGCATTGAGTTCTAATGTGGAACTCAAGAATGAAACATTGCTCATCAAAGCTTTGCTTAAATTGCATAGACTTCTATTGTGGAACTCAAGAATTAAACAATGCTCACCAATGCTTTGCTAAATTGCATAGACTTCCAATGTGGAAACCAAGAATGAAACAATGTCATCAATGCTTTGCTAAATTGCATAGACTTTTATTTTGGAACTCAACAATCAAACAATGCTCATCAAAGCTTTGCTTAAAATGCATATAGTTCTATTGTGGAACTCAAGAATAAAAGAATTCTCATCAAAGCTTTACTTTAATTGCATAGACTTCTATTGTGGAACTCAAGAATTAAACGATGCTCATCAAAGCTTTGCTAAATCACAAAAACTTCTAATGTGGAACTCAAGAATAAAACAATGCACATCAAAGCTTTTCTAATATTGCATGGACATCGATTGTGGAACTAAAGAATAAAACAATGCTCATCTAACCTTCGCTATATTGCGAAGACTACTTCTATTGTGGGACTCTAGAATGAAACAATGCTCATCAAAGCTATACTAAATTCCATAGACTTCAAATGTGGAACTAAAGAATGAAATAATGCTCATCAAAGCTTTGCTTGAATTGCATAGACGTTTACTGTGGAACTCAAGATTTAATCAATGCTCATCAAAGCTTTGCTAAATTTTGAAGACTACTTCTATTGTGGAACTCTAGAATTAAACAATGGTCATCAAAGCTTTGCTAAATTGCATAGACTTCTAATGTGGAACTTAAAACAATGCTCACCAAAGCTCCACATAAATTGCATACACTTCTATTATGGAATTCAAGAATGAAACAAAGCTCAACAAAGCTTTGCCAAATTGCGTAGTCTTCAATTGTGGAACTCAAGAATCAAACAACGCTTATCAAAGCTTTGCTTAAATTACATAGACTTCTATTATGGAACTACAGAATCAAACAATGCTTATCAAAGATTTGCTTAAATTGCATAGACTTCTATTGTGGAACTCAAGAATAAAACAATGCTCATCAAAGCTTTGCTTAAATTGCATAGACTTGTATTTTGGAACTCAAGATATACACGATGCTCTTCAAAGCTTTGCTAAATTACAAAGACTTCTATTGTGGAACTCAAGAATAAAACAATGCTCATCAAAGCTTTTCTAAAATTGCATGGACTTCGATTATGGATCTCAAGAATAAAAGAATGCTCATCTAACATTCGCTAAATTGCGAAGACTACTTCTATTGTGAAACTCTAGAATTAAACAATGCTCATCAAAGCTATGCTAAATTGTATAAACTTCTAATGTGGAACTCAAGAATGAATCAATGCGCATCAAAGCTTTGCTTAAGTTGCATACACTTCTATTGTGGAACTCAAGAATTATAGAATGCTCATTAAAGTTTTGCTAAATTGCAAATATTACTTTTATTGTGGAACTTAAGAATTAAACTATGCTCATCAATGTTTTGATAAATTGGATAGACTTCCAATATGGAACTCAAGAATGAAACAGTGCTCAACAAACCTTTGCTAAATTGCATTGTCTTCTATTGTGGAACTCAAGAATCAAACAATGCTCATCAAACCTTTGCTTAAATTGCATAGACTACTATTGTGGAACTCAAGAATCAAACAATGCTCACCAAAGCTTTCCTTACATTGCATAAACCTCTATTGTGGTACTCAAGAATTAAACGATGATCATCAAAGAAATTGGATAAACTTCGAATGTGGAACTCAATAATGAAACAATGGTCATCAAAGCTTTGCATAAATTGCATAGACTTCTATTGTGGAACTCAAGAGTTAAACAATGCTCTTCAAAGTTTTGCTAAATTGCGAAGACTACTTCTTTTGTGGATCTCTAGAATTAAACAATGCACATCAAAGCTGTGCTAAATTGCATTGAGTTCTAATGTGGAACTCAAGAATGAAACATTGCTCATCAAAGCTTTGCTTAAATTGCATAGACTTCTATTGTGGAACTCAAGAATTAAACAATGCTCACCAATGCTTTGCTAAATTGCATAGACTTCCAATGTGGAAACCAAGAATGAAACAATGTCATCAATGCTTTGCTAAATTGCATAGACTTTTATTTTGGAACTCAACAATCAAACAATGCTCATCAAAGCTTTGCTTAAAATGCATATAGTTCTATTGTGGAACTCAAGAATAAAAGAATTCTCATCAAAGCTTTACTTTAATTGCATAGACTTCTATTGTGGAACTCAAGAATTAAACGATGCTCATCAAAGCTTTGCTAAATCACAAAAACTTCTAATGTGGAACTCAAGAATAAAACAATGCACATCAAAGCTTTTCTAATATTGCATGGACATCGATTGTGGAACTAAAGAATAAAACAATGCTCATCTAACCTTCGCTATATTGCGAAGACTACTTCTATTGTGGGACTCTAGAATGAAACAATGCTCATCAAAGCTATACTAAATTCCATAGACTTCAAATGTGGAACTAAAGAATGAAATAATGCTCATCAAAGCTTTGCTTGAATTGCATAGACGTTTACTGTGGAACTCAAGATTTAATCAATGCTCATCAAAGCTTTGCTAAATTTTGAAGACTACTTCTATTGTGGAACTCTAGAATTAAACAATGGTCATCAAAGCTTTGCTAAATTGCATAGACTTCTAATGTGGAACTTAAAACAATGCTCACCAAAGCTCCACATAAATTGCATACACTTCTATTATGGAATTCAAGAATGAAACAAAGCTCAACAAAGCTTTGCCAAATTGCGTAGTCTTCAATTGTGGAACTCAAGAATCAAACAACGCTTATCAAAGCTTTGCTTAAATTACATAGACTTCTATTATGGAACTACAGAATCAAACAATGCTTATCAAAGATTTGCTTAAATTGCATAGACTTCTATTGTGGAACTCAAGAATAAAACAATGCTCATCAAAGCTTTGCTTAAATTGCATAGACTTGTATTTTGGAACTCAAGATATACACGATGCTCTTCAAAGCTTTGCTAAATTACAAAGACTTCTATTGTGGAACTCAAGAATAAAACAATGCTCATCAAAGCTTTTCTAAAATTGCATGGACTTCGATTATGGATCTCAAGAATAAAAGAATGCTCATCTAACATTCGCTAAATTGCGAAGACTACTTCTATTGTGAAACTCTAGAATTAAACAATGCTCATCAAAGCTATGCTAAATTGTATAAACTTCTAATGTGGAACTCAAGAATGAATCAATGCGCATCAAAGCTTTGCTTAAGTTGCATACACTTCTATTGTGGAACTCAAGAATTATAGAATGCTCATTAAAGTTTTGCTAAATTGCAAATATTACTTTTATTGTGGAACTTAAGAATTAAACTATGCTCATCAATGTTTTGATAAATTGGATAGACTTCCAATATGGAACTCAAGAATGAAACAGTGCTCAACAAACCTTTGCTAAATTGCATTGTCTTCTATTGTGGAACTCAAGAATCAAACAATGCTCATCAAACCTTTGCTTAAATTGCATAGACTACTATTGTGGAACTCAAGAATCAAACAATGCTCACCAAAGCTTTCCTTACATTGCATAAACCTCTATTGTGGTACTCAAGAATTAAACGATGATCATCAAAGAAATTGGATAAACTTCGAATGTGGAACTCAATAATGAAACAATGGTCATCAAAGCTTTGCATAAATTGCATAGACTTCTATTGTGGAACTCAAGAGTTAAACAATGCTCTTCAAAGTTTTGCTAAATTGCGAAGACTACTTCTTTTGTGGATCTCTAGAACTAAACAATGCACATCAAAGCTGTGCTAAATTGCATTGAGTTCTAATGTGGAACTCAAGAATGAAACATTGCTCATCCAAGCTTTGCTTAAATTGCATAGACTTCTATTGTGGAACTCAAGAATTAAACAATGCTCACCAATGCTTTGCTAAATTGCATAGACTTCCAATGTGGAAACCAAGAATGAAACAATGTCATCAATGCTTTGCTAAATTGCATAGACTTTTATTTTGGAACTCAACAATCAAACAATGCTCATCAAAGCTTTGCTTAAAATGCATATAGTTCTATTGTGGAACTCAAGAATAAAAGAATTCTCATCAAAGCTTTACTTTAATTGCATAGACTTCTATTGTGGAACTCAAGAATTAAACGATGCTCATCAAAGCTTTGCTAAATCACAAAAACTTCTAATGTGGAACTCAAGAATAAAACAATGCACATCAAAGCTTTTCTAATATTGCATGGACATCGATTGTGGAACTAAAGAATAAAACAATGCTCATCTAACCTTCGCTATATTGCGAAGACTACTTCTATTGTGGGACTCTAGAATGAAACAATGCTCATCAAAGCTATACTAAATTCCATAGACTTCAAATGTGGAACTAAAGAATGAAATAATGCTCATCAAAGCTTTGCTTGAATTGCATAGACGTTTACTGTGGAACTCAAGATTTAATCAATGCTCATCAAAGCTTTGCTAAATTTTGAAGACTACTTCTATTGTGGAACTCTAGAATTAAACAATGGTCATCAAAGCTTTGCTAAATTGCATAGACTTCTAATGTGGAACTTAAAACAATGCTCACCAAAGCTCCACATAAATTGCATACACTTCTATTATTGAATTCAAGAATGAAACAAAGCTCAACAAAGCTTTGCCAAATTGCGTAGTCTTCAATTGTGGAACTCAAGAATCAAACAACGCTTATCAAAGCTTTGCTTAAATTACATAGACTTCTATTATGGAACTACAGAATCAAACAATGCTTATCAAAGATTTGCTTAAATTGCATAGACTTCTATTGTGGAACTCAAGAATAAAACAATGCTCATCAAAGCTTTGCTTAAATTGCATAGACTTGTATTTTGGAACTCAAGATATACACGATGCTCTTCAAAGCTTTGCTAAATTACAAAGACTTCTATTGTGGAACTCAAGAATAAAACAATGCTCATCAAAGCTTTTCTAAAATTGCATGGACTTCGATTATGGATCTCAAGAATAAAAGAATGCTCATCTAACATTCGCTAAATTGCGAAGACTACTTCTATTGTGAAACTCTAGAATTAAACAATGCTCATCAAAGCTATGCTAAATTGTATAAACTTCTAATGTGGAACTCAAGAATGAATCAATGCGCATCAAAGCTTTGATTAAGTTGCATACACTTCTATTGTGGAACTCAAGAATTATAGAATGCTCATTAAAGTTTTGCTAAATTGCAAATATTACTTTTATTGTGGAACTTAAGAATTAAACTATGCTCATCAATGTTTTGATAAATTGGATAGACTTCCAATATGGAACTCAAGAATGAAACAGTGCTCAACAAACCTTTGCTAAATTGCATTGTCTTCTATTGTGGAACTCAAGAATCAAACAATGCTCATCAAACCTTTGCTTAAATTGCATAGACTACTATTGTGGAACTCAAGAATCAAACAATGCTCACCAAAGCTTTCCTTACATTGCATAAACCTCTATTGTGGTACTCAAGAATTAAACGATGATCATCAAAGAAATTGGATAAACTTCGAATGTGGAACTCAATAATGAAACAATGGTCATCAAAGCTTTGCATAAATTGCATAGACTTCTATTGTGGAACTCAAGAGTTAAACAATGCTCTTCAAAGTTTTGCTAAATTGCGAAGACTACTTCTTTTGTGGATCTCTAGAATTAAACAATGCACATCA
Source organism: Lactuca sativa (assembly GCF_002870075.4). Classification (NCBI taxonomy): domain Eukaryota; kingdom Viridiplantae; phylum Streptophyta; class Magnoliopsida; order Asterales; family Asteraceae; genus Lactuca; species Lactuca sativa. Next base: position 264,999,729 of record NC_056630.2, read on the forward strand.
AAGCTGTGCTAAATTGCATTGAGTTCTAATGTGGAACTCAAGAATGAAACATTGCTCATCAAAGCTTTGCTTAAATTGCATAGACTTCTATTGTGGAACTCAAGAATTAAACAATGCTCACCAATGCTTTGCTAAATTGCATAGACTTCCAATGTGGAAACCAAGAATGAAACAATGTCATCAATGCTTTGCTAAATTGCATAGACTTTTATTTTGGAACTCAACAATCAAACAATGCTCATCAAAGCTTTGCTTAAAATGCATATAGTTCTATTGTGGAACTCAAGAATAAAAGAATTCTCATCAAAGCTTTACTTTAATTGCATAGACTTCTATTGTGGAACTCAAGAATTAAACGATGCTCATCAAAGCTTTGCTAAATCACAAAAACTTCTAATGTGGAACTCAAGAATAAAACAATGCACATCAAAGCTTTTCTAATATTGCATGGACATCGATTGTGGAACTAAAGAATAAAACAATGCTCATCTAACCTTCGCTATATTGCGAAGACTACTTCTATTGTGGGACTCTAGAATGAAACAATGCTCATCAAAGCTATACTAAATTCCATAGACTTCAAATGTGGAACTAAAGAATGAAATAATGTTCATCAAAGCTTTGCTTGAATTGCATAGACGTTTACTGTGGAACTCAAGATTTAATCAATGCTCATCAAAGCTTTGCTAAATTTTGAAGACTACTTCTATTGTGGAACTCTAGAATTAAACAATGGTCATCAAAGCTTTGCTAAATTGCATAGACTTCTAATGTGGAACTTAAAACAATGCTCACCAAAGCTCCACATAAATTGCATACACTTCTATTATGGAATTCAAGAATGAAACAAAGCTCAACAAAGCTTTGCCAAATTGCGTAGTCTTCAATTGTGGAACTCAAGAATCAAACAACGCTTATCAAAGCTTTGCTTAAATTACATAGACTTCTATTATGGAACTACAGAATCAAACAATGCTTATCAAAGATTTGCTTAAATTGCATAGACTTCTATTGTGGAACTCAAGAATAAAACAATGCTCATCAAAGCTTTGCTTAAATTGCATAGACTTGTATTTTGGAACTCAAGATATACACGATGCTCTTCAAAGCTTTGCTAAATTACAAAGACTTCTATTGTGGAACTCAAGAATAAAACAATGCTCATCAAAGCTTTTCTAAAATTGCATGGACTTCGATTATGGATCTCAAGAATAAAAGAATGCTCATCTAACATTCGCTAAATTGCGAAGACTACTTCTATTGTGAAACTCTAGAATTAAACAATGCTCATCAAAGCTATGCTAAATTGTATAAACTTCTAATGTGGAACTCAAGAATGAATCAATGCGCATCAAAGCTTTGCTTAAGTTGCATACACTTCTATTGTGGAACTCAAGAATTATAGAATGCTCATTAAAGTTTTGCTAAATTGCAAATATTACTTTTATTGTGGAACTTAAGAATTAAACTATGCTCATCAATGTTTTGATAAATTGGATAGACTTCCAATATGGAACTCAAGAATGAAACAGTGCTCAACAAACCTTTGCTAAATTGCATTGTCTTCTATTGTGGAACTCAAGAATCAAACAATGCTCATCAAACCTTTGCTTAAATTGCATAGACTACTATTGTGGAACTCAAGAATCAAACAATGCTCACCAAAGCTTTCCTTACATTGCATAAACCTCTATTGTGGTACTCAAGAATTAAACGATGATCATCAAAGAAATTGGATAAACTTCGAATGTGGAACTCAATAATGAAACAATGGTCATCAAAGCTTTGCATAAATTGCATAGACTTCTATTGTGGAACTCAAGAGTTAAACAATGCTCTTCAAAGTTTTGCTAAATTGCGAAGACTACTTCTTTTGTGGATCTCTAGAATTAAACAATGCACATCAAAGCTGTGCTAAATTGCATTGAGTTCTAATGTGGAACTCAAGAATGAAACATTGCTCATCAAAGCTTTGCTTAAATTGCATAGACTTCTATTGTGGAACTCAAGAATTAAACAATGCTCACCAATGCTTTGCTAAATTGCATAGACTTCCAATGTGGAAACCAAGAATGAAACAATGTCATCAATGCTTTGCTAAATTGCATAGACTTTTATTTTGGAACTCAACAATCAAACAATGCTCATCAAAGCTTTGCTTAAAATGCATATAGTTCTATTGTGGAACTCAAGAATAAAAGAATTCTCATCAAAGCTTTACTTTAATTGCATAGACTTCTATTGTGGAACTCAAGAATTAAACGATGCTCATCAAAGCTTTGCTAAATCACAAAAACTTCTAATGTGGAACTCAAGAATAAAACAATGCACATCAAAGCTTTTCTAATATTGCATGGACATCGATTGTGGAACTAAAGAATAAAACAATGCTCATCTAACCTTCGCTATATTGCGAAGACTACTTCTATTGTGGGACTCTAGAATGAAACAATGCTCATCAAAGCTATACTAAATTCCATAGACTTCAAATGTGGAACTAAAGAATGAAATAATGCTCATCAAAGCTTTGCTTGAATTGCATAGACGTTTATTGTGGAACTCAAGATTTAATCAATGCTCATCAAAGCTTTGCTAAATTTCGAAGACTACTTCTATTGTGGAACTCTAGAATTAAACAATGGTCATCAAAGCTTTGCTAAATTGCATAGACTTCTAATGTGGAACTTAAAACAATGCTCACCAAAGCTCCACATAAATTGCATACACTTCTATTATGGAATTCAAGAATGAAACAAAGCTCAACAAAGCTTTGCCAAATTGCGTAGTCTTCAATTGTGGAACTCAAGAATCAAACAACGCTCATCAAAGCTTTGCTTAAATTACATAGACTTCTATTATGGAACTACAGAATCAAACAATGCTCATCAAAGATTTGCTTAAATTGCATAGACTTCTATTGTGGAACTCAAGAATAAAACAATGCTCATCAAAACTTTGCTTAAATTGCATAGACTTGTATTTTGGAACTCAAGAATTAAACGATGCTCTTCAAAGCTTTGCTAAATTACAAAGACTTCTATTGTGGAACTCAAGAATAAAACAATGCTCATCAAAGCTTTTCTAAAATTGCATGGACTTCGATTAAGGATCTCAAGAATAAAAGAATGCTCATCTAACATTCGCTAAATTGCGAAGACTACTTCTATTGTGAAACTCTAGAATTAAACAATGCTCATCAAAGCTATGCTAAATTGTATAAACTTCTAATGTGGAACTCAGGAATGAATCAATGCGCATCAAAGCTTTGCTTAAGTTGCATACACTTCTATTGTGGAACTCAAGAATTATAGAATGCTCATTAAAGTTTTGCTAAATTGCAAATATTACTTTTATTGTGGAACTTAAGAATTAAACTATGCTCATCAATGTTTTGATAAATTGGATAGACTTCCAATATGGAACTCAAGAATGAAACAGTGCTCAACAAACCTTTGCTAAATTGCATTGTCTTCTATTGTGGAACTCAAGAATCAAACAATGCTCATCAAACCTTTGCTTAAATTGCATAGACTACTATTGTGGAACTCAAGAATCAAACAATGCTCACCAAAGCTTTCCTTACATTGCATAAACCTCTATTGTGGTACTCAAGAATTAAACGATGATCATCAAAGAAATTGGATAAACTTCGAATGTGGAACTCAATAATGAAACAATGGTCATCAAAGCTTTGCATAAATTGCATAGACTTCTATTGTGGAACTCAAGAGTTAAACAATGCTCTTCAAAGTTTTGCTAAATTGCGAAGACTACTTCTTTTGTGGATCTCTAGAATTAAACAATGCACATCAAAGCTGTGCTAAATTGCATTGAGTTCTAATGTGGAACTCAAGAATGAAACATTGCTCATCAAAGCTTTGCTTAAATTGCATAGACTTCTATTGTGGAACTCAAGAATTAAACAATGCTCACCAATGCTTTGCTAAATTGCATAGACTTCCAATGTGGAAACCAAGAATGAAACAATGTCATCAATGCTTTGCTAAATTGCATAGACTTTTATTTTGGAACTCAACAATCAAACAATGCTCATCAAAGCTTTGCTTAAAATGCATATAGTTCTATTGTGGAACTCAAGAATAAAAGAATTCTCATCAAAGCTTTACTTTAATTGCATAGACTTCTATTGTGGAACTCAAGAATTAAACGATGCTCATCAAAGCTTTGCTAAATCACAAAAACTTCTAATGTGGAACTCAAGAATAAAACAATGCACATCAAAGCTTTTCTAATATTGCATGGACATCGATTGTGGAACTAAAGAATAAAACAATGCTCATCTAACCTTCGCTATATTGCGAAGACTACTTCTATTGTGGGACTCTAGAATGAAACAATGCTCATCAAAGCTATACTAAATTCCATAGACTTCAAATGTGGAACTAAAGAATGAAATAATGCTCATCAAAGCTTTGCTTGAATTGCATAGACGTTTATTGTGGAACTCAAGATTTAATCAATGCTCATCAAAGCTTTGCTAAATTTCGAAGACTACTTCTATTGTGGAACTCTAGAATTAAACAATGGTCATCAAAGCTTTGCTAAATTGCATAGACTTCTAATGTGGAACTTAAAACAATGCTCACCAAAGCTCCACATAAATTGCATACACTTCTATTATGGAATTCAAGAATGAAACAAAGCTCAACAAAGCTTTGCCAAATTGCGTAGTCTTCAATTGTGGAACTCAAGAATCAAACAACGCTCATCAAAGCTTTGCTTAAATTACATAGACTTCTATTATGGAACTACAGAATCAAACAATGCTCATCAAAGATTTGCTTAAATTGCATAGACTTCTATTGTGGAACTCAAGAATAAAACAATGCTCATCAAAACTTTGCTTAAATTGCATAGACTTGTATTTTGGAACTCAAGAATTAAACGATGCTCTTCAAAGCTTTGCTAAATTACAAAGACTTCTATTGTGGAACTCAAGAATAAAACAATGCTCATCAAAGCTTTTCTAAAATTGCATGGACTTCGATTAAGGATCTCAAGAATAAAAGAATGCTCATCTAACATTCGCTAAATTGCGAAGACTACTTCTATTGTGAAACTCTAGAATTAAACAATGCTCATCAAAGCTATGCTAAATTGTATAAACTTCTAATGTGGAACTCAAGAATGAATCAATGCGCATCAAAGCATTGCTTAAGTTGCATACACTTCTATTGTGGAACTCAAGAATTATAGAATGCTCATTAAAGTTTTGCTAAATTGCAAATATTACTTTTATTGTGGAACTTAAGAATTAAACTATGCTCATCAATGTTTTGATAAATTGGATAGACTTCCAATATGGAACTAGAGAATGAAACAGTGCTCAACAAACCTTTGCTAAATTGCATTGTCTTCTATTGTGGAACTCAAGAATCAAACAATGCTCATCAAACCTTTGCTTAAATTGCATATACTACTATTGTGGAACTCAAGAATCAAACAATGCTCACCAAAGCTTTCCTTACATTGCATAAACCTCTATTGTGTTACTCAAGAATTAAACGATGATCATCAAAGCTTAGCTAAATTGGATAAACTTCGAATGTGGAACTCAATAATGAAACAATGGTCATCAAAGCTTTGCATAAATTACATAGACTTCTATTGTGGAACTCAAGAGTTAAACAATGCTCTTCAAAGTTTTGCTAAATTGCGAAGACTACTTCTATTGTGGATCTCTAGAATTAAACAATGCACATCAAAGCTGTGCTAAATTGCATTGAGTTCTAATGTGGAACTCAAGAATGAAACATTGCTCATCAAAGCTTTGCTTAAATTGCGTAGACTTCTATTGTGGAACTCAAGAATTAAACAATGCTCACCAATGCTTTGCTAAATTGCATAGACTTCCAATGTGGAAACCAAGAATGAAACAATGTCATCAATGCTTTGCTAAATTGCATAGACTTTTATTTTGGAACTCAAGAATCAAACAATGCTCATCAAAGCTTTGCTTAAAATGCATATAGTTCTATTGTGGAACTCAAGAATAAAAGAATTCTCATCAAAGCTTTACTTTAATTGCATAGACTTCTATTGTGGAACTCAAGAATTAAACGATGCTCATCAAAGCTTTGCTAAATTACAAAAACTTCTAATGTGGAACTCAAGAATAAAACAATGCTCATCTAACCTTCGCTATATTGCGAAGACTACTTCTATTGTGGGACTCTAGAATGAAACAATGCTCATCAAAGCTATACTAAATTCCATAGACTTCAAATGTGGAACTAAGGAATGAAATAATGCTCATCAAAGCTTTGCTTGAATTGCATAGACGTTTATTATGGAACTCAAGATTTAATCAATGCTCATCAAAGCTTTGCTAAATTTCGAAGACTACTTCTATTGTGGAACTCTAGAATTAAACAATGGTCATCAAAGCTTTGCTAAATTGCATAGACTTCTAATGTGGAACTTAAAACAATGCTCACCAAAGCTCCACATAAATTGCATACACTTCTATTATGGAATTCAAGAATGAAACAAAGCTCAACAAAGCTTTGCCAAATTGCGTAGTCTTCAATTGTGGAACTCAAGAATCAAACAACGCTCATCAAAGCTTTGCTTAAATTACATAGACTTCTATTATGGAACTACAGAATCAAACAATGCTCATCAAAGATTTGCTTAAATTGCATAGACTTCTATTGTGGAACTCAAGAATAAAACAATGCTCATCAAAACTTTGCTTAAATTGCATAGACTTGTATTTTGGAACTCAAGAATTAAACGATGCTCTTCAAAGCTTTGCTAAATTACAAAGACTTCTATTGTGGAACTCAAGAATAAAACAATGCTCATCAAAGCTTTTCTAAAATTGCATGGACTTCGATTAAGGATCTCAAGAATAAAAGAATGCTCATCTAACATTCGCTAAATTGCGAAGACTACTTCTATTGTGAAACTCTAGAATTAAACAATGCTCATCAAAGCTATGCTAAATTGTATAAACTTCTAATGTGGAACTCAAGAATGAATCAATGCGCATCAAAGCATTGCTTAAGTTGCATACACTTCTATTGTGGAACTCAAGAATTATAGAATGCTCATTAAAGTTTTGCTAAATTGCAAATATTACTTTTATTGTGGAACTTAAGAATTAAACTATGCTCATCAATGTTTTGATAAATTGGATAGACTTCCAATATGGAACTAGAGAATGAAACAGTGCTCAACAAACCTTTGCTAAATTGCATTGTCTTCTATTGTGGAACTCAAGAATCAAACAATGCTCATCAAACCTTTGCTTAAATTGCATATACTACTATTGTGGAACTCAAGAATCAAACAATGCTCACCAAAGCTTTCCTTACATTGCATAAACCTCTATTGTGTTACTCAAGAATTAAACGATGATCATCAAAGCTTAGCTAAATTGGATAAACTTCGAATGTGGAACTCAATAATGAAACAATGGTCATCAAAGCTTTGCATAAATTACATAGACTTCTATTGTGGAACTCAAGAGTTAAACAATGCTCTTCAAAGTTTTGCTAAATTGCGAAGACTACTTCTATTGTGGATCTCTAGAATTAAACAATGCACATCAAAGCTGTGCTAAATTGCATTGAGTTCTAATGTGGAACTCAAGAATGAAACATTGCTCATCAAAGCTTTGCTTAAATTGCGTAGACTTCTATTGTGGAACTCAAGAATTAAACAATGCTCACCAATGCTTTGCTAAATTGCATAGACTTCCAATGTGGAAACCAAGAATGAAACAATGTCATCAATGCTTTGCTAAATTGCATAGACTTTTATTTTGGAACTCAAGAATCAAACAATGCTCATCAAAGCTTTGCTTAAAATGCATATAGTTCTATTGTGGAACTCAAGAATAAAAGAATTCTCATCAAAGCTTTACTTTAATTGCATAGACTTCTATTGTGGAACTCAAGAATTAAACGATGCTCATCAAAGCTTTGCTAAATTACAAAAACTTCTAATGTGGAACTCAAGAATAAAACAATGCTCATCTAACCTTCGCTATATTGCGAAGACTACTTCTATTGTGGGACTCTAGAATGAAACAATGCTCATCAAAGCTATACTAAATTCCATAGACTTCAAATGTGGAACTAAGGAATGAAATAATGCTCATCAAAGCTTTGCTTGAATTGCATAGACGTTTATTATGGAACTCAAGATTTAATCAATGCTCATCAAAGCTTTGCTAAATTTCGAAGACTACTTCTATTGTGGAACTCTAGAATTAAACAATGGTCATCAAAGCTTTGCTAAATTGCATAGACTTCTAATGTGGAACTTAAAACAATGCTCACCAAAGCTCCACATAGATTGCATACACTTCTATTATGGAATTCAAGAATGAAACAAAGCTCAACAAAGCTTTGCCAAATTGCGTAGTCTTCAATTGTGGAACTCAAGAATCAAACAACGCTCATCAAAGCTTTGCTTAAATTACATAGACTTCTATTATGGAACTACAGAATCAAACAATGCTCATCAAAGATTTGCTTAAATTGCATAGACTTCTATTGTGGAACTCAAGAATAAAACAATGCTCATCAAAACTTTGCTTAAATTGCATTGACTTGTATTTTGGAACTCAAGAATTAAACGATGCTCTTCAAAGCTTTGCTAAATTACAAAGACTTCTATTGTGGAACTCAAGAATAAAACAATGCTCATCAAAGCTTTTCTAAAATTGCATGGACTTCGATTAAGGATCTCAAGAATAAAAGAATGCTCATCTAACATTCGCTAAATTGCGAAGACTACTTCTATTGTGAAACTCTAGAATTAAACAATGCTCATCAAAGCTATGCTAAATTGTATAAACTTCTAATGTGGAACTCAAGAATGAATCAATGCGCATCAAAGCTTTGCTTAAGTTGCATACACTTCTATTGTGGAACTCAAGAATTATAGAATGCTCATTAAAAGTTTTGCTAAATTGCAAATATTACTTTTATTGTGGAACTTAAGAATTAAACTATGCTCATCAATGTTTTGATAAATTGGATAGACTTCCAATATGGAACTCAAGAATGAAACAGTGCTCAACAAACCTTTGCTAAATTGCATTGTCTTCTATTGTGGAACTCAAGAATCAAACAATGCTCATCAAACCTTTGCTTAAATTGCATATACTACTATTGTGGAACTCAAGAATCAAACAATGCTCACCAAAGCTTTCCTTACATTGCATAAACCTCTATTGTGGTACTCAAGAATTAAACGATGATCATCAAAGCTTAGCTAAATTGGATAAACTTCGAATGTGGAACTCAATAATGAAACAATGGTCATCAAAGCTTTGCATAAATTGCATAGACTTCTATTGTGGAACTCAAGAGTTAAACAATGCTCTTCAAAGTTTTGCTAAATTGCGAAGACTACTTCTATTGTGGATCTCTAGAATTAAACAATGCACAGCAAAGCTGTGCTAAATTGCATTGAGTTCTAATGTGGAACTCAAGAATGAAACATTGCTCATCAAAGCTTTGCTTAAATTGCATAGACTTCTATTGTGGAAGTCAAGAATTAAACAATGCTCATCAATGCTTTGCTAAATTGCATAGCCTTCCAATGTGGAAACCAAGAATGAAACAATGTAAGAATAAAGAAATGCTGCTAAAACTTTTTCGCTTTCTCTCTCTACTTTCTCTCTCTACCCTTGATTCTTTCTGACGGTGGTGCGATCTAGTTTCGATTCATCGGTGCTGCTTTTCCGACGTATTTCATTTATTTTGGTGAAGCAATTTCTCTTCTATTTCCATTGTCTTAATGGGAGCATCATCCAAATCGGATCGATTGAAGGAAGTGAAGGTTAAACCTCCGGATAAAAGTGCTACTGTTCGGTACACTAAGACTGAAGTGGATGTGAAGGATCTAGTTCCGCCTGGAATTATTGAGCAATCTTCAGCTACGATCTATAAAGCTCGTCGTAAGCCTAGTGTCTCTGGAGCTGTTGCGTCAGGAATTGGTAAAGCTGAGTGGAAAATGGAGGGGAAAGCTTTCAGAGTTAAGAATAGAGCTCGGAAAATTGTGGATGGGATATCTCCGATGGATGCTGAAGAGTACTTTGATGAGGAAGATTCAGAAGAAGAAACTGAAGTTGATTTGGATTCTGTAAAAGTGTGGGAGGTGGATTCTAAGATTTCTTTGACTGGGAATGATAGTTCTATAAAGGGAATGAAGAATGGAGGTTCTGAAGAGATGCAGACAATTGGATCATTCATGGGTAATATTCCTTCAGGTAATACTGCTAACCTAATGAAGAATTGGGATGGATCAAAAGCGAGTGATGAAATATTGAATCATGTTTCGGATTTGAAGAATGTCACAAATGAAATGTTGAGAGTTAATTCTAACATTATCGTCTGTGATGATTCTAATCAATTCAGTTCTAATTTGAATGATAAAAAAATTGGGGAATCTAGATCTGATGTTGATAAGGGTATCATTGACAATGAAGAATTCATTCCAGGGGTTGGGTTTCAATTTCTTAGTAAATTGAAGGAGGATAAGGCTGTGGGGAAAGAAGATGATAATGGGATGAAACAGAATATGGATATGGATACTTCAAATTTGATTAAACAAATTGATATGGATGAAGGCATTAATGAAGATGACAGCAATTCTGAAGAGGAAGGGGAAGTTGAAACAAGTGAAGAGGAGTCCAGTGAAGATGAGGAAATAATGATGGAAGAGGAGACTAAAGAGAAGAGTAATATTATAGATAAAGGGAAGGTGGAGGCTGGTACTGTAATCAATAGTATTAGTACTCTTCCTTCTATTTTGGGAGCTGCTAATAAAGGCAAAAAGGAGGAAAGTGATATGCAGGGGAAATTAGAGAATTCTTATGCTGGTGTTTTAAAGGGGAATAGACACAAAGGTAAAATAGATGTGAGATATATGCCTGGGGAAATAGGTAATGAAGATGATCCTGTTATTATCCCAATTGAAAATCTTAAGAGTGCTAGTATACCTTTCGTGAATACTCTTTATGGGTATATGATTGATAAGAAATTGGCTTTCCCAGTGATACAAAAAGAAGTCAGAAGATTATGGAAGAATGTGGGACTTGAAGAGGTGTTTATGAATAATAAAGGATTTTTTTTCTTTAAATTTAGTGATGAACAGGGGATGTTGTCTGTTTTGGAAGAGAGTCCATGGCTAATGTTCAATAATATGCCACTTTTTCTTCAAAGATGGAGACCAGGGTTGACTTTAACTAAGAATAGTCATGATAAGATTCCTGTTTGGGTCAAAATATATGATTTACCTTTGGAAGTATGGAGTGGAGAGAATCTGTGTATTATTGCTAGTAAATTGGGAATCCCTCTTGCTTTTGATTCATTTACTGAAGAGATGTGCTTGGAACATAAGGGAAGGAATGCCTATGCTAGAATCTTAATTGAAATGTCGGCTGGAAAAGAATGGAAGAAAAGTATTGATGTTTCAACTTGGGATTTTGTTACTAATATGGCTGTTATTCAAAGATTTGAAGTGGAGTATGCTTGGGTGCCTTCTAGATGCAGCCATTGCAAGGTTTATGGACATATGGACAAGATATGTATGGCAAGTATGAAGGGTAGTAATTCAGCACAAAATGGGAATAATGGAATTAATAAGGAGGATAAAGGGAAATCTGTGATTGATAATGAAGGGTATATTGAAGTTGTGAATAAAAGAAATAAGAATGTCAAAGATGGAGAAGGTACTAGTAAAACATTGATGAATTCAGTTAATAATGTTAATCAAAAATACAATGGGAGGAATAATATTTCTAGAGCGGGAAATAAATTCAGGGGACAAAATTGGAATAGAGGTGGAAATGGACAGGGGCAAAATGGGTATGTGAACAATAAAGGGGTAAGTCACTGGAATATGGAGAAAAATAAAAGATACGAGAAGGTATCTGGGCAATATGATAATAATGATAGGAGCTATAAGGGAGGAATTAAACAGGGAGTAAGTGAAAAGAATGTTATCGAAAAAGAGGAGAATAAAAAGATGGTTAAGAAAGCTGATAATAGCAATGTAAACAGTTTTGAAATTTTGGGGGTGTTTGATGAGGAAGTTATAATTGGAATGGAAGAGGATGATAGAGGAGATAAGAATGGTGTTATTTCTGAAAATCAGACTTGTGTTCAAACTACTTTTGATGATAGTGGTTTGAATAATGATTTGATTCATTCTATGGGGATTAGAAAAGAAGATTTAGAATTGGTTAACAATGAAAATAAGATAGATAGCATAAGGGATAATAAAAGCAGCAGCAAAGGTGAGTTTTCTCAGGCATTTGAGGTGGTAAATGTCAAGAATAATGTTGTTATCCAATGATGTCGATAGGTGTTTGGAATATCAGAGGGTTGAATAAAGGAGTTAAGCAAAAAGAGGTTATTGATGTTATTAAGGAGAATAATCTGGGGATATGTGCTGTGCTTGAAACCCATGTCAAAATATTAAATCTCAAGAGTGTTTGTGCTAAAACTTTTGGACATTGGGATTGGGTTTCTAATAATAGTTGTTGCGAGGCTGGAACTAGGATCATAGTTGGATGGAATCCTAGAATTGTGGATGTGATGGTGATTTCTCAATCTAGACAAGTTATTCACTGTTATGTTAGATTCTGTGAATCTAATTATAGCATGTATTTGTCTTTTATTTATGCTGCTTCCAATTATCTGGATAGAAGAGATTTATGGGAGAATCTGAAGAAACATAAAATGGTGGTTAAAGAGGATGCTTGGGGACTTTTAGGAGATTTCAATGTGGCTTTAAAACATTCGGAATATTCTGAAGGATGTTCTAGTTTTCCTAAAGGTGTTGAAGACTTTATTGAATGTATTAACTGTTTAGATATTGAGGACCTGAATTCGACTGGTTTCCAATTTACTTGGAACAAAACACCTGCTGGAAGTATGGGTCTCCTGAAGAAATTGGATAGAGTGATGACTAATTTGAAGTTTGTTTCAGATTATCCTTTGGCTCATGCTATATTCAAGCCTTATCGAATTTCAGATCACTGTCCGGCTGTTCTTAATATACCATTGAGTAAAATGAGATGGCGACCTTCTTTCAGATTTGCTAATTTTATTACTGAGAAGGAAGAATTTTTACCTATGGTCAAGAAAGTTTGGGATGAAAACATTGAAGGATTTTATATGTTTAAGGTTTGTCAGAAATTGAAGATTCTTAAAAAACATTGTAGGGATCTTTGTAACAGCTACAGAGGATATGGGAAGCGAATACAGGAGCTAAGGAAAAATCTGGAAAGTAAACAAATGGAGATTGATTGTAATCCTTTTGATCATAAGATTAGGAATGAGCATGCTGATCTATTGCTCAAATTTAATGAAGCTTGTAATGATGAAGAGAAGCTTTTATTCCAAAGAGCTAAAATTAAATGGATTCAGGAAGGTGATAATAATACTAAATTTTTTCATAGTATTGTGAAGAGTAGGGGCAATAAAAATAGAATTATGAGGGTTTTGGATGAAGATGGAAGATGGGTTAGTGGAATTGCTTTGAAGGATAAATTTGTTTCGTATTTTAAAATTTTCTTGGGGTGTAAGGATGATACTGTTATACCGGAATTAAATGAAGATCTTTTCAATAACAGGTTAGACAGTTCTGATGCTATTAATATGATCAGAGTGGTGACTGATGAAGAAATTAAAGCTGCCATGTTTGAAATTGATGACAATCGAGCTCCAGGACCTGATGGTTATTCTTCAAAATTTTTCAAGAGTGCCTGGAATATTATTGGATCGGAGGTTTGCAAAGCAGTGAGAGAATTTTTTTGGACAGGGAAGCTTCTTAAAGGGATAAATGCTACGAGAGTTATTTTAATTCCTAAAGTGGATATGCCGAGGAAGGTTGCTGATTTTAGACCTATAGCCTGCTGCAATACTTTGTATAAATGTATTAGTAAGGTTATAGTGAATAGAATTAGAAGCTGTTTGGGGAAAATTGTTAGTAAGAATCAATCTGCTTTCATTCCTGGAAGATCGATCTTGGATAATATACTTCTTGCGCAGGAATTGATGGTGGGATATAATAACAAGAGGGGAGTTCCAAAGTGCACCTTAAAAATTGATATTCAAAAAGCATATGATACAGTGGATTGGGAGTTTCTTAAGAGAAGTCTTAAAGGGTTTGGATTTCATCCGATTATGATTCAATGGATTATGGCTTGTGTGTCTTCCCCGTGGTTTATGATCAATTTTAATGGAGAAGACCATGGGTATTTTGAAGGAAAGAGGGGGCTTAGGCAGGGTGATCCTCTATCACCTTACTTATTTACTATAGTGATGGAAGTTTTCAATAAGATTCTTGGTAAGAAAATAGAAGACAGCCATAATTTTAAATATCACAATAAGTGTGAGGTGCTTAGCATTTCTCATTTATGTTTTGCTGATGATCTTCTGGTTTTTTCTTATGGTAATGGGAACTCGGCTAGAATCATAAGGGAAGCTCTTGATGATTTCAAAAATATTTCTGGGCTGAAGGTTAGCATGGAAAAGAGCCAGATCTATTTCAGTTGTGTTAAACCGAATATGAGGAGAATAATTTTGGGAATTCTTCCTTTTGATGTTGGGAAATTTCCTTTTAAATACTTGGGTGTTCCTATGTGTGTTACTAAACTTTTTGAAAGAGATTGCAAGAAGTTGTTAGAAAAGATTAGAATGAGAATTTTCAACTGGAAATGCAAAACATTATCGTTTGCTGGAAGATTACAGCTCATTAATTCTGTGTTGACTTCTATTCATGTGTATTGGGCTTCAATTTTTAAAATCCCCATTGCAACTATAAAAGAGATTGAAAAGATGTGTAGAAGCTTCTTATGGGCTAATGGTGAAAAAGTTAATGGGAAAGCTAAAGTCAAATGGGATGATGTTTGTAAACCTAAAGATTATGGAGGATTGGGGATTAAGAATTTAAGGAAATGGAATGATGCTTTACTTGCAAAACATGTGTGGAATGTTGTTAATAATAAAAATTCTTTATGGGTGCAATGGGTGAAAGCTTATTACATTGGAAAGAGAAATTTTTGGGATATAATGCAAAAGAAAAGCATGAGCTGGACCTGGAAGAGATTTTTGGAAATTAGAAAAATTGTTAGACCTCATATTGTTGCTTGTGTGGGAAATGGGAGGAACACCTCTTTATGGCATGATTGGTGGCATCCTTTAGGTATTTTAAGTACTATCATCCCAAGAAGAGAATGGTTTAGCTATGGATTTAATGATTTTTCTTTGGTTAGTGATGTGCTTGATTATGATACTTATTGTTGGCCTGTAAATTGGGTTGATAAATTTTCAGGTCTAAAAGATGCTCCTATGTTTTGTATTGATCCTAATATGAGAGATGGTGCTGGATGGAGAGATAAGGAGGGTAATTACAAGCAATTTTCGTGTAATCAAGTGTGGAGAGATATTAACAACTTTGGGAATAAGGTGCCATGGAAGGATATCGTTTGGTATGGTAAGGGCATTCCTAGAAATTCTTTCATTTTATGGATGGCTATCTTGAATAGATTGAAAACTCAGGATCGTGTTAGAGTTTGGGAAACCACAGGAATTCTCCTCTGTCCTTTTTGTAATCTTATACCTGATTCTCATGATCATCTCTTCTTTAATTGTGAATTTTCACAAAGTATTTGGAGACATTTTTGTGGTAAGATGAGAATTAAATTGGTGATGGGTGGCTGGAATGAGACGATTCTGAAGTGCTGTAACCTGTGGTACAAGGATACAGGTGAGAGTTTAATTAATAAATGTATTCTTGCGAGTTGTGTAGCACATATTTGGAAGGAAAGGAATGCTAGGATTTTTAACAAGAAGAGTCTAACAGCTGAAGGAGTGATAGCTTGTATTGAGAATGAAATCAGATTAAAGCTGTTGGATTTAAGGAATAATAATAATTTGATTAATAAAAGAATCTATAAGGATTGGGGCATTTATGGAAAGGACAAACATAAAAGATGAATTACTGGATCAGATTTGGGAAGTTGACGGTTGAAGTGTTCTTTAGTTGGGGTTGGCAGTGGAGAAATTATTTTGAGTTTATTCTTTGTATTGGTTTTAGCTGGGGGCAATTTTGGAATAAGTGGTTTTACAAAGGAATTGACGGAAATTGTCTATGGTTGGGGAGTTCTCTCTCTAATCATTTGACTTGTACCAATGGGATTTTTAATTTGGATATGATCCTTTGTGAGATTATTCAAATTGAAAATCCTAGACATGTGATTGATGCCATGTCAAGTCTGAAACTTATTCTGAATTTCTGGAGTCTCGGTATTGGGTTTTGGTTCGTTGGGATTTGTATTCTTTGCAGGAATCTTTTGCAGTGGATGAAGATGGACATTAGTGATAAGAAGGATGGGAGTTTCTTGCTGAAATTCAAGAGGAGAAAGAAGAATTGGAAAAGAGACAGAAGAAGCAAATTTGATCAGCTATTGGAGATTAATTGGGATTGCATTGTTATTTTGGTTAATAGTCTTAATTATGTTTGGATTCTATTTGTGATTTGTTGGTTGAGAATTTTGGTCTTAATTGGATTTTCGTTAAAGTTTAGTCTTTGGACTGAGGGTTTTTTTAAGGGCCTTACCCCTTGCTATTTTTTTTATGGTTATCGGAGTTTTTGGAGGTGCAAGGGGGTGAAGTTACCTTTTTTCCCTCATTCAATAAGTCCTAGGGCTAACTTTAAGGATTTTAGGGTTTATTGGGGTTGTGAGTGGTTAGTTCTTATTCTTAGGAAGTGGTTTGGTAGTTGGTTATGGATAGGCTGGATATTTTTGTTATTTGATTGAAAATTGGTGTTTGTATTCTTTTATTCTTTTTAATAAAGTTTGCTGAGCTTTGGCTCTTTCAAAAAAAAAAAAAAAAAAAAAAAGAATAAAAGAATTCTCATCAAAGCTTTACTTTAATTGCATAGACTTCTATTGTGGAACTCAAGAATTAAACGATGCTCATCAAAGCTTTGCTAAATTACAAAAACTTCTAATGTGGAACTCAAGAATAAAACAATGCACATCAAAGCTTTTCTAATATTGCATGGACATCGATTGTGGAACTAAAGAATAAAACAATGCTCATCTAACCTTCGCTATATTGCGAAGACTACTTCTATTGTGGGACTCTAGAATGAAACAATGCTCATCAAAGCTATACTAAATTCCATAGACTTCAAATGTGGAACTAAAGAATGAAATAATGCTCATCAAAGCTTTGCTTGAATTGCATAGACGTTTATTGTGGAACTCAAGATTTAATCAATGCTCATCAAAGCTTTGCTAAATTTCGAAGACTACTTCTATTGTGGAACTCTAGAATTAAACAATGGTCATCAAAGCTTTGCTAAATTGCATAGACTTCTAATGTGGAACTTAAAACAATGCTCACCAAAGCTCCACATAAATTGCATACACTTCTATTATGGAATTCAAGAATGAAACAAAGCTCAACAAAGCTTTGCCAAATTGCGTAGTCTTCAATTGTGGAACTCAAGAATCAAACAACGCTCATCAAAGCTTTGCTTAAATTACATAGACTTCTATTATGGAACTACAGAATCAAACAATGCTCATCAAAGATTTGCTTAAATTGCATAGACTTCTATTGTGGAATTCAAGAATAAAACAATGCTCATCAAAACTTTGCTTAAATTGCATAGACTTGTATTTTGGAACTCAAGAATTAAACGATGCTCTTCAAAGCTTTGCTAAATTACAAAGACTTCTATTGTGGAACTCAAGAATAAAACAATGCTCATCAAAGCTTTTCTAAAATTGCATGGACTTCGATTAAGGATCTCAAGAATAAAAGAATGCTCATCTAACATTCGCTAAATTGCGAAGACTACTTCTATTGTGAAACTCTAGAATTAAACAATGCTCATCAAAGCTATGCTAAATTGTATAAACTTCTAATGTGGAACTCAAGAATGAATCAATGCGCATCAAAGCTTTGCTTAAGTTGCATACACTTCTATTGTGGAACTCAAGAATTATAGAATGCTCATTAAAGTTTTGCTAAATTGCAAATATTACTTTTATTGTGGAACTTAAGAATTAAACTATGCTCATCAATGTTTTGATAAATTGGATAGACTTCCAATATGGAACTCAAGAATGAAACAGTGCTCAACAAACCTTTGCTAAATTGCATTGTCTTCTATTGTGGAACTCAAGAATCAAACAATGCTCATCAAACCTTTGCTTAAATTGCATATACTACTATTGTGGAACTCAAGAATCAAACAATGCTCACCAAAGCTTTCCTTACATTGCATAAACCTCTATTGTGGTACTCAAGAATTAAACGATGATCATCAAAGCTTAGCTAAATTGGATAAACTTCGAATGTGGAACTCAATAATGAAACAATGGTCATCAAAGCTTTGCATAAATTGCATAGACTTCTATTGTGGAACTCAAGAGTTAAACAATGCTCTTCAAAGTTTTGCTAAATTGCGAAGACTACTTCTTTTGTGGATCTCTAGAATTAAACAATGCACATCAAAGCTGTGCTAAATTGCATTGAGTTCTAATGTGGAACTCAAGAATGAATCATCAAAGCTTTGCTTAAATTGCATAGACTTCTATTGTGGAACTCAAGAATTAAACAATGCTCACCAATGCTTTGCTAAATTGCATAGACTTCCAATGTGGAAACCAAGAATGAAACAATGTCATCAATGCTTTGCTAAATTGCATAGACTTTTATTTTGGAACTCAACAATCAAACAATGCTCATCAAAGCTTTGCTTAAAATGCATATAGTTCTATTGTGGAACTCAAGAATAAAAGAATTCTCATCAAAGCTTTACTTTAATTGCATAGACTTCTATTGTGGAACTCAAGAATTAAACGATGCTCATCAAAGCTTTGCTAAATTACAAAAACTTCTAATGTGGAACTCAAGAATAAAACAATGCACATCAAAGATTTTCTAGTATTGCATGGACATCGATTGTGGAACTAAAGAATAAAACAATGCTCATCTAACCTTCGCTATATTGCGAAGACTACTTCTATTATGGGACTCTAGAATGAACCAATGCTCATCAAAGCTATACTAAATTCCATAGACTTCAAATGTGGAACTAAAGAATGAAATAATGCTCATCAAAGCTTTGCTTGAATTGCATAGACGTTTATTGTGGAACTCAAGATTTAATCAATGCTCATCAAAGCTTTGCTAAATTTCGAAGACTACTTCTATTGTGGAACTCTAGAATTAAACAATGGTCATCAAAGCTTTGCTAAATTGCATAGACTTCTAATGTGGAACTTAAAACAATGCTCACCAAAGCTCCACATAAATTGCATACACTTCTATTATGGAATTCAAGAATGAAACAAAGCTCAACAAAGCTTTGCCAAATTGCGTAGTCTTCAATTGTGGAACTCAAGAATCAAACAACGCTCATCAAAGCTTTGCTTAAATTACATAGACTTCTATTATGGAACTACAGAATCAAACAATGCTCATCAAAGATTTGCTTAAATTGCATAGACTTCTATTGTGGAACTCAAGAATAAAATAATGTTCATCAAAGCTTTGCTTAAATTGCATAGACTTGTATTTTGGAACTCAAGAATTAAACGATGCTCTTCAAAGCTTTGCTAAATTACAAAGACTTCTATTGTGGAACTCAAGAATAAAACAATGCTCATCAAAGCTTTTCTAAAATTGCATGGACTTCGATTATGGATCTCAAGAATAAAAGAATGCTCATCTAACATTCGCTAAATTGCGAAGACTACTTCTATTGTGAAACTCTAGAATTAAACAATGCTCATCAAAGCTATGCTAAATTGTATAAACTTCTAATGTGGAAATCAAGAATGAATCAATGCGCATCAAAGCATTGCTTAAGTTGCATACACTTCTATTGTGGAACTCAAGAATTATAGAATGCTCATTAAAGTTTTGCTAAATTGCAAATATTACTTTTATTGTGGAACTTAAGAATTAAACTATGCTCATCAATGTTTTGATAAATTGGATAGACTTCCAATATGGAACTCAAGAATGAAACAGTGCTCAACAAACCTTTGCTAAATTGCATTGTCTTCTATTGTGGAACTCAAGAATCAAACAATGCTCATCAAACCTTTGCTTAAATTGCATATACTACTATTGTGGAACTCAAGAATCAAACAATGCTCACCAAAGCTTTCCTTACATTGCATAAACCTCTATTGTGGTACTCAAGAATTAAACGATGATCATCAAAGCTTAGCTAAATTGGATAAACTTCGAATGTGGAACTCAATAATGAAACAATGGTCATCAAAGCTTTGCATAAATTGCATAGACTTCTATTGTGGAACTCAAGAGTTAAACAATGCTCTTCAAAGTTTTGCTAAATTGCGAAGACTACTTCTTTTGTGGATCTCTAGAATTAAACAATGCACATCAAAGCTGTGCTAAATTGCATTGAGTTCTAATGTGGAACTCAAGAATGAAACATTGCTCATCAAAGCTTTGCTTAAATTGCATAGACTTCTATTGTGGAACTCAAGAATTAAACAATGCTCACCAATGCTTTGCTAAATTGCATAGACTTCCAATGTGGAAACCAAGAATGAAACAATGTCATCAATGCTTTGCTAAATTGCATAGACTTTTATTTTGGAACTCAAGAATCAAACAATGCTCATCAAAGCTTTGCTTAAAATGCATATAGTTCTTTTGTGGAACTCAAGAATAAAAGAATTCTCATCAAAGCTTTACTTTAATTGCATAGACTTCTATTGTGGAACTCAAGAATTAAACGATGCTCATCAAAGCTTTGCTAAATTACAAAAACTTCTAATGTGGAACTCAAGAATAAAACAATGCACATCAAAGCTTTTCTAATATTGCATGGACATCGAGTGTGGAACTAAAGAATAAAACAATGCTCATCTAACCTTCGCTATATTGCGATGACTACTTCTATTGTGGGACTCTAGAATGAAACAATGCTCATCAAAGTTATACTAAATTCCATAGACTTCAAATGTGGAACTAAAGAATGAAATAATGCTCATCAAAGCTTCGCTTGAATTGCATAGACGTTTATTGTGGAACTCAAGATTTAATCAATGCTCATCAAAGCTTTGCTAAATTTCGAAGACTACTTCTATTGTGGAACTCTAGAATTAAACAATGGTCATCAAAGCTTTGCTAAATTGCATAGACTTCTAATGTGGAACTTAAAACAATGCTCACCAAAGCTCCACATAAATTGCATACACTTCTATTATGGAATTCAAGAATGAAACAAAGCTCAACAAAGCTTTGCCAAATTGCGTAGTCTTCAATTGTGGAACTCAAGAATCAAACAACGCTCATCAAAGCTTTGCTTAAATTACATAGATTTCTATTATGGAACTACATAATCAAACAATGCTCATCAAAGATTTGCTTAAATTGCATAGACTTCTATTGTGGAACTCAAGAATAAAACAATGCTCATCAAAGCTTTGCTTAAATTGCATAGACTTGTGATATGATTCATCTTATAACATTGTGAAAATGGACCACTTGCAAAGGCACGAGCTATAAAGCATTCAATAAGGCTTTAAACGGGCTGATTAGAGAAGTTTGTACTCAAGAAAGTGCATGAAGACCCATTTGACCCGATTAAGGTTGGATTACCATAATTTAAGTCCAAGAAAGATTTACAAGACCCAATAAGAGCCATTAACAAGCCCATTTCAAATTTTTATAATTTAATTATGTAATTTTCGTTTTTATTCTCCTAAATAAGTGAGTAGGAGTTGTAAGAGTCATATGTTACTTGAACCCTGCTCATAAGTATGTCTAGATTCATAGTTTTAAGTCATGTAATTTAATGCCTTAATGTTGATTGAATTAAAGTTGCATCTTTAATTCATGACTTTTGAGGTGTCTCCAAATCGCATATAAATAGGTTGCTTATGTTCTCATTTTGATCAATCAAGTTTAGAATAAAAACAATGTGAGTTTTATACTCTTTGTCGTTCTTTTTGGAACTTTAGGAACTTATCAAGTTATGTAACTTGTGGCGTTCAAAACTTATCAATCAACTTGGTGGGTTGGTTGTGGCGTTTCTATACCAAGGTTCTTGTCTCTTTATAGGCAATGGGTCGCGGTTTCCACCATCACATTACAACAACCAATAGAACGATCGGGCAAAGTGTGTTCAAACCTAGTTTTCGGGTGAGATCACATCAACTTGTATTTTGGAACTCAAGAATTAAACGATGCTTTTCAAAGCTTTGCTAAATTACAAAGACTTCTATTGTGGAACTCAAGAATAAAACAATGCTCATCAAAGCTTTTCTAAAATTGCATGGACTTCGATTATGGATCTCAAGAATAAAAGAATGCTCATCTAACATTCGCTAAATTGCGAAGACTACTTCTATTGTGAAACTCTAGAATTAAACAATGCTCATCAAAGCTATGCTAAATTGTATAAACTTCTAATGTGGAACTCAAGAATGAATCAATGCGCATCAAAGCTTTGCTTAAGTTGCATACACTTCTATTGTGGAACTCAAGAATTATAGAATGCTCATTAAAGTTTTGCTAAATTGCAAATATTACTTTTATTGTGGAACTTAAGAATTAAACTATGCTCATCAATGTTTTGATAAATTGGATAGACTTCCAATATGGAACTCAAGAATGAAACAGTGCTCAACAAACCTTTGCTAAATTGCATTGTCTTCTATTGTGGAACTCAAGAATCAAACAATGCTCATCAAACCTTTGCTTAAATTGCATAGACTACTATTGTGGAACTCAAGAATCAAACAATGCTCACCAAAGCTTTCCTTACATTGCATAAACCTCTATTGTGGTACTCAAGAATTAAACGATGATCATCAAAGAAATTGGATAAACTTCGAATGTGGAACTCAATAATGAAACAATGGTCATCAAAGCTTTGCATAAATTGCATAGACTTCTATTGTGGAACTCAAGAGTTAAACAATGCTCTTCAAAGTTTTGCTAAATTGCGAAGACTACTTCTTTTGTGGATCTCTACAATTAAACAATGCACATCAAAGCTGTGCTAAATTGCATTGAGTTCTAATGTGGAATTCAAGAATGAAACATTGCTCATCAAAGCTTTGCTTAAATTGCATAGACTTCTATTGTGGAACTCAAGAATTAAACAATGCTCACCAATGCTTTGCTAAATTGCATAGACTTCCAATGTGGAAACCAAGAATGAAACAATGTCATCAATGCTTTGCTAAATTGCATAGACTTTTATTTTGGAACTCAAGAATCAAACAATGCTCATCAAAGCTTTGCTTAAAATGCATATAGTTCTATTGTGGAACTCAAGAATAAAAGAATTCTCATCAAAGCTTTACTTTAATTGCATAGACTTCTATTGTGGAACTCAAGAATTAAACGATGCTCATCAAAGCTTTGCTAAATTACAAAAACTTCTAATGTGGAACTCAAGAATAAAACAATGCACATCAAAGCTTTTCTAATATTGCATGGACATCGATTGTGGAACTAAAGAATAAAACAATGCTCATCTAACCTTCGCTATATTGCGAAGACTACTTCTATTGTGGGACTCTAGAATGAAACAATGCTCATCAAAGCTATACTAAATTCCATAGACTTCAAATGTGGAACTAAAGAATGAAATAATGCTCATCAAAGCTTTGCTTGAATTGCATAGACGTTTATTGTGGAACTCAAGATTTAATCAATGCTCATCAAAGCTTTGCTAAATTTCGAAGACTACTTCTATTGTGGAACTCTAGAATTAAACAATGGTCATCAAAGCTTTGCTAAATTGCATAGACTTCTAATGTGGAACTTAAAACAATGCTCACCAAAGCTCCACATAAATTGCATACACTTCTATTATGGAATTCAAGAATGAAACAAAGCTCAACAAAGCTTTGCCAAATTGCGTAGTCTTCAATTGTGGAACTCAAGAATCAAACAACGCTCATCAAAGCTTTGCTTAAATTACATAGACTTCTATTATGGAACTACAGAATCAAACAATGCTCATCAAAGATTTGCTTAAATTGCATAGACTTCTATTGTGGAACTCAAGAATAAAACAATGCTCATCAAAGCTTTGCTTAAATTGCATAGACTTCTATTGTGGAACTCAAGAATTAAACGATGCTCATCAAAGCTTTGCTAAATTACAAAGACTTCTATTGTGGAACTCAAGAATAAAACAATGCTCATCAAAGCTTTTCTAAAATTGCATGGACTTCGATTATGGATCTCAAGAATAAAAGAATGCTCATCTAACATTCGCTAAATTGCGAAGACTACTTCTATTGTGAAACTCTAGAATTAAACAATGCTCATCAAAGCTATGCTAAATTGTATAAACTTCTAATGTGGAACTCAAGAATGAATCAATGCGCATCAAAGCTTTGCTTAAGTTGCATACACTTCTATTGTGGAACTCAAGAATTATAGAATGCTCATTAAAGTTTTGCTAAATTGCAAATATTACTTTTATTGTGGAACTTAAGAATTAAACTATGCTCATCAATGTTTTGATAAATTGGATAGACTTCCAATATGGAACTCAAGAATGAAACAGTGCTCAACAAACCTTTGCTAAATTGCATTGTCTTCTATTGTGGAACTCAAGAATCAAACAATGCTCATCAAACCTTTGCTTAAATTGCATAGACTACTATTGTGGAACTCAAGAATCAAACAATGCTCACCAAAGCTTTCCTTACATTGCATAAACCTCTATTGTGGTACTCAAGAATTAAACGATGATCATCAAAGCTTAGCTAAATTGGATAAACTTCGAATGTGGAACTCAATAATGAAACAATGGTCATCAAAGCTTTGCATAAATTGCATAGACTTCTATTGTGGAACTCAAGAGTTAAACAATGCTCTTCAAAGTTTTGCTAAATTGCGAAGACTACTTCTTTTGTGGATCTCTAGAATTAAACAATGCACATCAAAGCTGTGCTAAATTGCATTGAGTTCTAATGTGGAACTCAAGAATGAAACATTGCTCATCAAAGCTTTGCTTAAATTGCATAGACTTCTATTGTGGAACTCAAGAATTAAACAATGCTCACCAATGCTTTGCTAAATTGCATAGACTTCCAATGTGGAAACCAAGAATGAAACAATGTCATCAATGCTTTGCTAAATTGCATAGACTTTTATTTTGGAACTCAAGAATCAAACAATGCTCATCAAAGCTTTGCTTAAAATGCATATAGTTCTATTGTGGAACTCAAGAATAAAAGAATTCTCATCAAAGCTTTACTTTAATTGCATAGACTTCTATTGTGGAACTCAAGAATTAAACGATGCTCATCAAAGCTTTGCTAAATTACAAAAACTTCTAATGTGGAACTCAAGAATAAAACAATGCACATCAAAGCTTTTCTAATATTGCATGGACATCGATTGTGGAACTAAAGAATAAAACAATGCTCATCTAACCTTCGCTATATTGCGAAGACTACTTCTATTGTGGGACTCTAGAATGAAACAATGCTCATCAAAGCTATACTAAATTCCATAGACTTCAAATGTGGAACTAAAGAATGAAATAATGCTCATCAAAGCTTTGCTTGAATTGCATAGACGTTTATTGTGGAACTCAAGATTTAATCAATGCTCATCAAAGCTTTGCTAAATTTCGAAGACTACTTCTATTGTGGAACTCTAGAATTAAACAATGGTCATCAAAGCTTTGCTAAATTGCATAGACTTCTAATGTGGAACTTAAAACAATGCTCACCAAAGCTCCACATAAATTGCATACACTTCTATTATGAAATTCAAGAATGAAACAAAGCTCAACAAAGCTTTGCCAAATTGCGTAGTCTTCAATTGTGGAACACAAGAATCAAACAACGCTCATCAAAGCTTTGCTTAAATTACATAGACTTCTATTATGGAACTACAGAATCAAACAATGCTCATCAAAGATTTGCTTAAATTGCATAGACTTCTATTGTGGAACTCAAGAATAAAACAATGCTTATCAAAGCTTTGCTTAAACTGCATAGACTTGTATTTTGGAACTCAAGAATTAAACGATGCTCTTCAAAGCTTTGCTAAATTACAAAGACTTCTATTTGTGGAACTCAAGAATAAAACAATGCTCATCAAAGCTTTTCTAAAATTGCATGGACTTCGATTATGGATCTCAAGAATAAAAGAATGCTCATCTAACATTCGCAAAATTGCGAAGACTACTTCTATTGTGAAACTCTAGAATTAAACAATGCTCATCAAGGCTATGCTAAATTGTATAAATTTCTAATGTGGAACTCAAGAATGAATCAATGCGCATCAAAGCTTTGCTTAAGTTGCTTACACTTCTATTGTGGAACTCAAGAATTATAGAATGCTCATTAAAGTTTTGCTAAATTGCAAATATTACTTTTATTGTGGAACTTAAGAATTAAACTATGCTCATCAATGTTTTGATAAATTGGATAGACTTCCAATATGGAACTCAAGAATGAAACAGTGCTCAACAAACCTTTGCTAAATTGCATTGTCTTCTATTGTGGAACTCAAGAATCAAACAATGCTCATCAAACCTTTGCTTAAATTGCATATACTACTATTGTGGAACTCAAGAATCAAACAATGCTCACCAAAGCTTTCCTTACATTGCATAAACCTCTATTGTGGTACTCAAGAATTAAACGATGATCATCAAAGCTTAGCTAAATTGGATAAACTTCGAATGTGGAACTCAATAATGAAACAATGGTCATCAAAGCTTTGCATAAATTGCATAGACTTCTATTGTGGAACTCAAGAGTTAAACAATGCTCTTCAAAGTTTTGCTAAATTGCGAAGACTACTTCTATTGTGGATCTCTAGAATTAAACAATGCACATCAAAGCTGTGCTAAATTGCATTGAGTTCTAATGTGGAACTCAAGAATGAAACATTGCTCATCAAAGCTTTGCTTAAATTGCGTAGACTTCTATTGTGGAACTCAAGAATTAAACAATGCTCACCAATGCTTTGCTAAATTGCATAGACTTCCAATGTGGAAACCAAGAATGAAACAATGTCATCAATGCTTTGCTAAATTGCATAGACTTTTATTTTGGAACTCAAGAATCAAACAATGCTCATCAAAGCTTTGCTTAAAATGCATATAGTTCTATTGTGGAACTCAAGAATAAAAGAATTCTCATCAAAGCTTTACTTTAATTGCATAGACTTCTATTGTGGAACTCAAGAATTAAACGATGCTCATCAAAGCTTTGCTAAATTACAAAAACTTCTAATGTGGAACTCAAGAATAAAACAATGCACATCAAAGCTTTTCTAATATTGCATGGACATCGATTGTGGAACTAAAGAATAAAACAATGCTCATCTAACCTTCGCTATATTGCGAAGACTACTTCTATTGTGGGACTCTAGAATGAAACAATGCTCATCAAAGCTATACTAAATTCCATAGACTTCAAATGTGGAACTAAAGAATGAAATAATGCTCATCAAAGCTTTGCTTGAATTGCATAGACGTTTATTGTGGAACTCAAGATTTAATCAATGCTCATCAAAGCTTTGCTAAATTTCGAAGACTACTTCTATTGTGGAACTCTAGAATTAAATAATGGTCATCAAAGCTTTGCTAAATTGCATAGACTTCTAATGTGGAACTTAAAACAATGCTCACCAAAGCTCCACATAAATTGCATACACTTCTATTATGAAATTCAAGAATGAAACAAAGCTCAACAAAGCTTTGCCAAATTGCGTAGTCTTCAATTGTGGAACACAAGAATCAAACAACGCTCATCAAAGCTTTGCTTAAATTACATAGACTTCTATTATGGAACTACAGAATCAAACAATGCTCATCAAAGATTTGCTTAAATTGCATAGACTTCTATTGTGGAACTCAAGAATAAAACAATGCTTATCAAAGCTTTGCTTAAACTGCATAGACTTGTATTTTGGAACTCAAGAATTAAACGATGCTCTTCAAAGCTTTGCTAAATTACAAAGACTTCTATTTGTGGAACTCAAGAATAAAACAATGCTCATCAAAGCTTTTCTAAAATTGCATGGACTTCGATTATGGATCTCAAGAATAAAAGAATGCTCATCTAACATTCGCAAAATTGCGAAGACTACTTCTATTGTGAAACTCTAGAATTAAACAATGCTCATCAAGGCTATGCTAAATTGTATAAATTTCTAATGTGGAACTCAAGAATGAATCAATGCGCATCAAAGCTTTGCTTAAGTTGCTTACACTTCTATTGTGGAACTCAAGAATTATAGAATGCTCATTAAAGTTTTGCTAAATTGCAAATATTACTTTTATTGTGGAACTTAAGAATTAAACTATGCTCATCAATGTTTTGATAAATTGGATAGACTTCCAATATGGAACTCAAGAATGAAACAGTGCTCAACAAACCTTTGCTAAATTGCATTGTCTTCTATTGTGGAACTCAAGAATCAAACAATGCTCATCAAACCTTTGCTTAAATTGCATATACTACTATTGTGGAACTCAAGAATCAAACAATGCTCACCAAAGCTTTCCTTACATTGCATAAACCTCTATTGTGGTACTCAAGAATTAAACGATGATCATCAAAGCTTAGCTAAATTGGATAAACTTCGAATGTGGAACTCAATAATGAAACAATGGTCATCAAAGCTTTGCATAAATTGCATAGACTTCTATTGTGGAACTCAAGAGTTAAACAATGCTCTTCAAAGTTTTGCTAAATTGCGAAGACTACTTCTATTGTGGATCTCTAGAATTAAACAATGCACATCAAAGCTGTGCTAAATTGCATTGAGTTCTAATGTGGAACTCAAGAATGAAACATTGCTCATCAAAGCTTTGCTTAAATTGCGTAGACTTCTATTGTGGAACTCAAGAATTAAACAATGCTCACCAATGCTTTGCTAAATTGCATAGACTTCCAATGTGGAAACCAAGAATGAAACAATGTCATCAATGCTTTGCTAAATTGCATAGACTTTTATTTTGGAACTCAAGAATCAAACAATGCTCATCAAAGCTTTGCTTAAAATGCATATAGTTCTATTGTGGAACTCAAGAATAAAAGAATTCTCATCAAAGCTTTACTTTAATTGCATAGACTTCTATTGTGGAACTCAAGAATTAAACGATGCTCATCAAAGCTTTGCTAAATTACAAAAACTTCTAATGTGGAACTCAAGAATAAAACAATGCACATCAAAGCTTTTCTAATATTGCATGGACATCGATTGTGGAACTAAAGAATAAAACAATGCTCATCTAACCTTCGCTATATTGCGAAGACTACTTCTATTGTGGGACTCTAGAATGAAACAATGCTCATCAAAGCTATACTAAATTCCATAGACTTCAAATGTGGAACTAAAGAATGAAATAATGCTCATCAAAGCTTTGCTTGAATTGCATAGACGTTTATTGTGGAACTCAAGATTTAATCAATGCTCATCAAAGCTTTGCTAAATTTCGAAGACTACTTCTATTGTGGAACTCTAGAATTAAATAATGGTCATCAAAGCTTTGCTAAATTGCATAGACTTCTAATGTGGAACTTAAAACAATGCTCACCAAAGCTCCACATAAATTGCATACACTTCTATTATGAAATTCAAGAATGAAACAAAGCTCAACAAAGCTTTGCCAAATTGCGTAGTCTTCAATTGTGGAACACAAGAATCAAACAACGCTCATCAAAGCTTTGCTTAAATTACATAGACTTCTATTATGGAACTACAGAATCAAACAATGCTCATCAAAGATTTGCTTAAATTGCATAGACTTCTATTGTGGAACTCAAGAATAAAACAATGCTTATCAAAGCTTTGCTTAAACTGCATAGACTTGTATTTTGGAACTCAAGAATTAAACGATGCTCTTCAAAGCTTTGCTAAATTACAAAGACTTCTATTTGTGGAACTCAAGAATTAAACAATGCTCATCAAAGCTTTTCTAAAATTGCATGGACTTCGATTATGGATCTCAAGAATAAAAGAATGCTCATCTAACATTCGCAAAATTGCGAAGACTACTTCTATTGTGAAACTCTAGAATTAAACAATGCTCATCAAGGCTATGCTAAATTGTATAAATTTCTAATGTGGAACTCAAGAATGAATCAATGCGCATCAAAGCTTTGCTTAAGTTGCATACACTTCTATTGTGGAACTCAAGAATTATAGAATGCTCATTAAAGTTTTGCTAAATTGCAAATATTACTTTTATTGTGGAACTTAAGAATTAAACTATGCTCATCAATGTTTTGATAAATTGGATAGACTTCCAATATGGAACTCAAGAATGAAACAGTGCTCAACAAACCTTTGCTAAATTGCATTGTCTTCTATTGTGGAACTCAAGAATCCAACAATGCTCATCAAACCTTTGCTTAAATTGCATAGACTACTATTGTGGAACTCAAGAATCAAACAATGCTCACCAAAGCTTTGCTTACATTGCATAAACCTCTATTGTGGTACTCAAGAATTAAACGATGATCATCAAAGCTTAGCTAAATTGGATAAACTTCGAATGTGGAACTCAATAATGAAACAATGGTCATCAAAGCTTTGCATAAATTGCATAGACTTCTATTGTGGAACTCAAGAGTTAAACAATGCTCTTCAAAGTTTTTGTTAAATTGCGAAGACTACTTCTATTATGGATCTCTAGAATTAAACAATGCACATCAAAGTTGTGCTAAATTGCATTGAGTTCTAATGTGGAACTCAAGAATGAAACATTGCTCATCAAAGCTTTGCTTAAATTGCATAGACTTCTATTGTGGAACTCAAGAATTAAACAATGCTCACCAATGCTTTGCTAAATTGCATAGACTTCCAATGTGGAAACCAAGAATGAAACAATGTCATCAATGCTTTGCTAAATTGCATAGACTTTTATTTTGGAACTCAAGAATCAAACAATGCTCATCAAAGCTTTGCTTAAAATGCATATAGTTCTATTGTGGAACTCAAGAATAAAAGAATTCTCATCAAAGCTTTACTTTAATTGCATAGACTTCTATTGTGGAACTCAAGAATTAAACGATGCTCATCAAAGCTTTGCTAAATTACAAAAACTTCTAATGTGGAACTCAAGAATAAAACAATGCACATCAAAGCTTTTCTAGTATTGCATGGACATCGATTGTGGAACTAAAGAATAAAACAATGCTCATCTAACCTTCGCTATATTGCGAAGACTACTTCTATTGTGGGACTCTAGAATGAAACAATGCTCATCAAAGCTATACTAAATTCCATAGACTTCAAATGTGGAACTAAAGAATGAAATAATGCTCATCAAAGCTTTGCTTGAATTGCATAGACGTTTATTGTGGAACTCAAGATTTAATCAATGCTCATCAAAGCTTTGCTAAATTTCGAAGACTACTTCTATTGTGGAACTCTAGAATTAAACAATGGTCATCAAAGCTTTGCTAAATTGCATAGACTTCTAATGTGGAACTTAAAACAATGCTCACCAAAGCTCCACATAAATTGCATACACTTCTATTATGGAATTCAAGAATGAAACAAAGCTCAACAAAGCTTTGCCAAATTGCGTAGTCTTCAATTGTGGAACTCAAGAATCAAACAATGCTCATCAAAGCTTTGCTTAAATTACATAGACTTCTATTATGGAACTACAGAATCAAACAATGCTCATCAAAGATTTGCTTAAATTGCATAGACTTCTATTGTGGAACTCAAGAATAAAACAATGCTCATCAAAGCTTTGCTTAAATTGCATAGACTTGTATTTTGGAACTCAAGAATTAAACGATGCTCTTCAAAGCTTTGCTAAATTACAAAGACTTCTATTGTGGAACTCAAGAATAAAACAATGCTCATCAAAGCTTTTCTAAAATTGCATGGACTTCGATTATGGATCTCAAGAATAAAAGAATGCTCATCTAACATTCGCTAAATTGCGAAGACTACTTCTATTGTGAAACTCTAGAATTAAACAATGCTCATCAAAGCTATGCTAAATTGTATAAACTTCTAATGTGGAACTCAAGAATGAATCAATGCGCATCAAAGCTTTGCTTAAGTTGCATACACTTCTATTGTGGAACTCAAGAATTATAGAATGCTCATTAAAGTTTTGCTAAATTGCAAATATTACTTTTATTGTGGAACTTAAGAATTAAACTATGCTCATCAATGTTTTGATAAATTGGATAGACTTCCAATATGGAACTCAAGAATGAAACAGTGCTCAACAAACCTTTGCTAAATTGCATTGTCTTCTATTGTGGAACTCAAGAATCAAACAATGCTCATCAAACCTTTGCTTAAATTGCATAGACTACTATTGTGGAACTCAAGAATCAAACAATGCTCACCAAAGCTTTCCTTACATTGCATAAACCTCTATTGTGGTACTCAAGAATTAAACGATGATCATCAAAGAAATTGGATAAACTTCGAATGTGGAACTCAATAATGAAACAATGGTCATCAAAGCTTTGCATAAATTGCATAGACTTCTATTGTGGAACTCAAGAGTTAAACAATGCTCTTCAAAGTTTTGCTAAATTGCGAAGACTACTTCTTTTGTGGATCTCTACAATTAAACAATGCACATCAAAGCTGTGCTAAATTGCATTGAGTTCTAATGTGGAATTCAAGAATGAAACATTGCTCATCAAAGCTTTGCTTAAATTGCATAGACTTCTATTGTGGAACTCAAGAATTAAACAATGTTCACCAATGCTTTGCTAAATTGCATAGACTTCCAATGTGGAAACCAAGAATGAAACAATGTTATCAATGCTTTGCTAAATTGCATAGACTTTTATTTTGGAACTCAAGAATCAAACAATGCTCATCAAAGCTTTGCTTAAAATGCATATAGTTCTATTGTGGAACTCAAGAATAAAAGAATTCTCATCAAAGCTTTACTTTAATTGCATAGACTTCTATTGTGGAACTCAAGAATTAAACGATGCTCATCAAAGCTTTGCTAAATTACAAAAACTTCTAATGTGGAACTCAAGAATAAAACAATGCACATCAAAGCTTTTCTAATATTGCATGGACATCGATTGTGGAACTAAAGAATAAAACAATGCTCATCTAACCTTCGCTATATTGCGAAGACTACTTCTATTGTGGGACTCTAGAATGAAACAATGCTCATCAAAGCTATACTAAATTCCATAGACTTCAAATGTGGAACTAAAGAATGAAATAATGCTCATCAAAGCTTTGCTTGAATTGCATAGACGTTTATTGTGGAACTCAAGATTTAATCAATGCTCATCAAAGCTTTGCTAAATTTCGAAGACTACTTCTATTATGGAACTCTAGAATTAAACAATGGTCATCAAAGCTTTGCTAAATTGCATAGACTTCTAATGTGGAACTTAAAACAATGCTCACCAAAGCTCCACATAAATTGCATACACTTCTATTATGGAATTCAAGAATGAAACAAAGCTCAACAAAGCTTTGCCAAATTGCGTAGTCTTCAATTGTGGAACTCAAGAATCAAACAACGCTCATCAAAGCTTTGCTTAAATTACATAGACTTCTATTATGGAACTACAGAATCAAACAATGCTCATCAAAGATTTGCTTAAATTGCATAGACTTCTATTGTGGAACTCAAGAATAAAACAATGCTCATCAAAGCTTTGCTTAAATTGCATAGACTTGTATTTTGGAACTCAAGAATTAAACGATGCTCTTCAAAGCTTTGCTAAATTACAAAGACTTCTATTGTGGAACTCAAGAATGAAACAATGCTCATCAAAGCTTTTCTAAAATTGCATGGACTTCGATTATGGATCTCAAGAATAAAAGAATGCTCATCTAACATTCGCTAAATTGCGAAGACTACTTCTATTGTGAAACTCTAGAATTAAACAATGCTCATCAAAGCTATGCTAAATTGTATAAACTTCTAATGTGGAACTCAAGAATGAATCAATGCGCATCAAAGCTTTGCTTAAGTTGCATACACTTCTATTGTGGAACTCAAGAATTATAGAATGCTCATTAAAGTTTTGCTAAATTGCAAATATTACTTTTATTGTGGAACTTAAGAATTAAACTATGCTCATCAATGTTTTGATAAATTGGATAGACTTCCAATATGGAACTCAAGAATGAAATAGTGCTCAACAAACCTTTGCTAAATTGCATTGTCTTCTATTGTGGAACTCAAGAATCAAACAATGCTCATCAAACCTTTGCTTAAATTGCATAGACTACTATTGTGGAACTCAAGAATCAAACAATGCTCACCAAAGCTTTGCTTACATTGCATAAACCTCTATTGTGGTACTCAAGAATTAAACGATGATCATCAAAGCTTAGCTAAATTGGATAAACTTCGAATGTGGAACTCAATAATGAAACAATGGTCATCAAAGCTTTGCATAAATTGCATAGACTTCTATTGTGGAACTCAAGAGTTAAACAATGCTCTTCAAAGTTTTGCTAAATTGCAAAGACTACTTCTTTTGTGGATCTCTAGAATTAAACAATGCACATCAAAGCTGTGCTAAATTGCATTGAGTTCTAATGTGGAACTCAAGAATGAAACATTGCTCATCAAAGCTTTGCTTAAATTGCATAGACTTCTATTGTGGAACTCAAGAATTAAACAATGCTCACCAATGCTTTGCTAAATTGCATAGACTTCCAATGTGGAAACCAAGAATGAAACAATGTCATCAATGCTTTGCTAAATTGCATAGACTTTTATTTTGGAACTCAAGAATCAAACAATGCTCATCAAAGCTTTGCTTAAAATGCATATAGTTCTATTGTGGAACTCAAGAATAAAAGAATTCTCATCAAAGCTTTACTTTAATTGCATAGACTTCTATTGTGGAACTCAAGAATTAAACGATGCTCATCAAAGCTTTGCTAAATTACAAAAACTTCTAATGTGGAACTCAAGAATAAAACAATGCACATCAAAGCTTTTCTAATATTGCATGGACATCGATTGTGGAACTAAAGAATAAAACAATGCTCATCTAACCTTCGCTATATTGCGAAGACTACTTCTATTGTGGGACTCTAGAATGAAACAATGCTCATCAAAGCTATACTAAATTCCATAGACTTCAAATGTGGAACTAAAGAATGAAATAATGCTCATCAAAGCTTTGCTTGAATTGCATAGACGTTTATTGTGGAACTCAAGATTTAATCAATGCTCATCAAAGCTTTGCTAAATTTCGAAGACTACTTCTATTGTGGAACTCTAGAATTAAACAATGGTCATCAAAGCTTTGCTAAATTGCATAGACTTCTAATGTGGAACTTAAAACAATGCTCACCAAAGCTCCACATAAATTGCATACACTTCTATTATGGAATTCAAGAATGAAACAAAGCTCAACAAAGCTTTGCCAAATTGCGTAGTCTTCAATTGTGGAACTCAAGAATCAAACAACGCTCATCAAAGCTTTGCTTAAATTACATAGACTTCTATTATGGAACTACAGAATCAAACAATGCTCATCAAAGATTTGCTTAAATTGCATAGACTTCTATTGTGGAATTCAAGAATAAAACAATGCTCATCAAAACTTTGCTTAAATTGCATAGACTTGTATTTTGGAACTCAAGAATTAAACGATGCTCTTCAAAGCTTTGCTAAATTACAAAGACTTCTATTGTGGAACTCAAGAATAAAACAATGCTCATCAAAGCTTTTCTAAAATTGCATGGACTTCGATTAAGGATCTCAAGAATAAAAGAATGCTCATCTAACATTCGCTAAATTGCGAAGACTACTTCTATTGTGAAACTCTAGAATTAAACAATGCTCATCAAAGCTATGCTAAATTGTATAAACTTCTAATGTGGAACTCAAGAATGAATCAATGCGCATCAAAGCTTTGCTTAAGTTGCATACACTTCTATTGTGGAACTCAAGAATTATAGAATGCTCATTAAAGTTTTGCTAAATTGCAAATATTACTTTTATTGTGGAACTTAAGAATTAAACTATGCTCATCAATGTTTTGATAAATTGGATAGACTTCCAATATGGAACTCAAGAATGAAACAGTGCTCAACAAACCTTTGCTAAATTGCATTGTCTTCTATTGTGGAACTCAAGAATCAAACAATGCTCATCAAACCTTTGCTTAAATTGCATAGACTACTATTGTGGAACTCAAGAATCAAACAATGCTCACCAAAGCTTTCCTTACATTGCATAAACCTCTATTGTGGTACTCAAGAATTAAACGATGATCATCAAAGAAATTGGATAAACTTCGAATGTGGAACTCAATAATGAAACAATGGTCATCAAAGCTTTGCATAAATTGCATAGACTTCTATTGTGGAACTCAAGAGTTAAACAATGCTCTTCAAAGTTTTGCTAAATTGCGAAGACTACTTCTTTTGTGGATCTCTACAATTAAACAATGCACATCAAAGCTGTGCTAAATTGCATTGAGTTCTAATGTGGAATTCAAGAATGAAACATTGCTCATCAAAGCTTTGCTTAAATTGCATAGACTTCTATTGTGGAACTCAAGAATTAAACAATGTTCACCAATGCTTTGCTAAATTGCATAGACTTCCAATGTGGAAACCAAGAATGAAACAATGTTATCAATGCTTTGCTAAATTGCATAGACTTTTATTTTGGAACTCAAGAATCAAACAATGCTCATCAAAGCTTTGCTTAAAATGCATATAGTTCTATTGTGGAACTCAAGAATAAAAGAATTCTCATCAAAGCTTTACTTTAATTGCATAGACTTCTATTGTGGAACTCAAGAATTAAACGATGCTCATCAAAGCTTTGCTAAATTACAAAAACTTCTAATGTGGAACTCAAGAATAAAACAATGCACATCAAAGCTTTTCTAATATTGCATGGACATCGATTGTGGAACTAAAGAATAAAACAATGCTCATCTAACCTTCGCTATATTGCGAAGACTACTTCTATTGTGGGACTCTAGAATGAAACAATGCTCATCAAAGCTATACTAAATTCCATAGACTTCAAATGTGGAACTAAAGAATGAAATAATGCTCATCAAAGCTTTGCTTGAATTGCATAGACGTTTATTGTGGAACTCAAGATTTAATCAATGCTCATCAAAGCTTTGCTAAATTTCGAAGACTACTTCTATTATGGAACTCTAGAATTAAACAATGGTCATCAAAGCTTTGCTAAATTGCATAGACTTCTAATGTGGAACTTAAAACAATGCTCACCAAAGCTCCACATAAATTGCATACACTTCTATTATGGAATTCAAGAATGAAACAAAGCTCAACAAAGCTTTGCCAAATTGCGTAGTCTTCAATTGTGGAACTCAAGAATCAAACAACGCTCATCAAAGCTTTGCTTAAATTACATAGACTTCTATTATGGAACTACAGAATCAAACAATGCTCATCAAAGATTTGCTTAAATTGCATAGACTTCTATTGTGGAACTCAAGAATAAAACAATGCTCATCAAAGCTTTGCTTAAATTGCATAGACTTGTATTTTGGAACTCAAGAATTAAACGATGCTCTTCAAAGCTTTGCTAAATTACAAAGACTTCTATTGTGGAACTCAAGAATGAAACAATGCTCATCAAAGCTTTTCTAAAATTGCATGGACTTCGATTATGGATCTCAAGAATAAAAGAATGCTCATCTAACATTCGCTAAATTGCGAAGACTACTTCTATTGTGAAACTCTAGAATTAAACAATGCTCATCAAAGCTATGCTAAATTGTATAAACTTCTAATGTGGAACTCAAGAATGAATCAATGCGCATCAAAGCTTTGCTTAAGTTGCATACACTTCTATTGTGGAACTCAAGAATTATAGAATGCTCATTAAAGTTTTGCTAAATTGCAAATATTACTTTTATTGTGGAACTTAAGAATTAAACTATGCTCATCAATGTTTTGATAAATTGGATAGACTTCCAATATGGAACTCAAGAATGAAATAGTGCTCAACAAACCTTTGCTAAATTGCATTGTCTTCTATTGTGGAACTCAAGAATCAAACAATGCTCATCAAACCTTTGCTTAAATTGCATAGACTACTATTGTGGAACTCAAGAATCAAACAATGCTCACCAAAGCTTTGCTTACATTGCATAAACCTCTATTGTGGTACTCAAGAATTAAACGATGATCATCAAAGCTTAGCTAAATTGGATAAACTTCGAATGTGGAACTCAATAATGAAACAATGGTCATCAAAGCTTTGCATAAATTGCATAGACTTCTATTGTGGAACTCAAGAGTTAAACAATGCTCTTCAAAGTTTTGCTAAATTGCAAAGACTACTTCTTTTGTGGATCTCTAGAATTAAACAATGCACATCAAAGCTGTGCTAAATTGCATTGAGTTCTAATGTGGAACTCAAGAATGAAACATTGCTCATCAAAGCTTTGCTTAAATTGCATAGACTTCTATTGTGGAACTCAAGAATTAAACAATGCTCACCAATGCTTTGCTAAATTGCATAGACTTCCAATGTGGAAACCAAGAATGAAACAATGTCATCAATGCTTTGCTAAATTGCATAGACTTTTATTTTGGAACTCAAGAATCAAACAATGCTCATCAAAGCTTTGCTTAAAATGCATATAGTTCTATTGTGGAACTCAAGAATAAAAGAATTCTCATCAAAGCTTTACTTTAATTGCATAGACTTCTATTGTGGAACTCAAGAATTAAACGATGCTCATCAAAGCTTTGCTAAATTACAAAAACTTCTAATGTGGAACTCAAGAATAAAACAATGCACATCAAAGCTTTTCTAATATTGCATGGACATCGATTGTGGAACTAAAGAATAAAACAATGCTCATCTAACCTTCGCTATATTGCGAAGACTACTTCTATTGTGGGACTCTAGAATGAAACAATGCTCATCAAAGCTATACTAAATTCCATAGACTTCAAATGTGGAACTAAAGAATGAAATAATGCTCATCAAAGCTTTGCTTGAATTGCATAGACG
Organism: Lactuca sativa; assembly: GCF_002870075.4. Lineage (NCBI taxonomy): Eukaryota > Viridiplantae > Streptophyta > Magnoliopsida > Asterales > Asteraceae > Lactuca > Lactuca sativa. The sequence goes on from NC_056630.2 coordinate 265,038,714, forward strand.
TTTATTGTGGAACTCAAGATTTAATCAATGCTCATCAAAGCTTTGCTAAATTTCGAAGACTACTTCTATTGTGGAACTCTAGAATTAAACAATGGTCATCAAAGCTTTGCTAAATTGCATAGACTTCTAATGTGGAACTTAAAACAATGCTCACCAAAGCTCCACATAAATTGCATACACTTCTATTATGAAATTCAAGAATGAAACAAAGCTCAACAAAGCTTTGCCAAATTGCGTAGTCTTCAATTGTGGAACACAAGAATCAAACAACGCTCATCAAAGCTTTGCTTAAATTACATAGACTTCTATTATGGAACTACAGAATCAAACAATGCTCATCAAAGATTTGCTTAAATTGCATAGACTTCTATTGTGGAACTCAAGAATAAAACAATGCTTATCAAAGCTTTGCTTAAACTGCATAGACTTGTATTTTGGAACTCAAGAATTAAACGATGCTCTTCAAAGCTTTGCTAAATTACAAAGACTTCTATTTGTGGAACTCAAGAATAAAACAATGCTCATCAAAGCTTTTCTAAAATTGCATGGACTTCGATTATGGATCTCAAGAATAAAAGAATGCTCATCTAACATTCGCAAAATTGCGAAGACTACTTCTATTGTGAAACTCTAGAATTAAACAATGCTCATCAAGGCTATGCTAAATTGTATAAATTTCTAATGTGGAACTCAAGAATGAATCAATGCGCATCAAAGCTTTGCTTAAGTTGCATACACTTCTATTGTGGAACTCAAGAATTATAGAATGCTCATTAAAGTTTTGCTAAATTGCAAATATTACTTTTATTGTGGAACTTAAGAATTAAACTATGCTCATCAATGTTTTGATAAATTGGATAGACTTCCAATATGGAACTCAAGAATGAAACAGTGCTCAACAAACCTTTGCTAAATTGCATTGTCTTCTATTGTGGAACTCAAGAATCAAACAATGCTCATCAAACCTTTGCTTAAATTGCATAGACTACTATTGTGGAACTCAAGAATCAAACAATGCTCACCAAAGCTTTCCTTACATTGCATAAACCTCTATTGTGGTACTCAAGAATTAAACGATGATCATCAAAGCTTAGCTAAATTGGATAAACTTCGAATGTGGAACTCAATAATGAAACAATCGTCATCAAAGCTTTGCATAAATTGCATAGACTTCTATTGTGGAACTCAAGAGTTAAACAATGCTCTTCAAAGTTTTGCTAAATTGCGAAGACTACTTCTATTGTGGATCTCTAGAATTAAACAATGCACATCAAAGCTGTGCTAAATTGCATTGAGTTCTAATGTGGAACTCAAGAATGAAACATTGCTCATCAAAGCTTTGCTTAAATTGCATAGACTTTTATTGTGGAACTCAAGAATTAAACAATGCTCACCAATGCTTTGCTAAATTGCATAGACTTCCAATGTGGAAACCAAGAATGAAACAATGTCATCAATGCTTTGCTAAATTGCATAGACTTTTATTTTGGAACTCAAGAATCAAACAATGCTCATCAAAGCTTTGCTTAAAATGCATATAGTTCTATTGTGGAACTCAAGAATAAAAGAATTCTCATCAAAGCTTTACTTTAATTGCATAGACTTCTATTGTGGAACTCAAGAATTAAACGATGCTCATCAAAGCTTTGCTAAATTACAAAAACTTCTAATGTGGAACTCAAGAATAAAACAATGCACATCAAAGCTTTTCTAATATTGCATGGACATCGATTGTGGAACTAAAGAATAAAACAATGCTCATCTAACCTTCGCTATATTGCGAAGACTACTTCTATTGTGGGACTCTAGAATGAAACAATGCTCATCAAAGCTATACTAAATTCCATAGACTTCAAATGTGGAACTAAAGAATGAAATAATGCTCATCAAAGCTTTGCTTGAATTGCATAGACGTTTATTGTGGAACTCAAGATTTAATCAATGCTCATCAAAGCTTTGCTAAATTTCGAAAACTACTTCTATTGTGGAACTCTAGAATTAAACAATGGTCATCAAAGCTTTGCTAAATTGCATAGACTTCTAATGTGGAACTTAAAACAATGCTCACCAAAGCTCCACATAAATTGCATACACTTCTATTATGGAATTCAAGAATGAAACAAAGCTCAACAAAGCTTTGCCACATTGCGTAGTCTTCAATTGTGGAACTCAAGAATCAAACAACGCTCATCAAAGCTTTGCTTAAATTACATAGACTTCTATTATGGAACTACAGAATCAAACAATGCTCATCAAAGATTTGCTTAAATTGCATAGACTTCTATTATGGAACTCAAGAATAAAACAATGCTCATCAAAGCTTTGCTTAAATTGCATAGACTTGTATTTTGGAACTCAAGAATTAAACGATGCTCTTCAAAGCTTTGCTAAATTACAAAGACTTCTATTGTGGAACTCAAGAATAAAACAATGCTCATCAAAGCTTTTCTTAAATTGCATGGACTTCGATTATGGATCTCAAGAATAAAAGAATGCTCATCTAACATTCGCTAAATTGCGAAGACTACTTCTATTGTGAAACTCTAGAATTAAACAATGCTCATCAAGGCTATGCTAAATTGTATAAATTTCTAATGTGGAACTCAAGAATGAATCAATGCGCATCAAAGCTTTGCTTAAGTTGCATACACTTCTATTGTGGAACTCAAGAATTATAGAATGCTCATTAAAGTTTTGCTAAATTGCAAATATTACTTTTATTGTGGAACTTAAGAATTAAACTATGCTCATCAATGTTTTGATAAATTGGATAGACTTCCAATATGGAACTCAAGAATGAAACAGTGCTCAACAAACCTTTGCTAAATTGCATTGTCTTCTATTGTGGAACTCAAGAATCAAACAATGCTCATCAAACCTTTGCTTAAATTGCATAGACTACTATTGTGGAACTCAAGAATCAAACAATGCTCACCAAAGCTTTGCTTACATTGCATAAACCTCTATTGTGGTACTCAAGAATTAAACGATGATCATCAAAGCTTAGCTAAATTGGATAAACTTCGAATGTGGAACTCAATAATGAAACAATGGTCATCAAAGCTTTGCATAAATTGCATAGACTTCTATTGTGGAACTCAAGAGTTAAACAATGCTCTTCAAAGTTTTTGTTAAATTGCGAAGACTACTTCTATTATGGATCTCTAGAATTAAACAATGCACATCAAAGCTGTGCTAAATTGCATTGAGTTCTAATGTGGAACTCAAGAATGAAACATTGCTCATCAAAGCTTTGCTTAAATTGCATAGACTTCTATTGTGGAACTCAAGAATTAAACAATGCTCACCAATGCTTTGCTAAATTGCATAGACTTCCAATGTGGAAACCAAGAATGAAACAATGTCATCAATGCTTTGCTAAATTGCATAGACTTTTATTTTGGAACTCAAGAATCAAACAATGCTCATCAAAGCTTTGCTTAAAATGCATATAGTTCTATTGTGGAACTCAAGAATAAAAGAATTCTCATCAAAGCTTTACTTTAATTGCATAGACTTCTATTGTGGAACTCAAGAATTAAACGATGCTCATCAAAGCTTTGCTAAATTACAAAAACTTCTAATGTGGAACTCAAGAATAAAACAATGCACATCAAAGCTTTTCTAATATTGCATGGACATCGATTGTGGAACTAAAGAATAAAACAATGCTCATCTAACCTTCGCTATATTGCGAAGACTACTTCTATTGTGGGACTCTAGAATGAAACAATGCTCATCAAAGCTATACTAAATTCCATAGACTTCAAATGTGGAACTAAAGAATGAAATAATGCTCATCAAAGCTTTGCTTGAATTGCATAGACGTTTATTGTGGAACTCAAGATTTAATCAATGCTCATCAAAGCTTTGCTAAATTTCGAAGACTACTTCTATTGTGGAACTCTAGAATTAAACAATGGTCATCAAAGCTTTGCTAAATTGCATAGACTTCTAATGTGGAACTTAAAACAATGCTCACCAAAGCTCCACATAAATTGCATACACTTCTATTATGAAATTCAAGAATGAAACAAAGCTCAACAAAGCTTTGCCAAATTGCGTAGTCTTCAATTGTGGAACACAAGAATCAAACAACGCTCATCAAAGCTTTGCTTAAATTACATAGACTTCTATTATGGAACTACAGAATCAAACAATGCTCATCAAAGATTTGCTTAAATTGCATAGACTTCTATTGTGGAACTCAAGAATAAAACAATGCTTATCAAAGCTTTGCTTAAACTGCATAGACTTGTATTTTGGAACTCAAGAATTAAACGATGCTCTTCAAAGCTTTGCTAAATTACAAAGACTTCTATTTGTGGAACTCAAGAATTAAACAATGCTCATCAAAGCTTTTCTAAAATTGCATGGACTTCGATTATGGATCTCAAGAATAAAAGAATGCTCATCTAACATTCGCAAAATTGCGAAGACTACTTCTATTGTGAAACTCTAGAATTAAACAATGCTCATCAAGGCTATGCTAAATTGTATAAATTTCTAATGTGGAACTCAAGAATGAATCAATGCGCATCAAAGCTTTGCTTAAGTTGCATACACTTCTATTGTGGAACTCAAGAATTATAGAATGCTCATTAAAGTTTTGCTAAATTGCAAATATTACTTTTATTGTGGAACTTAAGAATTAAACTATGCTCATCAATGTTTTGATAAATTGGATAGACTTCCAATATGGAACTCAAGAATGAAACAGTGCTCAACAAACCTTTGCTAAATTGCATTGTCTTCTATTGTGGAACTCAAGAATCAAACAATGCTCATCAAACCTTTGCTTAAATTGCATAGACTACTATTGTGGAACTCAAGAATCAAACAATGCTCACCAAAGCTTTGCTTACATTGCATAAACCTCTATTGTGGTACTCAAGAATTAAACGATGATCATCAAAGCTTAGCTAAATTGGATAAACTTCGAATGTGGAACTCAATAATGAAACAATGGTCATCAAAGCTTTGCATAAATTGCATAGACTTCTATTGTGGAACTCAAGAGTTAAACAATGCTCTTCAAAGTTTTTGTTAAATTGCGAAGACTACTTCTATTATGGATCTCTAGAATTAAACAATGCACATCAAAGCTGTGCTAAATTGCATTGAGTTCTAATGTGGAACTCAAGAATGAAACATTGCTCATCAAAGCTTTGCTTAAATTGCATAGACTTCTATTGTGGAACTCAAGAATTAAACAATGCTCACCAATGCTTTGCTAAATTGCATAGACTTCCAATGTGGAAACCAAGAATGAAACAATGTCATCAATGCTTTGCTAAATTGCATAGACTTTTATTTTGGAACTCAAGAATCAAACAATGCTCATCAAAGCTTTGCTTAAAATGCATATAGTTCTATTGTGGAACTCAAGAATAAAAGAATTCTCATCAAAGCTTTACTTTAATTGCATAGACTTCTATTGTGGAACTCAAGAATTAAACGATGCTCATCAAAGCTTTGCTAAATTACAAAAACTTCTAATGTGGAACTCAAGAATAAAACAATGCACATCAAAGCTTTTCTAATATTGCATGGACATCGATTGTGGAACTAAAGAATAAAACAATGCTCATCTAACCTTCGCTATATTGCGAAGACTACTTCTATTGTGGGACTCTAGAATGAAACAATGCTCATCAAAGCTATACTAAATTCCATAGACTTCAAATGTGGAACTAAAGAATGAAATAATGCTCATCAAAGCTTTGCTTGAATTGCATAGACGTTTATTGTGGAACTCAAGATTTAATCAATGCTCATCAAAGCTTTGCTAAATTTCGAAGACTACTTCTATTGTGGAACTCTAGAATTAAACAATGGTCATCAAAGCTTTGCTAAATTGCATAGACTTCTAATGTGGAACTTAAAACAATGCTCACCAAAGCTCCACATAAATTGCATACACTTCTCTTATGGAATTCAAGAATGAAACAAAGCTCAACAAAGCTTTGCCAAATTGCGTAGTCTTCAATTGTGGAACTCAAGAATCAAACAACGCTCATCAAAGCTTTGCTTAAATTACATAGACTTCTATTATGGAACTACAGAATCAAACAATGCTCATCAAAGATTTGCTTAAATTGCATAGACTTCTATTGTGGAACTCAAGAATAAAACAATGCTCATCAAAGCTTTGCTTAAATTGCATAGACTTGTATTTTGGAACTCAAGAATTAAACGATGCTCTTCAAAGCTTTGCTAAATTACAAAGACTTCTATTTGTGGAACTCAAGAATAAAACAATGCTCATCAAAGCTTTTCTAAAACTGCACGGACTTCGATTATGGATCTCAAGAATAAAAGAATGCTCATCTAACATTCGCAAAATTGCGAAGACTACTTCTATTGTGAAACTCTAGAATTAAACAATGCTCATCAAGGCTATGCTAAATTGTATAAACTTCTAATGTGGAACTCAAGAATGAATCAATGCGCATCAAAGCTTTGCTTAAGTTGCATACACTTCTATTGTGGAACTCAAGAATTATAGAATGCTCATTAAAGTTTTGCTAAATTGCAAATATTACTTTTATTGTGGAACTTAAGAATTAAACTATGCTCATCAATGTTTTGATAAATTGGATAGACTTCCAATATGGAACTCAAGAATGAAACAGTGCTCAACAAACCTTTGCTAAATTGCATTGTCTTCTATTGTGGAACTCAAGAATCAAACAATGCTCATCAAACCTTTGCTTAAATTGCATAGACTACTATTGTGGAACTCAAGAATCAAACAATGCTCACCAAAGCTTTCCTTACATTGCATAAACCTCTATTGTGGTACTCAAGAATTAAACGATGATCATCAAAGCTTAGCTAAATTGGATAAACTTCGAATGTGGAACTCAATAATGAAACAATGGTCATCAAAGCTTTGCATAAATTGCATAGACTTCTATTGTGGAACTCAAGAGTTAAACAATGCTCTTCAAAGTTTTGCTAAATTGCGAAGACTACTTCTTTTGTGGATCTCTAGAATTAAACAATGCACATCAAAGCTGTGCTAAATTGCATTGAGTTCTAATGTGGAACTCAAGAATGAAACATTGCTCATCAAAGCTTTGCTTAAATTGCATAGACTTCTATTGTGGAACTCAAGAATTAAACAATGCTCACCAATGCTTTGCTAAATTGCATAGACTTCCAATGTGGAAACCAAGAATGAAACAATGTCATCAATGCTTTGCTAAATTGCATAGACTTTTATTTTGGAACTCAAGAATCAAACAATGCTCATCAAAGCTTTGCTTAAAATGCATATAGTTCTATTGTGGAACTCAAGAATAAAAGAATTCTCATCAAAGCTTTACTTTAATTGCATAGACTTCTATTGTGGAACTCAAGAATTAAACGATGCTCATCAAAGCTTTGCTAAATTACAAAAACTTCTAATGTGGAACTCAAGAATAAAACAATGCACATCAAAGCTTTTCTAATATTGCATGGACATCGATTGTGGAACTAAAGAATAAAACAATGCTCATCTAACCTTCGCTATATTGCGAAGACTACTTCTATTGTGGGACTCTAGAATGAAACAATGCTCATCAAAGCTATACTAAATTCCATAGACTTCAAATGTGGAACTAAAGAATGAAATAATGCTCATCAAAGCTTTGCTTGAATTGCATAGACGTTTATTGTGGAACTCAAGATTTAATCAATGCTCATCAAAGCTTTGCTAAATTTTGAAAACTACTTCTATTGTGGAACTCTAGAATTAAACAATGGTCATCAAAGCTTTGCTAAATTGCATAGACTTCTAATGTGGAACTTAAAACAATGCTCACCAAAGCTCCACATAAATTGCATACACTTCTATTATGGAATTCAAGAATGAAACAAAGCTCAACAAAGCTTTGCCAAATTGCGTAGTCTTCAATTGTGGAACTCAAGAATCAAACAACGCTCATCAAAGCTTTGCTTAAATTACATAGACTTCTATTATGGAACTACAGAATCAAACAATGCTCATCAAAGATTTGCTTAAATTGCATAGACTTCTATTATGGAACTCAAGAATAAAACAATGCTCATCAAAGCTTTGCTTAAATTGCATAGACTTGTATTTTGGAACTCAAGAATTAAACGATGCTCTTCAAAGCTTTGCTAAATTACAAAGACTTCTATTTGTGGAACTCAAGAATTAAACAATGCTCATCAAAGCTTTTCTAAAATTGCATGGACTTCGATTATGGATCTCAAGAATAAAAGAATGCTCATCTAACATTCGCAAAATTGCGAAGACTACTTCTATTGTGAAACTCTAGAATTAAACAATGCTCATCAAGGCTATGCTAAATTGTATAAATTTCTAATGTGGAACTCAAGAATGAATCAATGCGCATCAAAGCTTTGCTTAAGTTGCATACACTTCTATTGTGGAACTCAAGAATTATAGAATGCTCATTAAAGTTTTGCTAAATTGCAAATATTACTTTTATTGTGGAACTTAAGAATTAAACTATGCTCATCAATGTTTTGATAAATTGGATAGACTTCCAATATGGAACTCAAGAATGAAACAGTGCTCAACAAACCTTTGCTAAATTGCATGTCTTCTATTGTGGAACTCAAGAATCAAACAATGCTCATCAAACCTTTGCTTAAATTGCATAGACTACTATTGTGGAACTCAAGAATCAAACAATGCTCACCAAAGCTTTGCTTACATTGCATAAACCTCTATTGTGGTACTCAAGAATTAAACGATGATCATCAAAGCTTAGCTAAATTGGATAAACTTCGAATGTGGAACTCAATAATGAAACAATGGTCATCAAAGCTTTGCATAAATTGCATAGACTTCTATTGTGGAACTCAAGAGTTAAACAATGCTCTTCAAAGTTTTTGTTAAATTGCGAAGACTACTTCTATTATGGATCTCTAGAATTAAACAATGCACATCAAAGCTGTGCTAAATTGCATTGAGTTCTAATGTGGAACTCAAGAATGAAACATTGCTCATCAAAGCTTTGCTTAAATTGCATAGACTTCTATTGTGGAACTCAAGAATTAAACAATGCTCACCAATGCTTTGCTAAATTGCATAGACTTCCAATGTGGAAACCAAGAATGAAACAATGTCATCAATGCTTTGCTAAATTGCATAGACTTTTATTTTGGAACTCAAGAATCAAACAATGCTCATCAAAGCTTTGCTTAAAATGCATATAGTTCTATTGTGGAACTCAAGAATAAAAGAATTCTCATCAAAGCTTTACTTTAATTGCATAGACTTCTATTGTGGAACTCAAGAATTAAACGATGCTCATCAAAGCTTTGCTAAATTACAAAAACTTCTAATGTGGAACTCAAGAATAAAACAATGCACATCAAAGCTTTTCTAATATTGCATGGACATCGATTGTGGAACTAAAGAATAAAACAATGCTCATCTAACCTTCGCTATATTGCGAAGACTACTTCTATTGTGGGACTCTAGAATGAAACAATGCTCATCAAAGCTATACTAAATTCCATAGACTTCAAATGTGGAACTAAAGAATGAAATAATGCTCATCAAAGCTTTGCTTGAATTGCATAGACGTTTATTGTGGAACTCAAGATTTAATCAATGCTCATCAAAGCTTTGCTAAATTTCGAAGACTACTTCTATTGTGGAACTCTAGAATTAAACAATGGTCATCAAAGCTTTGCTAAATTGCATAGACTTCTAATGTGGAACTTAAAACAATGCTCACCAAAGCTCCACATAAATTGCATACACTTCTCTTATGGAATTCAAGAATGAAACAAAGCTCAACAAAGCTTTGCCAAATTGCGTAGTCTTCAATTGTGGAACTCAAGAATCAAACAACGCTCATCAAAGCTTTGCTTAAATTACATAGACTTCTATTATGGAACTACAGAATCAAACAATGCTCATCAAAGATTTGCTTAAATTGCATAGACTTCTATTGTGGAACTCAAGAATAAAACAATGCTCATCAAAGCTTTGCTTAAATTGCATAGACTTGTATTTTGGAACTCAAGAATTAAACGATGCTCTTCAAAGCTTTGCTAAATTACAAAGACTTCTATTTGTGGAACTCAAGAATAAAACAATGCTCATCAAAGCTTTTCTAAAATTGCACGGACTTCGATTATGGATCTCAAGAATAAAAGAATGCTCATCTAACATTCGCAAAATTGCGAAGACTACTTCTATTGTGAAACTCTAGAATTAAACAATGCTCATCAAGGCTATGCTAAATTGTATAAACTTCTAATGTGGAACTCAAGAATGAATCAATGCGCATCAAAGCTTTGCTTAAGTTGCATACACTTCTATTGTGGAACTCAAGAATTATAGAATGCTCATTAAAGTTTTGCTAAATTGCAAATATTACTTTTATTGTGGAACTTAAGAATTAAACTATGCTCATCAATGTTTTGATAAATTGGATAGACTTCCAATATGGAACTCAAGAATGAAACAGTGCTCAACAAACCTTTGCTAAATTGCATTGTCTTCTATTGTGGAACTCAAGAATCAAACAATGCTCATCAAACCTTTGCTTAAATTGCATAGACTACTATTGTGGAACTCAAGAATCAAACAATGCTCACCAAAGCTTTCCTTACATTGCATAAACCTCTATTGTGGTACTCAAGAATTAAACGATGATCATCAAAGCTTAGCTAAATTGGATAAACTTCGAATGTGGAACTCAATAATGAAACAATGGTCATCAAAGCTTTGCATAAATTGCATAGACTTCTATTGTGGAACTCAAGAGTTAAACAATGCTCTTCAAAGTTTTGCTAAATTGCGAAGACTACTTCTTTTGTGGATCTCTAGAATTAAACAATGCACATCAAAGCTGTGCTAAATTGCATTGAGTTCTAATGTGGAACTCAAGAATGAAACATTGCTCATCAAAGCTTTGCTTAAATTGCATAGACTTCTATTGTGGAACTCAAGAATTAAACAATGCTCACCAATGCTTTGCTAAATTGCATAGACTTCCAATGTGGAAACCAAGAATGAAACAATGTCATCAATGCTTTGCTAAATTGCATAGACTTTTATTTTGGAACTCAAGAATCAAACAATGCTCATCAAAGCTTTGCTTAAAATGCATATAGTTCTATTGTGGAACTCAAGAATAAAAGAATTCTCATCAAAGCTTTACTTTAATTGCATAGACTTCTATTGTGGAACTCAAGAATTAAACGATGCTCATCAAAGCTTTGCTAAATTACAAAAACTTCTAATGTGGAACTCAAGAATAAAACAATGCACATCAAAGCTTTTCTAATATTGCATGGACATCGATTGTGGAACTAAAGAATAAAACAATGCTCATCTAACCTTCGCTATATTGCGAAGACTACTTCTATTGTGGGACTCTAGAATGAAACAATGCTCATCAAAGCTATACTAAATTCCATAGACTTCAAATGTGGAACTAAAGAATGAAATAATGCTCATCAAAGCTTTGCTTGAATTGCATAGACGTTTATTGTGGAACTCAAGATTTAATCAATGCTCATCAAAGCTTTGCTAAATTTCGAAAACTACTTCTATTGTGGAACTCTAGAATTAAACAATGGTCATCAAAGCTTTGCTAAATTGCATAGACTTCTAATGTGGAACTTAAAACAATGCTCACCAAAGCTCCACATAAATTGCATACACTTCTATTATGGAATTCAAGAATGAAACAAAGCTCAACAAAGCTTTGCCAAATTGCGTAGTCTTCAATTGTGGAACTCAAGAATCAAACAACGCTCATCAAAGCTTTGCTTAAATTACATAGACTTCTATTATGGAACTACAGAATCAAACAATGCTCATCAAAGATTTGCTTAAATTGCATAGACTTCTATTATGGAACTCAAGAATAAAACAATGCTCATCAAAGCTTTGCTTAAATTGCATAGACTTGTATTTTGGAACTCAAGAATTAAACGATGCTCTTCAAAGCTTTGCTAAATTACAAAGACTTCTATTTGTGGAACTCAAGAATTAAACAATGCTCATCAAAGCTTTTCTAAAATTGCATGGACTTCGATTATGGATCTCAAGAATAAAAGAATGCTCATCTAACATTCGCAAAATTGCGAAGACTACTTCTATTGTGAAACTCTAGAATTAAACAATGCTCATCAAGGCTATGCTAAATTGTATAAATTTCTAATGTGGAACTCAAGAATGAATCAATGCGCATCAAAGCTTTGCTTAAGTTGCATACACTTCTATTGTGGAACTCAAGAATTATAGAATGCTCATTAAAGTTTTGCTAAATTGCAAATATTACTTTTATTGTGGAACTTAAGAATTAAACTATGCTCATCAATGTTTTGATAAATTGGATAGACTTCCAATATGGAACTCAAGAATGAAACAGTGCTCAACAAACCTTTGCTAAATTGCATTGTCTTCTATTGTGGAACTCAAGAATCAAACAATGCTCATCAAACCTTTGCTTAAATTGCATAGACTACTATTGTGGAACTCAAGAATCAAACAATGCTCACCAAAGCTTTGCTTACATTGCATAAACCTCTATTGTGGTACTCAAAAATTAAACGATGATCATCAAAGCTTAGCTAAATTGGATAAACTTCGAATGTGGAACTCAATAATGAAACAATGGTCATCAAAGCTTTGCATAAATTGCATAGACTTCTATTGTGGAACTCAAGAGTTAAACAATGCTGATATCAACTTTGTCCCCCTTAAAGAACTTTTTCGCTTTCTCTCTCTACTTTCTCTCTCTACCCTTGATTCTTTTTGACGGTGGTGCGATCTAGTTTCGATTCATCGGTGCTGCTTTTCCGACGTATTTCATTTATTTTGGTGAAGCAATTTCTCTTCTATTTCCATTGTCTTAATGGGAGCATCATCCAAATCGGATCGATTGAAGGAAGTGAAGGTTAAACCTCCGGATAAAAGTGCTACTGTTCGGTACACTAAGACTGAAGTGGATGTGAAGGATCTAGTTCCGCCTGGAATTATTGAGCAATCTTCAGCTACGATCTATAAAGCTCGTCGTAAGCCTAGTGTCTCTGGAGCTGTTGCGTCAGGAATTGGTAAAGCTGAGTGGAAAATGGAGGGGAAAGCTTTCAGAGTTAAGAATAGAGCTCGGAAAATTGTGGATGGGATATCTCCGATGGATGCTGAAGAGTACTTTGATGAGGAAGATTCAGAAGAAGAAACTGAAGTTGATTTGGATTCTGTAAAAGTGTGGGAGGTGGATTCTAAGATTTCTTTGACTGGGAATGATAGTTCTATAAAGGGAATGAAGAATGGAGGTTCTGAAGAGATGCAGACAATTGGATCATTCATGGGTAATATTCCTTCAGGTAATACTGCTAACCTAATGAAGAATTGGGATGGATCAAAAGCGAGTGATGAAATATTGAATCATGTTTCGGATTTGAAGAATGTCACAAATGAAATGTTGAGAGTTAATTCTAACATTATCGTCTGTGATGATTCTAATCAATTCAGTTCTAATTTGAATGATAAAAAAATTGGGGAATCTAGATCTGATGTTGATAAGGGTATCATTGACAATGAAGAATTCATTCCAGGGGTTGGGTTTCAATTTCTTAGTAAATTGAAGGAGGATAAGGCTGTGGGGAAAGAAGATGATAATGGGATGAAACAGAATATGGATATGGATACTTCAAATTTGATTAAACAAATTGATATGGATGAAGGCATTAATGAAGATGACAGCAATTCTGAAGAGGAAGGGGAAGTTGAAACAAGTGAAGAGGAGTCCAGTGAAGATGAGGAAATAATGATGGAAGAGGAGACTAAAGAGAAGAGTAATATTATAGATAAAGGGAAGGTGGAGGCTGGTACTGTAATCAATAGTATTAGTACTCTTCCTTCTATTTTGGGAGCTGCTAATAAAGGCAAAAAGGAGGAAAGTGATATGCAGGGGAAATTAGAGAATTCTTATGCTGGTGTTTTAAAGGGGAATAGACACAAAGGTAAAATAGATGTGAGATATATGCCTGGGGAAATAGGTAATGAAGATGATCCTGTTATTATCCCAATTGAAAATCTTAAGAGTGCTAGTATACCTTTCGTGAATACTCTTTATGGGTATATGATTGATAAGAAATTGGCTTTCCCAGTGATACAAAAAGAAGTCAGAAGATTATGGAAGAATGTGGGACTTGAAGAGGTGTTTATGAATAATAAAGGATTTTTTTTCTTTAAATTTAGTGATGAACAGGGGATGTTGTCTGTTTTGGAAGAGAGTCCATGGCTAATGTTCAATAATATGCCACTTTTTCTTCAAAGATGGAGACCAGGGTTGACTTTAACTAAGAATAGTCATGATAAGATTCCTGTTTGGGTCAAAATATATGATTTACCTTTGGAAGTATGGAGTGGAGAGAATCTGTGTATTATTGCTAGTAAATTGGGAATCCCTCTTGCTTTTGATTCATTTACTGAAGAGATGTGCTTGGAACATAAGGGAAGGAATGCCTATGCTAGAATCTTAATTGAAATGTCGGCTGGAAAAGAATGGAAGAAAAGTATTGATGTTTCAACTTGGGATTTTGTTACTAATATGGCTGTTATTCAAAGATTTGAAGTGGAGTATGCTTGGGTGCCTTCTAGATGCAGCCATTGCAAGGTTTATGGACATATGGACAAGATATGTATGGCAAGTATGAAGGGTAGTAATTCAGCACAAAATGGGAATAATGGAATTAATAAGGAGGATAAAGGGAAATCTGTGATTGATAATGAAGGGTATATTGAAGTTGTGAATAAAAGAAATAAGAATGTCAAAGATGGAGAAGGTACTAGTAAAACATTGATGAATTCAGTTAATAATGTTAATCAAAAATACAATGGGAGGAATAATATTTCTAGAGCGGGAAATAAATTCAGGGGACAAAATTGGAATAGAGGTGGAAATGGACGGGGGCAAAATGGGTATGTGAACAATAAAGGGGTAAGTCACTGGAATATGGAGAAAAATAAAAGATACGAGAAGGTAACTGGGCAATATGATAATAATGATAGGAGCTATAAGGGAGGAATTAAACAGGGAGTAAGTGAAAAGAATGTTATCGAAAAAGAGGAGAATAAAAAGATGGTTAAGAAAGCTGATAATAGCAATGTAAACAGTTTTGAAATTTTGGGGGTGTTTGATGAGGAAGTTATAATTGGAATGGAAGAGGATGATAGAGGAGATAAGAATGGTGTTATTTCTGAAAATCAGACTTGTGTTCAAACTACTTTTGATGATAGTGGTTTGAATAATGATTTGATTCATTCTATGGGGATTAGAAAAGAAGATTTAGAATTGGTTAACAATGAAAATAAGATAGATAGCATAAGGGATAATAAAAGCAGCAGCAAAGGTGAGTTTTCTCAGGCATTTGAGGTGGTAAATGTCAAGAATAATGTTGTTATCCAATGATGTCGATAGGTGTTTGGAATATCAGAGGGTTGAATAAAGGAGTTAAGCAAAAAGAGGTTATTGATGTTATTAAGGAGAATAATCTGGGGATATGTGCTGTGCTTGAAACCCATGTCAAAATATTAAATCTCAAGAGTGTTTGTGCTAAAACTTTTGGACATTGGGATTGGGTTTCTAATAATAGTTGTTGCGAGGCTGGAACTAGGATCATAGTTGGATGGAATCCTAGAATTGTGGATGTGATGGTGATTTCTCAATCTAGACAAGTTATTCACTGTTATGTTAGATTCTGTGAATCTAATTATAGCATGTATTTGTCTTTTATTTATGCTGCTTCCAATTATCTGGATAGAAGAGATTTATGGGAGAATCTGAAGAAACATAAAATGGTGGTTAAAGAGGATGCTTGGGGACTTTTAGGAGATTTCAATGTGGCTTTAAAACATTCGGAATATTCTGAAGGATGTTCTAGTTTTCCTAAAGGTGTTGAAGACTTTATTGAATGTATTAACTGTTTAGATATTGAGGACCTGAATTCGACTGGTTTCCAATTTACTTGGAACAAAACACCTGCTGGAAGTATGGGTCTCCTGAAGAAATTGGATAGAGTGATGACTAATTTGAAGTTTGTTTCAGATTATCCTTTGGCTCATGCTATATTCAAGCCTTATCGAATTTCAGATCACTGTCCGGCTGTTCTTAATATACCATTGAGTAAAATGAGATGGCGACCTTCTTTCAGATTTGCTAATTTTATTACTGAGAAGGAAGAATTTTTACCTATGGTCAAGAAAGTT
This sequence comes from Lactuca sativa, assembly GCF_002870075.4. Lineage (NCBI taxonomy): Eukaryota > Viridiplantae > Streptophyta > Magnoliopsida > Asterales > Asteraceae > Lactuca > Lactuca sativa. Next base: position 265,054,936 of record NC_056630.2, read on the forward strand.
TGGGATGAAAACATTGAAGGATTTTATATGTTTAAGGTTTGTCAGAAATTGAAGATTCTTAAAAAACATTGTAGGGATCTTTGTAACAGCTACAGAGGATATGGGAAGCGAATACAGGAGCTAAGGAAAAATCTGGAAAGTAAACAAATGGAGATTGATTGTAATCCTTTTGATCATAAGATTAGGAATGAGCATGCTGATCTATTGCTCAAATTTAATGAAGCTTGTAATGATGAAGAGAAGCTTTTATTCCAAAGAGCTAAAATTAAATGGATTCAGGAAGGCGATAATAATACTAAATTTTTTCATAGTATTGTGAAGAGTAGGGGCAATAAAAATAGAATTATGAGGGTTTTGGATGAAGATGGAAGATGGGTTAGTGGAATTGCTTTGAAGGATAAATTTGTTTCGTATTTTAAAATTTTCTTGGGGTGTAAGGATGATACTGTTATACCGGAATTAAATGAAGATCTTTTCAATAACAGGTTAGACAGTTCTGATGCTATTAATATGATCAGAGTGGTGACTGATGAAGAAATTAAAGCTGCCATGTTTGAAATTGATGACAATCGAGCTCCAGGACCTGATGGTTATTCTTCAAAATTTTTCAAGAGTGCCTGGAATATTATTGGATCGGAGGTTTGCAAAGCAGTGAGAGAATTTTTTTGGACAGGGAAGCTTCTTAAAGGGATAAATGCTACGAGAGTTATTTTAATTCCTAAAGTGGATATGCCGAGGAAGGTTGCTGATTTTAGACCTATAGCCTGCTGCAATACTTTGTATAAATGTATTAGTAAGGTTATAGTGAATAGAATTAGAAGCTGTTTGGGGAAAATTGTTAGTAAGAATCAATCTGCTTTCATTCCTGGAAGATCGATCTTGGATAATATACTTCTTGCGCAGGAATTGATGGTGGGATATAATAACAAGAGGGGAGTTCCAAAGTGCACCTTAAAAATTGATATTCAAAAAGCATATGATACAGTGGATTGGGAGTTTCTTAAGAGAAGTCTTAAAGGGTTTGGATTTCATCCGATTATGATTCAATGGATTATGGCTTGTGTGTCTTCCCCGTGGTTTATGATCAATTTTAATGGAGAAGACCATGGGTATTTTGAAGGAAAGAGGGGGCTTAGGCAGGGTGATCCTCTATCACCTTACTTATTTACTATAGTGATGGAAGTTTTCAATAAGATTCTTGGTAAGAAAATAGAAGACAGCCATAATTTTAAATATCACAATAAGTGTGAGGTGCTTAGCATTTCTCATTTATGTTTTGCTGATGATCTTCTGGTTTTTTCTTATGGTAATGGGAACTCGGCTAGAATCATAAGGGAAGCTCTTGATGATTTCAAAAATATTTCTGGGCTGAAGGTTAGCATGGAAAAGAGCCAGATCTATTTCAGTTGTGTTAAACCGAATATGAGGAGAATAATTTTGGGAATTCTTCCTTTTGATGTTGGGAAATTTCCTTTTAAATACTTGGGTGTTCCTATGTGTGTTACTAAACTTTTTGAAAGAGATTGCAAGAAGTTGTTAGAAAAGATTAGAATGAGAATTTTCAACTGGAAATGCAAAACATTATCGTTTGCTGGAAGATTACAGCTCATTAATTCTGTGTTGACTTCTATTCATGTGTATTGGGCTTCAATTTTTAAAATCCCCATTGCAACTATAAAAGAGATTGAAAAGATGTGTAGAAGCTTCTTATGGGCTAATGGTGAAAAAGTTAATGGGAAAGCTAAAGTCAAATGGGATGATGTTTGTAAACCTAAAGATTATGGAGGATTGGGGATTAAGAATTTAAGGAAATGGAATGATGCTTTACTTGCAAAACATGTGTGGAATGTTGTTAATAATAAAAATTCTTTATGGGTGCAATGGGTGAAAGCTTATTACATTGGAAAGAGAAATTTTTGGGATATAATGCAAAAGAAAAGCATGAGCTGGACCTGGAAGAGATTTTTGGAAATTAGAAAAATTGTTAGACCTCATATTGTTGCTTGTGTGGGAAATGGGAGGAACACCTCTTTATGGCATGATTGGTGGCATCCTTTAGGTATTTTAAGCACTATCATCCCAAGAAGAGAATGGTTTAGCTATGGATTTAATGATTTTTCTTTGGTTAGTGATGTGCTTGATTATGATACTTATTGTTGGCCTGTAAATTGGGTTGATAAATTTTCAGGTCTAAAAGATGCTCCTATGTTTTGTATTGATCCTAATATGAGAGATGGTGCTGGATGGAGAGATAAGGAGGGTAATTACAAGCAATTTTCGTGTAATCAAGTGTGGAGAGATATTAACAACTTTGGGAATAAGGTGCCATGGAAGGATATCGTTTGGTATGGTAAGGGCATTCCTAGAAATTCTTTCATTTTATGGATGGCTATCTTGAATAGATTGAAAACTCAGGATCGTGTTAGAGTTTGGGAAACCACAGGAATTCTCCTCTGTCCTTTTTGTAATCTTATACCTGATTCTCATGATCATCTCTTCTTTAATTGTGAATTTTCACAAAGTATTTGGAGACATTTTTGTGGTAAGATGAGAATTAAATTGGTGATGGGTGGCTGGAATGAGACGATTCTGAAGTGCTGTAACCTGTGGTACAAGGATACAGGTGAGAGTTTAATTAATAAATGTATTCTTGCGAGTTGTGTAGCACATATTTGGAAGGAAAGGAATGCTAGGATTTTTAACAAGAAGAGTCTAACAGCTGAAGGAGTGATAGCTTGTATTGAGAATGAAATCAGATTAAAGCTGTTGGATTTAAGGAATAATAATAATTTGATTAATAAAAGAATCTATAAGGATTGGGGCATTTATGGAAAGGACAAACATAAAAGATGAATTACTGGATCAGATTTGGGAAGTTGACGGTTGAAGTGTTCTTTAGTTGGGGTTGGCAGTGGAGAAATTATTTTGAGTTTATTCTTTGTATTGGTTTTAGCTGGGGGCAATTTTGGAATAAGTGGTTTTACAAAGGAATTGACGGAAATTGTCTATGGTTGGGGAGTTCTCTCTCTAATCATTTGACTTGTACCAATGGGATTTTTAATTTGGATATGATCCTTTGTGAGATTATTCAAATTGAAAATCCTAGACATGTGATTGATGCCATGTCAAGTCTGAAACTTATTCTGAATTTCTGGAGTCTCGGTATTGGTTTTTGGTTCGTTGGGATTTGTATTCTTTGCAGGAATCTTTTGCAGTGGATGAAGATGGACATTAGTGATAAGAAGGATGGGAGTTTCTTGCTGAAATTCAAGAGGAGAAAGAAGAATTGGAAAAGAGACAGAAGAAGCAAATTTGATCAGCTATTGGAGATTAATTGGGATTGCATTGTTATTTTGGTTAATAGTCTTAATTATGTTTGGATTCTATTTGTGATTTGTTGGTTGAGAATTTTGGTCTTAATTGGATTTTCGTTAAAGTTTAGTCTTTGGACTGAGGGTTTTTTTAAGGGCCTTACCCCTTGCTATTTTTTTTATGGTTATCGGAGTTTTTGGAGGTGCAAGGGGGTGAAGTTACCTTTTTTCCCTCATTCAATAAGTCCTAGGGCTAACTTTAAGGATTTTAGGGTTTATTGGGGTTGTGAGTGGTTAGTTCTTATTCTTAGGAAGTGGTTTGGTAGTTGGTTATGGATAGGCTGGATATTTTTGTTATTTGATTGAAAATTGGTGTTTGTATTCTTTTATTCTTTTTAATAAAGTTTGCTGAGCTTTGGCTCTTTCAAAAAAAAAAAAAAAAAAAAAAAAAAAAGAGTTAAACAATGCTCTTCAAAGTTTTTGTTAAATTGCGAAGACTACTTCTATTATGGATCTCTAGAATTAAACAATGCACATCAAAGCTGTGCTAAATTGCATTGAGTTCTAATGTGGAACTCAAGAATGAAACATTGCTCATCAAAGCTTTGCTTAAATTGCATAGACTTCTATTGTGGAACTCAAGAATTAAACAATGCTCACCAATGCTTTGCTAAATTGCATAGACTTCCAATGTGGAAACCAAGAATGAAACAATGTCATCAATGCTTTGCTAAATTGCATAGACTTTTATTTTGGAACTCAAGAATCAAACAATGCTCATCAAAGCTTTGCTTAAAATGCATATAGTTCTATTGTGGAACTCAAGAATAAAAGAATTCTCATCAAAGCTTTACTTTAATTGCATAGACTTCTATTGTGGAACTCAAGAATTAAACGATGCTCATCAAAGCTTTGCTAAATTACAAAAACTTCTAATGTGGAACTCAAGAATAAAACAATGCACATCAAAGCTTTTCTAATATTGCATGGACATCGATTGTGGAACTAAAGAATAAAACAATGCTCATCTAACCTTCGCTATATTGCGAAGACTACTTCTATTGTGGGACTCTAGAATGAAACAATGCTCATCAAAGCTATACTAAATTCCATAGACTTCAAATGTGGAACTAAAGAATGAAATAATGCTTATCAAAGCTTTGCTTGAATTGCATAGACGTTTATTGTGGAACTCAAGATTTAATCAATGCTCATCAAAGCTTTGCTAAATTTCGAAGACTACTTCTATTGTGGAACTCTAGAATTAAACAATGGTCATCAAAGCTTTGCTAAATTGCATAGACTTCTAATGTGGAACTTAAAACAATGCTCACCAAAGCTCCACATAAATTGCATACACTTCTCTTATGGAATTCAAGAATGAAACAAAGCTCAACAAAGCTTTGCCAAATTGCGTAGTCTTCAATTGTGGAACTCAAGAATCAAACAACGCTCATCAAAGCTTTGCTTAAATTACATAGACTTCTATTATGGAACTACAGAATCAAACAATGCTCATCAAAGATTTGCTTAAATTGCATAGACTTCTATTGTGGAACTCAAGAATAAAACAATGCTCATCAAAGCTTTGCTTAAATTGCATAGACTTGTATTTTGGAACTCAAGAATTAAACGATGCTCTTCAAAGCTTTGCTAAATTACAAAGACTTCTATTTGTGGAACTCAAGAATAAAACAATGCTCATCAAAGCTTTTCTAAAATTGCACGGACTTCGATTATGGATCTCAAGAATAAAAGAATGCTCATCTAACATTCGCAAAATTGCGAAGACTACTTCTATTGTGAAACTCTAGAATTAAACAATGCTCATCAAGGCTATGCTAAATTGTATAAACTTCTAATGTGGAACTCAAGAATGAATCAATGCGCATCAAAGCTTTGCTTAAGTTGCATACACTTCTATTGTGGAACTCAAGAATTATAGAATGCTCATTAAAGTTTTGCTAAATTGCAAATATTACTTTTATTGTGGAACTTAAGAATTAAACTATGCTCATCAATGTTTTGATAAATTGGATAGACTTCCAATATGGAACTCAAGAATGAAACAGTGCTCAACAAACCTTTGCTAAATTGCATTGTCTTCTATTGTGGAACTCAAGAATCAAACAATGCTCATCAAACCTTTGCTTAAATTGCATAGACTACTATTGTGGAACTCAAGAATCAAACAATGCTCACCAAAGCTTTCCTTACATTGCATAAACCTCTATTGTGCTACTCAAGAATTAAACGATGATCATCAAAGCTTAGCTAAATTGGATAAACTTCGAATGTGGAACTCAATAATGAAACAATGGTCATCAAAGCTTTGCATAAATTGCATAGACTTCTATTGTGGAACTCAAGAGTTAAACAATGCTCTTCAAAGTTTTGCTAAATTGCGAAGACTACTTCTTTTGTGGATCTCTAGAATTAAACAATGCACATCAAAGCTGTGCTAAATTGCATTGAGTTCTAATGTGGAACTCAAGAATGAAACATTGCTCATCAAAGCTTTGCTTAAATTGCATAGACTTCTATTGTGGAACTCAAGAATTAAACAATGCTCACCAATGCTTTGCTAAATTGCATAGACTTCCAATGTGGAAACCAAGAATGAAACAATGTCATCAATGCTTTGCTAAATTGCATAGACTTTTATTTTGGAACTCAAGAATCAAACAATGCTCATCAAAGCTTTGCTTAAAATGCATATAGTTCTATTGTGGAACTCAAGAATAAAAGAATTCTCATCAAAGCTTTACTTTAATTGCATAGACTTCTATTGTGGAACTCAAGAATTAAACGATGCTCATCAAAGCTTTGCCAAATTACAAAAACTTCTAATGTGGAACTCAAGAATAAAACAATGCACATCAAAGCTTTTCTAATATTGCATGGACATCGATTGTGGAACTAAAGAATAAAACAATGCTCATCTAACCTTCGCTATATTGCGAAGACTACTTCTATTGTGGGACTCTAGAATGAAACAATGCTCATCAAAGCTATACTAAATTCCATAGACTTCAAATGTGGAACTAAAGAATGAAATAATGCTCATCAAAGCTTTGCTTGAATTGCATAGACGTTTATTGTGGAACTCAAGATTTAATCAATGCTCATCAAAGCTTTGCTAAATTTCGAAAACTACTTCTATTGTGGAACTCTAGAATTAAACAATGGTCATCAAAGCTTTGCTAAATTGCATAGACTTCTAATGTGGAACTTAAAACAATGCTCACCAAAGCTCCACATAAATTGCATACACTTCTATTATGGAATTCAAGAATGAAACAAAGCTCAACAAAGCTTTGCCAAATTGCGTAGTCTTCAATTGTGGAACTCAAGAATCAAACAACGCTCATCAAAGCTTTGCTTAAATTACATAGACTTCTATTATGGAACTACAGAATCAAACAATGCTCATCAAAGATTTGCTTAAATTGCATAGACTTCTATTATGGAACTCAAGAATAAAACAATGCTCATCAAAGCTTTGCTTAAATTGCATAGACTTGTATTTTGGAACTCAAGAATTAAACGATGCTCTTCAAAGCTTTGCTAAATTACAAAGACTTCTATTGTGGAACTCAAGAATAAAACAATGCTCATCAAAGCTTTTCTTAAATTGCATGGACTTCGATTATGGATCTCAAGAAGAAAAGAATGCTCATCTAACATTCGCTAAATTGCGAAGACTACTTCTATTGTGAAACTCTAGAATTAAACGATGCTCATCAACGCTATGCTAAATTGTATAAACTTCTAATGTGGAACTCAAGAATGAATCAATGCGCATCAAAGCTTTGCTTAAGTTGCATACACTTCTATTGTGGAACTCAAGAATTATAGAATGCTCATTAAAGTTTTGCTAAATTGCAAATATTACTTTTATTGTGGAACTTAAGAATTAAACTATGCTCATCAATGTTTTGATAAATTGGATAGACTTCCAGTATAGAACTCAAGAATGAAACAGTGCTCAACAAACCTTTGCTAAATTGCATTGTCTTCTATTGTGGAACTCAAGAATCAAACAATGCTCATCAAACCTTTGCTTAAATTGCATAGACTACTATTGTGGAACTCAAGAATCAAACAATGCTCACCAAAGCTTTGCTTACATTGCATAAACCTCTATTGTGGTACTCAAGAATTAAACGATGATCATCAAAGCTTAGCTAAATTGGATAAACTTCGAATGTGGAACTCAATAATGAAACAATGGTCATCAAAGCTTTGCATAAATTGCATAGACTTCTATTGTGGAACTCAAGAGTTAAACAATGCTCTTCAAAGTTTTTGTTAAATTGCGAAGACTACTTCTATTATGGATCTCCAGAATTAAACAATGCACATCAAAGCTGTGCTAAATTGCATTGAGTTCTAATGTGGAACTCAAGAATGAAACATTGCTCATCAAAGCTTTGCTTAAATTGCATAGACTTCTATTGTGGAACTCAAGAATTAAACAATGCTCACCAATGCTTTGCTAAATTGCATAGACTTCCAATGTGGAAACCAAGAATGAAACAATGTCATCAATGCTTTGCTAAATTGCATAGACTTTTATTTTGGAACTCAAGAATCAAACAATGCTCATCAAAGCTTTGCTTAAAATGCATATAGTTCTATTGTGGAACTCAAGAATAAAAGAATTCTCATCAAAGCTTTACTTTAATTGCATAGACTTCTATTGTGGAACTCAAGAATTAAATGATGCTCATCAAAGCTTTGCTAAATTACAAAAACTTCTAATGTGGAACTCAAGAATAAAACAATGCACATCAAAGCTTTTCTAATATTGCATGGACATCGATTGTGGAACTAAAGAATAAAACAATGCTCATCTAACCTTCGCTATATTGCGAAGACTACTTCTATTGTGGGACTCTAGAATGAAACAATGCTCATCAAAGCTATACTAAATTCCATAGACTTCAAATGTGGAACTAAAGAATGAAATAATGCTCATCAAAGCTTTGCTTGAATTGCATAGACGTTTATTGTGGAACTCAAGATTTAATCAATGCTCATCAAAGCTTTGCTAAATTTCGAAGACTACTTCTATTGTGGAACTCTAGAATTAAACAATGGTCATCAAAGCTTTGCTAAATTGCATAGACTTCTAATGTGGAACTTAAAACAATGCTCACCAAAGCTCCACATAAATTGCATACACTTCTCTTATGGAATTCAAGAATGAAACAAAGCTCAACAAAGCTTTGCCAAATTGCGTAGTCTTCAATTGTGGAACTCAAGAATCAAACAACGCTCATCAAAGCTTTGCTTAAATTACATAGACTTCTATTATGGAACTACAGAATCAAACAATGCTCATCAAAGATTTGCTTAAATTGCATAGACTTCTATTGTGGAACTCAAGAATAAAACAATGCTCATCAAAGCTTTGCTTAAATTGCATAGACTTGTATTTTGGAACTCAAGAATTAAACGATGCTCTTCAAAGCTTTGCTAAATTACAAAGACTTCTATTTGTGGAACTCAAGAATAAAACAATGCTCATCAAAGCTTTTCTAAAATTGCACGGACTTCGATTATGGATCTCAAGAATAAAAGAATGCTCATCTAACATTCGCAAAATTGCGAAGACTACTTCTATTGTGAAACTCTAGAATTAAACAATGCTCATCAAGGCTATGCTAAATTGTATAAACTTCTAATGTGGAACTCAAGAATGAATCAATGCGCATCAAAGCTTTGCTTAAGTTGCATACACTTCTATTGTGGAACTCAAGAATTATAGAATGCTCATTAAAGTTTTGCTAAATTGCAAATATTACTTTTATTGTGGAACTTAAGAATTAAACTATGCTCATCAATGTTTTGATAAATTGGATAGACTTCCAATATGGAACTCAAGAATGAAACAGTGCTCAACAAACCTTTGCTAAATTGCATTGTCTTCTATTGTGGAACTCAAGAATCAAACAATGCTCATCAAACCTTTGCTTAAATTGCATAGACTACTATTGTGGAACTCAAGAATCAAACAATGCTCACCAAAGCTTTCCTTACATTGCATAAACCTCTATTGTGGTACTCAAGAATTAAACGATGATCATCAAAGCTTAGCTAAATTGGATAAACTTCGAATGTGGAACTCAATAATGAAACAATGGTCATCAAAGCTTTGCATAAATTGCATAGACTTCTATTGTGGAACTCAAGAGTTAAACAATGCTCTTCAAAGTTTTGCTAAATTGCGAAGACTACTTCTTTTGTGGATCTCTAGAATTAAACAATGCACATCAAAGCTGTGCTAAATTGCATTGAGTTCTAATGTGGAACTCAAGAATGAAACATTGCTCATCAAAGCTTTGCTTAAATTGCATAGACTTCTATTGTGGAACTCAAGAATTAAACAATGCTCACCAATGCTTTGCTAAATTGCATAGACTTCCAATGTGGAAACCAAGAATGAAACAATGTCATCAATGCTTTGCTAAATTGCATAGACTTTTATTTTGGAACTCAAGAATCAAACAATGCTCATCAAAGCTTTGCTTAAAATGCATATAGTTCTATTGTGGAACTCAAGAATAAAAGAATTCTCATCAAAGCTTTACTTTAATTGCATAGACTTCTATTGTGGAACTCAAGAATTAAACGATGCTCATCAAAGCTTTGCTAAATTACAAAAACTTCTAATGTGGAACTCAAGAATAAAACAATGCACATCAAAGCTTTTCTAATATTGCATGGACATCGATTGTGGAACTAAAGAATAAAACAATGCTCATCTAACCTTCGCTATATTGCGAAGACTACTTCTATTGTGGGACTCTAGAATGAAACAATGCTCATCAAAGCTATACTAAATTCCATAGACTTCAAATGTGGAACTAAAGAATGAAATAATGCTCATCAAAGCTTTGCTTGAATTGCATAGACGTTTATTGTGGAACTCAAGATTTAATCAATGCTCATCAAAGCTTTGCTAAATTTCGAAAACTACTTCTATTGTGGAACTCTAGAATTAAACAATGGTCATCAAAGCTTTGCTAAATTGCATAGACTTCTAATGTGGAACTTAAAACAATGCTCACCAAAGCTCCACATAAATTGCATACACTTCTATTATGGAATTCAAGAATGAAACAAAGCTCAACAAAGCTTTGCCAAATTGCGTAGTCTTCAATTGTGGAACTCAAGAATCAAACAACGCTCATCAAAGCTTTGCTTAAATTACATAGACTTCTATTATGGAACTACAGAATCAAACAATGCTCATCAAAGATTTGCTTAAATTGCATAGACTTCTATTATGGAACTCAAGAATAAAACAATGCTCATCAAAGCTTTGCTTAAATTGCATAGACTTGTATTTTGGAACTCAAGAATTAAACGATGCTCTTCAAAGCTTTGCTAAATTACAAAGACTTCTATTGTGGAACTCAAGAATAAAACAATGCTCATCAAAGCTTTTCTTAAATTGCATGGACTTCGATTATGGATCTCAAGAATAAAAGAATGCTCATCTAACATTCGCTAAATTGCGAAGACTACTTCTATTGTGAAACTCTAGAATTAAACGATGCTCATCAAAGCTATGCTAAATTGTATAAACTTCTAATGTGGAACTCAAGAATGAATCAATGCGCATCAAAGCTTTGCTTAAGTTGCATACACTTCTATTGTGGAACTCAAGAATTATAGAATGCTCATTAAAGTTTTGCTAAATTGCAAATATTACTTTTATTGTGGAACTTAAGAATTAAACTATGCTCATCAATGTTTTGATAAATTGGATAGACTTCCAATATGGAACTCAAGAATGAAACAGTGCTCAACAAACCTTTGCTAAATTGCATTGTCTTCTATTGTGGAACTCAAGAATCAAACAATGCTCATCAAACCTTTGCTTAAATTGCATAGACTACTATTGTGGAACTCAAGAATCAAACAATGCTCACCAAAGCTTTCCTTACATTGCATAAACCTCTATTGTGGTACTCAAGAATTAAACGATGATCATCAAAGCTTAGCTAAATTGGATAAACTTCGAATGTGGAACTCAATAATGAAACAATGGTCATCAAAGCTTTGCATAAATTGCATAGACTTCTATTGTGGAACTCAAGAGTTAAACAATGCTCTTCAAAGTTTTGCTAAATTGCGAAGACTACTTCTTTTGTGGATCTCTAGAATTAAACAATGCACATCAAAGCTGTGCTAAATTGCATTGAGTTCTAATGTGGAACTCAAGAATGAAACATTGCTCATCAAAGCTTTGCTTAAATTGCATAGACTTCTATTGTGGAACTCAAGAATTAAACAATGCTCACCAATGCTTTGCTAAATTGCATAGACTTCCAATGTGGAAACCAAGAATGAAACAATGTCATCAATGCTTTGCTAAATTGCATAGACTTTTATTTTGGAACTCAAGAATCAAACAATGCTCATCAAAGCTTTGCTTAAAATGCATATAGTTCTATTGTGGAACTCAAGAATAAAAGAATTCTCATCAAAGCTTTACTTTAATTGCATAGACTTCTATTGTGGAACTCAAGAATTAAACGATGCTCATCAAAGCTTTGCCAAATTACAAAAACTTCTAATGTGGAACTCAAGAATAAAACAATGCACATCAAAGCTTTTCTAATATTGCATGGACATCGATTGTGGAACTAAAGAATAAAACAATGCTCATCTAACCTTCGCTATATTGCGAAGACTACTTCTATTGTGGGACTCTAGAATGAAACAATGCTCATCAAAGCTATACTAAATTCCATAGACTTCAAATGTGGAACTAAAGAATGAAATAATGCTCATCAAAGCTTTGCTTGAATTGCATAGACGTTTATTGTGGAACTCAAGATTTAATCAATGCTCATCAAAGCTTTGCTAAATTTCGAAAACTACTTCTATTGTGGAACTCTAGAATTAAACAATGGTCATCAAAGCTTTGCTAAATTGCATAGACTTCTAATGTGGAACTTAAAACAATGCTCACCAAAGCTCCACATAAATTGCATACACTTCTATTATGGAATTCAAGAATGAAACAAAGCTCAACAAAGCTTTGCCAAATTGCGTAGTCTTCAATTGTGGAACTCAAGAATCAAACAACGCTCATCAAAGCTTTGCTTAAATTACATAGACTTCTATTATGGAACTACAGAATCAAACAATGCTCATCAAAGATTTGCTTAAATTGCATAGACTTCTATTATGGAACTCAAGAATAAAACAATGCTCATCAAAGCTTTGCTTAAATTGCATAGACTTGTATTTTGGAACTCAAGAATTAAACGATGCTCTTCAAAGCTTTGCTAAATTACAAAGACTTCTATTGTGGAACTCAAGAATAAAACAATGCTCATCAAAGCTTTTCTTAAATTGCATGGACTTCGATTATGGATCTCAAGAAGAAAAGAATGCTCATCTAACATTCGCTAAATTGCGAAGACTACTTCTATTGTGAAACTCTAGAATTAAACGATGCTCATCAAAGCTATGCTAAATTGTATAAACTTCTAATGTGGAACTCAAGAATGAATCAATGCGCATCAAAGCTTTGCTTAAGTTGCATACACTTCTATTGTGGAACTCAAGAATTATAGAATGCTCATTAAAGTTTTGCTAAATTGCAAATATTACTTTTATTGTGGAACTTAAGAATTAAACTATGCTCATCAATGTTTTGATAAATTGGATAGACTTCCAGTATAGAACTCAAGAATGAAACAGTGCTCAACAAACCTTTGCTAAATTGCATTGTCTTCTATTGTGGAACTCAAGAATCAAACAATGCTCATCAAACCTTTGCTTAAATTGCATAGACTACTATTGTGGAACTCAAGAATCAAACAATGCTCACCAAAGCTTTGCTTACATTGCATAAACCTCTATTGTGGTACTCAAGAATTAAACGATGATCATCAAAGCTTAGCTAAATTGGATAAACTTCGAATGTGGAACTCAATAATGAAACAATGGTCATCAAAGCTTTGCATAAATTGCATAGACTTCTATTGTGGAACTCAAGAGTTAAACAATGCTCTTCAAAGTTTTTGTTAAATTGCGAAGACTACTTCTATTATGGATCTCCAGAATTAAACAATGCACATCAAAGCTGTGCTAAATTGCATTGAGTTCTAATGTGGAACTCAAGAATGAAACATTGCTCATCAAAGCTTTGCTTAAATTGCATAGACTTCTATTGTGGAACTCAAGAATTAAACAATGCTCACCAATGCTTTGCTAAATTGCATAGACTTCCAATGTGGAAACCAAGAATGAAACAATGTCATCAATGCTTTGCTAAATTGCATAGACTTTTATTTTGGAACTCAAGAATCAAACAATGCTCATCAAAGCTTTGCTTAAAATGCATATAGTTCTATTGTGGAACTCAAGAATAAAAGAATTCTCATCAAAGCTTTACTTTAATTGCATAGACTTCTATTGTGGAACTCAAGAATTAAATGATGCTCATCAAAGCTTTGCTAAATTACAAAAACTTCTAATGTGGAACTCAAGAATAAAACAATGCACATCAAAGCTTTTCTAATATTGCATGGACATCGATTGTGGAACTAAAGAATAAAACAATGCTCATCTAACCTTCGCTATATTGCGAAGACTACTTCTATTGTGGGACTCTAGAATGAAACAATGCTCATCAAAGCTATACTAAATTCCATAGACTTCAAATGTGGAACTAAAGAATGAAATAATGCTCATCAAAGCTTTGCTTGAATTGCATAGACGTTTATTGTGGAACTCAAGATTTAATCAATGCTCATCAAAGCTTTGCTAAATTTCGAAGACTACTTCTATTGTGGAACTCTAGAATTAAACAATGGTCATCAAAGCTTTGCTAAATTGCATAGACTTCTAATGTGGAACTTAAAACAATGCTCACCAAAGCTCCACATAAATTGCATACACTTCTCTTATGGAATTCAAGAATGAAACAAAGCTCAACAAAGCTTTGCCAAATTGCGTAGTCTTCAATTGTGGAACTCAAGAATCAAACAACGCTCATCAAAGCTTTGCTTAAATTACATAGACTTCTATTATGGAACTACAGAATCAAACAATGCTCATCAAAGATTTGCTTAAATTGCATAGACTTCTATTGTGGAACTCAAGAATAAAACAATGCTCATCAAAGCTTTGCTTAAATTGCATAGACTTGTATTTTGGAACTCAAGAATTAAACGATGCTCTTCAAAGCTTTGCTAAATTACAAAGACTTCTATTTGTGGAACTCAAGAATAAAACAATGCTCATCAAAGCTTTTCTAAAATTGCACGGACTTCGATTATGGATCTCAAGAATAAAAGAATGCTCATCTAACATTCGCAAAATTGCGAAGACTACTTCTATTGTGAAACTCTAGAATTAAACAATGCTCATCAAGGCTATGCTAAATTGTATAAACTTCTAATGTGGAACTCAAGAATGAATCAATGCGCATCAAAGCTTTGCTTAAGTTGCATACACTTCTATTGTGGAACTCAAGAATTATAGAATGCTCATTAAAGTTTTGCTAAATTGCAAATATTACTTTTATTGTGGAACTTAAGAATTAAACTATGCTCATCAATGTTTTGATAAATTGGATAGACTTCCAATATGGAACTCAAGAATGAAACAGTGCTCAACAAACCTTTGCTAAATTGCATTGTCTTCTATTGTGGAACTCAAGAATCAAACAATGCTCATCAAACCTTTGCTTAAATTGCATAGACTACTATTGTGGAACTCAAGAATCAAACAATGCTCACCAAAGCTTTCCTTACATTGCATAAACCTCTATTGTGGTACTCAAGAATTAAACGATGATCATCAAAGCTTAGCTAAATTGGATAAACTTCGAATGTGGAACTCAATAATGAAACAATGGTCATCAAAGCTTTGCATAAATTGCATAGACTTCTATTGTGGAACTCAAGAGTTAAACAATGCTCTTCAAAGTTTTGCTAAATTGCGAAGACTACTTCTTTTGTGGATCTCTAGAATTAAACAATGCACATCAAAGCTGTGCTAAATTGCATTGAGTTCTAATGTGGAACTCAAGAATGAAACATTGCTCATCAAAGCTTTGCTTAAATTGCATAGACTTCTATTGTGGAACTCAAGAATTAAACAATGCTCACCAATGCTTTGCTAAATTGCATAGACTTCCAATGTGGAAACCAAGAATGAAACAATGTCATCAATGCTTTGCTAAATTGCATAGACTTTTATTTTGGAACTCAAGAATCAAACAATGCTCATCAAAGCTTTGCTTAAAATGCATATAGTTCTATTGTGGAACTCAAGAATAAAAGAATTCTCATCAAAGCTTTACTTTAATTGCATAGACTTCTATTGTGGAACTCAAGAATTAAACGATGCTCATCAAAGCTTTGCCAAATTACAAAAACTTCTAATGTGGAACTCAAGAATAAAACAATGCACATCAAAGCTTTTCTAATATTGCATGGACATCGATTGTGGAACTAAAGAATAAAACAATGCTCATCTAACCTTCGCTATATTGCGAAGACTACTTCTATTGTGGGACTCTAGAATGAAACAATGCTCATCAAAGCTATACTAAATTCCATAGACTTCAAATGTGGAACTAAAGAATGAAATAATGCTCATCAAAGCTTTGCTTGAATTGCATAGACGTTTATTGTGGAACTCAAGATTTAATCAATGCTCATCAAAGCTTTGCTAAATTTCGAAAACTACTTCTATTGTGGAACTCTAGAATTAAACAATGGTCATCAAAGCTTTGCTAAATTGCATAGACTTCTAATGTGGAACTTAAAACAATGCTCACCAAAGCTCCACATAAATTGCATACACTTCTATTATGGAATTCAAGAATGAAACAAAGCTCAACAAAGCTTTGCCAAATTGCGTAGTCTTCAATTGTGGAACTCAAGAATCAAACAACGCTCATCAAAGCTTTGCTTAAATTACATAGACTTCTATTATGGAACTACAGAATCAAACAATGCTCATCAAAGATTTGCTTAAATTGCATAGACTTCTATTATGGAACTCAAGAATAAAACAATGCTCATCAAAGCTTTGCTTAAATTGCATAGACTTGTATTTTGGAACTCAAGAATTAAACGATGCTCTTCAAAGCTTTGCTAAATTACAAAGACTTCTATTGTGGAACTCAAGAATAAAACAATGCTCATCAAAGCTTTTCTTAAATTGCATGGACTTCGATTATGGATCTCAAGAAGAAAAGAATGCTCATCTAACATTCGCTAAATTGCGAAGACTACTTCTATTGTGAAACTCTAGAATTAAACGATGCTCATCAACGCTATGCTAAATTGTATAAACTTCTAATGTGGAACTCAAGAATGAATCAATGCGCATCAAAGCTTTGCTTAAGTTGCATACACTTCTATTGTGGAACTCAAGAATTATAGAATGCTCATTAAAGTTTTGCTAAATTGCAAATATTACTTTTATTGTGGAACTTAAGAATTAAACTATGCTCATCAATGTTTTGATAAATTGGATAGACTTCCAGTATAGAACTCAAGAATGAAACAGTGCTCAACAAACCTTTGCTAAATTGCATTGTCTTCTATTGTGGAACTCAAGAATCAAACAATGCTCATCAAACCTTTGCTTAAATTGCATAGACTACTATTGTGGAACTCAAGAATCAAACAATGCTCACCAAAGCTTTGCTTACATTGCATAAACCTCTATTGTGGTACTCAAGAATTAAACGATGATCATCAAAGCTTAGCTAAATTGGATAAACTTCGAATGTGGAACTCAATAATGAAACAATGGTCATCAAAGCTTTGCATAAATTGCATAGACTTCTATTGTGGAACTCAAGAGTTAAACAATGCTCTTCAAAGTTTTTGTTAAATTGCGAAGACTACTTCTATTATGGATCTCCAGAATTAAACAATGCACATCAAAGCTGTGCTAAATTGCATTGAGTTCTAATGTGGAACTCAAGAATGAAACATTGCTCATCAAAGCTTTGCTTAAATTGCATAGACTTCTATTGTGGAACTCAAGAATTAAACAATGCTCACCAATGCTTTGCTAAATTGCATAGACTTCCAATGTGGAAACCAAGAATGAAACAATGTCATCAATGCTTTGCTAAATTGCATAGACTTTTATTTTGGAACTCAAGAATCAAACAATGCTCATCAAAGCTTTGCTTAAAATGCATATAGTTCTATTGTGGAACTCAAGAATAAAAGAATTCTCATCAAAGCTTTACTTTAATTGCATAGACTTCTATTGTGGAACTCAAGAATTAAATGATGCTCATCAAAGCTTTGCTAAATTACAAAAACTTCTAATGTGGAACTCAAGAATAAAACAATGCACATCAAAGCTTTTCTAATATTGCATGGACATCGATTGTGGAACTAAAGAATAAAACAATGCTCATCTAACCTTCGCTATATTGCGAAGACTACTTCTATTGTGGGACTCTAGAATGAAACAATGCTCATCAAAGCTATACTAAATTCCATAGACTTCAAATGTGGAACTAAAGAATGAAATAATGCTCATCAAAGCTTTGCTTGAATTGCATAGACGTTTATTGTGGAACTCAAGATTTAATCAATGCTCATCAAAGCTTTGCTAAATTTCGAAGACTACTTCTATTGTGGAACTCTAGAATTAAACAATGGTCATCAAAGCTTTGCTAAATTGCATAGACTTCTAATGTGGAACTTAAAACAATGCTCACCAAAGCTCCACATAAATTGCATACACTTCTCTTATGGAATTCAAGAATGAAACAAAGCTCAACAAAGCTTTGCCAAATTGCGTAGTCTTCAATTGTGGAACTCAAGAATCAAACAACGCTCATCAAAGCTTTGCTTAAATTACATAGACTTCTATTATGGAACTACAGAATCAAATAATGCTCATCAAAGATTTGCTTAAATTGCATAGACTTCTATTGTGGAACTCAAGAATAAAACAATGCTCATCAAAGCTTTGCTTAAATTGCATAGACTTGTATTTTGGAACTCAAGAATTAAACGATGCTCTTCAAAGCTTTGCTAAATTACAAAGACTTCTATTGTGGAACTCAAGAATAAAACAATGCTCATCAAAGCTTTTCTAAAATTGCATGGACTTCGATTAAGGATCTCAAGAATAAAAGAATGCTCATCTAACATTCGCTAAATTGCGAAGACTACTTCTATTGTGAAACTCTAGAATTAAACAATGCTCATCAAAGCTATGCTAAATTGTATAAACTTCTAATGTGGAACTCAAGAATGAATCAATGCGCATCAAAGCTTTGCTTAAGTTGCATACACTTCTATTGTGGAACTCAAGAATTATAGAATGCTCATTAAAGTTTTGCTAAATTGCAAATATTACTTTTATTGTGGAACTTAAGAATTAAACTATGCTCATCAATGTTTTGATAAATTGGATAGACTTCCAATATGGAACTCAAGAATGAAACAGTGCTCAACAAACCTTTGCTAAATTGCATTGTCTTCTATTGTGGAACTCAAGAATCAAACAATGCTCATCAAACCTTTGCTTAAATTGCATAGACTACTATTGTGGAACTCAAGAATCAAACAATGCTCACCAAAGCTTTCCTTACATTGCATAAACCTCTATTGTGGTACTCAAGAATTAAACGATGATCATCAAAGCTTAGCTAAATTGGATAAACTTCGAATGTGGAACTCAATAATGAAACAATGGTCATCAAAGCTTTGCATAAATTGCATAGACTTCTATTGTGGAACTCAAGAGTTAAACAATGCTCTTCAAAGTTTTGCTAAATTGCGAAGACTACTTCTTTTGTGGATCTCTAGAATTAAACAATGCACATCAAAGCTGTGCTAAATTGCATTGAGTTCTAATGTGGAACTCAAGAATGAAACATTGCTCATCAAAGCTTTGCTTAAATTGCATAGACTTCTATTGTGGAACTCAAGAATTAAACAATGCTCACCAATGCTTTGCTAAATTGCATAGACTTCCAATGTGGAAACCAAGAATGAAACAATGTCATCAATGCTTTGCTAAATTGCATAGACTTTTATTTTGGAACTCAAGAATCAAACAATGCTCATCAAAGCTTTGCTTAAAATGCATATAGTTCTATTGTGGAACTCAAGAATAAAAGAATTCTCATCAAAGCTTTACTTTAATTGCATAGACTTCTATTGTGGAACTCAAGAATTAAACGATGCTCATCAAAGCTTTGCCAAATTACAAAAACTTCTAATGTGGAACTCAAGAATAAAACAATGCACATCAAAGCTTTTCTAATATTGCATGGACATCGATTGTGGAACTAAAGAATAAAACAATGCTCATCTAACCTTCGCTATATTGCGAAGACTACTTCTATTGTGGGACTCTAGAATGAAACAATGCTCATCAAAGCTATACTAAATTCCATAGACTTCAAATGTGGAACTAAAGAATGAAATAATGCTCATCAAAGCTTTGCTTGAATTGCATAGACGTTTATTGTGGAACTCAAGATTTAATCAATGCTCATCAAAGCTTTGCTAAATTTCGAAAACTACTTCTATTGTGGAACTCTAGAATTAAACAATGGTCATCAAAGCTTTGCTAAATTGCATAGACTTCTAATGTGGAACTTAAAACAATGCTCACCAAAGCTCCACATAAATTGCATACACTTCTATTATGGAATTCAAGAATGAAACAAAGCTCAACAAAGCTTTGCCAAATTGCGTAGTCTTCAATTGTGGAACTCAAGAATCAAACAACGCTCATCAAAGCTTTGCTTAAATTACATAGACTTCTATTATGGAACTACAGAATCAAACAATGCTCATCAAAGATTTGCTTAAATTGCATAGACTTCTATTATGGAACTCAAGAATAAAACAATGCTCATCAAAGCTTTGCTTAAATTGCATAGACTTGTATTTTGGAACTCAAGAATTAAACGATGCTCTTCAAAGCTTTGCTAAATTACAAAGACTTCTATTGTGGAACTCAAGAATAAAACAATGCTCATCAAAGCTTTTCTTAAATTGCATGGACTTCGATTATGGATCTCAAGAAGAAAAGAATGCTCATCTAACATTCGCTAAATTGCGAAGACTACTTCTATTGTGAAACTCTAGAATTAAACGATGCTCATCAAAGCTATGCTAAATTGTATAAACTTCTAATGTGGAACTCAAGAATGAATCAATGCGCATCAAAGCTTTGCTTAAGTTGCATACACTTCTATTGTGGAACTCAAGAATTATAGAATGCTCATTAAAGTTTTGCTAAATTGCAAATATTACTTTTATTGTGGAACTTAAGAATTAAACTATGCTCATCAATGTTTTGATAAATTGGATAGACTTCCAGTATAGAACTCAAGAATGAAACAGTGCTCAACAAACCTTTGCTAAATTGCATTGTCTTCTATTGTGGAACTCAAGAATCAAACAATGCTCATCAAACCTTTGCTTAAATTGCATAGACTACTATTGTGGAACTCAAGAATCAAACAATGCTCACCAAAGCTTTGCTTACATTGCATAAACCTCTATTGTGGTACTCAAGAATTAAACGATGATCATCAAAGCTTAGCTAAATTGGATAAACTTCGAATGTGGAACTCAATAATGAAACAATGGTCATCAAAGCTTTGCATAAATTGCATAGACTTCTATTGTGGAACTCAAGAGTTAAACAATGCTCTTCAAAGTTTTTGTTAAATTGCGAAGACTACTTCTATTATGGATCTCCAGAATTAAACAATGCACATCAAAGCTGTGCTAAATTGCATTGAGTTCTAATGTGGAACTCAAGAATGAAACATTGCTCATCAAAGCTTTGCTTAAATTGCATAGACTTCTATTGTGGAACTCAAGAATTAAACAATGCTCACCAATGCTTTGCTAAATTGCATAGACTTCCAATGTGGAAACCAAGAATGAAACAATGTCATCAATGCTTTGCTAAATTGCATAGACTTTTATTTTGGAACTCAAGAATCAAACAATGCTCATCAAAGCTTTGCTTAAAATGCATATAGTTCTATTGTGGAACTCAAGAATAAAAGAATTCTCATCAAAGCTTTACTTTAATTGCATAGACTTCTATTGTGGAACTCAAGAATTAAATGATGCTCATCAAAGCTTTGCTAAATTACAAAAACTTCTAATGTGGAACTCAAGAATAAAACAATGCACATCAAAGCTTTTCTAATATTGCATGGACATCGATTGTGGAACTAAAGAATAAAACAATGCTCATCTAACCTTCGCTATATTGCGAAGACTACTTCTATTGTGGGACTCTAGAATGAAACAATGCTCATCAAAGCTATACTAAATTCCATAGACTTCAAATGTGGAACTAAAGAATGAAATAATGCTCATCAAAGCTTTGCTTGAATTGCATAGACGTTTATTGTGGAACTCAAGATTTAATCAATGCTCATCAAAGCTTTGCTAAATTTCGAAGACTACTTCTATTGTGGAACTCTAGAATTAAACAATGGTCATCAAAGCTTTGCTAAATTGCATAGACTTCTAATGTGGAACTTAAAACAATGCTCACCAAAGCTCCACATAAATTGCATACACTTCTCTTATGGAATTCAAGAATGAAACAAAGCTCAACAAAGCTTTGCCAAATTGCGTAGTCTTCAATTGTGGAACTCAAGAATCAAACAACGCTCATCAAAGCTTTGCTTAAATTACATAGACTTCTATTATGGAACTACAGAATCAAACAATGCTCATCAAAGATTTGCTTAAATTGCATAGACTTCTATTGTGGAACTCAAGAATAAAACAATGCTCATCAAAGCTTTGCTTAAATTGCATAGACTTGTATTTTGGAACTCAAGAATTAAACGATGCTCTTCAAAGCTTTGCTAAATTACAAAGACTTCTATTGTGGAACTCAAGAATAAAACAATGCTCATCAAAGCTTTTCTAAAATTGCATGGACTTCGATTAAGGATCTCAAGAATAAAAGAATGCTCATCTAACATTCGCTAAATTGCGAAGACTACTTCTATTGTGAAACTCTAGAATTAAACAATGCTCATCAAAGCTATGCTAAATTGTATAAACTTCTAATGTGGAACTCAAGAATGAATCAATGCGCATCAAAGCTTTGCTTAAGTTGCATACACTTCTATTGTGGAACTCAAGAATTATAGAATGCTCATTAAAGTTTTGCTAAATTGCAAATATTACTTTTATTGTGGAACTTAAGAATTAAACTATGCTCATCAATGTTTTGATAAATTGGATAGACTTCCAATATGGAACTCAAGAATGAAACAGTGCTCAACAAACCTTTGCTAAATTGCATTGTCTTCTATTGTGGAACTCAAGAATCAAACAATGCTCATCAAACCTTTGCTTAAATTGCATAGACTACTATTGTGGAACTCAAGAATCAAACAATGCTCACCAAAGCTTTCCTTACATTGCATAAACCTCTATTGTGGTACTCAAGAATTAAACGATGATCATCAAAGCTTAGCTAAATTGGATAAACTTCGAATGTGGAACTCAATAATGAAACAATGGTCATCAAAGCTTTGCATAAATTGCATAGACTTCTATTGTGGAACTCAAGAGTTAAACAATGCTCTTCAAAGTTTTGCTAAATTGCGAAGACTACTTCTTTTGTGGATCTCTAGAATTAAACAATGCACATCAAAGCTGTGCTAAATTGCATTGAGTTCTAATGTGGAACTCAAGAATGAAACATTGCTCATCAAAGCTTTGCTTAAATTGCATAGACTTCTATTGTGGAACTCAAGAATTAAACAATGCTCACCAATGCTTTGCTAAATTGCATAGACTTCCAATGTGGAAACCAAGAATGAAACAATGTCATCAATGCTTTGCTAAATTGCATAGACTTTTATTTTGGAACTCAAGAATCAAACAATGCTCATCAAAGCTTTGCTTAAAATGCATATAGTTCTATTGTGGAACTCAAGAATAAAAGAATTCTCATCAAAGCTTTACTTTAATTGCATAGACTTCTATTGTGGAACTCAAGAATTAAACGATGCTCATCAAAGCTTTGCCAAATTACAAAAACTTCTAATGTGGAACTCAAGAATAAAACAATGCACATCAAAGCTTTTCTAATATTGCATGGACATCGATTGTGGAACTAAAGAATAAAACAATGCTCATCTAACCTTCGCTATATTGCGAAGACTACTTCTATTGTGGGACTCTAGAATGAAACAATGCTCATCAAAGCTATACTAAATTCCATAGACTTCAAATGTGGAACTAAAGAATGAAATAATGCTCATCAAAGCTTTGCTTGAATTGCATAGACGTTTATTGTGGAACTCAAGATTTAATCAATGCTCATCAAAGCTTTGCTAAATTTCGAAAACTACTTCTATTGTGGAACTCTAGAATTAAACAATGGTCATCAAAGCTTTGCTAAATTGCATAGACTTCTAATGTGGAACTTAAAACAATGCTCACCAAAGCTCCACATAAATTGCATACACTTCTATTATGGAATTCAAGAATGAAACAAAGCTCAACAAAGCTTTGCCAAATTGCGTAGTCTTCAATTGTGGAACTCAAGAATCAAACAACGCTCATCAAAGCTTTGCTTAAATTACATAGACTTCTATTATGGAACTACAGAATCAAACAATGCTCATCAAAGATTTGCTTAAATTGCATAGACTTCTATTATGGAACTCAAGAATAAAACAATGCTCATCAAAGCTTTGCTTAAATTGCATAGACTTGTATTTTGGAACTCAAGAATTAAACGATGCTCTTCAAAGCTTTGCTAAATTACAAAGACTTCTATTGTGGAACTCAAGAATAAAACAATGCTCATCAAAGCTTTTCTTAAATTGCATGGACTTCGATTATGGATCTCAAGAAGAAAAGAATGCTCATCTAACATTCGCTAAATTGCGAAGACTACTTCTATTGTGAAACTCTAGAATTAAACGATGCTCATCAAAGCTATGCTAAATTGTATAAACTTCTAATGTGGAACTCAAGAATGAATCAATGCGCATCAAAGCTTTGCTTAAGTTGCATACACTTCTATTGTGGAACTCAAGAATTATAGAATGCTCATTAAAGTTTTGCTAAATTGCAAATATTACTTTTATTGTGGAACTTAAGAATTAAACTATGCTCATCAATGTTTTGATAAATTGGATAGACTTCCAGTATAGAACTCAAGAATGAAACAGTGCTCAACAAACCTTTGCTAAATTGCATTGTCTTCTATTGTGGAACTCAAGAATCAAACAATGCTCATCAAACCTTTGCTTAAATTGCATAGACTACTATTGTGGAACTCAAGAATCAAACAATGCTCACCAAAGCTTTGCTTACATTGCATAAACCTCTATTGTGGTACTCAAGAATTAAACGATGATCATCAAAGCTTAGCTAAATTGGATAAACTTCGAATGTGGAACTCAATAATGAAACAATGGTCATCAAAGCTTTGCATAAATTGCATAGACTTCTATTGTGGAACTCAAGAGTTAAACAATGCTCTTCAAAGTTTTTGCTAAATTGCGAAGACTACTTCTATTATGGATCTCCAGAATTAAACAATGCACATCAAAGCTGTGCTAAATTGCATTGAGTTCTAATGTGGAACTCAAGAATGAAACATTGCTCATCAAAGCTTTGCTTAAATTGCATAGACTTCTATTGTGGAACTCAAGAATTAAACAATGCTCACCAATGCTTTGCTAAATTGCATAGACTTCCAATGTGGAAACCAAGAATGAAACAATGTCATCAATGCTTTGCTAAATTGCATAGACTTTTATTTTGGAACTCAAGAATCAAACAATGCTCATCAAAGCTTTGCTTAAAATGCATATAGTTCTATTGTGGAACTCAAGAATAAAAGAATTCTCATCAAAGCTTTACTTTAATTGCATAGACTTCTATTGTGGAACTCAAGAATTAAACGATGCTCATCAAAGCTTTGCCAAATTACAAAAACTTCTAATGTGGAACTCAAGAATAAAACAATGCACATCAAAGCTTTTCTAATATTGCATGGACATCGATTGTGGAACTAAAGAATAAAACAATGCTCATCTAACCTTCGCTATATTGCGAAGACTACTTCTATTGTGGGACTCTAGAATGAAACAATGCTCATCAAAGCTATACTAAATTCCATAGACTTCAAATGTGGAACTAAAGAATGAAATAATGCTCATCAAAGCTTTGCTTGAATTGCATAGACGTTTATTGTGGAACTCAAGATTTAATCAATGCTCATCAAAGCTTTGCTAAATTTCGAAAACTACTTCTATTGTGGAACTCTAGAATTAAACAATGGTCATCAAAGCTTTGCTAAATTGCATAGACTTCTAATGTGGAACTTAAAACAATGCTCACCAAAGCTCCACATAAATTGCATACACTTCTATTATGGAATTCAAGAATGAAACAAAGCTCAACAAAGCTTTGCCAAATTGCGTAGTCTTCAATTGTGGAACTCAAGAATCAAACAACGCTCATCAAAGCTTTGCTTAAATTACATAGACTTCTATTATGGAACTACAGAATCAAACAATGCTCATCAAAGATTTGCTTAAATTGCATAGACTTCTATTATGGAACTCAAGAATAAAACAATGCTCATCAAAGCTTTGCTTAAATTGCATAGACTTGTATTTTGGAACTCAAGAATTAAACGATGCTCTTCAAAGCTTTGCTAAATTACAAAGACTTCTATTGTGGAACTCAAGAATAAAACAATGCTCATCAAAGCTTTTCTTAAATTGCATGGACTTCGATTATGGATCTCAAGAATAAAAGAATGCTCATCTAACATTCGCTAAATTGCGAAGACTACTTCTATTGTGAAACTCTAGAATTAAACGATGCTCATCAAAGCTATGCTAAATTGTATAAACTTCTAATGTGGAACTCAAGAATGAATCAATGCGCATCAAAGCTTTGCTTAAGTTGCATACACTTCTATTGTGGAACTCAAGAATTATAGAATGCTCATTAAAGTTTTGCTAAATTGCAAATATTACTTTTATTGTGGAACTTAAGAATTAAACTATGCTCATCAATGTTTTGATAAATTGGATAGACTTCCAGTATAGAACTCAAGAATGAAACAGTGCTCAACAAACCTTTGCTAAATTGCATTGTCTTCTATTGTGGAACTCAAGAATCAAACAATGCTCATCAAACCTTTGCTTAAATTGCATAGACTACTATTGTGGAACTCAAGAATCAAACAATGCTCACCAAAGCTTTGCTTACATTGCATAAACCTCTATTGTGGTACTCAAGAATTAAACGATGATCATCAAAGCTTAGCTAAATTGGATAAACTTCGAATGTGGAACTCAATAATGAAACAATGGTCATCAAAGCTTTGCATAAATTGCATAGACTTCTATTGTGGAACTCAAGAGTTAAACAATGCTCTTCAAAGTTTTTGTTAAATTGCGAAGACTACTTCTATTATGGATCTCCAGAATTAAACAATGCACATCAAAGCTGTGCTAAATTGCATTGAGTTCTAATGTGGAACTCAAGAATGAAACATTGCTCATCAAAGCTTTGCTTAAATTGCATAGACTTCTATTGTGGAACTCAAGAATTAAACAATGCTCACCAATGCTTTGCTAAATTGCATAGACTTCCAATGTGGAAACCAAGAATGAAACAATGTCATCAATGCTTTGCTAAATTGCATAGACTTTTATTTTGGAACTCAAGAATCAAACAATGCTCATCAAAGCTTTGCTTAAAATGCATATAGTTCTATTGTGGAACTCAAGAATAAAAGAATTCTCATCAAAGCTTTACTTTAATTGCATAGACTTCTATTGTGGAACTCAAGAATTAAATGATGCTCATCAAAGCTTTGCTAAATTACAAAAACTTCTAATGTGGAACTCAAGAATAAAACAATGCACATCAAAGCTTTTCTAATATTGCATGGACATCGATTGTGGAACTAAAGAATAAAACAATGCTCATCTAACCTTCGCTATATTGCGAAGACTACTTCTATTGTGGGACTCTAGAATGAAACAATGCTCATCAAAGCTATACTAAATTCCATAGACTTCAAATGTGGAACTAAAGAATGAAATAATGCTCATCAAAGCTTTGCTTGAATTGCATAGACGTTTATTGTGGAACTCAAGATTTAATCAATGCTCATCAAAGCTTTGCTAAATTTCGAAAACTACTTCTATTGTGGAACTCTAGAATTAAACAATGGTCATCAAAGCTTTGCTAAATTGCATAGACTTCTAATGTGGAACTTAAAACAATGCTCACCAAAGCTCCACATAAATTGCATACACTTCTATTATGGAATTCAAGAATGAAACAAAGCTCAACAAAGCTTTGCCAAATTGCGTAGTCTTCAATTGTGGAACTCAAGAATCAAACAACGCTCATCAAAGCTTTGCTTAAATTACATAGACTTCTATTATGGAACTACAGAATCAAACAATGCTCATCAAAGATTTGCTTAAATTGCATAGACTTCTATTATGGAACTCAAGAATAAAACAATGCTCATCAAAGCTTTGCTTAAATTGCATAGACTTGTATTTTGGAACTCAAGAATTAAACGATGCTCTTCAAAGCTTTGCTAAATTACAAAGACTTCTATTGTGGAACTCAAGAATAAAACAATGCTCATCAAAGCTTTTCTTAAATTGCATGGACTTCGATTATGGATCTCAAGAATAAAAGAATGCTCATCTAACATTCGCTAAATTGCGAAGACTACTTCTATTGTGAAACTCTAGAATTAAACGATGCTCATCAAAGCTATGCTAAATTGTATAAACTTCTAATGTGGAACTCAAGAATGAATCAATGCGCATCAAAGCTTTGCTTAAGTTGCATACACTTCTATTGTGGAACTCAAGAATTATAGAATGCTCATTAAAGTTTTGCTAAATTGCAAATATTACTTTTATTGTGGAACTTAAGAATTAAACTATGCTCATCAATGTTTTGATAAATTGGATAGACTTCCAGTATAGAACTCAAGAATGAAACAGTGCTCAACAAACCTTTGCTAAATTGCATTGTCTTCTATTGTGGAACTCAAGAATCAAACAATGCTCATCAAACCTTTGCTTAAATTGCATAGACTACTATTGTGGAACTCAAGAATCAAACAATGCTCACCAAAGCTTTGCTTACATTGCATAAACCTCTATTGTGGTACTCAAGAATTAAACGATGATCATCAAAGCTTAGCTAAATTGGATAAACTTCGAATGTGGAACTCAATAATGAAACAATGGTCATCAAAGCTTTGCATAAATTGCATAGACTTCTATTGTGGAACTCAAGAGTTAAACAATGCTCTTCAAAGTTTTTGCTAAATTGCGAAGACTACTTCTATTATGGATCTCCAGAATTAAACAATGCACATCAAAGCTGTGCTAAATTGCATTGAGTTCTAATGTGGAACTCAAGAATGAAACATTGCTCATCAAAGCTTTGCTTAAATTGCATAGACTTCTATTGTGGAACTCAAGAATTAAACAATGCTCACCAATGCTTTGCTAAATTGCATAGACTTCCAATGTGGAAACCAAGAATGAAACAATGTCATCAATGCTTTGCTAAATTGCATAGACTTTTATTTTGGAACTCAAGAATCAAACAATGCTCATCAAAGCTTTGCTTAAAATGCATATAGTTCTATTGTGGAACTCAAGAATAAAAGAATTCTCATCAAAGCTTTACTTTAATTGCATAGACTTCTATTGTGGAACTCAAGAATTAAACGATGCTCATCAAAGCTTTGCCAAATTACAAAAACTTCTAATGTGGAACTCAAGAATAAAACAATGCACATCAAAGCTTTTCTAATATTGCATGGACATCGATTGTGGAACTAAAGAATAAAACAATGCTCATCTAACCTTCGCTATATTGCGAAGACTACTTCTATTGTGGGACTCTAGAATGAAACAATGCTCATCAAAGCTATACTAAATTCCATAGACTTCAAATGTGGAACTAAAGAATGAAATAATGCTCATCAAAGCTTTGCTTGAATTGCATAGACGTTTATTGTGGAACTCAAGATTTAATCAATGCTCATCAAAGCTTTGCTAAATTTCGAAAACTACTTCTATTGTGGAACTCTAGAATTAAACAATGGTCATCAAAGCTTTGCTAAATTGCATAGACTTCTAATGTGGAACTTAAAACAATGCTCACCAAAGCTCCACATAAATTGCATACACTTCTATTATGGAATTCAAGAATGAAACAAAGCTCAACAAAGCTTTGCCAAATTGCGTAGTCTTCAATTGTGGAACTCAAGAATCAAACAACGCTCATCAAAGCTTTGCTTAAATTACATAGACTTCTATTATGGAACTACAGAATCAAACAATGCTCATCAAAGATTTGCTTAAATTGCATAGACTTCTATTATGGAACTCAAGAATAAAACAATGCTCATCAAAGCTTTGCTTAAATTGCATAGACTTGTATTTTGGAACTCAAGAATTAAACGATGCTCTTCAAAGCTTTGCTAAATTACAAAGACTTCTATTGTGGAACTCAAGAATAAAACAATGCTCATCAAAGCTTTTCTTAAATTGCATGGACTTCGATTATGGATCTCAAGAATAAAAGAATGCTCATCTAACATTCGCTAAATTGCGAAGACTACTTCTATTGTGAAACTCTAGAATTAAACGATGCTCATCAAAGCTATGCTAAATTGTATAAACTTCTAATGTGGAACTCAAGAATGAATCAATGCGCATCAAAGCTTTGCTTAAGTTGCATACACTTCTATTGTGGAACTCAAGAATTATAGAATGCTCATTAAAGTTTTGCTAAATTGCAAATATTACTTTTATTGTGGAACTTAAGAATTAAACTATGCTCATCAATGTTTTGATAAATTGGATAGACTTCCAGTATAGAACTCAAGAATGAAACAGTGCTCAACAAACCTTTGCTAAATTGCATTGTCTTCTATTGTGGAACTCAAGAATCAAACAATGCTCATCAAACCTTTGCTTAAATTGCATAGACTACTATTGTGGAACTCAAGAATCAAACAATGCTCACCAAAGCTTTGCTTACATTGCATAAACCTCTATTGTGGTACTCAAGAATTAAACGATGATCATCAAAGCTTAGCTAAATTGGATAAACTTCGAATGTGGAACTCAATAATGAAACAATGGTCATCAAAGCTTTGCATAAATTGCATAGACTTCTATTGTGGAACTCAAGAGTTAAACAATGCTCTTCAAAGTTTTTGTTAAATTGCGAAGACTACTTCTATTATGGATCTCCAGAATTAAACAATGCACATCAAAGCTGTGCTAAATTGCATTGAGTTCTAATGTGGAACTCAAGAATGAAACATTGCTCATCAAAGCTTTGCTTAAATTGCATAGACTTCTATTGTGGAACTCAAGAATTAAACAATGCTCACCAATGCTTTGCTAAATTGCATAGACTTCCAATGTGGAAACCAAGAATGAAACAATGTCATCAATGCTTTGCTAAATTGCATAGACTTTTATTTTGGAACTCAAGAATCAAACAATGCTCATCAAAGCTTTGCTTAAAATGCATATAGTTCTATTGTGGAACTCAAGAATAAAAGAATTCTCATCAAAGCTTTACTTTAATTGCATAGACTTCTATTGTGGAACTCAAGAATTAAATGATGCTCATCAAAGCTTTGCTAAATTACAAAAACTTCTAATGTGGAACTCAAGAATAAAACAATGCACATCAAAGCTTTTCTAATATTGCATGGACATCGATTGTGGAACTAAAGAATAAAACAATGCTCATCTAACCTTCGCTATATTGCGAAGACTACTTCTATTGTGGGACTCTAGAATGAAACAATGCTCATCAAAGCTATACTAAATTCCATAGACTTCAAATGTGGAACTAAAGAATGAAATAATGCTCATCAAAGCTTTGCTTGAATTGCATAGACGTTTATTGTGGAACTCAAGATTTAATCAATGCTCATCAAAGCTTTGCTAAATTTCGAAAACTACTTCTATTGTGGAACTCTAGAATTAAACAATGGTCATCAAAGCTTTGCTAAATTGCATAGACTTCTAATGTGGAACTTAAAACAATGCTCACCAAAGCTCCACATAAATTGCATACACTTCTATTATGGAATTCAAGAATGAAACAAAGCTCAACAAAGCTTTGCCAAATTGCGTAGTCTTCAATTGTGGAACTCAAGAATCAAACAACGCTCATCAAAGCTTTGCTTAAATTACATAGACTTCTATTATGGAACTACAGAATCAAACAATGCTCATCAAAGATTTGCTTAAATTGCATAGACTTCTATTATGGAACTCAAGAATAAAACAATGCTCATCAAAGCTTTGCTTAAATTGCATAGACTTGTATTTTGGAACTCAAGAATTAAACGATGCTCTTCAAAGCTTTGCTAAATTACAAAGACTTCTATTGTGGAACTCAAGAATAAAACAATGCTCATCAAAGCTTTTCTTAAATTGCATGGACTTCGATTATGGATCTCAAGAATAAAAGAATGCTCATCTAACATTCGCTAAATTGCGAAGACTACTTCTATTGTGAAACTCTAGAATTAAACGATGCTCATCAAAGCTATGCTAAATTGTATAAACTTCTAATGTGGAACTCAAGAATGAATCAATGCGCATCAAAGCTTTGCTTAAGTTGCATACACTTCTATTGTGGAACTCAAGAATTATAGAATGCTCATTAAAGTTTTGCTAAATTGCAAATATTACTTTTATTGTGGAACTTAAGAATTAAACTATGCTCATCAATGTTTTGATAAATTGGATAGACTTTCAGTATAGAACTCAAGAATGAAACAGTGCTCAACAAACCTTTGCTAAATTGCATTGTCTTCT
This sequence comes from Lactuca sativa, assembly GCF_002870075.4. Classification (NCBI taxonomy): domain Eukaryota; kingdom Viridiplantae; phylum Streptophyta; class Magnoliopsida; order Asterales; family Asteraceae; genus Lactuca; species Lactuca sativa. Next base: position 265,087,147 of record NC_056630.2, read on the forward strand.
ATTGTGGAACTCAAGAATCAAACAATGCTCATCAAACCTTTGCTTAAATTGCATAGACTACTATTGTGGAACTCAAGAATCAAACAATGCTCACCAAAGCTTTGCTTACATTGCATAAACCTCTATTGTGGTACTCAAGAATTAAACGATGATCATCAAAGCTTAGCTAAATTGGATAAACTTCGAATGTGGAACTCAATAATGAAACAATGGTCATCAAAGCTTTGCATAAATTGCATAGACTTCTATTGTGGAACTCAAGAGTTAAACAATGCTCTTCAAAGTTTTTGTTAAATTGCGAAGACTACTTCTATTATGGATCTCCAGAATTAAACAATGCACATCAAAGCTGTGCTAAATTGCATTGAGTTCTAATGTGGAACTCAAGAATGAAACATTGCTCATCAAAGCTTTGCTTAAATTGCATAGACTTCTATTGTGGAACTCAAGAATTAAACAATGCTCACCAATGCTTTGCTAAATTGCATAGACTTCCAATGTGGAAACCAAGAATGAAACAATGTCATCAATGCTTTGCTAAATTGCATAGACTTTTATTTTGGAACTCAAGAATCAAACAATGCTCATCAAAGCTTTGCTTAAAATGCATATAGTTCTATTGTGGAACTCAAGAATAAAAGAATTCTCATCAAAGCTTTACTTTAATTGCATAGACTTCTATTGTGGAACTCAAGAATTAAATGATGCTCATCAAAGCTTTGCTAAATTACAAAAACTTCTAATGTGGAACTCAAGAATAAAACAATGCACATCAAAGCTTTTCTAATATTGCATGGACATCGATTGTGGAACTAAAGAATAAAACAATGCTCATCTAACCTTCGCTATATTGCGAAGACTACTTCTATTGTGGGACTCTAGAATGAAACAATGCTCATCAAAGCTATACTAAATTCCATAGACTTCAAATGTGGAACTAAAGAATGAAATAATGCTCATCAAAGCTTTGCTTGAATTGCATAGACGTTTATTGTGGAACTCAAGATTTAATCAATGCTCATCAAAGCTTTGCTAAATTTCGAAGACTACTTCTATTGTGGAACTCTAGAATTAAACAATGGTCATCAAAGCTTTGCTAAATTGCATAGACTTCTAATGTGGAACTTAAAACAATGCTCACCAAAGCTCCACATAAATTGCATACACTTCTCTTATGGAATTCAAGAATGAAACAAAGCTCAACAAAGCTTTGCCAAATTGCGTAGTCTTCAATTGTGGAACTCAAGAATCAAACAACGCTCATCAAAGCTTTGCTTAAATTACATAGACTTCTATTATGGAACTACAGAATCAAACAATGCTCATCAAAGATTTGCTTAAATTGCATAGACTTCTATTGTGGAACTCAAGAATAAAACAATGCTCATCAAAGCTTTGCTTAAATTGCATAGACTTGTATTTTGGAACTCAAGAATTAAACGATGCTCTTCAAAGCTTTGCTAAATTACAAAGACTTCTATTGTGGAACTCAAGAATAAAACAATGCTCATCAAAGCTTTTCTAAAATTGCATGGACTTCGATTAAGGATCTCAAGAATAAAAGAATGCTCATCTAACATTCGCTAAATTGCGAAGACTACTTCTATTGTGAAACTCTAGAATTAAACAATGCTCATCAAAGCTATGCTAAATTGTATAAACTTCTAATGTGGAACTCAAGAATGAATCAATGCGCATCAAAGCTTTGCTTAAGTTGCATACACTTCTATTGTGGAACTCAAGAATTATAGAATGCTCATTAAAGTTTTGCTAAATTGCAAATATTACTTTTATTGTGGAACTTAAGAATTAAACTATGCTCATCAATGTTTTGATAAATTGGATAGACTTCCAATATGGAACTCAAGAATGAAACAGTGCTCAACAAACCTTTGCTAAATTGCATTGTCTTCTATTGTGGAACTCAAGAATCAAACAATGCTCATCAAACCTTTGCTTAAATTGCATAGACTACTATTGTGGAACTCAAGAATCAAACAATGCTCACCAAAGCTTTCCTTACATTGCATAAACCTCTATTGTGGTACTCAAGAATTAAACGATGATCATCAAAGCTTAGCTAAATTGGATAAACTTCGAATGTGGAACTCAATAATGAAACAATGGTCATCAAAGCTTTGCATAAATTGCATAGACTTCTATTGTGGAACTCAAGAGTTAAACAATGCTCTTCAAAGTTTTGCTAAATTGCGAAGACTACTTCTTTTGTGGATCTCTAGAATTAAACAATGCACATCAAAGCTGTGCTAAATTGCATTGAGTTCTAATGTGGAACTCAAGAATGAAACATTGCTCATCAAAGCTTTGCTTAAATTGCATAGACTTCTATTGTGGAACTCAAGAATTAAACAATGCTCACCAATGCTTTGCTAAATTGCATAGACTTCCAATGTGGAAACCAAGAATGAAACAATGTCATCAATGCTTTGCTAAATTGCATAGACTTTTATTTTGGAACTCAAGAATCAAACAATGCTCATCAAAGCTTTGCTTAAAATGCATATAGTTCTATTGTGGAACTCAAGAATAAAAGAATTCTCATCAAAGCTTTACTTTAATTGCATAGACTTCTATTGTGGAACTCAAGAATTAAACGATGCTCATCAAAGCTTTGCCAAATTACAAAAACTTCTAATGTGGAACTCAAGAATAAAACAATGCACATCAAAGCTTTTCTAATATTGCATGGACATCGATTGTGGAACTAAAGAATAAAACAATGCTCATCTAACCTTCGCTATATTGCGAAGACTACTTCTATTGTGGGACTCTAGAATGAAACAATGCTCATCAAAGCTATACTAAATTCCATAGACTTCAAATGTGGAACTAAAGAATGAAATAATGCTCATCAAAGCTTTGCTTGAATTGCATAGACGTTTATTGTGGAACTCAAGATTTAATCAATGCTCATCAAAGCTTTGCTAAATTTCGAAAACTACTTCTATTGTGGAACTCTAGAATTAAACAATGGTCATCAAAGCTTTGCTAAATTGCATAGACTTCTAATGTGGAACTTAAAACAATGCTCACCAAAGCTCCACATAAATTGCATACACTTCTATTATGGAATTCAAGAATGAAACAAAGCTCAACAAAGCTTTGCCAAATTGCGTAGTCTTCAATTGTGGAACTCAAGAATCAAACAACGCTCATCAAAGCTTTGCTTAAATTACATAGACTTCTATTATGGAACTACAGAATCAAACAATGCTCATCAAAGATTTGCTTAAATTGCATAGACTTCTATTATGGAACTCAAGAATAAAACAATGCTCATCAAAGCTTTGCTTAAATTGCATAGACTTGTATTTTGGAACTCAAGAATTAAACGATGCTCTTCAAAGCTTTGCTAAATTACAAAGACTTCTATTGTGGAACTCAAGAATAAAACAATGCTCATCAAAGCTTTTCTTAAATTGCATGGACTTCGATTATGGATCTCAAGAAGAAAAGAATGCTCATCTAACATTCGCTAAATTGCGAAGACTACTTCTATTGTGAAACTCTAGAATTAAACGATGCTCATCAAAGCTATGCTAAATTGTATAAACTTCTAATGTGGAACTCAAGAATGAATCAATGCGCATCAAAGCTTTGCTTAAGTTGCATACACTTCTATTGTGGAACTCAAGAATTATAGAATGCTCATTAAAGTTTTGCTAAATTGCAAATATTACTTTTATTGTGGAACTTAAGAATTAAACTATGCTCATCAATGTTTTGATAAATTGGATAGACTTCCAGTATAGAACTCAAGAATGAAACAGTGCTCAACAAACCTTTGCTAAATTGCATTGTCTTCTATTGTGGAACTCAAGAATCAAACAATGCTCATCAAACCTTTGCTTAAATTGCATAGACTACTATTGTGGAACTCAAGAATCAAACAATGCTCACCAAAGCTTTGCTTACATTGCATAAACCTCTATTGTGGTACTCAAGAATTAAACGATGATCATCAAAGCTTAGCTAAATTGGATAAACTTCGAATGTGGAACTCAATAATGAAACAATGGTCATCAAAGCTTTGCATAAATTGCATAGACTTCTATTGTGGAACTCAAGAGTTAAACAATGCTCTTCAAAGTTTTTGTTAAATTGCGAAGACTACTTCTATTATGGATCTCCAGAATTAAACAATGCACATCAAAGCTGTGCTAAATTGCATTGAGTTCTAATGTGGAACTCAAGAATGAAACATTGCTCATCAAAGCTTTGCTTAAATTGCATAGACTTCTATTGTGGAACTCAAGAATTAAACAATGCTCACCAATGCTTTGCTAAATTGCATAGACTTCCAATGTGGAAACCAAGAATGAAACAATGTCATCAATGCTTTGCTAAATTGCATAGACTTTTATTTTGGAACTCAAGAATCAAACAATGCTCATCAAAGCTTTGCTTAAAATGCATATAGTTCTATTGTGGAACTCAAGAATAAAAGAATTCTCATCAAAGCTTTACTTTAATTGCATAGACTTCTATTGTGGAACTCAAGAATTAAATGATGCTCATCAAAGCTTTGCTAAATTACAAAAACTTCTAATGTGGAACTCAAGAATAAAACAATGCACATCAAAGCTTTTCTAATATTGCATGGACATCGATTGTGGAACTAAAGAATAAAACAATGCTCATCTAACCTTCGCTATATTGCGAAGACTACTTCTATTGTGGGACTCTAGAATGAAACAATGCTCATCAAAGCTATACTAAATTCCATAGACTTCAAATGTGGAACTAAAGAATGAAATAATGCTCATCAAAGCTTTGCTTGAATTGCATAGACGTTTATTGTGGAACTCAAGATTTAATCAATGCTCATCAAAGCTTTGCTAAATTTCGAAGACTACTTCTATTGTGGAACTCTAGAATTAAACAATGGTCATCAAAGCTTTGCTAAATTGCATAGACTTCTAATGTGGAACTTAAAACAATGCTCACCAAAGCTCCACATAAATTGCATACACTTCTCTTATGGAATTCAAGAATGAAACAAAGCTCAACAAAGCTTTGCCAAATTGCGTAGTCTTCAATTGTGGAACTCAAGAATCAAACAACGCTCATCAAAGCTTTGCTTAAATTACATAGACTTCTATTATGGAACTACAGAATCAAACAATGCTCATCAAAGATTTGCTTAAATTGCATAGACTTCTATTGTGGAACTCAAGAATAAAACAATGCTCATCAAAGCTTTGCTTAAATTGCATAGACTTGTATTTTGGAACTCAAGAATTAAACGATGCTCTTCAAAGCTTTGCTAAATTACAAAGACTTCTATTTGTGGAACTCAAGAATAAAACAATGCTCATCAAAGCTTTTCTAAAATTGCACGGACTTCGATTATGGATCTCAAGAATAAAAGAATGCTCATCTAACATTCGCAAAATTGCGAAGACTACTTCTATTGTGAAACTCTAGAATTAAACAATGCTCATCAAGGCTATGCTAAATTGTATAAACTTCTAATGTGGAACTCAAGAATGAATCAATGCGCATCAAAGCTTTGCTTAAGTTGCATACACTTCTATTGTGGAACTCAAGAATTATAGAATGCTCATTAAAGTTTTGCTAAATTGCAAATATTACTTTTATTGTGGAACTTAAGAATTAAACTATGCTCATCAATGTTTTGATAAATTGGATAGACTTCCAATATGGAACTCAAGAATGAAACAGTGCTCAACAAACCTTTGCTAAATTGCATTGTCTTCTATTGTGGAACTCAAGAATCAAACAATGCTCATCAAACCTTTGCTTAAATTGCATAGACTACTATTGTGGAACTCAAGAATCAAACAATGCTCACCAAAGCTTTCCTTACATTGCATAAACCTCTATTGTGGTACTCAAGAATTAAACGATGATCATCAAAGCTTAGCTAAATTGGATAAACTTCGAATGTGGAACTCAATAATGAAACAATGGTCATCAAAGCTTTGCATAAATTGCATAGACTTCTATTGTGGAACTCAAGAGTTAAACAATGCTCTTCAAAGTTTTGCTAAATTGCGAAGACTACTTCTTTTGTGGATCTCTAGAATTAAACAATGCACATCAAAGCTGTGCTAAATTGCATTGAGTTCTAATGTGGAACTCAAGAATGAAACATTGCTCATCAAAGCTTTGCTTAAATTGCATAGACTTCTATTGTGGAACTCAAGAATTAAACAATGCTCACCAATGCTTTGCTAAATTGCATAGACTTCCAATGTGGAAACCAAGAATGAAACAATGTCATCAATGCTTTGCTAAATTGCATAGACTTTTATTTTGGAACTCAAGAATCAAACAATGCTCATCAAAGCTTTGCTTAAAATGCATATAGTTCTATTGTGGAACTCAAGAATAAAAGAATTCTCATCAAAGCTTTACTTTAATTGCATAGACTTCTATTGTGGAACTCAAGAATTAAACGATGCTCATCAAAGCTTTGCTAAATTACAAAAACTTCTAATGTGGAACTCAAGAATAAAACAATGCACATCAAAGCTTTTCTAATATTGCATGGACATCGATTGTGGAACTAAAGAATAAAACAATGCTCATCTAACCTTCGCTATATTGCGAAGACTACTTCTATTGTGGGACTCTAGAATGAAACAATGCTCATCAAAGCTATACTAAATTCCATAGACTTCAAATGTGGAACTAAAGAATGAAATAATGCTCATCAAAGCTTTGCTTGAATTGCATAGACGTTTATTGTGGAACTCAAGATTTAATCAATGCTCATCAAAGCTTTGCTAAATTTCGAAAACTACTTCTATTGTGGAACTCTAGAATTAAACAATGGTCATCAAAGCTTTGCTAAATTGCATAGACTTCTAATGTGGAACTTAAAACAATGCTCACCAAAGCTCCACATAAATTGCATACACTTCTATTATGGAATTCAAGAATGAAACAAAGCTCAACAAAGCTTTGCCAAATTGCGTAGTCTTCAATTGTGGAACTCAAGAATCAAACAACGCTCATCAAAGCTTTGCTTAAATTACATAGACTTCTATTATGGAACTACAGAATCAAACAATGCTCATCAAAGATTTGCTTAAATTGCATAGACTTCTATTATGGAACTCAAGAATAAAACAATGCTCATCAAAGCTTTGCTTAAATTGCATAGACTTGTATTTTGGAACTCAAGAATTAAACGATGCTCTTCAAAGCTTTGCTAAATTACAAAGACTTCTATTGTGGAACTCAAGAATAAAACAATGCTCATCAAAGCTTTTCTTAAATTGCATGGACTTCGATTATGGATCTCAAGAATAAAAGAATGCTCATCTAACATTCGCTAAATTGCGAAGACTACTTCTATTGTGAAACTCTAGAATTAAACGATGCTCATCAAAGCTATGCTAAATTGTATAAACTTCTAATGTGGAACTCAAGAATGAATCAATGCGCATCAAAGCTTTGCTTAAGTTGCATACACTTCTATTGTGGAACTCAAGAATTATAGAATGCTCATTAAAGTTTTGCTAAATTGCAAATATTACTTTTATTGTGGAACTTAAGAATTAAACTATGCTCATCAATGTTTTGATAAATTGGATAGACTTCCAGTATAGAACTCAAGAATGAAACAGTGCTCAACAAACCTTTGCTAAATTGCATTGTCTTCTATTGTGGAACTCAAGAATCAAACAATGCTCATCAAACCTTTGCTTAAATTGCATAGACTACTCTTGTGGAACTCAAGAATCAAACAATGCTCACCAAAGCTTTCCTTACATTGCATAAACCTCTATTGTGGTACTCAAGAATTAAACGATGATCATCAAAGCTTAGCTAAATTGGATAAACTTCGAATGTGGAACTCAATAATGAAACAATGGTCATCAAAGCTTTGCATAAATTGCATAGACTTCTATTGTGGAACTCAAGAGTTAAACAATGCTCTTCAAAGTTTTGCTAAATTGCGAAGACTACTTCTTTTGTGGATCTCTAGAATTAAACAATGCACATCAAAGCTGTGCTAAATTGCATTGAGTTCTAATGTGGAACTCAAGAATGAAACATTGCTCATCAAAGCTTTGCTTAAATTGCATAGACTTCTATTGTGGAACTCAAGAATTAAACAATGCTCACCAATGCTTTGCTAAATTGCATAGACTTCCAATGTGGAAACCAAGAATGAAACAATGTCATCAATGCTTTGCTAAATTGCATAGACTTTTATTTTGGAACTCAAGAATCAAACAATGCTCATCAAAGCTTTGCTTAAAATGCATATAGTTCTATTGTGGAACTCAAGAATAAAAGAATTCTCATCAAAGCTTTACTTTAATTGCATAGACTTCTATTGTGGAACTCAAGAATTAAACGATGCTCATCAAAGCTTTGCTAAATTACAAAAACTTCTAATGTGGAACTCAAGAATAAAACAATGCACATCAAAGCTTTTCTAATATTGCATGGACATCGATTGTGGAACTAAAGAATAAAACAATGCTCATCTAACCTTCGCTATATTGCGAAGACTACTTCTATTGTGGGACTCTAGAATGAAACAATGCTCATCAAAGCTATACTAAATTCCATAGACTTCAAATGTGGAACTAAAGAATGAAATAATGCTCATCAAAGCTTTGCTTGAATTGCATAGACGTTTATTGTGGAACTCAAGATTTAATCAATGCTCATCAAAGCTTTGCTAAATTTCGAAAACTACTTCTATTGTGGAACTCTAGAATTAAACAATGGTCATCAAAGCTTTGCTAAATTGCATAGACTTCTAATGTGGAACTTAAAACAATGCTCACCAAAGCTCCACATAAATTGCATACACTTCTATTATGGAATTCAAGAATGAAACAAAGCTCAACAAAGCTTTGCCAAATTGCGTAGTCTTCAATTGTGGAACTCAAGAATCAAACAACGCTCATCAAAGCTTTGCTTAAATTACATAGACTTCTATTATGGAACTACAGAATCAAACAATGCTCATCAAAGATTTGCTTAAATTGCATAGACTTCTATTATGGAACTCAAGAATAAAACAATGCTCATCAAAGCTTTGCTTAAATTGCATAGACTTGTATTTTGGAACTCAAGAATTAAACGATGCTCTTCAAAGCTTTGCTAAATTACAAAGACTTCTATTGTGGAACTCAAGAATAAAACAATGCTCATCAAAGCTTTTCTTAAATTGCATGGACTTCGATTATGGATCTCAAGAATAAAAGAATGCTCATCTAACATTCGCTAAATTGCGAAGACTACTTCTATTGTGAAACTCTAGAATTAAACGATGCTCATCAAAGCTATGCTAAATTGTATAAACTTCTAATGTGGAACTCAAGAATGAATCAATGCGCATCAAAGCTTTGCTTAAGTTGCATACACTTCTATTGTGGAACTCAAGAATTATAGAATGCTCATTAAAGTTTTGCTAAATTGCAAATATTACTTTTATTGTGGAACTTAAGAATTAAACTATGCTCATCAATGTTTTGATAAATTGGATAGACTTCCAGTATAGAACTCAAGAATGAAACAGTGCTCAACAAACCTTTGCTAAATTGCATTGTCTTCTATTGTGGAACTCAAGAATCAAACAATGCTCATCAAACCTTTGCTTAAATTGCATAGACTACTATTGTGGAACTCAAGAATCAAACAATGCTCACCAAAGCTTTGCTTACATTGCATAAACCTCTATTGTGGTACTCAAGAATTAAACGATGATCATCAAAGCTTAGCTAAATTGGATAAACTTCGAATGTGGAACTCAATAATGAAACAATGGTCATCAAAGCTTTGCATAAATTGCATAGACTTCTATTGTGGAACTCAAGAGTTAAACAATGCTCTTCAAAGTTTTTGTTAAATTGCGAAGACTACTTCTATTATGGATCTCCAGAATTAAACAATGCACATCAAAGCTGTGCTAAATTGCATTGAGTTCTAATGTGGAACTCAAGAATGAAACATTGCTCATCAAAGCTTTGCTTAAATTGCATAGACTTCTATTGTGGAACTCAAGAATTAAACAATGCTCACCAATGCTTTGCTAAATTGCATAGACTTCCAATGTGGAAACCAAGAATGAAACAATGTCATCAATGCTTTGCTAAATTGCATAGACTTTTATTTTGGAACTCAAGAATCAAACAATGCTCATCAAAGCTTTGCTTAAAATGCATATAGTTCTATTGTGGAACTCAAGAATAAAAGAATTCTCATCAAAGCTTTACTTTAATTGCATAGACTTCTATTGTGGAACTCAAGAATTAAATGATGCTCATCAAAGCTTTGCTAAATTACAAAAACTTCTAATGTGGAACTCAAGAATAAAACAATGCACATCAAAGCTTTTCTAATATTGCATGGACATCGATTGTGGAACTAAAGAATAAAACAATGCTCATCTAACCTTCGCTATATTGCGAAGACTACTTCTATTGTGGGACTCTAGAATGAAACAATGCTCATCAAAGCTATACTAAATTCCATAGACTTCAAATGTGGAACTAAAGAATGAAATAATGCTCATCAAAGCTTTGCTTGAATTGCATAGACGTTTATTGTGGAACTCAAGATTTAATCAATGCTCATCAAAGCTTTGCTAAATTTCGAAGACTACTTCTATTGTGGAACTCTAGAATTAAACAATGGTCATCAAAGCTTTGCTAAATTGCATAGACTTCTAATGTGGAACTTAAAACAATGCTCACCAAAGCTCCACATAAATTGCATACACTTCTCTTATGGAATTCAAGAATGAAACAAAGCTCAACAAAGCTTTGCCAAATTGCGTAGTCTTCAATTGTGGAACTCAAGAATCAAACAACGCTCATCAAAGCTTTGCTTAAATTACATAGACTTCTATTATGGAACTACAGAATCAAACAATGCTCATCAAAGATTTGCTTAAATTGCATAGACTTCTATTGTGGAACTCAAGAATAAAACAATGCTCATCAAAGCTTTGCTTAAATTGCATAGACTTGTATTTTGGAACTCAAGAATTAAACGATGCTCTTCAAAGCTTTGCTAAATTACAAAGACTTCTATTTGTGGAACTCAAGAATAAAACAATGCTCATCAAAGCTTTTCTAAAATTGCACGGACTTCGATTATGGATCTCAAGAATAAAAGAATGCTCATCTAACATTCGCAAAATTGCGAAGACTACTTCTATTGTGAAACTCTAGAATTAAACAATGCTCATCAAGGCTATGCTAAATTGTATAAACTTCTAATGTGGAACTCAAGAATGAATCAATGCGCATCAAAGCTTTGCTTAAGTTGCATACACTTCTATTGTGGAACTCAAGAATTATAGAATGCTCATTAAAGTTTTGCTAAATTGCAAATATTACTTTTATTGTGGAACTTAAGAATTAAACTATGCTCATCAATGTTTTGATAAATTGGATAGACTTCCAATATGGAACTCAAGAATGAAACAGTGCTCAACAAACCTTTGCTAAATTGCATTGTCTTCTATTGTGGAACTCAAGAATCAAACAATGCTCATCAAACCTTTGCTTAAATTGCATAGACTACTATTGTGGAACTCAAGAATCAAACAATGCTCACCAAAGCTTTCCTTACATTGCATAAACCTCTATTGTGGTACTCAAGAATTAAACGATGATCATCAAAGCTTAGCTAAATTGGATAAACTTCGAATGTGGAACTCAATAATGAAACAATGGTCATCAAAGCTTTGCATAAATTGCATAGACTTCTATTGTGGAACTCAAGAGTTAAACAATGCTCTTCAAAGTTTTGCTAAATTGCGAAGACTACTTCTTTTGTGGATCTCTAGAATTAAACAATGCACATCAAAGCTGTGCTAAATTGCATTGAGTTCTAATGTGGAACTCAAGAATGAAACATTGCTCATCAAAGCTTTGCTTAAATTGCATAGACTTCTATTGTGGAACTCAAGAATTAAACAATGCTCACCAATGCTTTGCTAAATTGCATAGACTTCCAATGTGGAAACCAAGAATGAAACAATGTCATCAATGCTTTGCTAAATTGCATAGACTTTTATTTTGGAACTCAAGAATCAAACAATGCTCATCAAAGCTTTGCTTAAAATGCATATAGTTCTATTGTGGAACTCAAGAATAAAAGAATTCTCATCAAAGCTTTACTTTAATTGCATAGACTTCTATTGTGGAACTCAAGAATTAAACGATGCTCATCAAAGCTTTGCCAAATTACAAAAACTTCTAATGTGGAACTCAAGAATAAAACAATGCACATCAAAGCTTTTCTAATATTGCATGGACATCGATTGTGGAACTAAAGAATAAAACAATGCTCATCTAACCTTCGCTATATTGCGAAGACTACTTCTATTGTCGGACTCTAGAATGAAACAATGCTCATCAAAGCTATACTAAATTCCATAGACTTCAAATGTGGAACTAAAGAATGAAATAATGCTCATCAAAGCTTTGCTTGAATTGCATAGACGTTTATTGTGGAACTCAAGATTTAATCAATGCTCATCAAAGCTTTGCTAAATTTCGAAAACTACTTCTATTGTGGAACTCTAGAATTAAACAATGGTCATCAAAGCTTTGCTAAATTGCATAGACTTCTAATGTGGAACTTAAAACAATGCTCACCAAAGCTCCACATAAATTGCATACACTTCTATTATGGAATTCAAGAATGAAACAAAGCTCAACAAAGCTTTGCCAAATTGCGTAGTCTTCAATTGTGGAACTCAAGAATCAAACAACGCTCATCAAAGCTTTGCTTAAATTACATAGACTTCTATTATGGAACTACAGAATCAAACAATGCTCATCAAAGATTTGCTTAAATTGCATAGACTTCTATTATGGAACTCAAGAATAAAACAATGCTCATCAAAGCTTTGCTTAAATTGCATAGACTTGTATTTTGGAACTCAAGAATTAAACGATGCTCTTCAAAGCTTTGCTAAATTACAAAGACTTCTATTGTGGAACTCAAGAATAAAACAATGGTCATCAAAGCTTTTCTTAAATTGCATGGACTTCGATTATGGATCTCAAGAATAAAAGAATGCTCATCTAACATTCGCTAAATTGCGAAGACTACTTCTATTGTGAAACTCTAGAATTAAACGATGCTCATCAAAGCTATGCTAAATTGTATAAACTTCTAATGTGGAACTCAAGAATGAATCAATGCGCATCAAAGCTTTGCTTAAGTTGCATACACTTCTATTGTGGAACTCAAGAATTATAGAATGCTCATTAAAGTTTTGCTAAATTGCAAATATTACTTTTATTGTGGAACTTAAGAATTAAACTATGCTCATCAATGTTTTGATAAATTGGATAGACTTCCAGTATAGAACTCAAGAATGAAACAGTGCTCAACAAACCTTTGCTAAATTGCATTGTCTTCTATTGTGGAACTCAAGAATCAAACAATGCTCATCAAACCTTTGCTTAAATTGCATAGACTACTATTGTGGAACTCAAGAATCAAACAATGCTCACCAAAGCTTTGCTTACATTGCATAAACCTCTATTGTGGTACTCAAGAATTAAACGATGATCATCAAAGCTTAGCTAAATTGGATAAACTTCGAATGTGGAACTCAATAATGAAACAATGGTCATCAAAGCTTTGCATAAATTGCATAGACTTCTATTGTGGAACTCAAGAGTTAAACAATGCTCTTCAAAGTTTTTGTTAAATTGCGAAGACTACTTCTATTATGGATCTCCAGAATTAAACAATGCACATCAAAGCTGTGCTAAATTGCATTGAGTTCTAATGTGGAACTCAAGAATGAAACATTGCTCATCAAAGCTTTGCTTAAATTGCATAGACTTCTATTGTGGAACTCAAGAATTAAACAATGCTCACCAATGCTTTGCTAAATTGCATAGACTTCCAATGTGGAAACCAAGAATGAAACAATGTCATCAATGCTTTGCTAAATTGCATAGACTTTTATTTTGGAACTCAAGAATCAAACAATGCTCATCAAAGCTTTGCTTAAAATGCATATAGTTCTATTGTGGAACTCAAGAATAAAAGAATTCTCATCAAAGCTTTACTTTAATTGCATAGACTTCTATTGTGGAACTCAAGAATTAAATGATGCTCATCAAAGCTTTGCTAAATTACAAAAACTTCTAATGTGGAACTCAAGAATAAAACAATGCACATCAAAGCTTTTCTAATATTGCATGGACATCGATTGTGGAACTAAAGAATAAAACAATGCTCATCTAACCTTCGCTATATTGCGAAGACTACTTCTATTGTGGGACTCTAGAATGAAACAATGCTCATCAAAGCTATACTAAATTCCATAGACTTCAAATGTGGAACTAAAGAATGAAATAATGCTCATCAAAGCTTTGCTTGAATTGCATAGACGTTTATTGTGGAACTCAAGATTTAATCAATGCTCATCAAAGCTTTGCTAAATTTCGAAAACTACTTCTATTGTGGAACTCTAGAATTAAACAATGGTCATCAAAGCTTTGCTAAATTGCATAGACTTCTAATGTGGAACTTAAAACAATGCTCACCAAAGCTCCACATAAATTGCATACACTTCTATTATGGAATTCAAGAATGAAACAAAGCTCAACAAAGCTTTGCCAAATTGCGTAGTCTTCAATTGTGGAACTCAAGAATCAAACAACGCTCATCAAAGCTTTGCTTAAATTACATAGACTTCTATTATGGAACTACAGAATCAAACAATGCTCATCAAAGATTTGCTTAAATTGCATAGACTTCTATTATGGAACTCAAGAATAAAACAATGCTCATCAAAGCTTTGCTTAAATTGCATAGACTTGTATTTTGGAACTCAAGAATTAAACGATGCTCTTCAAAGCTTTGCTAAATTACAAAGACTTCTATTGTGGAACTCAAGAATAAAACAATGCTCATCAAAGCTTTTCTTAAATTGCATGGACTTCGATTATGGATCTCAAGAAGAAAAGAATGCTCATCTAACATTCGCTAAATTGCGAAGACTACTTCTATTGTGAAACTCTAGAATTAAACGATGCTCATCAAAGCTATGCTAAATTGTATAAACTTCTAATGTGGAACTCAAGAATGAATCAATGCGCATCAAAGCTTTGCTTAAGTTGCATACACTTCTATTGTGGAACTCAAGAATTATAGAATGCTCATTAAAGTTTTGCTAAATTGCAAATATTACTTTTATTGTGGAACTTAAGAATTAAACTATGCTCATCAATGTTTTGATAAATTGGATAGACTTCCAGTATAGAACTCAAGAATGAAACAGTGCTCAACAAACCTTTGCTAAATTGCATTGTCTTCTATTGTGGAACTCAAGAATCAAACAATGCTCATCAAACCTTTGCTTAAATTGCATAGACTACTATTGTGGAACTCAAGAATCAAACAATGCTCACCAAAGCTTTGCTTACATTGCATAAACCTCTATTGTGGTACTCAAGAATTAAACGATGATCATCAAAGCTTAGCTAAATTGGATAAACTTCGAATGTGGAACTCAATAATGAAACAATGGTCATCAAAGCTTTGCATAAATTGCATAGACTTCTATTGTGGAACTCAAGAGTTAAACAATGCTCTTCAAAGTTTTGCTAAATTGCGAAGACTACTTCTTTTGTGGATCTCTAGAATTAAACAATGCACATCAAAGCTGTGCTAAATTGCATTGAGTTCTAATGTGGAACTCAAGAATGAAACATTGCTCATCAAAGCTTTGCTTAAATTGCATAGACTTCTATTGTGGAACTCAAGAATTAAACAATGCTCACCAATGCTTTGCTAAATTGCATAGACTTCCAATGTGGAAACCAAGAATGAAACAATGTCATCAATGCTTTGCTAAATTGCATAGACTTTTATTTTGGAACTCAAGAATCAAACAATGCTCATCAAAGCTTTGCTTAAAATGCATATAGTTCTATTGTGGAACTCAAGAATAAAAGAATTCTCATCAAAGCTTTACTTTAATTGCATATACTTCTATTGTGGAACTCAAGAATTAAACGATGCTCATCAAAGCTTTGCTAAATTACAAAAACTTCTAATGTGGAACTCAAGAATAAAACAATGCACATCAAAGCTTTTCTAATATTGCATGGACATCGATTGTGGAACTAAAGAATAAAACAATGCTCATCTAACCTTCGCTATATTGCGAAGACTACTTCTATTGTGGGAGTCTAGAATGAAACAATGCTCATCAAAGCTATACTAAATTCCATAGACTTCAAATGTGGAACTAAAGAATGAAATAATGCTCATCAAAGCTTTGCTTGAATTGCATAGACGTTTATTGTGGAACTCAAGATTTAATCAATGCTCATCAAAGCTTTGCTAAATTTCGAAAACTACTTCTATTGTGGAACTCTAGAATTAAACAATGGTCATCAAAGCTTTGCTAAATTGCATAGACTTCTAATGTGGAACTTAAAACAATGCTCACCAAAGCTCCACATAAATTGCATACACTTCTATTATGGAATTCAAGAATGAAACAAAGCTCAACAAAGCTTTGCCAAATTGCGTAGTCTTCAATTGTGGAACTCAAGAATCAAACAACGCTCATCAAAGCTTTGCTTAAATTACATAGACTTCTATTATGGAACTACAGAATCAAACAATGCTCATCAAAGATTTGCTTAAATTGCATAGACTTCTATTGTGGAACTCAAGAATAAAACAATGCTCATCAAAGCTTTGCTTAAATTGCATAGACTTGTATTTTGGAACTCAAGAATTAAACGATGCTCTTCAAAGCTTTGCTAAATTACAAAGACTTCTATTTGTGGAACTCAAGAATAAAACAATGCTCATCAAAGCTTTTCTAAAATTGCATGGACTTCGATTATGGATCTCAAGAATAAAAGAATGCTCATCTAACATTCGCAAAATTGCGAAGACTACTTCTATTGTGAAACTCTAGAATTAAACAATGCTCATCAAGGCTATGCTAAATTGTATAAACTTCTAATGTGGAACTCAAGAATGAATCAATGCGCATCAAAGCTTTGCTTAAGTTGCATACACTTCTATTGTGGAACTCAAGAATTATAGAATGCTCATTAAAGTTTTGCTAAATTGCAAATATTACTTTTATTGTGGAACTTAAGAATTAAACTATGCTCATCAATGTTTTGATAAATTGGATAGACTTCCAATATGGAACTCAAGAATGAAACAGTGCTCAACAAACCTTTGCTAAATTGCATTGTCTTCTATTGTGGAACTCAAGAATCAAACAATGCTCATCAAACCTTTGCTTAAATTGCATAGACTACTATTGTGGAACTCAAGAATCAAACAATGCTCACCAAAGCTTTCCTTACATTGCATAAACCTCTATTGTGGTACTCAAGAATTAAACGATGATCATCAAAGCTTAGCTAAATTGGATAAACTTCGAATGTGGAACTCAATAATGAAACAATGGTCATCAAAGCTTTGCATAAATTGCATAGACTTCTATTGTGGAACTCAAGAGTTAAACAATGCTCTTCAAAGTTTTGCTAAATTGCGAAGACTACTTCTATTGTGGATCTCTAGAATTAAACAATGCACATCAAAGCTGTGCTAAATTGCATTGAGTTCTAATGTGGAACTCAAGAATGAAACATTGTTCATCAAAGCTTTGCTTAAATTGCATAGACTTCTATTGTGGAACTCAAGAATTAAACAATGCTCACCAATGCTTTGCTAAATTGCATAGACTTCCAATGTGGAAACCAAGAATGAAACAATGTCATCAATGCTTTGCTAAATTGCATAGACTTTTATTTTGGAACTCAAGAATCAAACAATGCTCATCAAAGCTTTGCTTAAAATGCATATAGTTCTATTGTGGAACTCAAGAATAAAAGAATTCTCATCAAAGCTTTACTTTAATTGCATAGACTTCTATTGTGGAACTCAAGAATTAAACGATGCTCTTCAAAGCTTTGCTAAATTACAAAAACTTCTAATGTGGAACTCAAGAATAAAACAATGCACATCAAAGCTTTTCTAATATTGCATGGACATCGATTGTGGAACTAAAGAATAAAACAATGCTCATCTAACCTTCGCTATATTGCGAAGACTACTTCTATTGTGGGAGTCTAGAATGAAACAATGCTCATCAAAGCTATACTAAATTCCATAGACTTCAAATGTGGAACTAAAGAATGAAATAATGCTCATCAAAGCTTTGCTTGAATTGCACAGACGTTTATTGTGGAACTCAAGATTTAATCAATGCTCATCAAAGCTTTGCTAAATTTCGAAAACTACTTCTATTGTGGAACTCTAGAATTAAACAATGGTCATCAAAGCTTTGCTAAATTGCATAGACTTCTAATGTGGAACTTAAAACAATGCTCACCAAAGCTCCACATAAATTGCATACACTTCTATTATGGAATTCAAGAATGAAACAAAGCTCAACAAAGCTTTGCCAAATTGCGTAGTCTTCAATTGTGGAACTCAAGAATCAAAAAACGCTCATCAAAGCTTTGCTTAAATTACATAGACTTCTATTATGGAACTACAGAATCAAACAATGCTCATCAAAGATTTGCTTAAATTGCATAGACTTCTATTATGGAACTCAAGAATAAAACAATGCTCATCAAAGCTTTGCTTAAATTGCATAGACTTGTATTTTGGAACTCAAGAATTAAACGATGCTCTTCAAAGCTTTGCTAAATTACAAAGACTTCTATTGTGGAACTCAAGAATAAAACAATGCTCATCAAAGCTTTTCTTAAATTGCATGGACTTCGATTATGGATCTCAAGAATAAAAGAATGCTCATCTAACATTCGCTAAATTGCGAAGACTACTTCTATTGTGAAACTCTAGAATTAAACAATGCTCATCAAAGCTATGCTAAATTGTATAAACTTCTAATGTGGAACTCAAGAATGAATCAATGCGCATCAAAGCTTTGCTTAAGTTGCATACACTTCTATTGTGGAACTCAAGAATTATAGAATGCTCATTAAAGTTTTGCTAAATTGCAAATATTACTTTTATTGTGGAACTTAAGAATTAAACTATGCTCATCAATGTTTTGATAAATTGGATAGACTTCCAATATGGAACTCAAGAATGAAACAGTGCTCAACAAACCTTTGCTAAATTGCATTGTCTTCTATTGTGGAACTCAAGAATCAAACAATGCTCATCAAACCTTTGCTTAAATTGCATAGACTACTATTGTGGAACTCAAGAATCAAACAATGCTCACCAAATCTTTGCTTACATTGCATAAACCTCTATTGTGGTACTCAAGAATTAAACGATGATCATCAAAGCTTAGCTAAATTGGATAAACTTCGAATGTGGAACTCAATAATGAAACAATGGTCATCAAAGCTTTGCATAAATTGCATAGACTTCTATTGTGGAACTCAAGAGTTAAACAATGCTCTTCAAAGTTTTGCTAAATTGCGAAGACTACTTCTATTGTGGATCTCTAGAATTAAACAATGCACATCAAAGCTGTGCTAAATTGCATTGAGTTCTAATGTGGAACTCAAGAATGAAACATTGCTCATCAAAGCTTTGCTTAAATTGCATAGACTTCTATTGTGGAACTCAAGAATTAAACAATGCTCACCAATGCTTTGCTAAATTGCATAGACTTCCAATGTGGAAACCAAGAATGAAACAATGTCATCAATGCTTTGCTAAATTGCATAGACTTTTATTTTGGAACTCAAGAATCAAACAATGCTCATCAAAGCTTTGCTTAAAATGCATATAGTTCTATTGTGGAACTCAAGAATAAAAGAATTCTCATCAAAGCTTTACTTTAATTGCATAGACTTCTATTGTGGAACTCAAGAATTAAACGATGCTCATCAAAGCTTTGCTAAATTACAAAAACTTCTAATGTGGAACTCAAGAATAAAACAATGCACATCAAAGCTTTTCTAATATTGCATGGACATCGATTGTGGAACTAAAGAATAAAACAATGCTCATCTAACCTTCGCTATATTGTGAAGACTACTTCTATTGTGGGAGTCTAGAATGAAACAATGCTCATCACAGCTATACTAAATTCCATAGACTTCAAATGTGGAACTAAAGAATGAAATAATGCTCATCAAAGCTTTGCTTGAATTGCATAGACGTTTATTGTGGAACTCAAGATTTAATCAATGCTCATCAAAGCTTTGCTAAATTTCGAAGACTACTTCTATTGTGGAACTCTAGAATTAAACAATGGTCATCAAAGCTTTGCTAAATTGCATAGACTTCTAATGTGGAACTTAAAACAATGCTCACCAAAGCTCCACATAAATTGCATACACTTCTATTATGGAATTCAAGAATGAAACAAAGCTCAACAAAGCTTTGCCAAATTGCGTAGTCTTCAATTGTGGAACTCAAGAATCAAACAATGCTCATCAAAGCTTTGCTTAAATTACATAGACTTCTATTATGGAACTACAGAATCAAACAATGCTCATCAAAGATTTGCTTAAATTGCATAGACTTCTATTGTGGAACTCAAGAATAAAACAATGCTCATCAAAACTTTGCTTAAATTGCATAGACTTGTATTTTGGAACTCAAGAATTAAACGATGCTCTTCAAAGCTTTGCTAAATTACAAAGACTTCTATTGTGGAACTCAAGAATAAAACAATGCTCATCAAAGCTTTTCTAAAATTGCATGGACTTCGATTAAGGATCTCAAGAATAAAAGAATGCTCATCTAACATTCGCTAAATTGCGAAGACTACTTCTATTGTGAAACTCTAGAATTAAACAATGCTCATCAAGGCTATGCTAAATTGTATAAATTTCTAATGTGGAACTCAAGAATGAATCAATGCGCATCAAAGCTTTGCTTAAGTTGCATACACTTCTATTGTGGAACTCAAGAATTATAGAATGCTCATTAAAGTTTTGCTAAATTGCAAATATTACTTTTATTGTGGAACTTAAGAATTAAACTATGCTCATCAATGTTTTGATAAATTGGATAGACTTCCAATATGGAACTCAAGAATGAAACAGTGCTCAACAAACCTTTGCTAAATTGCATTGTCTTCTATTGTGGAACTCAAGAATCAAACAATGCTCATCAAACCTTTGCTTAAATTGCATAGACTACTATTGTGGAACTCAAGAATCAAA